>NC_057865.1:55623434-56223434 GCF_019393635.1 Dromiciops gliroides | reverse complement strand
ATTTGTGTTGAACTATGCATGGAGACAATGGTGTGGTGAAAAGAACTCAGAACTTGGCATCAGGTGATATGTGGGTTCAAACCTTGCCTCTAACACTTATTAGGGTGATTACTGGGCAAGTCACAGTAATCTTCCTGAACCTCAGTTTCCTCATTTGTAAAATGAATGTCAAGGAATTGACAGTCGAATGGGGGAAGGCAGGGTGGGTCAAGACCTATACATGTATACCTCTATTAAAAGAAACAATACTATGAATGTCATGAGAGGTGTCTGCCTTCACAGAGTTGCTATATAGCTAAAATGAAATCATGCATGAAGGTGCTTAAAGTGCTATGAAGTTATCAGCTCTTTTTGGAGTCATAATGGTACACTGGAGAAAGTGCTGGGTTTGGAATGAAAGGATCTGAGTTCAAATACTGCCCCACTAGGTTGGGCAAATCATTTCACCTCTTCTTGGCCTCAGTTTTCCTCTATGAGGCAGTGTGGTACAGTAGACAGAGTCCTGTCTGTGGAGTCAGAGAGCATGGGTTCAAACCCCACCAATGATGTCTATAACCTATGTGATGTTGGGTAAGTCATTCATTTAACAGCTCTGAGTCTCCGTTTTTCCTCAGCTGTAAAATGGGGGTGCCCTACAGCTATGATCTTACAATCAACATCTAGAAAATGAGGGAGTTGGTCTAAGCTTCCTTCCAACTGAAGACCCATTAAAAAGAAAGGCTAAGCTGCTGAAACAGAGGCTTTGAATCATTCCTTCCACGCAAGAGGCTGCTTAGTCCATGCAGCTCCGTGTGTAGCTAGGGAAGAAAATGTTCATGTTCTTCCTTAAAATATAAACCACTTTAAAGAATTAAGTGTAGTAATTTGGTCAAATTGCTGCTCTACTAGTAGCTATAAACACTACAGTTCAAAATAAACTATCAGACACAGTAATTTGCCCAGGTTCTGACTGTGGCAGCTGCCAGACAATTTTCTACCCTGTTGACTGACTTGAAAGGAATAAAATTTGTCCAATTTTCCAACAGCTCTTTAATACCAAAGTAAAAATGATAGAATAATTTAAAGCATATTAATCATGACCACAAATACCAAAGCTAGCAGCAAAACAACCATGTCAGACCCTTTAAAATACCCGTTACATTTTTTTTTTTTTTTTTTAGTGAGGCAATTGGGGTTAAGTGACTTGCCCAGGGTCACACAGCTAGTAAGTGTTAAGTGTCTGAGGCTGGATTTGAACTCAGGTCCTCCTGATTCCAGAGCCGGTACTTTATCCACTGTGCCACCTGGCTGCCCCCCCCCCCCGTTACATTTTAATTGGTACAAAAATAGAAAAAAAAGTTAATCTATGATTTTTTTTCTCCTTTTGTATGTTAGAGAAACAAATAGCAAATGGGAGTGCTGATGTGGTTTACAGAAAAATCTTGCTAGGCTAATTTCAACAGATAATCTCCAAATTGTGGCCCAAAGTAAAACAAGGGAAATGGATAGTCATGAAGCCTATGCATTCACTGATCTAGCAAATCTCCATTTGTGGAAGCTACTAAATCATGTCAGCGCCCGCCCGCCCGCCGCCCCCCCCCCCCCGCCCCCTGAAGCTGCCTTTTGGTATATACGTTGTATTTTTTAGCTTTGACCTAACTATCCTAGCTAGACTTAAACCCAAAAGAGATCAATAAAAAAGGAGAAGGTCCAATATCTACAAAAAAATTTTTTAGTACACTTTTCATGGTGAAAACTGGAAACTAAGGGGACACCCATCATTTGGGGAATGGTTAAATAAGTTGTATTATATGAACATGATGGGATATTATTTGTGAGATAAGAAATGAGCAAACAGATGATTTCAAAGAGACAGAGAAAGAGAAAGATTTATAGAAACTGATAGAGTGAAGTCGGCAGAACCAGAGGAACAACTTATACCATAACATCAATATCATGGGAATGAACAATTTTGAAGAAATTCCATGTTGAAGAACGAAATGAACAGAACAAGTAGAACAGTTTCTAAAATGGCAATGACAATGTAAAGATAAACAACTCTGAATCTGATCAATTCAATGACCATCCATGATTCCAGTGAACCACACAGTTTTCCAGAAAGTGTGACAATGAGAGCAATTGACAAAGTCTCTCTCTCTCTCTCTCTCTCTCTCTCTCTCTCTCTCTTTTTTTTTTTTTTGGTGAGGCAATTGAGGTTAAGTGACCTGCCCAGGGTCACACAGCTAGCAAGTGTCAAGTGTCTGAGGCTGGATTTGAACTCAGGTCCTCCTGACTCCAGGGCCGGTGCTCTATCCACTGTGCCACCGAGCTGCCCCCAAAGTCTCTTTTTAAAAACAATTTGATGACCCTGGGCAAGTCACTTAACCCTCATTGCCACCCCCAAAAAACCCAACACCCCAAAAAACAATTTGAACTATTTCACAAACTACAAATCATATGTGCCCCCATCTTTTCTATTCCTAGTTTCAGTGTCAGAAGATAAAAACTTTCATAGCTATAGGTCTTAATCATAGCCAAACTATGGATGTATCAAGAAAGGTAGAGTGTGACCTTTGGCTATGCCCTTTTTTTTTTTCTTTTTGCGGGGCAATGAGGGTTAAGTGACTTGCTCAGGGTCACATAGCCAGTATGTGTCAAGTGTCTGAGGCCGATTTGAACTCAGGTCTTCCTGAATGCAGGGCTGGTGCTTTATTCACTATCTGCCTCTCCAGTTAACTGTTGATGAAACCTGCTATCTGTTATAGAGAGGTGATGGATTGATGGTACATGAGACACACATATCTTTGTATATGGCCATTGAGGGAATTTATTTTGCTCGATTCCACATATCTATTAAAATAAATCTGTTTTGGGCAGCTAGATGGCGCAGTGGTTAAAGCACCGGCCCTGGATTCAGAAGGACCTGAGTTCAAATCCGGCCTCAGACACTTGACAGTTACTAGCTGTGTGACCCTGGGCAAGTCACTTAACCCCTATTGCCTAAAAAAAAAAAAAGGAAAAAAAATAAATCTGTTTTTCTTTTGTTTTCCTTTTCCTTGATGGAGTGAAGACATGGGAGGGAGGAAGAAAAAAATAGATTTTTGTTAATTTAAAAATTTTTAAATGGGGTCGTGGCAGGGGGGTAGTATCACAGATGTGGAATAGCGCAGGTCCTTTCAGACAAGGTCACAATATCATTAATTCTGCTTAATTGTTTTACTTTGTTCAAGAAATTGTGTGGAATGGGGGTAATTTGTAAAGGTTTGTAATATTTTAAAAATGCAAATAAAATGAAAAAAAAACCCTCTCTATATCTCTTGGGCTCTCCCCGAAATGATTTGCAGTCCATATATAAAAGGAGAAAGTAAGGAAGTATACATTAAAGGCAGTTAAACTCAATTACAAACAGCTGTAGTGGCTGTGGATACCCAGGTGTTCACATGCAATATCTACCTCTAAAAAATTGGGAGGGAGGACACACATGGTACAATGGGAAAAATGTGGGATTTAGTTCTGGGTTCAAATCCCGACTCTGTCACTAACATACCTTTCTATGCCTCAGATTTCCTATTTGTAAACAAAACAAACCAAAACCAAAAACAATGGGGAGATTCTGTGAATCTCTAGATTATTGTCAACTGAGGGTCCACTTCTGATGGGGGTTGGCAACCTGTCTCTTCTGCAGCTCAGCGTTATTTTATTATCCTCACCCATTCTCCCAAACTGACAACTGAAGAAAAAGAACTAATCATATCCTGGAACAGAAGACCCAGTATTATCTTACCCCTTACTTCACTAAAGCACCACAAGACAGTAGAGTAGGGAGTTGGAAACTGACCCAATGTGTCTGTCACTGAAGAATTGGTACTTCACCTTTCTTTTCTTTTCTTTCTTTTGTGGTGCAATGGGGGTTAAGTGACTTGCCCAGGGTCACACAGCTAGTAAGTGTCAAGTGTCTGAGGCTGGATTTGAACTCAGGTCCTCCTGAATCCAGGGCTGGTGCTTTATCCAGGTACTTCACTTCTTGTTCGAATATCTACTTACGCCCTCAGAGAATACTAGCATATTAACAGGCATTGCTTCCTTACAGCAAGGTCTCAGAGGGGAAGCAGAGACGACTACTCCCCTTATTGGCCCCAGTAGATATTTGCTTAAGTTTTCAGTGAAGCTACCAGCTTTTTTCATACAGCAGTGAGATGCACTAGTATATCTAATTCTCCTCTGGAAGTCATCCAGATGGACCACAGCGAAGTCAGGAAGAACACAAGGACGTGTCCTGGGCAGGCTCTGCAGGCCTAAGGGCAGGCAAGGTCTGGCAGCCAGGTACCCGGAATGAATATTCAGATGCAAGCCCACAACCCACAGGGGACTCTCCTCTGTGAGACAACCAGCCCTGCTGGTGTAGCCTTCCCACTCTGCGGTAAACTTTGCTGACTCTGGAGCGACTGGTGTTACTTCTTGCCAGGCCTTGCCCTTCCACTGTGACCCACACAGGCTTGCTGGCTTGAAGCCCCAAACCTTTACACCCATCCGACCCTGAATTCTGTCTAGTCATGTTCCAGTGTGACCAAGACCTATACTGATTGTCACACTTACGCTGCTGTGATGTTCTTTACTTCACCCCTACTATGGCTGGAGGACCTACCGGTATGAAACAAATTTGCTGGACATTAGATAGTTACTGGTTATTGATTTTGGGCCCATTTCACCTCTGAAAGATGTAAAGAATATTGTCCTTTGCTGCTATTAACTTCTTATGGAATCTTAGGTAAATCATTTTTAACTTTCTGGGTTTTAGTTTTCTCATCTGTGCTCCTTTACTTAGAATCTTGCCTTAAAGACCTTGAAAGATATTTCTCTTAAAACAAACCCTGAGATCATCTGCCATGAGCTCTCTCTTCTCTCCCATTCTACACTCAAAATCACTGTAATATCACCCTTCTCTCTTAAGAGGAGGAAGTTGTCCTGCTCCTTCTAAATGCCAACCACTCAATTCCTGCCCTTGCTGACACAGCCTCAAGGCTCTGGGAACTTGCTGCTTCAACCATCCCTTCCCAATTCTTCATTTTCTATCTCTTCTTACCCACTGGCTTACAAATGTTCCCAGAGCTTCCCCTATCCTTAAAAAACAAACAAATAAACAAAAAAACCTTCACTGGATCCTACCATTCTCTCAAGCTAATAGCCCTTTGCTCTTTCATAGCAAGAGTATCAGAAAAGGGTATTTATGCTCATTATGACAATTTTCTCACCTTATACTCACTTCTCAATCCCTGGGCAATCTGGCTTCCAATCTCTTCACTCAACTGAAATTGCTTTCTCAAAGCTGACCAACGTTCTAGGAATTACTTTTTTATATAGCTTTTTGTCCTTCATCCATTTCTCCCTGAATTTTCACAACTGATACACATATGCATGTATATGTGTATACTGTATACACACACACATTGTCTATGTTCATTATGCTTTTTTTAAAAAATAAAATACAAGCTCTCTGAGGGAAAGGGCTATTTAATTTTTGTCGTATTTCTGGCACCTAGCATAGGGTCTCATGCCTAGTAAGTAGTTAATAAATGCTTGTAGAATTTTTAATTTAATTAATTAATTTATTTTTGGAGCAATGGGGGTTAAGCGACTTGCCCAGGGTCACACAGCTAGTAAGTGTCAAGTGTCTGTCTAAGGCTGGATTTGAACTTAGGTCCTCCTGAATCCAGGGCTGGTGCTTTATCTACTGTGCTACCTAGCTGCCCCAATGTTTGTTGAATTTAATTGTATACAGAAGACACTTTAACATTTTATAGGATAATGGGATCTTAGAATCGGAACTCAAAAGGACCTTAGGGTTCATCAAGACCAACTTTCTCATGTCATAGATGAGGAAATTGAAGTATATAGAGGGGTAAAGTGACTTATCTGAAGCCATACTGATAGTAAGTGTGGAAAATAGGATTCAAACCTAGACAATTAATAGGCATTTATTAAGTGAACCTGGGGTAAGACAGTGTGCCAAGTGTTAGGGATGCAAAACAAGCAAAAAAGAAAGACAGTCCTTGATCTCAAGAAGTTTATACTTTAATGGGGATAAATAACACAAATGAGAGTTAGGAAAAGTTTAGGGCAACCATTCCTTTTTTGCTTTTTCCAATCTCATCTTTCCTTTAGGGTATAGGTCAAGTACTAATTTCTCCAAGAAGACTTCCATGATAACTCTAGCACACAGAAACTCTACTCCACAGGATTTCTCCATTCTTGGGAGTGCTAATTGCACTTACCTCTCAAGTGTAATTTAGCCCTTGATGTTATGACTTGTTCCCTAATTATTTAAAATGTGCAAGTCTTGCTACTCAAGACCATAAGCTACTAGAGGGCTGGAACTTGACATGTCTCATATTTCTCTTGCATCACACTAAGCACCAAGTATCATAATAGTACAGAGTTGACATTTAATTAAATGACTAATACTCCCATTGAGTTCCATCATACAATCATAGATAAATTCCCATGGGGGGAAAAGTCTCCCAAAAAACTGAATTGAAAACTTGGTAAGAAAGGTTAGGTTAGAAGCCAGACACAAGGCATGTTGTGCACCATAATATTCAGAATGTTTTTATAGGTTTTTCTAAGCTTTGAAATACTTTCCACAATTCTAGGATCTTCCATCTCCTAAGATCATCGGAATTTTTCTCTGACCTGACATCAAAATATTACTAACGATTCTTAGCACTTTTTATACATGGTTATTTGTGTCTAATACTGTAGTTCCAGGTTCTGACATTACCTGTTGCCTTTGGGTGCCGATATCTATTACATTTCCAGTTTGAAAATGCCTCCTTATCAAGATTTAAGGTTCTGAAAACTTCAATAAACCATAATTTAATAATTTTGAAAGTCAGTAAAAATAAATTTACCCCAAAGTAGAAATAAATGTAGTGAATTCTTCATTGTATCTATTATTTTCTGTTGTTATTCTTCAGATTGAGATCTTACTTATGCTATTCTTCAGGTAGAGATGTTATTTTTCTTCAGCCTTCCTCAACTGATGGGTATCTCCTCACTTTCCAATTCTTTGCCACCACAAAAAAAAGCCGATATAATTTTTTTTTTGTACATATTGGTCCTTTTTCTTTGATTGCTTTGGGATACAGACCTAGAAGTGGTATTTCTGGGTAAAAGGGCATGCATGGTTTTACAGCCATTCAGGTATAGTTCCAAATTGTAAAAACCATTATTCTGAGAAGGGATCCACAGGTTTCACCGGATTGCCTAAGGTCTCCATGACACAAAAAAGGTTAAGAATTTGTACTCTAATGGCTTCTTTCTTTTTTAAACCATGATTGCTCTCTTCTATGGGCTTACAGTTATGTCAAAAGACCATAGTTTCAGGAGACAGGAGAGGGCTTTATACTATTTTTCAAGCTTCAGAAATTGCCTTTGATCAGAAAATCTTTTTTAGAAGACTTGCTAATTGGTCACCATTATTTTTGTCTCCTCACGGTCATTTTAATGGAATTTGTTCTTTTATAGACACCGATCTCTGGATTCTGTATTCTAAAGATTTGTTGTATATTTCTCTTCTGTTTCAATACACAAGGAAAAAAAATCAAGTCCTTTGGTTTGGTCCAGCTATACACACTCACTCTGTTTTGGCACCTCTAAGGAATGGGTGTCCTAGGAACATCCTGAACATATGAGGTGTCTGATTATTTTTACAGTTCCTTCGGATTTTGTAAAACCCGAAATATGCTTTGCAAGCAGCATTTCTACTGATTATTAAGCCACATGTATTTCAAAAGAAACAGTCTATACATTTCTGGTTTAGCTGACCTTTTCAGTGATTACTTCTTGTCTAAGAACACTTTCTTAATTTTTTTAATTTTTAGAAATAGCAGCAGAGGGCTTTTATTTAACTCTAGGTTCACCAAAAACAGACTCATTTTTAAAAGTTTGGGTTCAACCTTCTGTTAATCAAAAGAAGAGTGAACAAAATGCATTCTCCTACCAAGTTTATTTCTTCTTCTTTTTTTCTTCTTAAGGGCTGGATAACTTAAAGTGAGACCGAAGCATCACAAACTGCTATCATGGAAATGCAAGTCATTTTTATTCCAGTGATTTAACAAAAGGTGACTATAATCAAGATGATATGCATGGTCATAGGATCACAGAATTTGAACTGGTAGGCAACTTGAGCAGTCAACTAACCCAAACTAATTTTCAGATGAAGAAACTGAGGCAATGAGAGGTCAGCGACATCTATGGTGAGACGCAGAGTAAATAGCAGAGCCAATCCTGGAACCCAGATCTGCTGATCCCAGACACCAGTATTCTTTCTTCTGTATGATCTGGCTAACTCAAATTTAATTAAACTTGTATTTTATGCTAAATTTTTCTCAGCTGAGGAATTTTAAAGGTAACTTTTCTCTATCTTTAAAGTATACCTTCTTACTAGTCCCCCTTTTTTTTGCAGGGCAATGGGGGTTAAGTGACTTGCCCAGAGTCACACAGCTAGTAAGTGTCAAGTGTCTGAGGCCGGATTTGAACTCAGGTACTCCTGAATCCAGGGGCTGGTGCTTTATCCACTGTACCACCTAACTGCCCCCTAAAATATACCTTTTTTAAAATTATCTTTTTGGAAATCTCTACTTCACAAAAGCTTTTCTTGGATGCTTTATCAGGGAAAGTGTGAACCTGAGTCCTTCAAGGCTGTTGTAGGAGAAACAAATATTACTAAGTACCTCGTATCAGGGAAATATTTTGAGTATGGTCTCAAACTCAGATGATTTCAGCCATCCTCATGAACTACTTATGAAGCCTATTCACAGGAGGGTGAGCCTAGCCTGGGAATGGGGGAACTCTTGACCCTTTTCACATTATTTTATCCCTAGAAGGGACAATGAATGCTCCTCTGCTCTTCTTCAAGGAGGCTACATTAGGACTTTTCTTAAACCATGATTCAGTAAGGAAGCAAGTTAGACAGGGAGAGAATGATGACTGTCTTTCTGCTCAAGTGGAAGAGAATTTTGCCTTTCCATTGTAAATCCATTTTAATACATACTGCACTGATCACATACTGAGAAGCTCCTTCCTAAAGGAATTGAGGGAATTGACCTGAGAAAATGAATTACTCCCCAATGAGTGGGGGCTGGAGCACAAAAATAGAAAATATTTAAGATTTAAATTTTCTCTTTTTTTAATTGAAAAAATTTTAAACTTAACAAGCACCAAATAAATTATTTGCTTCCACATTATAGAATATATGCAAAAGCTTATATCTGAAATCCTAAGTTTCTCTTATTTCCCCAATGTTTCTTTACTTCGATTAGGATGCAGGATAACTAGGAATTAAAATGCTGCTTTCTGGGACAAAGGTCAAAATCGGTCACTACATTATGTTGGAGGAACAACCCAAGCATTTTCAGCCTTTACTATCCTCTAAGGGGGAGCAGTGAAGCCTGCTAAAAAGTGGCTATTCCTGTGAGCATGAACTGAAGATTAGGATGAACCTACAGGCTAACTTGAATACTACTTTCAGTTAATTCAACCCATATTTTGTTTTTGTTTTTGTTTTTTATGGGGCAATGGGGGTTAAGTGACTTGCCCAGGGTCACACAGCCAGTAAGTGTCAAGTGTCTGAGGCCACAATTAAACTCAGATCCTCCTGAATCCAGGGCGGGTGCTTTATCCACTGCACCATCTAGCTGCCCCCAAACCATATCTTGATAGGATTTTATCCATCTGACAACAAAGACTGATTTTTATTTATCAACTTTTAATTTTTCACATTATTATTCTATCCAAAAAAAAAGAAGGCAGAGGAAGCAAGGGGAAAGGCAAAGAAGAGCAATCAAGGGAGAGGGGAGGGAGAGGAGGGAAAGGGAGAAAGGGAAAAGAGAAGAGAAAAGAAAACCAATTTTTTGGTATTTTCAGTGTCTTTCAAAAAGCTGATCCCCAACCCTGAGGTTAACCATCTTCCTTTCTCCAAATGAGGAACAGAAATCTCAGTTGTCCCATAGCTTTTCTAAATCTATCATTGGATATTTAGTGATTTACTTTTATGTATTTGTGAGAGGCAAAGGGTCCATGAAATGATGACTGTAGGTAGGGAGAGAAAGAAAAAGAGTCAGTGAAGAATAAAACATGAGAAGCCATGCCCCATAGCGATCTGACCTTTCACCTAGAATCTCGTGGATAACCTATCATTTCCTATTAGTCTTGTCGATGCTTAACAGGTGGCTGTTCTGTGGATTTTTTTTCCCACTGAATCTGTTCCAAGCTGTGAATTTTCCCTCTATGAGGCACAGGAGCCCACCCACACAAAGTTGTGTTTTCAATCTAATGGCCAAAAACCTCCAAAGGACAAAAATGATTTGTCCTTGATTTAAAAAAAAAGTGTTTTGACCCTGGTCTACTGGGATGATAATAGGCAAATAGAATGTTATGTATTTTTATAACTATGGTCTGTACAAAACCTGACAAATACCTTTCAGTATTTTTAGTAGGTGACACAGTGGTTAAAGTACTGGCCCTGAAAGCAGGAGGACCTGAGTTAAAATCCACTTAGTAGCTGTGTGACCCTGGGCAAGTCACCTGACTCTGTTTACCTCAGTTTTCTCATATGTAAAATGAGCTGGAGAAGGAAATGGGAACCCACTTCAGCATTTTTGCCAGGAAAATTCCAAATGGGGTCATGCAGAGTTAGACACAACTGAATCAACTCAACAACAACAAAGGTGGCAGCAGTGGCAACAGCAGCAGCAGCAGCAGCAACAACAAACAACAACAACAAAGGACCAGAAGACATAGGTGACAAAGGAATTCCCGAATGAAATTCTACTTTAATAGTGTCAACAACCAGAAGTTGCAGCCCAGGCACTAGTGGCCCTAGAATTTTAAAGCCATTGACATTAAAATGTGTCCTTAATGGATAATGTATTTCAAATCACAAATGATGACAAGAGACAAAGTTTATCTCTTCTACTGCTGCTGCTACTACTAGTACTAGTACTGCTACTACTACATAAGTAGCACTTTAAGGTCTATAAAGTATCAGAAATATTTCATTTTATCTTTAAAGCAATCCTGGGAGGCATGTATTATTATCATCCCCCTTTTGCCAATGAGGAAACTGATGTAGTAGTACTTAGTCAATAGTAGGGCACATAGAGTAAAAATGATGTCAGTTTTGGCCATCAATAAGTCATTTGGAAACTGAATCCCCTGCAGTGACACTAAGAACAAGAAATTTTGAGCTGCATGTTTTGTTACTTTCAAAATCCCAAACTGCATAATTTTCTTTACAAAGATCTTAAAAGTGTTGTTTGACATCTAAAAACCTTCAATATATCTTTATAGATATATTTAGTTTTTAGGTAATCTAAATTTCTTCCATATTCTCCTGATTCTCCCATAGAACAAAATAACTATCCCTTAGCCTGCTAGCATTTATAAGGAGCTTTAAGGTTTGCAAGTGCTTTCCATATTAACTAATTTGACCTTCATAACAACCCTATTAGGGAATACTCTTACTATTTTACAGAGGAGGAAACTGAGGCACAAAGCAGTTAAGTGACTCCTCAAGGGTAACAAACAATTAAGTGTCTGAGGCAAGATTCACACTCAGGACTTTCTGACTTCAAGTCCTTTGCTCTATCCACTGTACCACCTTGCTGCCTTATTACAAAGAACTTTTTCAAAAAGGAAAAAAAAAGAAGAGAAAGATAAGATCAAAATGAATCAGAACTGCTCAATACATTAAAAAAAAGCATTATGTGCAATGTTGCCTACCCAAACACCCCTTTACCCTTCTCTCCCCACATCTGCAAAAGAGTAGAAGGAATTATCTTCTCATATTCCTTTTCTGTTGTTCATAATTTTGCAATATTCATTTTGATTAATTTTATTGTTTTGAGACTAGATCTCCATATCTCACCAAAGCTGAAAGTACAGTGGCCATTCATAGGTCTTATCTCAAAACTGATCGCCATGGAAGCTGTTGAACTTAACTTTAACTGCTCTGTTTTGTTTTTTCCTATTTGGGCTATTTTGCCCCCTCTTTAAACAGCCTGGTGGCTTTCTGCTCTTGGGGGTTCATCATATTAGTGACAGACTTCCTGTAGATGTCTGATCAATTTAGCCCATCGAAGCTTAGAATTCCAAACCTCAAGCAATTGACCAGCCCCAGCTTCTCCCAATAGCAAGGATTATCACCATGCCTAGACATTAAAAAAAAAAAAATTTGTGGTGGGTTTTCTTTTGCTTTACATTGTTGTAATCATCATGTATACCTTTTCTTGGTCGTGCTTACTTGACTCTGCATCGGTTCGTGTATGTCATTGCGTGGTTCTCTGGATCCATCGTATTTGTCATTTTTTATAGCACAGTAATATCCCATTACACTCATGTACCATAATGTGGTCAGCCATTCTTTAATCTGTGGACAACAAGTAGTTTGTACTACTTTGTTTCCAGTTCTTTGCTACCACAGTAACTGCTGCTATAAATATTTTGGTGCTGCTTAGCTTGATTGTGGTGATGAAGACTTTTGAGTGTCCCTTACACAGAGTAAGGAGATCAGATCAGTCAATATTTAAAGAAATTAATTCAGGTTATTCACTGAAAAATCAAATACTGAAACTGAAGTTTAAATACTTTTACCATATAATTAGAAAACCCTCACTGGAAAAGACTGATTCTGGGCTATTATTGAAGGCAAAAAGAAAAGTGGCTGGCAGAGGATGAGATGGGTAGATGGTGTCATGGAAATAATGAACATGAACTTGGACAGACTTCAAGAGATAGTGGAGGACAGAAGGGCATGGTGTGCTGTGTTCCATGGGGTTATGAAGAGTCAGACACGACTGAATAACAGCTTTTTTTTTTTTTACAAGTTTTACTTTTTGATATCATCGTGAAATTTCATGAATTCCATGGTCACACATCTTTGTTTGAATTCAAGCTATTATCAGAGGCAGAAGAAATCTTAGTAACCCAACTGACAGTTTTAGATTATGACCATACCTGTTGTCATTTGTGGTGAAGTCTGGAAATAGAGCTTTTTATTCTTTTCCAAAATGAATTCGTGATTCCTGAAAAGAAATCTCATAGGTTTGGAGGCTGAAAGTCTTTGTAGAAGAGAAGAAGCCGAAGGAGAAAACTTCCCATCAGGTCCCATCCATTATTTCTCTTAGATGACTAAATAATATTTGTTTCCCAGACAACTCATTCATTTTTTTTGGCTGGGACTTTAACAGAGGTGTCAATTATGGCATTTTTATTGATGAGATTATTTTTTTTTTACCCTAGAGTGAATTCTTCATTATTAAGATTCGGAATTGTCTGAGCCAAACCTAATTTTCAAATGAATGACAGTGTCAGTGACTCTGCTTAATTAAACACACTGTTGATGGAAATGACATTTGTTTGCTCTTGAAAAGAAGTTCAAGAGGAGGTTTCTTAAATCAAAACAGATGCCTCATTGCTCCAGGTGTGAGCCCATCAAGGAGGGGTGGGGAGGAGAGAAGGAAGGAAAAGAGGAAAGAGGAAGAGAGGTTGAGATAGAAGGAGGGAAGGAAAGAAGAAAAGAAAATGAGAAATAGGAAGAGGGGTAGGATGCCCAAGGTTTACTTGGGGTCAGCTTGGTGGTGCCGTAGATGGAATACCAGGCTTAGAGTCTAGTTTTCCTAAAACTAGAGTTCAAATTGGCATCAGACACTCACCATCTGTATGACCCTGAGGAAGTCATTTAACCTGTTTGCCTCAGTTTCCTCATTTGTAAAATGGGAATATTAATCCCTCCCAGGGTTGTTGTGAGGCTCAAGAGATAATAACTGCAAAGCACCTATTATCATGCCCGGCACATGTTAGCTGATATGATAATGACTATCTATTATCAGTTTAGATTAGGTCTTTTTATCGAGTAGAACTTTTTGGGTTCCTTCCAGAAATAGGAATGAGCTACAAGAGCACTAGTTATGGAGTCAGAGGACCTGTATTCAGATCCCACTAGGCCACTTATTATTTGTGTGACCTTGAACAAGTCACCCCATCTCTTTAGGCCTCAGTTTCTCCTACTGAAAAAAATGAGGGGATTAGACTCGATAAACTCTAAGGTCACATCCAGGTCTCTAAGTATGATCTAGAAGGAAGATGGTAAAGTTGAATTGTCCAACTTTTGCAATATGGTTGTCAGCCATAAGGAACAGACACATTAGAATTTAAATCTGAAGTACAAAAACACCTTCTAAAGACAAATATAAAGATTTGGACATAATCCATATCACTGCTAATCTCCAATTTGTGTGGACAACTGAGAGATTCCTTAGGATGATAACTGATACTCAAAGTGATGCCTCTTAGGTAATTAACAAGGATGCCAGACCAAAAAAAAAATCATAATAAAAATAAAATCTATTCGGTATGTTTAGATTCCAAAAGGCAGTATAGCAAAGTGGTTAGAGAACTGGCCTCAGAAGCAGGAAGCCAGCCTGGGTGACCACTTGTTTGATATGTTATAGTGGAGATTTCTTTTGTGAATACTTTGTAATACATGGCCACTTAGGTCTCCTCCAACTTTCAGACTCTGGGATGACCTAGGATCAAGTTCACTTAACTCTTTTTTTAAAATTTTTATTCTTTTTTGGTGAGGCAATAAGGGTTAAGTGACTTGCCCAGGGTCACACAGCTAGTAAGTGTCAAGGGTCTGAGGCCAAATTTGAACTCAGGTCCTTCTGAATCCAGGGCCAGTGTTTTATCCACTGTGCCACCTAGCTGTCCCCATCCAGTTACCTCTATCTTTCTTTCTTTCTTTCTTTCTTTCTTTCTTTCTTTCTTTCTTTCTTTCTTTCTTTCTTTCTTTCTTTCTTTCTTTCTTTCTTTCTTTCTTTCTGGTGAGGCAGTTGGGGTTAAGTGACTTGCCTAGGGTCACACAGCTAGTAATTGTTAAGTATCTGAGTCAGGATTTGAACTCAGGTCTTCCTGAATCCAGGGTCGGTGCTCTATCCACTGCGCCACCTAGCTGCCCCTCTGCTTAACTCCTTATGTCTCAAACAACTCTCTAAGATTATAATTCACAGATGAGCTGCTAATTTTGAATCAGTGACTAGAATCCTCACACTAAGATTTCCTCATACCGATGGTACCAGAGATCCAGGAAAAGAAAGAAAAAGGCATATTTCACCGTGTCAAGACTGAGTTTTCAAAGGCTATATAATTTGAGCCCAAGTGCTAGGAGATTAGAGCAAGATGGATAAACTTTGAATACTAACATAGGCTGTGATTTATCACTTTAAGACAAAACCAGCTAAGTTCAGAGAATTTCATGCCCAAAAGGATGGCCATGAGAGAGGGGTTGGTGGGAAAGAGTATGAATTTTCTTTAGGTATAACAACTCTGTTTTTAAAAATAATAAACATTTTTATTTAAAGTTTTGAGTTCCAAATTTTATCCCTCCTCCCTTCCCTCTCCTCTCCCCTCCCTGAGGCAGTAAGCAATCTGATATAGGTTATGCATGTGCAATTATGTAAAACATTACCATATTAGTCATTTTGTATAAAAAAACTTGAATAAAAGAACAAAAACGAAAGAAAGTGAAAAATAGCATGGTTCAGTCTGTGTTCAGTAAGTATCAGTTCTTTCTTTGGATTTGGATAGTGCACTTCATCATTAGTCCTTTGGGGTTGTCTTGGATCAATGTATTGCTGAGGATAGTTAAGTCCTTCACTGTTCTTTATCAAAAAATATTGCTGTCTCTGTGTATAATATTCTCCTGGGTCTGCTCACTTCACTATACATCAGTTCATATAAGTCTTTCCAGGCCTTTCTGAAATCATCCTGCTTGTCAATTCTTATATAGCACAATAAAATTTCATCACAATCATACAGCACAGCTTGTTTAGCCATTCCCCGATTCATGGGCATTCCTTTGATTTGTAATTCTTAGCCACCTAGAAAATGAACTGTTATAAATATTTTATACAAATAGGTCTTTTTCTCTTTTGGGGGGATGTCTTTTGGGATATAAGCCTAGCAGTGGCATTGCTGGATCAAAGGGTATGCACAGTTTTATAGCCCTTTGGGCAGAGTTCCAAATTGTTCTCCAGAATAGTTGGATCAGTTCACAACTACACCAACACTGGATTAGCGTCCCAGTTTTCCCACATGCCTTCTGATATCCAACATTTTCCTTTTTTGTTATATTTGTCACTCTGATAGGTGTGAGGTGATACCTCAGAGTCATAACAAGTCTACTAAGGTGTGGAGAGTTCCTATTACTATGTCAATGAAGGGAGACTTCACAATAATGAAATGTGAGGTTTTGGAGGTATTTTAAAGTATGTATATGTTACCTTACATCAACCATATAGAAAAGGAAAGAGTTATAAACCATAGGAAAAAATCTGGATCCCCTTACACAAGGATTATACTATAATAATGGGCATTTAGACAGAATTTTAGTGAATATTTTTCTAGCGTTAAATATTGGCTTTTGGTTATTGTCAAGCTTGGCTATACTATATTTATCAGTGAGACAAATATCTTTTCCTCATGACCAACAGGAAGTTATCTTATTTACTCCCCAAACTGTGGTTATAGTTTACAAAGCAAACAGAATGACCTAACCGGTCTGATAGATATTTTACTATTTTAATACCTTCTGTATTTCTATGCCCCCCTGTCCCTAACCATTACAAGAAAATAATAACAATCCAGTTCACTGGCACACAGGCTTTCAGACAGATTTTGTATTTTTGATCACAGTTTCATCATCTATAAAACGGAGATAATAATAACTGCAGCTCTTATTTCACAAGCTGCTTGTGAGGTTCAAACAAAATGCTGTATGTAAAACAATCCATCAACCTTAAAACACTTGAACTAGTTATCATTATTTGGTCTGGGCCTGTGCTTCCCCCTCCCCCCACCCCCGCCCCGTTTGGGGGAAATGATGGCATGGAAATTCCTTTCACTGATGCAAGACAACAGCAAGTTGCCTAAAATGTAGTCTTTTAAAAGACTTAAGTCACTAGGTGACCACGCAAATGGCTTTTTGGGAAGCAGAGTTTGCCATTGCTCAGAGGCTACTCTACCACAGGGAATAGGTCCATATCCCACCTATTCCAGCTCCTAGACATGCTGTAGAGCCTTGAAAAAGGTTCTCTGACAAGAATTTCTCTGTGTCCACTCTGCTCAGGCCAGGGTTCCTTTCCTGATTCCTACATGTACTGAATTCACAATTTAGCCATGGAATCAAGACATACACACATAAAACAACTAAGGATCAGTATTGAGGTATATACCATGATTAAGAACTGAACGAATAGTATAGATAAATAGTACTTTTGGAATTTAGAGAAACTGAACAATCAGTAGTCATTGATTAAACACCTGCCAAGTGTCAGCCAGAGCTAAGTAGGCTCTGGGGAAACAAAGAGTGAAGCAATCTCTACTTGCAGGGAGCTTACATTCTAATAGGAGAGAGAAAGAGTACATATGAGGTCTATAAGTATACACAAAATTATTATGAAGAGAATAATCAAATACATTAAACACAAAGTAGTTTGGAAGGCGAGTCACTGGTGCCTTAAAACGAGTCACTTCGGGCAGGTGGGGCTCCTTAGCCTTGGCAGGCAACTCGCCATGGGGAAGGAACCCTGATTTTAAACCTCCACTGCCTTGCGGCTATACCCATATATGAGAAAGGCTTTGGGAGTTAACCCCGAGGAAAAATCAGGAGTCAGAGTCCCTTAGGCAGTTGGATGTTGGACATCACATCCCTCTGGCAACTCCTGCGGCAGCACTGGTGCCAAACTGTATTGGCTCTGCCTCTCCTTTGGATCCACCAATGTCGCGGAGAGGGAAAACCTGCTGCATGGGCAACAGCTTGTTTTCCATATTTATCTGCCCAGGCCAGCGCCCTGGAGAGGACATTCTAGCACAGCCACATTGTGGCCTGTGGCTCTTCAAGGCACTGATCCATGGTTGCCCACAACTGACAGAGGCCTACTGCTACTACTAGTTTGGGAGGGAGGGCCCTAGGGGAGACTAATATGGGTTGGAGTGATGGGGAAAGACCAGACTGGGGAGGTGGTATTTAAACTAGGCCCTGAATGGCGTGTGATAAAACAGTTCATATTTCTATGGCACTTTGTTGTTTAAAAAAGTCTTGTCCTCACATCAGCCTAAGAGACAGGGAGAGTCAGTATTATTTTCATTTTACAAATGAGAAAATTGAGGATCGCAGAAGTTAATGACTTGCTGATCATAGTCACATTAATAAATAAATGTCAGTCAGGTCTCCTGAATCCAAGCACAGCATTGGCTTCACTAAAACATAGCTTCCTTTCTAACAACAAGGGCTGGCTTTTACATTTGGCTTTACGCTTTCAAAGTTCTTTACATAAACTAACTTATTTGAACCTTAAAACCAGTCTGTAGGGGCAGGTTATGTTTAGCTAGCATTACTACCATTCATAAATGTGGAAGGCTTAGATGAGTTCAGAATTTTGTCCAAGGTCAAAGGTCAAGACTCAGCACAGTCAAGATGTGAACTCTGACCTTCTGAATGGGTCCAGAACTCTTTCATTTCATTTCTTTTCTTTTTTTTAGAACAAAGAGGGTTGAGTGACTTGCCCTGGGTCATACAGCTAATAAGTGTCAAGTGATGTCTGAGGTGGGATTTGAATTCAGGTCCTCCTGAATCCAGGGCTGGTGCATTATCCACTGAGCCACCTAGCTGCACCGCCCACAGCCCCCACCCCCCCAACTCTTTCTACTGAATTATACTGAGTAAGGCTTTATATTGATGGCTCATGTTCTCAGAGGGCCACAAAGTCTACAAAACACCTTCTTCGAAATAAACCTGCAAAATGAAGAGTGAAGCAAATATCTCCAGTTTCTAGAAACTGAAGTTTGGAAAGACTGAGCAACTTCCCTGAGGTGACAGCACTCTTAACTGTCATAACTCGATCAAACTTCTTGACTCAAGTCTAAATTGCTGCACGACACTGTCTGTCTAAAGTTTGGATAAGATGGAGAAAGACATTTGAGGGTGGAACAGAACAAGCAGAAATAGAGGAGAAAATAAATATATTAGGGGACAGTTTGGAGATTGCTTCTAAGTCCTTGACCCAACTGTGGCTTTGTCCAACCAGCTAGCTGGAATTTTTCATGGAATGTGATTAGCCATCCTAATACTCTCCTTCACTGGTCTGAGTAATTGGGAGGTAACTACTTATTCAGTGGACTAAAAGGTCATTATTAGCTAGGTTCTCTTGGTGTATATAACTCCCAGGAGAGAAATGAGAAACCCTGGGATGTTTAAAAATGTACTAAATGATATCAGGGCATTGCATGCCACTGTAATTATATTATTTCCTCTTCCCAGCCCAGCTCCATCCCCGGAAGGAAAGACATGCACAAAATCTTTCACTAGAAAGGCTAAGCAGCAGGGATTTTAAATGAGGGATTCTTAACCTGGGGTCCCTGAACCCCTGAAGTTTTCTGGGGGTTTATAAAGTTGGATGGGAAAAATGATTTCTTTATTTCAACATAGCTAGTTTCCTTTATGTTATTTTAGGTATTTCAAAACATTATTTGGAGAAGGGCAACACAGATTTCACCAGACTTCCAGAGGGGTCCAGGAAACACAACGAAGATTAATAATCCCTCCCCTAAATCATCCTCTAACTGAAGTAAGCTCTGGATAAGATTAAGGTTACTATATTTTCTCTAAAACTATGGACTTTCAGTTGATCGCTTATTTCTCTGTCTCTGGGAAAAGGAGGGGAACAGCATTATGAATGCATCTGTAACTGTTGTACTGAAACCCCGCTACTTGGGAAGTGTTTACCAACACAAAGCTGAAACCTTATAAACTGGATGTAATCGATACCAGTGGTATGATCTTATCTTTCAAACAGAAGGAAAAGAAAGGCAAAGCAATGTTTTTAGTAAAGATTCTTAAGTTCAACTAATATATAATACTAAATATATATAATATACAATATAATAAAGAATACTATAAATATATAATATTAAATATAATACTAAATAATGCTAAAGATAATACACTTGATGTTAATTTACCTTCAAGTAAATGCTAGTAATGAATTCAGAGAATATATTACTTTTTCTTTAATAGCCTGTTAGCGTGCTAAAACTTTGGTGACTTCTGTAGTCTCTGCTTGTGTTTTATAAGGACAGTTCTTAAATTGTAGAGGGGTGCTACTCTCTATTAGGATCAGTGACTATGGGAGGAAGTGGGATTGCATTTCTACCCCCACTGCTGGGTAACATTATCCATGAGAAGCAATATTTTCAGACAGCTAGTGAATAGAACACTGGACCTGGAGTCAGGAAAACCTGAGTTCAAATTTAGTCTTAGACCCTCGGTGGCTATGCGCAAGTCACTTAACCACCATCTGTCTCATCTGTCACCATCTGTTAACTGTAAAATGGGGATAATGATTGTGCTTACCTGCCAGGATTGTGATGAAGATAATGATTGTAAAGTGCTTAGTACAGTGCCTGGAGCAGAGTAAGTGCTCTATAAATGTTATTACTACCTTTAGTCTGGTACTCTGACTTCAGCTTACCCTTCTGGTCAGATTTTACATCATTCTCCTTCACAAATGGCTACTTTCCCATGCCATCTTGCTCTCTCCTGCTGCTATACATTTGCCGAAGTCATGACAGGAATGTTTGACCTCCACCTGTTGAAGTTCTTTCCTTCATTCAAGGCCCAGCTCAAATGCTGCATACTCCATAGCAGTTTCTCTGATTCTTCTAGTTGGATGGTACCTTTACACTTTAAGTTTTCTTCAAGTTCTACAGTGTTTAGATCTCTCCTTTGCCCTGAGTACATTCCATCCACTTTCTTTCACAAATATGTGTCTATATAACATCTTCCTGATGGTGAATGCTGAATTGTTTTTTAATTTTTGAGTGCCTAGCTCTTAGCATGATGCCTTGCACATAGTTTCAGTCAATACGTGCTTACTGAATGGAATCAGCAGGTGACAGTATTTGAGAAAGTGGGGGGACAGAGGAGCAAGGACAACCAGCATCCCTTCACCCTGGATCACAAAGCAGATAGGCAAGAATGTTATAGTTGGAAGATCTTGGAGATGAAGGAATTAAAACCCCTCCTGTTACAGGTAAAAGGAATTGAAGCCCAATGAGAGCAAACAATTTGCCCAAACCCACACATTTTGTTAGTTGTAAAACAAATTGCTTGATTTGTAAATTGCTTGATTCCAAGCAGAGTTCTCTTCCCATCCCATCATGTATTCTCTACCACATAGTTGGATTAGGTTCATGGATTGGAATACAGTTTGCAACTGGGCACAGACAAGTGATGATACAGACGATCCAAGCAAAGTTCAACCAGCATTGGCCGAAGAAAAAATCTTTTATAACAGATGAAATATTTAATGGAAATGAATATAAAACACGCCAATAGACTAAATTCCACATGGAAAACGTTCTCCAAATGTAGTGAACCAAAAAAAGTCAACCAAACGACCAGCTCTCATATTTTGCTGAACCTGAAAGTATCCATGTTACTGTCATATTTCATATAGGAAGTTCAAAAGCCTAAAAAATGATCACTCTTGTTGAAACTGACAATGACTGACAATTGTTTAAATGAAACCCCCTTTAACAGCTATAGCAGATGAAATATTTAGAGAACTGCATATTTGCTCAATCTCCTAAACTAGACTAAACACTATAACCGGATCACTAAGAAGAATACACGCTACAATCTTCCCAGGCATCTTCAAGGAAAGGAAAACAATTCCCAAACTCAAGAGCCACACAATACAGCCACCACGCAGTTATTTTTGATGCGACTAGTAGACTTCCTTCCCTGTTCTCTTCAAAAAAATTCTGTCCTGCCAATGACCTTAAGATGAAATAGATGAAAACGTTCAAGTCCCAGTTGTAACATTTATCATTTCCAGAGGGAAAGAAACCAGACTAGTTCAAAGGCTAAACTAACTGGAGAAAATAAACATTACAAAATTCTTAAGTCCAGTTCAGTTAACTTGAATTGACAGTTTCCTTTGGCTTGGAGGTAGCAATGGTTGGCTGATTCCTACTGACTTTCAACTACAAAGTAATGCTTTGCATGCTTGGGTAGAAATACCACATTAATACAAATGATTTTATTATTAACCTATGTCACATGCTTATCTATAGGATTATCCTTTTTAATGTCAAAATATTGATTAAAATTTTCAGACCATAAGGCATTCTTTTCAGGATCTGAAAAAAATGACTAGATTTAAAAATATCTTTTTAAAAACTTATGAACTGAAATATCAAAATCAACATGAACATTTCCAATAAACAAAAACCAAAAATATTATATGAGAGTATATGTGCATACACACACACCTATGTCTAATTTATATAGCTTGTTTTTTAAAAAGTATATATCAGGGGCAGCTAGGTGGCACAGTGGATAAAGCACTGGCCCTGGAGTCAGGAGTACCTGGGTTTGGATCCAGCCTCAGACACTGAACACTTACTAGCTGTGTGACCCTGGGCAAGTCACTTGACCCCAATTGCCTCACAAAAAAAAAAAGCATATATCACATTAAACACAATAATACCAAACTAACTCTGCTTCATTTTGTTCTGTTTTTTTTTTTTTAAGATTTCTTGATACTCTTTTCT
This sequence comes from Dromiciops gliroides, assembly GCF_019393635.1. Taxonomy (NCBI): domain Eukaryota; kingdom Metazoa; phylum Chordata; class Mammalia; order Microbiotheria; family Microbiotheriidae; genus Dromiciops; species Dromiciops gliroides. Next base: position 56,200,781 of record NC_057865.1, on the reverse strand, counting down.
TCATTTTTCTTTTTTGAATCACTATCACAAACCTTAATTCTGAGGCAGCTGGTGTCACAGTGATAGAGTATTAGGCCTGGAGTTGGAGAGACTTGTGTTCAAATCCTGCCTGAGACACTTACTAGCCGTGTGACCCTGGGCAAGTCACTTAACCCTGTTTGTCTCATTTTCCTCATCTTTAAAATGGGGATAGTAATAGCACCTAACCTGCAGGGTTGCTGTATCAAATGATATATTTGTTTTTTTTTTTTAAGTGCTTAGCACAGTGCCTGACACATAGTAGGAGCTATATTAAGTATTTATTCCCTTCCCCTTCTTTCCCTATCTACCCACTCTCTCCTAGCATTCTCTCTTTAACACTCTCTTATAACAGATGTAGACATTCACACAATGGTCACGTTGGAGAATGTCCAGTCCATTTCATTGCACATGATGGTATATCACATTTCTCTCAAGAGGTGAGAGGCATACTTTATCATCAGTACTTTGGAGTCACGATTGGTCATTAGCACTGATCAGAGTTCTTAAGTCTATCAAAGGTTTTCCCCTTCACAATGCTATTGTTATTAAAGAAAGTCTCCTCTCAGTTTTGTTTACTTCATTATTTATGTATCAGTTCCTCTATATGTATCAGTTATGTATCACTTCCTATAACTTCTGAATTGGTAGATAGTGACATTTCCCATAGTACAAGGGAAGGGAATTAAGTATTTATTAAGTACCTACTATGTGTCACGCACTGTGTTAAGTGTTTTATAAATATTTATCTTTATGCTTCATAAATATCTCTTTCAGTACTTACAACAAGCCTATCAGGTGAGTGCTTTTATCATCCTCATTTTACAGATGAGGAAACTGAGGCAGACAGAGATTATATGACTTGCCTGAGATCACACAGCAAGTGTCTGAGGTTGGATTTCAACAACAGTCTTTCTGACTCCAGGCCTAATACTCTATCCACTGAGCCACCTGGCTGCTAAAATGATCCAGTACATTCCTATACCACAATCCATTCACTTAGTCCCTAATTGATACATACACTATCTTTCCAATTCTTTGTTACAATAAAGTATGGCTAAAATATTTTTATTCCCTGGTTCCTTTCTCACTATCTTTGACTTCTTCTGGTCAATTTCTTCAAAACCACCAATCACCAAAGGTTCTGAGATTCCCTTTCCAATATGCAGCAGCATTTGACAGGCCTCATGACGAGAAAGCTCTTTTAAGCATCTACCAAATCTTCAGATTTATGATTTAAGCTCATTCTTCTTGCACTGATTTTAGCCGAAATAAGCAACAGCTGATCAGCATCACTCATGAAATCAAATACTCTTCAAATTCAATTAAGCCTCCTCTCAAACTTCTCTTTACTCAGGAAACACTTTTCAAAAGGCCTATTTTCTGAATCTCCAATCATCTTATATATCTTCAAATGCTCGATATTACGTATCAATTGCTTCCATGTATTCATAGAGAAAGAAAGCATTTTTCAAAACTTGTCTAACTTTAAAAATATGAACTGACTAGCTAGCCTCCCTCAAAAAGAGACAACTCTTCTCTTTACTTTGTAAAGTTTAAATGAATAATAATTAAATCTCCTCTTGCATTTTCTTCCTAATAGTAGAGAAACTAAATCCAATCCAGTCCTATACTGATGCCCCATAGTGGGTGGCTTGGAGGTAATTCTGGGTGCTACTGTTCAGAGGCTTCAGACATGTCTGACTCTTCAAGACCCCATATAGGGTTTTCTTGGGAAAGATTCTAGGTTGATTTGCCATTTCCTTTTCCAGCTCATTTTACAGATAAGGAAAATGAAGCCACCAGAATTAAGTGACTTGCTCAGGGTCGCATTGCTCATAAGTGTTTGAGGCTGGATTTGAACTCAGGTCTTGCAGACTCCAGGCCCAGGGCTCTATCCACTGTGCTACCTAGCTACCAACCCTGGGTACCTGAAGGCTAAGCCATGTAGCACAAACTGGGACAGGTTTTTTTTTTTGTTGTTGTTGTTGTTGTTTGTGTTTGTTTGTTTTTTACCATTTTAAGCCTTTGTCTTCTGGGAAAGATTCTCTATGTTCTGAAGAGGATCCTAAAACCTAGGAGACTCATTGCTAGAAAGGAAACCAAGAGGTGATAACAATTTTGTCCCTTATCAGGCCCCATTCCCTCAGGGCCTCAGGTTTATTATTTGTAAAATGAGAGTGTTGCTCTGGATGGACCTCATAGTTTCCTCCCATCTGTAAATCTATGACCCTATCATCTCCCATGCATATTATGTACATTTTCTAAGATTATGATAGGACAATGAAGACAACTTTACCCAATAGCCTTCTTCTTCTTCTTCTTTTTTTTTTTGGCGGGGCAATGGGGGTTATGTAACTTGCCCAGGGTCACACAGCTAGTAAGTGTCAAGTGTCTGAGGTCAGATTTGAACCCGGGTACTCCTGAATCCAAGGCCGGTGCTTTATCCACTGCACCCCCTAGCTGCCCCCCAATAGCCTTCTAACATTGAGCAAAGTAAAAAACCAAGTGTCATATATTCGCTTATCGTTTGCCAGTACCCACTGGGAAGTCAGCATGTTGGATAGAGAGCTGGAATTAGAGTCATGAAGACAGGTGTTCAAATCTAGCCTCAAGTACATATGCTGTGTGATCCTGGGCAAACCACTACCTCACTGTCTGCCTCAATTTCTTCGTCTGTAAAATGGAAACAGTAAGGGCAACTTCCTCCTAGGGTTTTTGTGAGGATAAAATGAGATATTTGTAGAGCACTATCTTTTGTTTCAATTCCTGCCTGGTATTTATTCACGGAATGGGTGTTGTATCAGAAAAATTGAGACCTGAGAAAGACTTTAGTTTAAAAAGGCCAAGGTCTCCCACTGCATCCTGAGCCACTGCCAGTCGTCCTGACCTTTGTCTTACCCCTAGACTCTAATGACTCTGGAGGAGAGAGTAGGACTGATGGCTTTGCACAGCCCTGCATCAGGTAAATCCAAGTCACTCATAAATTATGACAGCATCCGCCTGTTTTTATTGGTCCTCTTCAAGAAGGACAAACAACAACAATATAAACACTAGCTATTATTATTATTAATTATTGTTACCCTGGAGGATGTCTTGTGCAGAGTCCAAATAAAGTTTCCTTATTATTTTAACATTCTCCAAATCTCCTATTTGCAGAAGAACTAGTATTAATTGGAATTAATCCTGAAGGAGTATAATCTTCTTAGTAACATTTGTAATTCTTCAAATGAAAATTTTTAAATTATTGTTTTTTGGGAAAAAAACCCCAGAAGTAGATGGAAAATGTGTATTGCCAAGATTGTGACATTCAATTGAACTGAGCTGTTTTGTCTGTCATCAAATACTTTGATAATTCCCTGGATCTGTAAGGTAATGGGCTCAGAGATTTTGATCTGGAAGGGACCTCAGAGGCCATTCAGTCTAACGCTTCAACTTTGCATATGAGGAAACTGAGTTGTTCAGTGAGACTCACCAATTTGCCCAAGGTCACAGGTGGACATTGAACCAAAGTTCTCTGACTTCAGAATCAGTAACTGCTCTTTGATGTAGTACCTAAGGCCCTCCAGTGGTGTAGATCGCAACCCATTTGCACCTTCTTGCCCATTATGACTCAAGTCTGTGTCCATCCGATATGGTGGCAGCCTTGTACTAAATGTCCTGGCATTGGATGGAAATGAATGAAGTCTGTAGGCTGTCCTACAGGATCATCCATTACCCATACCGCATCACTTCTTTTCTGGTCATACATCCCTTTGATGACATCTTTTATACCACTTTGGTACAATTCATCATTAGTAATGTGCAGTCTACTCATATCTACTACACAGGATGATCCGCAACGTTAATTCTTTGAAAGAAATGGGATAATCCATGATGTGCAGACACATAGACATAATTCAATTAGAAAATAATGGCATGTCCATTTTTTAAAGACTATGTCCCTTGTCAAGATAATGGAATGTGATAGATGAGATCTGGCAGATACTCAGGAGCCCACCTGAGTGGATTACTGGCTGATTTGACTGGATTACTAGTTGACTAGATTCTATAATGAATCTTTTTTTTTTTTTGAATTTTTTTTTCTGTGGGGCAATGGGGGTTAAATGACTTGCCCAGGGTCACACAGTCAGTAAAGTGTCAAGTGTCTGAGGCCGGATTTGGACTCAGGAACTCCTGAATCCAGGGCTGGTGCTTTATCCACTGCGCCACCTAGCCGCCCCCAGTTGACTAGATTCTAAACACAACTGGCTGGTACTTGAGAGTACTTAAGAAAGCATGGGTTCTCAGAAGCTACAAAAACTTTGAACTTCCGGCCCAGTCAACCAACCAGCTTGAAGAACCTCCCATTTCTGGGAGGGGACAGGAAGGAGGAAGGAGAGCCTGTGCAGGGAGCTCTGTCTCTTTGGGTTCCTGACTTCGTGGTGGCGGCAGAGGATTGCCAGGCTGTAGGAATTCTGTTCTCAATCTTTCTCTTTCTATCTTTCAATAAACCCTTAAAAACCTAAACTCCTTTTATCAGTGATTTTAGTCAGTTTCCCCCAAAACTGGAGGAACAGATTACGACCCACATTTAGAATTTTAAATTACACACCCTATCTCACCCAGGGTAGAAGGGGAGAGTATATTCATAGGCCCAATCTCATATATAAGAGCCTTGACTAGTTCTTTTTCTGATTTGATCTAGGTCTCCCTTCCTTAGCATGGTCCTGGGTAATCACCATATTAAATGTCAAAGTTAATGCAGAGACCCAGTCTGTACAGCCCACTGCTGCTCAGAACTCCTGAAAAGATCCAGCAGCCTCAGCCTCCCTGGTAGCTGGAATTAAAGTGTATGCTACCATGCTTGACAACATGTGCCTCTGTTACAGGAAGAACCTTAGGGTCATGAAAGCACCAAACAATTCTTAAACGCAATCTTTCCTACACTTGGTTGTCAATTTGGGGGCTAGCTCATTGTCTATCCATAGTGTCCACCCAAGATAGATTTACTAATGGACCAGCTTACAAGGCAGCGTACAGTCTGAAAAATACATGTTCCTCAATCACTTGCTTTCTCCTGCATTTATAATTAAGCCAAGTTCTTTTGAGTTGCTACAGATCTAGTCTGGGAGGCCCTATGATGTTCTGAGGTCTGACACAGTTAGCACAGTGTCATCAGGAACATCTAAGGGATCTCATTATTTATACAGAATCTCTCTCATCTGTCCACTCTATTGGACATTCTTCATTGTAAATACCTTTGATGAGCATGTCTCCCTGCTTAATATACCACTTAATATTAATAATCAGTAGGTCATGGATAAACTTCTACTGTATCTTTTTTCAAGGAAATTGTTGTTATTGTCACATGTGAATTGGAAATACTTTCTTATTTTTTCTTTTAACTTAATTTAATTTTTTCAATTAATGAAAACCAACCTCTTTCTTTTCCACCTCTCTCCCCTCAATTGAAAAAGAAAGCAAAGCAAACCCTTGTGAAAACACACATAGTCAAGGAAAACAAATTTCTGCATTGGCCATGTCCAAAAAAATAGATGTCTCAAGTTATATCCTGAGTTAAAAAAAAATTTGAAGAGTAAAAATAATCTATCATTTTATGATCCTGTGACCTGAGTTTGAGTCCTTATTGTGATATTTGTCAGTTTTGCTAACATTAGTACAAATTTGTGGAAAGAGGAAATTTCATTTTTTACAAGGTCTTTATATCCTCTCATATACATTCAAAATGTATGGGGTATAAATGTAGAGCTGAATGTAATTTTTTTTTTCTGTGTGTGCAGAGAGACAAGTAAAATAATCTCTAAACTCTAAAACTCAAGGTAGAGGGACTAAAGCATATTTCAAAACCAGGTTCTCACTTCAGTTACTATAATTTTGTTAAGTACAAAGGACAGACTAATGTTCTCTAACAAAATAAAAATATTCTTATTGCCTGCTCTCTAGCTTATGTGTACAACAAATGATGAGTTTTGGATGTGCATTTTTTCATTTCTTTTAGCATCATGTTGACAGACATAGTAGGCTAAAATTTCTTGAAAGTCTAAAATTCAAGACTGTTTTTGATTTTTTTTTTAGTTGGATTAGCCTTTTGTTTTGATAATATGACAGATCTTGGATCTTAAAACTCTTCCATTTTTATTTGTCCTGTGAAATTATCATCCAAATGCTTTCAAAAATCTTTCATAGAGAATAACACCCAACCATCATGAGATGGTCAAATAGGCTTTAGAGATTGCTGAATCCTGAAAATTTTGAGACTTGGTAGAGACCTTAGGAGCCATCTAGTCCTGTGGTCAGCAAACTGTGGTTACTGGGCCATATCTGGCCTGCCACATTTTTATTTTTTTAAGTGAGGCAATTGGGGTTAAGTGACTTGCCCAGGGTCACACAGCTAGTAAGTGTTAAGTATCTGAGGCCAGATTTGAACTCAGGTACTCCTGAATCCAGGGCCGGTGCTCTATCCACTGCGCCACCTAGCTGCCCTGCCACATGTTTTTTATGTGGTCCATGAGCTAAGAATGATTTTTTAAAAACTTATTTTAAAATGTAAAAACTGTTTTTAGCTTGTTGACCATACAATAACATGAACCAGGCTTAATATGGCCTGTGGACCATAGTTAGTTGACCCTTTATTTAGTCCAATAATACTCAAAAGGAATCCCTACTATTATATACCAAACAAGTGGTTTTTGAGGCTCTGCTTGGAGACTTCCAAGAATGGGGAGCCATTACCTCTTTGAGAAAACCCATTCCACTTCTTGACAGATCTTATCGTTATGAAGGTTTTTCAGATACCAAGCATAAACTTGCCTTTTTGCAGCTTCCTTTTCCATATTTATATAGTGCTCTAATTGGGAAATTGGGGGTGCTGATGGCAGGAAGAAGGGAAGAATGAAGGATCTCAAGGAAATAAGAAAAGGAGTATGGCTACTTTTTAACTATGATGAGTTGTTACCTAAAAAAAAATGTTTCAAAATCTTATCGATTAAGAATTGAAGTCACATTAAACAGATTTAGGAACATCTCAGATCACACCGGATGCCTCAAATTTTAAAAAAAGTTCCTATTCATCCATAAAAGGTCTTTTCCTATTGCTGTCTTAAAGAATTATACAGAATTCATTTAAAATGTATTATGTTGTAATTTATTCATTAATAAGGAAAAGCAAATTTTCCAGGACCCTTACTCCCTTTCTCTCCATCATCTCCCTTTGACTGTCAAGGTATTGGGATGCCACGGGTGAAGGGATCTGCTTCTGTCAAGGCAGATCCCAGGAGGCCCTGTTCAAGTATTCTCACTACACTCCTGCCACCAACTTGCTCTTGCCCCTGACAGTTGGTTCTTAAGTCTTAATGGAGCTTCCCACCCCACTAACTTAACAGTCCGTCAGAAACAGCATTTATTCCTGCTGTTAACCTCAGAGGAGCTAAGCTGCCTGTCTGGTCAAAAAACAAACAAACAGAAAACTCCAGCGTCCAGTAGAGAAAGATAATGATGGTGTGTGGTATTCCCTCTGCACCCCTCTCCTCCGAAGCTGCATCTCCCAAGAACCTGGACTCACAGGCATAAGCAAGGCACAGGGCTCATTTGGCTGTACAGAGCCACAAATGGGCCTGAAGAATCTGATGGTTTATCACAAGGCCAGAAGACCTTTCAGCTGCTCATTGTTCTGCCTGTCCACAGCCAAAACTGCTAGGGGAGGAAGAAGCGAGAGATCACATTTTTTTTTTAGCTATCTTTGCAGCTGTATCACTAGGGCCTTAGTTCAGAGCTGTCTAAGGAAAAAGAAAAAAAACAATCTTGAGCCACAAGAAAGGAGCAAAATGGTCCCTTAGCAATTCCATTTATGGTTCTAAAGCACCCAGAAAATTTGATGATGCCCAAAGCTGTTAATTGGGATCTAACATAACACCCGCTGGGCATGAGTACCAACATGGGCTCTCCTACAGCTATTTAGTTTCAACTCTTGGGCAATGGGCTTTGCTACCACCTTTCTAAAGCATCCATGGTAAATAATGAATTCCCATTGTGTAAATGTTGTTGAGCTAGGCACTGTAGAAAGTAAGAGATGGAATGCTTGCCCACTGGAGCTTAGAATTTAAATATGCAGGAATTATACTGAAATTATTATTATAATAATTATTATAATTATTAATTATACTGAAATGGAGACTCAGTGCATAGCATCCATTCAAAAAGTTTTTAATCATTGCTGTTATTTTAGTTCAGAACACACACAAAAATGAAAGACTCTAGTCAAGGCTAGCATAGGCAGGGAGGTAGGTATCTAAGGGAGATCACCATTATTTTTCCCCCCTACAAACCTAGGATTTCACTGGTGTGAAGAACTCCTGGGGAGAAAGCTCTCTCTTCCAATTCAATGTAAACAAACCTTATAACTTATAGTCTTAGAGAGTTAGCTGTGGCACTGAGAGAATGAGTAATTAATTCCCTAAAGGCCACATTATATACCAGAGGTAGGATTAGAACCCACATCATCCTAAATCTGAGGCCAGTTCTCTAATATTATACTTAAATATTATTGGTCATTAGTTCTGCATGAAGCATTTTGCTAAACAGTGGGATACCGAGATTTGGCAAACAAAGTTCCTGCTCTCAAGACACTAAAAAATCAAATTTTAGAAAAATAATAAGAAATAAAATCAATTGTACAGAAGTTAATACTTTTCAAAACAATTTTCACTTTTATCATCCCTTTCAATTCTTAGAGCAACATTTTAAAGCAGACGAGGCAGCAGAAGTAATTTTTATGTTTCAAATACAGAAAGTAAGGCTCAGAGAACTTTAGTAATTTGTCCAAGGTCACACAGTAAGCAAGTAGTAGTGCCAGGACTAAGTCTTCAGATTTCCAGTGCTTTTCCCCTGCCTGCCAAATTAGTGGTATAGACTATAACTCTATCAAGGTTCAGAGGAAGAATTGATTAATGAAGGCACTTGAAGAAGGCCTAACAGATGAGGTAGACCATGAAAGAAAGGTAGGATGAGTAAAGTGGCAAATAGGGAGAAAGTGATTGCAGATGGGGTAGGGTTGGGAGTGGGGCAGGAGCAAACAAAGATAGGAACAACAGCATTAGAACACTGGGCTTCTGGGAAGTGGCAAGTACAATGGTTTGAATGATATGGGGGAAATATACTAGTGAGAGAATACTGTTAAGGTAAGGTTATAGATCTACATATAATATACTCTCTATATAATATAGAGCTATATATTATATAATCTATCCCCTATAGGTAGAGGTTGGATTATTAAGGGCTTTGAATGCCAAGGCAAGTAGTTGGGATTTTGTCATGTAGGAAATGAGAAGTCATCAAAGGATTTTGAGTAGGAAGGTGTGTGCAAAGTGGTATTTTAGGACAATCAATTTGGCAGCAGTGTGTAGGACTGATTCAAGTAGGGCAATTAGCTAGAAGACCTCACAGGGTTGTTGTAAGAATCAAATGAGATTTAATATACATACATACATACATACACACACATACAAATATATATACACATACATACCTACACACATATGTATGCACATATATACACACATATACATCTATAAAGCTCTTTGCAAACAATAAAGTATCATATAAATGCTACCTATTTTCATTTGTAATAATTCAGGTATGAAGTTCTTAGGGTCTAGGTTAGCACTGTGGTAGTGGACACAGAAAAGAAAAGAAGGATGGAGTACATATTATGAAGGAAACTGACCAGATGTAGGGAGAGAGACAGAGATGAATCAAGGGTGACTAATTTTCAGGTCTGTGAGACTGGTGTACCATTATTAAAAAAAAAAAAAACAAGCAAAAAATACATCCCTACTGAGTGCAGAACATTGGGATAAGGGCTGGAAAGACACAAAGATAAATGAGATACAATCCCTATCTTTGAGGCATTTTCAATATTGTAGGGAAAGATAAGAGAGGTACACAGATAATCTTAAAATAGATGACAATTTTAAGTACATAAGAAAAATATGATGTGCTGTGAGAAAAAGAAATTCAGTTGGAGGGATCTGGGTGGCTTCCATTTGAGTTGCACGTGGAAAGATGAATAGAATATCAACAAGTGCAGAATGAGGGTTGGGATTACGATATAAGAAAAGACACGGAGGAAGAGGACTGTAGGAAGTTCCTGGAAATGGTGAATGATCTAATTTTGCTGGAATGTGGAATACAGGAGGTGAAGGAGTATTAAATAAAACTGAAAAACTAGAGTAGGGTCATTGATTGTGGAGTTGAATACAAAGATAAGGTACATTTAAAAATATTTAGTAGGCAATAGGGATCCACTGATGGCTCTACAAAGTGGTACAATGTGATCATTCGTGTGCATCTAGGCCAGAAATTTTATAGCAATGTGTAGGATTAGATGTTGTTGTAAGTGTCTCCATCAGAGGCTGTGAGGGCCTGAACTGGGATTGTGGTAGTAAGGAGGGAACAGATGGGAGAGCTGTTGAGAAAGTATAATTTATAGGACTTGGAAATGGAAGATATGTGGGAGGAAGGAGAGCAAAGAGTCAAAGATGACTCTGATTTATGAGTAGTATCATTGTCAGAGATGGAGAAATCAGAAAAAGGAGGCAGGATTTAGGAAGAGACAAGATGACTTTAGTTTTAGCTCTGTTGAGACTGGGGAACTGGTGGGATGGCCGGATGGAGGTTATAAGAAATATCAGGGGGCATCTAGGTGGCACAGTGGATAGAGCACTGCCCCTGGATTCAGGAGGACCTGAGTTCAAATCCGGCCTTAGACACTTGACATGTACTAGATTTGTGACCCTGGGCAAATCACTTAACCCTCATTGCCCAGAAAAAAAAAGTCAGTCTGGAAATGGATGTTTGTGAATGGGCTGCATAGAGTTGATAACAGAGTAGGAATCAATGACATCAACAATGGAGAGAGTATAGAGATAATAAAAAGAAGTTCTAAGGTTAGAGTCTTGTGAAAAAGCTAGGTTAAGATTTAGAAGGCCAAAGAAAAACCAAAGAAACACAAAGAAGAAGCTGTTATAGAGGCAGCAAAAGTATAATGAAAATGGGATATCATGGAATCAAGGGAGATAAAGACATTGGAAAGGCCAGAGATTGAGTGATTAAGAAATAAAGAATCACCAGTGATTTTTGAGGAAGCAGTTTCTGTAGAGGAGTTGGGATGAAAGCCAGATTGAAAGAGAGTGGGAAGAGAAGAAATTGATTCATTGAGTGTAGACCACATGTTGGAGAAGTTTGGCAGTGAAAGGGAGGATAGACAGAAAATGGTCATGGAAAGAAAGGAATGAGTAGAGAGAGAATGTAAGTGAAGTGGGGGATAATTGATGGAACACAGTTCTAGGAAGAGCAGGAAGGAGAGCAAGAGCACAAGTGAAAATATAAATACTCCACAAGAAAGCAGGACCATGTCTTCAAGGACTGAACGGAAGGAAAAGAAGTTGGCAAAGATATGATGAGACTAGAGGAGAAGTGACATATCAATGACAAATAATAACAGAAGTGGGGGGGGAACCAGAAAAGTTAGGCTCCACCATTATAATCCCATCCATCTTGGGTGGATCCAAAGTGTGTTTTCTTAACATCAATACTCCATTTAGCAGTAGCTAACTTAAATAAAGGCAACTGCTTAAGCCATTAGCCTTCACTTAGTCTCATGAGAGCAGGAAAAAGTATGACTTTAGCTAGTGCTATCAAATCAAGTCATTTAGACTTTATAGAGAGGGCTAGCATTAGCCCAAGGAGTCCTTTTACACTTTGAAATTCTGCATTTGTTAATGACCACTTCTATATTTTTGTAGAAACAAATGGACTTGGAGAGGAGGAGGTTCAGTAATATTTACTCATTACCTTTCTTTTGTCAATCTAAATATTTGAGTCTTTGGTAGTAGTTAAATGTCCAGGTGAAGGGGAACAGAGGGCCAATATTTTCCACTTCAACACGACACTTTACAAAATAAGCCAACTGAAAGGTAGCATTTAAACCCAAAGTGGGAAAATGATTTTTAATCTAAATGTTTTGAAAAGCATTATGTTTGAGGGAGTATATATCTATATCTATATCTCTAAATCTCTATATATCTATATCACTACTCTAAGATTTTCTTGATGTGAAATTTCTCTAAATTAATGAATAAGTTCAAACGAATATTCATTCAGATTTTAACTGTTCCAGCAGAATGTGTCTCTCCTGAGAACACTTTTGCATTTTTATCCTTTGCACTTTGCACAGTGCATGACACATAGTAGGCACTTAATAAATGTTTCTTAATTGATGAAGTGCCCAGTATGTGCAAGGCACTGTACTAGGTATAGACATAGAAAGATAAGTAATAGCTCACACTTATTATATTACGTAATGCTCTACAAAGTTCTTTCCTTTTGACATCTTTGAAGCAGATAATATAAACAGCAAATGGGTCCTTCCCCAAGAGACTTATTTTTCATGTTAAGCATTTTTCCACCCCCTTAATGGTAACAATATTAACTTGCTATTTGCCCTCAATCCTAGGGATAATGTAGGGAGAATGAAGGTTTGCAATGTGGCAAACCTATACTAAGGGTTGCTAAAGTCAGCTCCTGACTCTTCCACTGACTTACTAGGTGTGTTCTTATGAAAAACTATGAAAAATCAAAGGAATTTTAAACCTTAGAAGAACTGGGCCTCATAGGATGATTAGGACTCCTGCAGATATATTTAAATATCTAAACTGTCATTCTGTCAAAATCAATCAATCAATATTTATTAAATATCTACTATATGCCAAACTGTCTCAGTAAGTCACGATGACATTTTGGCACAGGAGGAGATAAAATGACCTGTTAGATAACTCCCCATTTAAAAAATTGTTTACTTCCCTTCTTTAAGGAATTATCTATTATTAATATATGTACATATATATGTGTGTGTATATATATATACACACATTATATTATATATAGAGAGATCAAATTGTTATTTAAAAATTAACTTGATCTGGGAGCTAAAATGATCTTTTTTTTGGAGATCAAATCCTGATTATGATCCATTCTGATATAGCTGATCATTATGTTCCTGAGGTTTAAGATACTGACCTAGTTTTAGGAAGTGGAGTGGATTCACTTAATCTATTTCCATTAGACATTAGCAACAGTTTTTCAGTGGCTTTTATGTTTGCTCTAAATTCTCTTCAAATTTCCCTCTTCCTCTTAATTATCTATACAGTTTTTTCCCCTTTCTTGCCTGTATGGCAACCTGAATTCTAAGGACGTCTTTAAGGATCAACACTTTTACCAAGAGTATATTCCAAAGAATAAAAATAAAAGAAGTCAAAAGCAGCTGCGTCACTTGTTCTCGAGTGCAAACGGAGTCACAAAAGAGACAAAAAACTCCGATGAGACAGCTAGAGATTTGGAAACCAAACCTATGTGATACTGTTTTGTTAAGTAATGTGATATGAATCTAAGATGGTGTTTTGTTCATTTTAATATGTGGAAATTAAATGAATAAATCATCTACAAATGGAAAATCTTATCTCTAGGAAATTAAACGAAATATAATTTCTCCTGACACCTCTCTGCAAGTTGGTAGAAAATAGAGAAGCAGCTAGAATATTTAAGAGTACAGACTATGTATGTTACATGCATCAATTATATTGGAATAGCACCGCCTACTACAGCCATACAGATAGAGGATCAGCCTCTTCTTTCCGTATTTTTATTACATAGTCCAAAGCTGGCGATGTTTTAAGCCTTTAACTTGGGAACAGTTAATGAGTTCTTGGAAGACGAAGCCACACCTTGCTTTATCAGCGTTCCCTGTCACAATACCTTCCTACTCCCGCTGTTTATGAGTTGTCTAGCAGTCAGAGACAGTGTTAGACCTGGTGTTGACTTCTCAGCCAATTGAAGTGAGAACATTGTTTTGATGTACAGAAATACCGTTTTTTTAAAAGTCAAGGTCTGCTGGTAGTTGCTCTGTAAACTACTATGGCAGCTGTGCTAGAGGTCATGAATATTACATAAGTACTGTCCATGCATTCAAGCCAATAGTGAGAAGCCAGATTCCCATAGCAACACACACATAGATTTACTTATTCCTGAGAGATGCATCCGCTCAGCAGTAAGGGTTCTAATGTAACCCATATTTTTTTCAACAAGATGATCACAGTACTTGATTCCTTTCCCTTAAAATCTATGACCCCTTAAAAAAACCCAACTGACAAACAATCCCAACGAAATATATCCACTCAGAAGTTACCTAGCATCCAAAGAACAAAACGGTTTAAAACCTGTTGGATTATCTGGCAAAGCAATTGTACAGAAAAATGAACCATCTAAACCCATCAAATCAGAAATCTAAACACACCCCGGAGAACCAAATCCTTGATCTGAGCATTAGCTACTTCTCAAATATGCTATATACTTTTCCCCTTCTTTTTTTTTTAAGGTGGTGGAAGAGAGATGAATCGATGGAAGGGAAGGAGTCACTAACTACTGTGAGGAAATGGGGTGTGCAAATATTCATTATTATATTACCCATAAAATCATAAATTCACAACTATTATTTCTCTTAACTAGTTCTAGTTCAAATTCTAGTACTTATTAATACAAAATATTTCCTTGCTAAATGAATCACGTAAGAAAACACTATTGCAAATACCCATCTGGGGAAATGACTGAAGCCTAGAGAAGTTTACAGATGATAACTTGAAATGACTTATTTTAAATGGAGAAATGGTTTACTGGGATAACTTTTGTGACATTCATAAAGCAAAAGAATTTTCTTGGAAAGAAGAAAGGTCATTTTCCTTCTTCGGCACACAAACTTCCTCTAAAACACAGATGCCCTCGATAAATGAACAGTACATGTGAACAAACAGGAAAATAGCCTCTACCCCTACCTCTTCATGCCAGATTGTTCTTTCAACAGCATCTGGCATGCAGGAGGTGCTCAATAAATGCACTCTCTCTAAGCCAATTTTATTGACATAACAAGCAATAAGAACAAATAGCTTTTGCTACATTTTGCTCAAGCCAGACAATCTGACAGAATTTCCAAGGGTCCCCAGATGAGCTTTCTGAGGAACATCCACAGGTGGCCACTATGGACACCAGAGGCTAGCTTGAAAAGGCATGATGTGAAAACATGCCTCACCTTGGCTTTTTCCAGCTGGGCCTGGGCCTGTCTCTCTGCCTCTCTCCGCACTGCTTCCCTGTCTTCCTCCAGAGAGACATCTGAATCAGATGGACGGCTAGTGTAGGAGTCTGCCGAACCCTGGAGAAAAACATCAACATTAAAAAGAGATTAGAAAAAGACACCTTGCATTGGGGAAAGAAGAGTCACCATTAGCATTGCATCTAGAATGTGGGAAAGATTTATTTTATAGCAGTAAAAAGGCTGTAGAATTCTGTGTTGGTTTTTTTCCCCCATGGAATGATGGCAATCACATGAAAGATCGCTGGCCAGGACAGGTGTTCCAGTCAGGCCATATCTGCTCTAAGATCTTGACACCTAATTAGTCAGCTTTTTGCTACCAAGAGCAAGTTTCTGTATGGTAAACCAGGTGAGTGCTGCAGTGCAGGGCTGAAGGACAGAGGGGTTTCATGGACAGCTGGGGGGAAAATGAGACACATATAAACAAAGGTAATTCAGCATAAGCAAGGAGACAGCTAACCTCTCTCCCCTCCCCTTTCCTTCCCTCCCCTTCCCTCCCCTCCGCTTGTCTCTCTCTCTCTCTCTCCCCCACTGTGTGTGTGTCTGTCTCTATCTCCCCTCCCTCCTTCTCAAAGGAAAATCACAGTGAACCAAAGCTCTTAAAACTATCATGGCCATGATCTGACAATCCCAGAGCTTCCTTATACTTGGGTTTTACCTGACACCTTCTCCCCATGACCAAATCACAAGGCACTAACACAACTCAACCTTTGGATAACATACTTAGGCATCTACAAAGAACGGGGTCCTAAAGGTGCCTGCAAAATTAAAAACCACCACCACGACCACAAATCCAAACCCAAACAAACCCACACGCATCAACAATCAGCTCTGGCAACCAGGCACGACACAGGAGGATCCAAGAAACGATAGCCATCTCCCTCACTACCTGGTCATCATGAGCATATTAATTCAATCAAAGAAGCTTTTGCTTTCAGTCAGTGCAGCAGCAGCAGCAGAGACCGAGAGAAGGCTGAGAGCACCCCCCCCCCCCAAAAGCGATTTGTTCTTACACAGATATCAGAATTCTTCAGCCGTCCTCCTTTGGCTCTTTTTAGAAGCCTGATCCAGGTGGCCTTCATTAGCCAGACAGCTCAGTTATTGTCCGCAGCTGCAGCGCCCGGTACACACTCTCCCCCGGCATGTGTGCGCTGAGCCCTGTGGAATCACTGTGCCTTCCTTGGCCATACTCGCTTCCCTTCCTTCTCTGAGCCTTCAGTCTCTCGGCTCAGAAGGACTCGGATCCGAGCAGGTTCTCATTTTTTTTCCATCCCAGAAAAAGAAAGAGCACACCTAAATCTGACTGTGCGCTGGTACCATAAATAGAGAAGACTTCCAAGTAGATTCCGAAAAGAGGCTTCAACTCCGGCTAAACTTGATGCATCCTGGCTAATACAGAGGATGAAATGTGGCTGCTTTTTTTTTGGTGGGTGGGGGTGGTTCAAAGAAATTACTTGTAAGACATGAGAACCTTTTAAAAATCCAGTGCAAAATGTATTCCATGACATTTGCAAGTGCAAAGTTCAATCCATATCTTCAGAGATCTGATTGGGGTGGGGGAGGGAGGGAGCCCAGCACATCACTGGGCATGCTCTATATGTCGCCTTTTACGCAGATGCTCACATCACATTGGGAGTCTATGTCAAATTGCTATTTTACATCTCAAGTGTAAACAGCTGGAAAGGGCCCTTTGGATCTCAAGTCGCTGGCAGGGTGTCATATTTTTATCATGTCTCTGCCACCAGTGAAATTCACTCTCAGGGATACAGTACCTGTTCTTTTCCTTTAATGCTCCCTTTCCCATTGCTGGACAGCATTAAAAAAACCCAGCACCTTAGCTGCTGGAGAAATGTGGGGTTCTTGCTGTAAGAAATCCATAGGAAGAGCCGAGAGAAGAGATATGTCATCTGAAACATTCTGGGTAGGGAAAAGCACATGATTTTCATCCATCATGATGCAGATTTAGATTGCTTTTTGTCATCTCCCAAATCAGATGCAAGAGACACGTCTGCACACATTTAATTAGGGCATGAATGATGATCATGGGTTTCTAAAGCAATCGCTTTAGCAGAACTAAAAATGACAGGGAACTGTTTCCCAGTGAGAGACTGCTATTTGTAACTGTGCATGCTAAATTCAAGTGTGGACTGTTGTAATACTAATCATAGAGAAATCTGAAAGCACAGATTGTTCGTTATTGGCTCTGGCTAAGGAGACTTCAGTTGGTTGCATACAAAAGTATTATTAACTTCACAAGCTCATATTCACAAATCCCCAGAATTTGAGAGCTCAGAGGGACCTAAGAGGTTATGCAGTTGAAATCCCCTTTTCCCCCTAAAAGAAGGAATGAACATTCGGAGAATTTAATTCCTTGTCTAAAATCGCAAAGCTTGTACCTGGCCATGCAAAGGACTAGAACCCAAGCCTCCTGAGTGACTTGAAGTCCAGTGTCTACTTTTGAAAAATTCAACTGACTAGTGTGCAAGCAATTAGGCTATAATGCAAATTGAAATGATAATTCCTAGTTGCTCTTGCAAAGCAACTAGGAATAGTGCCTTATTCCATCCTCCCATCACCCAGGCTCAGAATCTAGGTGTCATGCCTAACTCTTCACTCTCTCACACCCCTCCCTTATCCAATCTGTTGCCAAATCCTATTGATTCTACCTTTATAATATCTCTAGTATAAGCCTCCTTCTCTCATCTGACACTGCCACCACCCCCAGGCAGGCCCTCATCACCTCACACTTGAACTATTGAAATAGTCTGCTAGTTGGTTCTCCTGCCTCAAGTCTCTCCCCATTCTAATCCATCCCCAGTATAGTTGTCAAATGGACCTTCCTAAAATCCACATATGACCACAACTCACCACTATTCAATAAACTCTAATGGTTACATGTTAAGTATCTCCAGGATTAAATATAATAACCTGTTTGGCTTTCAAAGACCTTCATAAACTGACTCCTTCCTTTATTTCCAGTCTTCCGATGCCTTATTCCTCTTCAGGAGGCAGATAGGTGGTACAGTGGACAGAAAACACTAGACCTGGAGACAGGAAGAGCTGAGTTCAAACACAGCCTTATGCACTAGCTAGTTTCCTTCAACTGTAAAATGGGGTAATAATACAACCTTCTTTCCAGGATTGTGGGTTTTTTGTTTGTTAGTTTGTTTTGGCTGGACAATGAGGGTTAAGTGACTTGCCCAGGGACACACAGCTAGTGTCAAGTGTCTGGGGGTAGATTTGAACTCAGGCCCTCCTAAATCCAGGGCCAGTGCTTTATCCACTGCGCCACCTAGCTGCCCCTCCCCCTTCCAGGATTGTTGTGAGGATCAAATGAGATAATGTTTGTCAAGTACTTGTCACAGTGCCTGGCAACACAGAAGATGCTTAATAAAATGGTTGTTTGCTTCCTTCCTTCTTTCCTTCTTCCCTCTCTCCTTCCTTCCTTCCTTTCCTTTTTTGTATTCTGTGATATAGTAATACTGACCTCTTTGCTGTTCCTCACACAAGACACTTCATCTCCAGATTCCAAGTGTTTTTCCTGGCTCTCCTCCATGCCTGGAACTCTCTCCCTCCTCATCTTGGCCTCTTAGTTTTCTTGGCTTCCTTCAAAGTCTCAACTAAAGTCCTACCTTCTTCAATAAGCCTTTCCTAGTCCTCTTTAAGGTTCATCCTTTTCCTCTGAGAGTACCCCCAATTTGTATCATATATATCTTATTTGTACATAGCTGTTTGCATGTTTGCACCACATTTTCGCCCTTCTTTGTATCCCCAGTGGCACATAGTAGGCACTCAATGTTTATTGACTGACTATAAGAAAAACAAAGAGACAGGAAATGGAAGTAAGGGAGAAACAGAAGAAATGGATGTAAGCTGGTCATGTAGCAAGGCTAAAAGACAAAAGAGAGGTAATATGAATACTTCACTGCTCTCCCCAAACTAGTAAGGAAACTAGAAAAAAGTCCCAGTACATTTAGTGGATCTCTTAAAGAGGATGTATAGAAAGACATAGATAAAAATTGTCAAGATAAGAAATAGTCAAGTGGTTTTAGGATTCATTGAAGAAGGAAGTATCCATAAATCACATAGTGTTCCATCACTCCATCACCAACTGAATCTATTTGTTAGAAACTTTTAGGGGAGTGTTTGTTGTTGTAATTAGCCAACCCATCAAAAATAGCAAACCTATACTTTCAGAAATCTTCCCAGAAAGTCTGGGGGCATATGTGCATACCCTGAGAAAAATTCAATCCCAAAGTTCAACAAACATTTATGTTTATGCTATGACTAAATTCTAAGAGTTTCAAGGCATGAAAGCAGAAAGGAAAAAAAAACTGAAATAGAGAGCTTATAAGGGAAATAGTATTCCTAGCAATTATAGCCTCATCAGATAATACGACTAGTAAGTTAATATATAGGCTAATACTCCAAGCACCTGTGGTTTCACTTGGAGCAGACCACAAACTCTCTTCTAGAGAATCTGTGACCAAGATATTTGCCACCCAGCAGTCAACCTAATAATGGGGAATCTCCAAATTTAGTTAGGCTGATCTATGGACAGTAGACATGTTGTCTCTCACCAAGCTCATATTAAAGCTTTTTTCAGCTTGGCAGGATCCATCATAAATTGCACTTGCTTGGCACAGCTTTTAAAATACAGGATTACTTCCTTCTCCCAATGAGGCAGTGGGGTAGAACTGTCTAAAGTCCCATTTTACATGGCAATTCTAAAGATATCCTTTGAGAACTAGGGCTAGTCTACTTATGTGACAATGTCAGGGGCAACAGATGCAGCTTACACACAGGTAGCATAGATGGTTGTGAACATAATGAGATAAGACTAAAAGGTAAGGGGATGCCAAGTTGTGGAAGATTTTGAATATCGTGGTGAAGATAAGTACTTTGATATCATTTCATAAGCAATTCCAAGCCCTTGAAGTGGTTTGAGCAGAGTAGTTACATGACAATCAATAAGCATTTAAGTGCTTACTATGTGTCAGGTGCTGTGCTAAGTGCTGGTGATGCTAAAAAAAAAAGGCCAAGAAATGAAAAGAAAAAAGTCCCTGCCCTTGAGAACCTTACATTCTTTTTTTTTTTTTTTTAGTGAGGCAATTGGGGTTAAGTGACTTGCCCAGGGTCACACAGCTGGTAAGTGTTAAGTGTCTGAGGCTGGATTTAAACTCAGGTACTCCTGACTCCAGGGCTGGGGCTCTATCCACTGTGCCACCTAGCTGCCCCCGAGATCCTTACATTCTAATAGGAAAGTGAACATACACACATAAATAGGTATATACATAGCAGACTTAAGGTAACTTAAAAAGCCAAGGGTCTAGCATCTGGTTGGGGGAGGGGACAAGGAACCTGTGGAATGGAGCATTTGAGCTGAATCTTGAAGAAAGAAAAGTGAAACTAAGAAGTGGAGATGAGGCCACACCTTCCAAGCATAAAAGACAGCCAATGCAAACGCACAGCAACTAGAGATGAAGGGTCATGTACAAAGAACAAGGAGGGGGGCAGCTAGGTAGCATAGTGGATAGAGCAGCGGCCCTGGAGTCAGGAGTACCTGAGTTCAAATCCGGCCTCAGATACTTAACACTTACTAGCTGTGTGACCCTGGGCAAGTCACTTAACCCCCATTGCCTCACTAAAACAAAAACAAAAACAAAAAGAACAATGAGGACAGCAGAGTTGAAATGCAGATGGGGGGGAGTAAAATATAAGAAGAGTGGAAAGGTAGGAAGGAGTCAGGTTTTAAGGATCTTTAAATGTCAAACAAAAGATGTTATATTTCATCAGGAAAATAATACAGAGCCACTGGAATTTACTGAGTAAATGGAGGTATGTGGGCAGACCTACACTTTAGGAAAGCTACTTTGGCAGTTGAGTGGAGGCTGGATTTGATTAAGGAGAGACTTGAGGCAAGAAGACCAATGTGAAGGCTTTTGCAATAGTTTAGGCAAGAGATGGTGAGGAATTGTACTAGGGCAGGGGCTGTATGGATGTATAGAAAGGGATACATACCTCTAAATCACTACTTACTAGAGAAATTAAAATTAAAACAACTCTGAGGTGCTATCCCATGCCTATTAAATTGGCTAATATAACAGAAAAGGAAAATTATAAATGTTGAAGAAGATATGGGAAAATTGAGACAATAATGCATTGTTGGTGGAATAGTGAACTGATCCAACCATTCTGGAAAGCAATTTGGAATTATGCCCAAAGGGTTACAAAATTGTGCATACCCTTTGATCCAGCAATACCTACTAGGTCTATATCCCAAAAAAATGTTCTTAAAAGGAGGAGGGAAAAGGACCTATTTATATAAAATATTTATAGCAGCTCTTTTTTTGTGGTGCCAAAGACTTGGAAATTGAGGGAATGCCCATCAATTAGGGAATGGCTGAAAAAGTTGTAGTATACGATTTTAATGGGACATTACTGTGCTATAAGAAATGATGAGCAGGATGGGTTTAGAAAAACCTGCAAAAACTTATATGAACTGATCCAAAGTGAAGTGAAAAGAACCAGGAGAACATTATATGATGAACAACTGTGAATGACAGCTATTTACAGCAATACAATGACCCAAGACAATTCCAAAGGACTCATGATGCTGAATGCTATTTTACCTCCAGAGAAAGAACTGACAGGGTCCAAATGTAGATGAAAGCATACTATTTGTCACTTTCTGCATTTTTCATGGTTTCTTTTTTCTTTGGGTCTGTGTCTTTTTTCACAACATGATATGTTTTGCATGATTGAACATGTATAACCTATATCAAATTGCTTACCATCTCAGGGAGTCAGGAGATGAGGGTGGGAGAGAGAAAATTTGGAACTCAGAAAAAAATTTAAATGAATCTTAAAAATTGTCTTTATATGTAACTGGGGAAAAAGAAAATATTATTCAAGGAAAAAACGAAAGGGATGCATACAAGTGATGTGAAGGTGTAGATAACATGATTTGGCTACTGATCAGATCTTATGCATAAGAAAATCACCATTTCAACAAACATTTGTTTAGCATTTTTAGTGCACTACAATGCTACAATCTACAGGAAGGATTAATTTTGTATCATAATTAAATATTCAAGGAAGAAAGGATTGTGGGTAAAGAGACAGCATTTCAAAGGCCCAGGAAGGAGATAATGAGTGGTTGAGAATAGAAGCGAACACACTGGTGAGATACTGCAGAAGTAGGATCAATAATGTCAGTATAGTAGGGAAAGGGGACAACAACACAGCAAACATAGGGAATGTTCTGTCTAGCATGAAGCACACTGTCAAGTCAACAAGCATTTATTAAGTGTTTGCTGTGTGCCAGATACTGTGATAAATACGGGGGATACAAAAACAAGAAAACAACTCCTCTTGCATCCCAAATAAACAAAAATCAATCCCTGCTTTGAAGAAGCTCAGTCTAATGGGGACGACAATATATAAATGACTATGTACAAAAATAGGCATGGCAAATTAAGGGTAATTAACAGAGGGAGAGTTCTAGCATTAAAAAGCTGGTAGGAAAGGCTTCTTGTAGGAGGTGGGATTTCAGCTGGGGTGAAGGAAGCCTGCAAAGCCAGGATGAAGAGAGAGAGAGAGCATTCCAGGCATGGGGAAATTTCAGCCAGTGAAAATGCTTAGAGCTGATGGCGGGGAGTGCCTTCTTGGAAGAACAGCAAGGAGCCCAGTGCCTCTGAATGACAAAGTACAGAGGAGGTTGAGGAAATCAGTGGGGAAGGAGTAAGGTATAAAAAGCCTAGAAAGGTGTTAGGGAGATAGGCTTTAAAAGCCAAATAGAAGATTTTATATTTGAAACTGAAGGCGATAGAGAGCCACTGGAATTTACTGAGTGGGAGGTGATATGATCAGACCTGTGCTTTAGGAAGATCAATTTGACAGCTGAGTGGAGGATTCTATTTTCAAATCATATTTTCAGTTACTTGGGTATATGGGATATTCAGGGTGTGACAAAATAATAATGGGATTTGGCAGATGCCCAGGGGCCCCCACCTGAAGATTGATTTGGAATTGATTGAATTGGGTGAGACTGACAGAGAACCTACTTAAGATTGATAAAATCGAGACCATGCCTGGTGGGCCCTGAGTAGGGTGCTGTTCTCAGAGGCTTTGGACTACGACATCAACATGAAACCACGCTCAACCAATCAGCTTGAAGGATAGCCCCTTCCGGGGACGGAGGGAGACAGGAAGTAGGAAGGGAGGTTGGCTCCCTACCTCTGGCCTTTTTTTTTGTCCGGGACTTTGGTTTTGGGGGCAGACAGAGAAATAGAGACAAAAGTAGATAGACTTTCTTGCATTCGGGACTACAGGTGTTGTCTTTACTCTTTAATAAATCCTTAAAAGACTCAACTCTTGCTGAATGTATCAGTAAATCTTAGCTAGTTTCCCCCCAGCACTGGGGGCGGGGGTGGGGGCAGGTAAAGACCCACATTAGATTTTAAACATCACAAGGAGGATTGGCACTTCTGGTATGAGGGCTTGCTGAGACCTTTTTAAGAGTGCTCATCCACTGTGACTACCTTCACACAGTTCTCACCTGTGGCTCCAAGAAACTGTAGTATTATGGTGGCCACACCCTGGAAAACCATCTCAGCAGATAGGGTGCATCAGGTTGAGGGCCTGAAAATCTATCAGTGAGTTAGGGGAATGTCTACCTCAAGCATGTGAAGACTTTCCCCAGGAGAATGGGCAGGTGGGAACAATTTGTTCCAATGGCCATGAAGGTGGCTGAAGTAGATGCTCTTAGAGTTTGGTCAAACACTGAGGACACCAAGATCATCCAGTGCATCCCGGGCCATCACCAGTCATCTTGACTTTTGTCTTGCTGCTGGACTCTGACGACTCAGGAAGAGAGGAGGAGGCTGATGATTTAGCACAACTCTATCTCACTTAATCCAATTTATGTGCAAGTCACAACATCACCCTGTGATGTCATTGATCACATTCAAAAATGGAAGGTGAGCAACATCCTGTAGGTATTACATAGTAACATATATATACTGTAATGTGTGTGTGTGTGTGTGTGTGTGTGTGTAACTTTTTCTAGGTGTATAATAAACGCTAGTTTAATTGACCTAAAAAAAACCCCACCTTTCTGAAATACATTACAATATCTTTTTAAAAAATTTTTTTATTTTTTAATTTTTTTTTGTGGGGGGCAATGAGGGTTAAGTGACTTGCCCAGGGCCACACAGCTAGTAAGTGTCAAGTGTCTGAGGCTGGCTTTGAACTCAGGTCCTCCTGAATCCAGGGCAGGTGCTTTATCCACAGTGCCACCTAGCTGCCCTCAGTATATTTTAATCTTAACAATGTTATAGCAACAAGAATTTCTTCAATTTCTGTTGCTTATGGATAGATATATTTGAGGCTAAGATACCCTCCAATATCCGTGGTTCACTATCCCTTTACTACTATGCCAAATATTTGATGAATAAAATTTTGCCTTTGATTTTATTTTTTACTATTATGTCTTAGAATGGTTTGAAACATTTGTATTCTTGATATTTTAGTCGACTCATGTTATCACAGCTAATCCAAATGGATGTATTTGTTTTCTTGGGCTTGTTGTTTAGATCCACTCCTTTTGAAAACACAAAAGTATTAGACCTATAAGCACAAGCATTTCTTATGGAATGGGAATATTTATTTACAAAAATTTTTGCTTACAGTATAACTGTAAAGCCATCCATCATTCTCTAAGCAACCTTAATTTGAAGCCCAGGGCAACAAGAACTTTGCACCCTCCCCTCCCTCCCTCCTAGAAGTCCATCTTTCTGTATTGTTAAGCTATGTATCTGTATAACTGTGTGTGTTCACGTCTGTCCCCTTAAACACATCGAGGGCAAGGACTGTTTCATTTATGTCTTTGAACGTCAGGTGCATAGCATAGAACTTTGCATAAAACTAGTGTTTAACACTTGTTGATTCATTTATTGATTGCCTGTATCTCAAGGTATAGCATGAAGCTCAAACCACTTTCCTTTAGCATGGGCTCACTTGGCGTAAGATCATTCCCGATTACAGGAAAATCTGGGTACAGTTAACCCAGTAACTTCATATGTGATCTTGTTTCCTGCTGGTTCCTGAGACATGGGACAGCCCTTATCTGAGCTTGAATCTCTATAACCATCCTAGGTACGCTTATGTTTCTAGAACCATCTAAAATTGGACTAGTGGATGAAGACAGAAGAAATAGAAGCAAGAGATCCCTGGTAGTAAATGGGACTCTAATTTTGGACATCTTGTTCTGTTTGTGTTGTTTTGAAGTAGTTGCACTTTCACAAAGAAACAATCTTTAGATCATTTCAATTTTCCATTTCCACAGTCATCTGACCCGAGTGCCTTAATTAAATCACAGCTTGGAGCAGGTTTCTGAGGAGTAGTAGTTGCTGGTTATAGCAGAAAGAGCGCCAACTTGATTTCTAGTAAGAGAACTAGGGTTCAAGCCCCTACTCTGCTATCTATTACCAGAATGACTGTGGGCAAGTCATTTCACCTAAAATCTAACCATCATCTGCAAAATGGGTATAATATACCACTATTTACCTCATAGGATCAAATAAGAAAAAAAAAATCTCTAAAATATTTTAGAGTTTAATTAATCAAATGTTATTATTATTTCTTTTCAAAGTTATGAAAAAACCAAACTATTCCTAATAGCATTTAGAATATCAGGAGTTCTCCTGCTCCCAAATCCACAAAGTTAATTTCTCTTTTCTTTTCTCTTCTCTTCTCTTCTCTTCTCTTCTCTTCTCTTCTCTTCTCTTCTCTTCTCTTCTCTTCTCTTCTCTTCTCTTCTCTTCTCTTCTCTTCTCTTCTCTTCTCTTCTCTTCTCTTCTCTTCTCTTCTCTTCTCTCTCTCTCTCTCTCTCTCTCTCTCTCTCTCTTTCTTTCTTTTTTTTTTGCAGGGTAATGAGGGTTAAGTGACTTGCCCAGGGTCACACAGCTAGTAAGTGTCAAATGTCTGAGGTCAATTTTGAAATCAGGTCCTCCTGAATCCAGGGCAGGTGCTTTATCCACTGCACCACCTAGCTGCCCCCTACAAAGTTAATTCCAACAATTATATCTAAGCTTATTTTTTGTACAGCATGTAATCAAGTTTTTCATATACTTTATCATAATAATATTCAATTTATCCTATACAAACAGTGTCCCAAAAGCCTTAGTGCTTAAGCTTGAGTAGTTTAAAATTTCATGAGGACTTTAGGAATACTCTATATATCTTGTATGCACATAGTTATTTGCCTGATGTCTCTTGTCCATTGGAAGGTAAAATGTTGAAGGACCACACTATGTTTTTGCATTTCTTTGTGTCCTCATCACTTATCACAGTATTGTGCACATAGGACTCAATCAATGCTTGTCCATTTGCTGATCAGACAAGGAAGTTGATGGTTAAAATATTAACTTTTGATTCACCAAAAACCATCTAGAAATAGGAAACTTCTTGCAAATCTTATTTCCTCTTAACCTGCTGAATTACTACCCAACTTCCAATATCAATTTCTAGCTCCACCTTCTTTATGAAGTCTTCCTTGATTGAGAGACAGAAACTGACACTGACAGAGACACAGGGACACACACGCACACACACACATTGACATGCACACATACACAGAGTTCCCTGTACTAAATTCAAACTCCTTAAGAACATGAGCTGTGTTCTCATCAAACTTTGCCAATCCCTCATAACAGTATAGAGCTCCGTAAACAGTAACCACAATGTTGTCTGAAGAGAAATTGAACTGCAATATGCTGTGTAACATTTCAAAATTAATAAAATGCATACTAATGATGCTTCAAGAAGGGCCTGGGGTCGAAGTGATCTTGGCTTCTCAAAGGGCAGGGGAACACAAAGTATTAGATGGTCCTGGAAAAGCTCTTAGTATCATGCTGGTGATGGACTAGGAATTCCTCAGACAACCTACGATCCACAAGGCCCATTGACATGCTGACTGTATGGTAACAACCTTTTTGGCCACTACTCCTGAACACCATCAATCTAAATTACTGAAGGGAACAGCCCTCACTGACAGATATATAACATTTTGAAATAATCCCTTCCGGTTTTAATATAGAATACTACCACAGTATGCAAAATGATCTTTAATTTCTTTTCTCACCAAAATATGAAAAACTAGATAAAACTTGTAAGAAAAAAGGGTACATTCTCCAAGGCATAAAGAAAAGACATTTCCTTTTTCTGGGTAAATTTTAAGTATTTTTTTTGTCTGTCTCCCTCCCTTTTGTAAAGGATGTCCCCAAAGTCTTAGTGCAGTTTTAAGCTTTAAAGGCTTAAAACTGCACTAATATTTTTCGGAAACTCTGTATATCAACTAACCAATAAATATTTATTAAGCTCCTTCTATGTTTCAGGCACTATGCTAGCTAAGCGCTAGAGATTCAAAAGGAGGCAAAAGACAGTTCTTGCCTTCAGAGAGCTTGTAATCTAATGGGGGAGACAATATGCAAACAAATATATACAAGGCATGCATTATGCAGGATCTTATAGGAAGTAATTAACAGAGGGAAGACACCAGAATGAAGAGGGTTGGGGTAAGCATCACTACTATACATTATGAGATATATATACATACGTGTGTGTACTCACACACACATACATATATCTATGTAGGTACAAGTATTTGTGTGTATGTAAGTATACACACACATGCAACCTTAGGAAGCAATGCTCACCCCTCTTCACGGCAAATCCTAGAATAGAAGTTCTCAAACTCCTGTGACCTATGTAGCCACACTCACAAATATATATTTAACTATAATATTCTTTTTTATAATTATTATAATGCAATACATTGCATATTATAATTACAACTATTATATATAATAATTAGAATGTGGGCTCTAGAACATCATATTCCTTTGCACACCTTCACTGATAAAAATATTAGGGCTCTTGACAAATGTTCTCCTAGGTCTCTTAATTTTGAACAGCCTTAAGCTTTAGAATTCTGGCCAATAAACCCTCTAGCATTGGCCCAGATTTGACCTTTGAAATTTGAATGGCATTTTCCTCCCCCCAAAACTAAAGATCCCTCTCAAAGTCCCAGCATGCAAGGTAAGTGCCAAGACATAATGACATCCTTGATGGCATTACATTTTTGAATGTGTTCAGTCCCTCAGTTCATTAGTGAGATTAGGGTTCCAGCAATAAATATTAAACTAACTGACTGGCAATTTGTTTTCAAGTGTTTCTTTACTTTTAGAATAAAATAAACTACAATATATAGAAATAAATAAAGAAAGGAAAAAAATTCCAATACGCCTCGAGAGATTCTATTAATAAAAAATAAATGCATCCTTGGCTACTAGCCATGTCTCCCCTAGAGTTGTAATGAGCTCAAAGTACTTAGTTTTGCACAGGTGAAACTTAGCTTTTTTGCCCATAAACATACATACTTGGAAGACTGGGCCTGACCTTCCCACAGTGACTGGATCATGGAATGTGGCCAATTCCTGATTCATCAATGCAGTGCTGTGAGGAAAAACTCTTCAGGGCTGAATGTTACCCTGCAATTTTCCTCATTTTACAAAACCTCAAAATTTTAAAGCCTTATTTTTCATGATCAAATCCATTTAAATGGAGAGTAGACATGTAGCAAAGAAAGACAATAGAAGTCAAGAAGCTAGCTATTTAATTTTTTTTTTTACTTCTCTGAAAGTGAATGTAACCCTGGCATGCTGGACTTCAATAGCTTCCTTGGCAGCTAACCTAGACTGCAGCTGGATAGAGTTCAAGGGTTTTTTTCTCCCCCCTCCAAAGCAACCTTAACTCAACAGGAGTAGCTCAGTGTTCTCTGCATAAGAGAAAATCACCAAAAAAGTACTGATGGCCAGAGTTCTGGATACTTTCCTTTTTAAAAACTCCAGCCTATTTCAAATACTAAATTAATACTTTATCCATGAGTAGAACACTTTGATGATCAGTTAGTGTATAATCCCCACTACTCTTTTAGTAACTTAACATTGGTCAAACTGGTTTACCGTTGAGAGTAGCCAGCTAAATTTCTGCTTTCTGTTGAGAGTAGAAATGTGATCATGGCATGAATAATCCCCTGTTCTAAGTGGTATTATCGGTATTTCATATCATTCTCATTAATCTCAAATAGCTGAAGCACCTGTTATAGTTTGTGCATTAACTCTTCAAATTCAAGATTGAATCAAATTCTATCAATGCCTAACACTTTTTGGTGGAAGGCACCCTTTATATATTTATAATGATGCTGGGGTGAGGCAAGAACTTGGTTATGTAAATTCTGCCCCTTTGTGAATGTAAGTTTATTTTAGAAAAGCAATCACCTTTGTAAGGATAAGGTGAAATTTAATCATGCTGGAAAAAGTAAGTGGTGGTGTTGTGGAGGCCAGTGGGATACTAAGAAAATGGTTGAGAGCAAGATGAATTGAAATAAATGAGGAAAACACTGAACTCATCACTTTGAGGTCTTTTGTTCCTGAGGCTCAAAGAATGAGAGCTCAACCCATTGGGGAATTATAGAAAAGGGAAAACAGTTTATATACATATATGTATGCGTTTATATGTATATATAATGTATATACACACATATTTGTTGCTTTTCAATCATGTCCAATTCTATTCTTTTTTTGGGGGGGTGCAATGAGGGTTAAGTGACTTGCCCATGGTCACACTGCTAGTAAGTGTCAATTGTGTGAGGTTGGATTTGAACTCAAGTCCTCATGAATCCAGGGTCAGTGCTTTATCCACTGTGCCACCCAGCTGCCCCTTGTCCAATTCTTCTGAAATCCCATTTGGGGATTTCTTAGCAAAGATACTGGAGGAGTTTGCCATTTCCTTCTCCAACTCATTTTACAGATGAGGAGGACTGAGGCACACAGCGTTAAGTGACTTGCTCAGGGTCACATAGTTATTAACTGTCTGAGGCCAGATTTGAACTCAAGTCTTCCTTGATTCCAAGCCCAGTGCTCTATCCACTGTACTACCTAGTTGCCTCTACACACATATATACACACAATGTATATCTATATTTATAGATAGGTATAGATCTATATGTATAGATAGATATGTATAAATATCTATACAGATACATATCTATACACACACAATCTGTATACACACAGATATATGTAAATTATGTACATATAGACAGACATATACAACCTATACATATATAACACACATGTGTATATGTGTGTGTGTGTGTATACATACGTTTGGTTCTTTTATCCTTAACATAGTTCCTTGCACAGGAGTTTAACAACATTGCTTGGTGATAATAATCATTAGCCTTTATATAGAGTTTCCTATGTGCCAAGTCCTGTACTACTTACCTTATAATTATTGTCTCATTTAATCTTCAAGACTTTGAGAGGTAGGTGCTATTATTATGGCTATTTTATAGATGTGGAAACTGAGGCAAACAGAAAAGTTAATGATTCACCCAGGGTCACATAGCTTGCAAGTCTGAGAATGGATCTGAACTCATGTCTTTTTGACTCTAAGACCAGCACTTTAATCCACTGCACCACCTATCGAGTTTCGTGTGTATTTATTGTTATTGTTGTTGTTGTTGTTATGGAAATGCTTGTTTTAGTCCATAAATTTAAAATAAAATGAAATTTAAAAGTAAATGCACTGACATAAAAAAAATAAATGGAAAGGACGTATTAATCTAAATCCAGCGGCTGTGCCAAGAGAACTATCTAGAAAAAGCAATGTTTCTTTAAGGATTAGAGGTGTGGACAGAAAGCCCTGATGGCATAAGGGTGAATTACGTCAGATTTGCTAATATACACAAAGCAGGCTTCTAGGTTTATGCAGACAACTGACATCTCATTTGATCCTTGTGGCCACCCTTGGAGATGGGTATTACAGGTGTCACTATGTTTACTTAACAGATGAAGAAACTGAATCGAAGGTAATTTGTGACTCATCCTTGGTCACCTAGGTAATAAGCATCATGGACAGGCTACAATCACTTGTATTCCCTGCTTGACTTCTGGCAATCCATTCCATGGGCCTCTTCCTGCCCCATCAGAATACAGTTTGCAGTCAGAGACAGTGCTTTAAGAAAGCACCTCTTCTTCTTGTACTATAAAATCACTCTAAACTGGAAATGATCCTCTTTATGAATTATTGGAGCTGTCTGGAATTCTTAGTACAAATTATACAAAGTCAGACCTAAGGGTTGGCAATTGTGTTTTTTCAGAAAAACTCAAGCTGAATTATCTTGATGAGGCATCAATATGATACGGATATGTCCATTCCAGTGTCTTCCAAAAGTCACCCTTCTATCTCCATTGTCTTCTATTGCTAGAACAATCCAGACAAAGAAAGAACCTTTCCTCTCCTCTTATTACAAGTTTCAGTTTGACGCCTTCCATCCTGCTAGCACCCTTGCCACATGCCAAGAGAGCTTTCTCTCATTCTTCTGGGGTCTTGGCTTATGACTGCTAATACTATTTTCTGTACTCAGTTTTTAACATCAATAAAAGTTTGTTTTCTTGTCTCATAGCAAATGTGAGGCTGTTGGTATTTCAAATCCTTTTATTTAACTTGGAAGAGTGGTTCCATTTTGTGGGTAAGTTCTTGAAACTGATTGAGATGCATTGCTGACATTGATCTTAGTTTTTCTTTTTCTTTCTTTTTTTTTTGTGGGGCTATGGGGGTTAAGTGACTTGCCCAAGTTAACACAACTAGTAAGTGTCAAGTGTCTGAGGCTGGATTTGAACTCAGGTACTCCTGAATCCAGGGCCAGTGCTTTATCCACTGCGCCACCTCGCTGCCCCTGTTTTTCTTTTTCTAAGGTTTAATTATCTTCCCCCCTACCCCCTCCACCTCCACCAAGGATGAAGTCTATCCTATTCTTTAAGTTCATGCATAAAAATATCTCCTCCAGATATTAGACGTCTGTATTATCCTCAGATAGTGGGAGCTTGTTTCTACTCTCATGGACTATGCAGTAGTCTAAGGGACCATGACAGCTAGTTGGTGGTGATGTGGATAGAGCATTGGGCGTGGATTCAGAAAATGAGTTCAAATCCAATCTTAAATATGTACTAGCTGTGTGACCCTGGGTAAAATCATTTGACTACTACCTCCCTCAGTTTCCACAACTGCAAAATGGGGATAATAATAGCACCTACCTCCTAGGGTTACTGTGAAGATAAAATGTGATATTTGTACTCAGTACATTGCCTGGCACTTAATAGTAGGCATTTAATAAATGCTTAATTCCTTCCTTCCTTCCTTCCTTCCTTCCTTCCTTCCTTCCTTCCTTCCTTCCTTCCTTCCTTCCTTCCTTCCTTCCTTCCTTCCTTCCTTCCTTCCATTCAGTTACAGCTGGAAAAGACATTAGAGATAATATTGCCCAACCTTCCCATTTATACATTAGGGAAACTAAAGGCCAGCAGGGTGAAGGAAATTACCTAATTACATGCAGTTAATTTCTAGGATGAGAGGATAATATATCTAGAGCTGGAACACACCTTAGAATTCATCTAATCTGATCCTCCCATTTTACAAATGAGGAAACTGAGTGCCAGGGAGCTTAAGTGACATGTTCAAGATCATATAGGCAGAAAACATCAGAGGGTGAGATCTAAACGCAGGTCCTCTGATCCCAGAGTCTATGCTTTTTTGGTTTCAAAACTCTGAAGGTACAGGATCATTGCACCTCAAGTCCTATCTGTTAATTTCGAGTTGTTCTCAGTCCCAAACAAATGATATATTTAACCGAATAAAAGTTTATGGCTTTGATGACTCACAAGAAAGACAATATAATGAAAAGGAGCAAGAGAAATGGCTCCTATGCCTCAGTCACAATCTAAAAGGGGAAAACCCCCTTCACTCCTGATGCTTATGGGAAAAGACCAATAGGGAACTCAGGGATACTTGGTTGAGAGTGACAGGGCAGCTAATCCTAAACCATAATTATTGAAGACAACAGCCACACTGGGTCTCTTCTGCCCCAGAACAGTCAGTCTGATAAAAAAAATAATCTCCAAGATTATCAGCAAAGAGGAGGAAACTATCATTTATGTTTCTATCAAAACACCCTACAGCATTTATCTCCAAGTTTTTAAAGATTTCAGATTTTAAAAACATGATTAGAATTCACTTTCTGTGAGATCTTTCTTCAGTCGAATTAATTCTACTTTTTCCATTCCAGGAACTCCGAGTTCTAGTCTCAGGTCTGCCAGTGACTCATTGTTTGGGTCAAGGGCAAATCTCACAAATATTCTCCATGCCAGTTTCACTGTTTGCAAAAACGAGGATGCTATGACTGAACTATTAGGAAGTCGAGTTTTAAGACTTTTCTTCAAGATGGTTCAAAGCACACTAAATTAAGGAGTGTTCTTGTTGTTTATAAATGCTCTTGTCTTCTAATTAATTACCCTGCACCATCCCATGGTCTTGCTTTGATTAACTCTGAAATAAACTTTAAATCCATGATGGAAAATGTGATTGAGAACACTGGAAGCAGAATGGATTGTGAAAAAGGAAAGGAAAAAAATGTTCTCTGTTCTGTTTTGGGTTTAAAGAGATTTATTTAAAGAGATTGCAGTCTAGTTTTCATCAGCCACCCCTCTGAATGGATGAGCATTTTTGTATACTCTGTTTTGTTAAAAGCTCAGTGTGGAGACTATGAAAATTCTAGGGACATCTCAATAAAATTCTTACTTCTAAATAAGAACAGTTTTATGTATACCTTTTTTTTTTTAGTGAGGCAATTGGGGTTAAGTGACTTGCCCAGGGTCACACAGCTAGTAAGTGTTAAGTGTCTGAGGCCGGATTTGAACTCAGGTACTCCTGACTCCATGGCAGGTGCTCTATCCACTGAGCCACCTAGCTGCCCTGTATACTTTTGATAGTGCTTTCTCCCCTGATATGTAGGAATAAATCTACAAATTCAGCCTTAGACTCACAACCCCATAAGCCAATGTTCCTTCTTGGCCGTAGGGTACAATGCAAAGAATACTGGATTTGGAGTCAGAGAATCTTATTTTAAATCATAGCTCTGCCACTTACAAATCTAGTATGACCCTGGGTAGGGCATTTTGCTTGCTAAGCTTCAGTTTCCTTACCTGCAAAATGAGGACGGCCAACTACATGGCTCCTAAGATAGTTTTTCTGTCTCCAAATCCATAATGCTATGATCTTTAATTGCCACCATCAACAAGTATTTCTTGGAAAACTACTGTGGTGTGCACTGAACCCTAGAGAGCAGTTGAACTTTTTGCCCTTGGGGAGTTTACCATCCAAACCCATAAACATGCTAATCAAAGGATCTCAGGAGACTTCGTGTTGAAGTAAGAAAAGAGATTTTTGGTGAGTTGGGTTCAGATACCAATTTTCTCTAATTGTCCAATTTAACTTTTTTTTTTAAGTGAGGCAATTGGGGTTAAGTGACTTGCCCAGGGTCACACAGCTAGTAAGTGTTAAGTGTCTGAGGCCAGATTTGAACTCAGGTACTCCTGACTCCAGGGCCGGTGCTCTATCCACTGCACCACCTAGCTGCCCCTAATTTAACTTTCATAATCATAGATTTTATGTATTTATTTAGCTGCCTAAATTTTATTTCATTCAAAAAGGATCCTGGCATAGCTTCAAAATAGAGTGAATGTGAAGATAGAAACTGTATTTGACAATACTTACAAAGAAATTTAGGAATAAAAAACAAAAGTTTCAAACACTGAATACTATCATAGTTTTAAAAATTAATGTTATCATGATATAAAAATATTATGGAAATTTTTAATTTTTTTATAAGATCATGTGCTATGTCCACTTCCATAATTATATAAAGTCACTTCTGGGTGGTAGTGAAGGTACTTAAAGGTTTCAATTAATTATAGCACTTACTGTAATTGAAAAGGAAACTGCTAATGCCCTTCCCCAAATTCCCCAAAAGGTTAGGACCTGTCATCTAGGTATCACTCTGCCTTATACAGATTTCATCTTAAAAATAAGATAGGGTTAGATAAGTGGCTAGAAATATACCACTGACATAGGGCATCTGGAAGCAATGCACTAAATGGTCCCCCCAGAGAAGAAAATAGTTAACGTATCCCCTAAGCAACTAACTTACCATCAGAAATAACTTAGAAACTGTGGACAATTGGTTTCATAGAGATGAACATTTTAAAATAGAATATAAATTTCAGTTAATTTGATTAGCAGCAAGGTAAGTGCTACTGAATGAGGAACCTGGCTGGAAATATGCCACCACTGGGGAAAAAAAGAGTCATAAAATGAACAGTTAACAAAATAAGAAAAAAAATACAATAAAAAAGTCGCTCATGTAATGCTTCCTCATCTCACAGATGAGAAAGCATTTAAATACCAAAATGTTCAAAAACACTAAAATAGAGCATACACTTCAAACTGAAATGTGTAATAAGATTTTTTTTGTTATTAAAATATTCTAAAAACTGCTCCTTAACACAGCAACAGCTTGACGATTTGGCAGAAAGAATCTTGGGAGTCAAAGATGTGTTGGAGATTCTTTCTTCTTGAGCCAGTACTTCATAAATATGTTATGAGGAATGTTTTTACTACAACTACCTATTACCTATTAGCAATGGGTGCTGCTCCCAAATAAAGAGGCCCATGATGATCTTACAGAGGTGCCAGATGCGTTGTTAAGATACTGATTTAACCTCAGAGGGCTAAGTGCAGTATGGGGAACTTTGCTCATTTGGAAAATGAATGCCCACAGCAAATACAGTGTCTTCCTAGTGGGGTTGTTGTCCCAAAATAAATTAAAATATATATTTTTTCTAACTTGAAACCTTTTTCTGTGATGCTTGCTGTTGCTTTTTATGATGCCATCCGCCACCTAAAAATGGTGTTTGGCTTCTATGTATTTTTTCAAATTTGTCAGTAAAAGCTAATGGTGTTTTGAGATTTTCTCAAGTATATTTTGATACTGATAACTGAATAAAATCTGAACTGTCATTGTTGTTGTTTAGTTATTTCAGTCATCTTTGACTCTTCTTAACCCCATCTGGGGTTTCTTGGCAAAGATACTGGAGTGGTTTGTAATTTTCTTCTCCAGCTTGTTTTACAGATGAGAAACTGAGGCAATCACGGTTAAGTGACTTATCCAGAGTCACATAGCTAGCAAGTGTCTGAGGCTGGATTTCAACTCAGGTCTTCCTGAATCCAGGCCAGGTGCTCTATCCACTGTGCCACCAAGCTTCCTGAACTGTCATTAAAGTTGTCTTAAAAATCACTAACCTGGGGCAGCTAGGTGGTGCAGTGGATAGAGCACCGGCCCTGGAGTCAGGAGTACCTGAGTTCAAATCCAGCCTCAGACACTTAACACTTACTAGCTGTGTGACCCTGGGCAAGTCACTTAACCCCAATTGCCTCACTAAAAAAAAAAATCACTGCCCTAAAGGAAAATATGGGCAAGGTGGAGTGGTAGAATTGGAATCAGGAAAACTTGGGTTCAAATACTGCCTCTGACAGATGCTAGTTCTGGGGATCCCTGTGAGTCAGTTAATGTCCTTGTATCTCATCTTTCTCATTTGCAAGATAAGGGGAATGAACCGGACACGGTGTCTAAGTTACCTTCTGTCTCTAAATCTATGATCCCATGATGGAAATTTGACATCTCTTCACACTCTTTCCTCCAATCATCCTAAAGAAGTTAAATTTTAATAGCTTCCTTGGAATGAATCCATTAATTCAGCTTTAATGACCAATCTATCTCTTATCTCTTCTACTTTCCCCAAATCCATTCTTACTCCAAATAACAAATTACCAGATTGTATGTCAGAATCTTTTCCCTTCCTCTCAAATTTTGGGCAAATTTATTTTTAACTGGGAAAAGATAAATATCCTTGGATTTTAATATGAAGAAATTCAAGGTACTTTCAGGATTCCATTAGGAGTATTCCCTGGGTTGTGTAAAAATGTCTTGGGTGAAAAGGGGCCACATGAAGAAAAGTTTTAAGAAGCCCTCCTCTAGACCACCTAAATCCTAAGGATTCCTGGACCTTGACGTGTATCCTGCAATCAAACCTTTCCTGCCTTTCCATCTGTGGAACCCTCCTATTTGTGCCATCTCCTGCAATTAGAATATGAACTCCCTGAGTGAAGGGATTGTAGGGTTTTCTATCAGTATCTTTAGGACTTAGCAAAGTACCTGGCACCTATTAAATGCTCCCCCTGACAATTGATTTATTTATTCAATAGTAAAATGCTTTCCCAAGGTCTATTATAGCTCTATGAATGGCTAGCAGGGGTACTAAGAAATTATCAGGTTCTTCATGTTAACTCGATTTGACATCCTTGAGATAAAAAAAATTACATAACAATTGTCATAAATAGAAACAAGTCACTGTAGATTCTGCTTTCCTTGAGTGTTAGAGGTACTACATTACCTAAGCTTATAAAAAGAGATGGGAATGTTCGTAGCTTCTTTGATTCTGAAGCCAAAAATATAAGTCAATGAAAATCTATCTTGGGACAGGTAAAATGTTTCCTGGAAGAAAGTTTAGCTGGTAGGAACGTAAAAGAAATTCCAGAGAGAATGGATATTTTAATTCCAGCTCTAAAAGTTACTGTAAAACCCTCAACAATTAAAAAAAAAAAACCCAACAGTTTCAGGGGCTTCAGTTTCCTCTTCCACAAAATGAGGCTAATTGTGTTATCAACCTCGCAACCAAGTTGGATTCTGCAAGGCTCAAATGAGAAATTGTATGTAAAGTAGTTCACAAGCATAAAAGTGCCATTTAAATACCAACTAATTATTCAACAAGATTTGAAATGTTTAATATGTCCTAGGCACATGAAATGCTGGGGAGAGAAACAACAGGGAAATAGGTATTATTTTCTTCAAGAAACTAACATTTTACAGTGAGAAACATTTCCTATGTGGATAAAGAAATACAAAATATATGTAAACTTTTGGGGATGGGAGTTTTGTGGCCCAATAATGAGGAATGAGCAGTCTAGGGGGAGAACCTGGACAAGACAGCGACAATGTGAGTGATGAAGGTTTGGGGACTTGTGCTTTCACTTTTTGGGGAGACATATTTTGGAGTATTGGGGAGAAGTATTTTGGAGAAATAATTCAGCTTGATGGGTAGAGTGGGTATGTCTTGAAAGACTTTGATAATGAGGGCAGCTAGGTGGCATAGTGGATAAAAGTACCAGCCCTGGATTCAGGAGGATTTGAGTTCAAATCTGGCTTCAGACAATTGACACTTACTAGCTGTGTAACCTTGGGCAAGTCACTTAACCCTCATTGCCCCCTCCCCCCCCAAAAAAGAAAGACTTTGATATCAAGATGGCATCTTGAAAAGCTAAGCTTCCTCTATCTATTCAAACCTTTGTTGAGAAGTATGGCTTAACTATTTCTCTTTAAGATACTGAAGAAATTGGTGAAATGTTTCAAATTCCCTCTCTGTTCCCGCCCTCCTCCCCCAGGCCGCCTATAGACAGCAAGATTTACTCCAAAGTTTCTTTGTTCTTGAAGTATGTTTATACCTTCTGATGTATTCTGCCTTTGAAAGCATTTTCCTGTTTACATAAAAATATCACCCATCATAACTGCTTTGGGATGCATTTATGTATATTAACTGTTTACAAGAAAGCCACTGACTGGCATGGTATACAGAGGACTAAATGGGTAGAATTTGAAACCATTGTTAACATGAAGATTTTGCCTGCTGGGGACTCTGATCAAAACAGAACATCAATGAATTGTGATGGACAATTCTTTTCTTTTTCTTTTTGTAGGGCAATGAGGGTTAAGTGACTTGCCCAGGGTCACACA
Source organism: Dromiciops gliroides (assembly GCF_019393635.1). Taxonomy (NCBI): domain Eukaryota; kingdom Metazoa; phylum Chordata; class Mammalia; order Microbiotheria; family Microbiotheriidae; genus Dromiciops; species Dromiciops gliroides. The sequence continues at coordinate 56,161,755 of NC_057865.1, read as the reverse complement.
GCTACTAAGTGTCAAGTGTTTGAGGCTGGATTTGAACTCAGGTCCTCCTGAATCCAGGGCCGGTGCTTTATCCACTGTGCCACCTAGCTGTCCCCATGAGGAATAATTCCTGAAATAACCCATAAAAGACAGAACTAAATTAGATTCTGCTCCCCTTCCCATTAACTGAAGTTAAGGCTTAGGCTAACACATGTTACATCGCCATTTTTCCTTTCTGGGATAACATCAGGCCACATGTCCTCAGTATCCTCTTTCCCTGCTCTCTGCAGAGGCAGAGTTGAGGATGCAAGGGAACAGGAATCCCCTAGTGGGAGGAGAAATAGGTGTGCTATGTGGCTAGACCTGGCCTTTAACTGCCACATTCCTAGAATGGGAAGGAGTCAGAATAGTCTCCTTCTCTTTCACTTCCTCCCATACCCCCAAACCTTGACAGTTTGACCTGGTGTAAATACCTGTAAAAATAAATGTAAAATAACCTGAGGGGCTGGAGAAGGAGAGCACTAGAAGAGTGTGGAGGAGGAATCTTAACTGTCTTCCTTTAAGAAGTGGCATTGGAGAGAAATCTAAGGATTTCCAGAGGCAGAGGTGAGAAGAGGGGCATTCTAGGAATATGGGTGTCCTACAAAGGCATAGAGAGAGACGACCTGTCTTGTACATGGGCTGAAAGAAACCCACTTGGAATTGTAGAGTATATAGAGGGGGGGATTAAATTAAAAGCAGTCTAGAAATATATGTTGGAGTGAAATTGTGTCAGTTATTATATGTATGTTATTATATTGCATCTATTCATATAGTTATACTCAAAATCGTAGGACTTAGAGCTAAAAGAAGCCCCCATCACTTACTCTTTCTCAAAATTGGATACACGGTAGCAAATACTTAGGATTAAATTTTTTCCCCCCAGAAAGTGTTTGCATTGGAGGAGAGTGGTAGATGTCCATATTTTTGAAAAAGTAAGATTTTATTTCCTTTAATTAATATGATTTACTTCCCTATCTGTACTAATCATTAGGAAAATCAAGACTGTGCAGTTGTATCATATTAAGAGCAAATCTTTTAGAATCTGTTTTCCTGTGTAACTTCAAGGAAAACATTTAAAGCGGGGTCATGCTCAAAATAGCCTTTTCTTTAGCACTAGGCAAAGAATCCTCTTTCGTTCTCACAGTTTGCCTGTAATACTCAAGGGTTTTGAACTAATAAAAATCTCTCCTTTTTGGCTCCCAAACAGCCAAAAACTAAAAACATTGTTTGGGGTTTCAGTCAACGTTTATTTTAAGATTTTTATTTTTGATGGAATTGAAAGAACTGTTCTTGTTTGAGGCTAGGAAGGCTTAATTCCATTGATTTGGCCCTAATAAGTCTAAGTAAAGCTATGAGGAAGGACAATTTCAACTGGAAAATTCAGACTCCAAGAAGCTTCCAAAAGAATATAGAAAAATCTAGTGGTGTTGTTAAAGTGAAGGAACAGATATGGTTAAATAAAGCCATCGATAGAGCTCTTATTCTAACTATCCTTTTAAACTGATACCAACTGGGTGCAAGGGGCTTTAGAGAAGATTCCTACAATCCTATCCTTGTAAAGATTCTATTGCTTTATTGATCGAAGTAGGGTATCTTGCTTTCAACATTCATGTCATAGTTACATTTGGGATAAAGGAAACAAATCTGGAGAAAGCAATTAGGCATATGCTTTGTAAGAGTAAAAACAACAACAACCACCAACACACACACACACACACACACACACACACACAATCCCCAGAGGAATTCCAGTGTGTCAGTGTTTTACATAACAAAGAACTCCAGTATTAACCACCCAATTACCACTTATTCTGCAATGAAAAATGTTGACATTTGTATCCCCCAACATACTCTGCCATCATTAGTAAGATACAATAATTCAACAGGAAAATTGACATATCTCAGGGATTTATTTGGGCCCTGTGAGTTTACTATAATTATAGGTTTTTTTCTTTCCTGTCATGGCACCATCATTACCAGAGGTTTACTATTTTTTTTTTCCCTTAGAACTCTTGATTAGACTATTTGTCTAATCACAATTACCTTCCTGAAAGGTCTCAAGCACTATGTACATAGTTTTAGAATCTCGGATTTTAGAATCTCTTAATATTTGCAACCCCCAGAACTGGAAGGCATCCAAGGATTTATAGAAATGAATTTAACAAAGCCTCTTTCTTTTTTTTTTTTTCTTTGTTGGGAGGGAGGAGCCAAGTATGAATCTAGACTTGTACTTTCATCAGCATAAGAAATTCTAGGTGTGGAAATGCCTTCCCTTGATTCAAATTGACCACTTTTTTATAACGTATAGTCTTAGAGTTTCCTGGGGTCACTGAAAGGTTAAATGACTGGGGTAGCCATGTATCTCTATCTGCTAGTACACATAGTAGATGGGACACAGACCCAGATTTCCTGACTCTAAGGTTTGCCCATTAGGAAACAATGCCCTGTTATGAAAAGACCAGCTTCAATAATGTCACATAGAAAGTGGTATTTATTTCTTTGAATACCAATTCTTTGTGAATTCTCTTCAATCTAAAATGTCTTACATATGCCTCTCCATATATATCCTCCCCATTCCCACATATGGAATATATACATAGTCATTAAAAAAGACCTACAGTTTTATCTACATAATCTAGGGTTCCCTAATTGGAAGGGGCTTTAGGGATCACTTAATTCAATTTTCTATCCATTAACAATAGGTATGAAATATTTAGTGATTTCTGGGTTTCTAAACATATACCAAATATCATCTCCTTTGTTTCTTACAGGAAGTGGGCAAGAAGTTCAAATATCAGTCCTTTAGCTGATGTGGAAACAGAAAATCAGGAGCATTAAATAATTCCTTCATTTTTCAAGTAAACATAGGAAGAAGGCCTTGAACCCAGAGGTAGTGATGCCAAATCCAGTGTTCTCTGACTCTCCATCCTAGAAATCCCTCTAAAAATGTGTCTAAACCCACTAACTGGGGAGCTCTGATCACTAGCTACAATTTCTTACATTAACTCTTAAACTACCTCTTTGTCATGTCTACCCTTAATTGATCCATCAACAATCCTTTCCTAAGCACCTTTCTGTGTGCTTAGTATTGGGGATATGCAGAAAAAGCAAAAATAAATACTGCCTGCCTTTGAGATCACATTCTATCGTGTGTGTGTGTGTGTGTGTGTGTGTGTGTGTGTGTGTGTGTAGGTGAGAACAAATATACATCATAAAAATATAGGAGGTAAATACGGAGTACATAGAAGGACCCATATGGGTGATGGAATTAGCAGCTGGGCCAAGGAGAGACCAGAAAAGGCCTCCTACAGAAGGCATTTGAAGGAAATCTTGAAGGAAGCCAAAGATTCTAGGGGTCAGAGGTTGGGAAGGAGACCATCTCAGGCAGTGCAAGGACATGGAGATAGGAGATGGAATGACATGTGTGAGGAACATCAAGCATGCTATGACTCACATGTAATACAATGAGGGGAGAAGAAGATTGAAAAGGTTGGGGAAATTCAATATAGGACTTTTATATAGCTGATACTGGAGTTCTGCTCTGTGAAGGAACACAGAATAAATGCAATCAATCCTTTCCTAATAAAAATTTATTATATATTATATATTTGTTATAATAATATAATTATATAAAAGATTGTATTATATTATAATTTATTATTTATTGTGTACCTACTATGTGTTATTCAATGGAGATGCAAATATAATGAATTGAAATCATTGTTCTTGTTGATGAGTAGTTTTTCAGTCAAGTATGAATCCTCATGACCCCATTTGGGGTTTTCTTGACAAAGATACTAGAGTGATTTTCCATTTCCTTCTCCTGCTTGTTTTACAGATGAGGAAACTGAAGCAAACAGGGTGAAGTGACTTGCCCAGGGTCACACAGCCTGTAAATGCCTGAGGCCAGATTTGAAGTCAGGGAGATGAGTCTTTCTGACTCTAGGCCCAGCATATCCCCTGAGTCACCTAGCTGCTCCGGAATGAAATAATACCTACTATAAAAAGCTTACAATCTAATAATGCAAGAGACAACATGGCGGGGGCACCTGGGCCCTGGATTCAGGAGGACCCGAGTTCAAATGTGGCCTCAGACACTTGACACATACTAACTGTGTGACCTTGGGCAAGTTACTTAACCCTCATTGCCACCCCTCCCCCACCAAAAAGAGACAACATGGCTATCTATACATATATACCTACATATGCGTGTATACTGAATAAATATAAAAAGAATAAAAATAAAGAAACAAAGAAACAAAGAAATTTGTTAAAGAAGAAACATTTTTGTTCTTAGAAAGTGTATTTTTATTACTGCAGCCTAAAATTGCATTTGTTTTTTAGACAGCCGCATAATGCTACTGACTCATGTTTAGCTTGAAATACAGTTGATTCAGGTCTCCCCAATCCTGTATTTACAAAGTTTTTGGTTGTTTATTTTTAACCAAGTATAGGATTTTGCAATTACATTAAATTTTGATGTGTTCAGTTTGATGATAACTCATGTTAAATATATACAATGTTCTATCTTTTCACCCCTTTAAGAACTTTTTAGATTTTAATTCTGTCATTCAAAGTATGTTATTCCTCCTCACCTTCTGTTATCCACAATTTTTGGAAGATGTATGGCTTCCATGTCTCGGACCAGGCCACTGATTAAAATTTTGGCCAGGACAGGCCCAGAACCAGAGCCTCTCCTGGAGGAGAGATTTAAAGGCACATATACAAGATGAGCAGTTTTATGTATGTATGTATGTATGTATGTATGTATGTATGTACTTAGAGTGAATAATTTAGTAAAACTTAATAAATGCAACAAAATGACCAAAACTCCAATTAATCTTACTTTTTTTTAATGGACAGGATAACAAGACTCTATCAAGGGAATGAAATAGACATAGCATCTTTAGATTTCAAGAAGGCATCTTACAAAGTCTCTCATGAGACTTGTGGATAAAATGGAGTGATACAGGCTAAATGATACTACCACTGGGTAAATGGCTATACCCAAAGACTAGTGATTTGGCTCAAATTGGAGGGAGTTCTTTAGCAGTGCTCAAGGGACCTATCCATGGTGCTGTGAGATTGGAAATTTTAATAAATATTTTATAAAAATGAATTCATAGAAGAAGGTATGCTTGTAAAATTTACAGATAATGGAGGATATCTAAAATGCTGCCTTATGGCTAGGATCCAAAAAGAATTCAATAAGTTAAAATGATGGGTTGATTCCGTTAAGAAATTTAATAGGAACAAATATAAAGTCAGGATATATATTTGCACACATATACACATATAACACAAATACAAACTCAGGATAAAAATTAATTAAATAAAAATCAATTTCACCAGTAGAAGCAAGGTTAGATTGGAATTTGCTAAAAAATGATCTGGGTTTTTTAGTGGACAACAGGCTTAATTTTTTTTTGTGTGTGAGGCAATTGGGGTTAAGTGACTTGCCCAGGGTCACACAGCTAGTAAGTGTTGTTTCTGAGGCTGGATTTGAACTCAGGTCCTCCTGATTGCAGGGTCGGTGCTCTATCAACTGTGCCACCTAGCTGCCTCTACAGGCTTAATTTGAGTCAAGAGCATGGTAGCCAATAAATATTATATTAGTTGGCATTAAAAGAGGAATGTTTTCCAGAATAAGGAAAGTGGTAGTTCCACAGTACTCTGTCCTGCTCAGATATCTACAGCACTCTGTTCAGTTCTAAGCACCACGTTTTTTGAATAAGAAAAATAATCTAGGGTGAGTATAGAAGAGGACAACCAATAAAGTGATAGGTCTGAGAGGGCATAAAAAAGACCAACTGAAATAACTGAGGATTCCTAGTGTAGATAAAAAGAACACTTAGGGAAGCTGTGAGATTAGCCTATAAGTAGGGTAAGGGCTATCTTGCAAAAGAAGAGTTAGACTTGTTCTTTTTGTCTCCAGGGGCCAAAGTGAGGAACAACAAGTAAAAAACACAGGGGCAAATTTCCACTCAGTCAAAGAGAAAATGGTAACAATTAGAGTTCTCCAAGAGTGGAGTGGGCATCCACCGGGAAGTCTCTGTGAGAGATGGTGAATGCCCTCTAACAGGGTGTCTTTGAGACCTTATTGGGGATGTTGTAAAGAGAATCCTAGATCTGGTATAGGTTACATTAGACGGCCTTAGATTCTGTCATAATCAATGTTTGCTGAACAGATGAATGAATTATTCATTCCCCAATGAATCAAAGGATATAAATGTGCTACTCAAAGAGAAAGAACACCTCATTAATAATTATCTAAAAATTCCCCAGACTCTAATATTTATAGAAATAAAAATTTAAATAATGAAAATGCTAGTTTAAAAGGCAACTAAAACCAAAATTTGATGTTGGTACAATTATGGGGAAATAAGTACACCATTACACTTTTCGTGCAGTGAAACAATGAAATCTTTTTGCCAAGCAATTTAGTAATATACAAGTGTTATTAAATTCATTATACCCTTATTCAGTGATTCCATTACTAGAATATGTTATCAGAGGGAAAAACAAGGCCTCACTATACATTCTCATAGTAACTTTATTTTAAATAGCAAAAAATGTGAAACAGCTTGAATATCCAATTTTTAATGTGGTTTATCAATGTAATAGACCCATGCCATAAAAGGACAAAACTGAAGAAAACATAAAATGTGATCTATATAAAGTGATGTAGGGTAAAAAAAGTAGAGCCAGAATAATATTCATGACTATTACTTCATAAACTTAAATATGAAGAAAGAAGAGACTGGAAGAGGATAAAGTTTTGTTAAAAATGTTGGATAAGTTCATTTTATTTAAAAATTTAAATTTAAATCTTATTTAAGTAACAATATTTACTTAAAAATTTTAATAAATGCATTTCAACATAACTGCCTTCCTCTGTAATCCAATGTATTTTGTTTTATGCATTTAAAAGCATCATTCTGAGAGGGGCCCATAGACTTCTTCATACTGTCAAAGAGGTCCACAAAACAAACAAAAAAATTAAGATCCTCAACAAATAGCTTGACATTTGTCATTTTATTATAATTTTATTCCTCATTTTGTATCTTTTTAAAAGATGGTTATCGAGTTTATCCTTTTAAAACAGACATCAAGGAGAAAAGAAGCTGTCAAAGGAAATGTTATTTGTCTCTGTAGAAAAACACAGAGACTGATTCTGGGTAATCATAGGATGGAAAATATGGGATTTCGGAGATCACATAGTCCAACACTCTAATTAAAAAAACAAACCAGGAAACTCGGGGCTCGGAAAAGCTATTGATTCAATCAGTGGCATCATTAAGATTCTATTCCAGATGTCCTAACCTCCAGTCCAGATCTTTCCTCACTATACTTGGCTCCTTCCTGTGTTCTTATTGTGACTGATTGATATTCCTATAGATTTGCTTAAACTAAAGATCATAGGTGCTGCTGATGGGAAGTGAACCAAATCTCCCTTTCTCTCCTCTAGCTGTCACTGAATCGGATAAGCAGACTGAAAGAAAGAATTCCTGCACTTTAAGGGGCTAGAGAACAGGCTTCACTGGCCTGATTTGCCCCTTGGAGTAGGAGGGTATCAGGCAGAGATCTTGGTATAAAGAGATACTTAATCCAAGAATTTTAAATGATGTTGAGCAATGTTCATTGTGGGACTAGCCTATTTATAATTTTGTATTTATGTAACAAATGTTGGTGCTCTGGGTTTTAATAAAATTTCCTTTTTGATATGTTAGAATCAGTGTACTGATAAGAGGGGAGGTGGCTGAGAATCTATTGGGTCCACTGGTCCATTGGAGAGATGTCCTTAAGTTTCTAGATGGAGATTTGAGCCAAAGTGAGAGACTCCTAAAAAGTAATCAGGATTTTGGGAACTCCTTGTGCTCACTGACTTTGTGTCAGTTTTTCTGACAAGTTTTTGTTTGTTATTCTAGTCCACACCTATGATTCTACCCTTTGTGGAGTCCCCTTATGTGGAATCATACCTTTCTAATACTTTCATTTGCCCTGCATCATAGTGTCTGTGTCAGAATCAGGATCTGAATTCATGGCCTTGACTCCATGGCCAACCCTTTCTCCACTGTGCCATACTTCCTCTCATAAGGGAGGGCCATCTCACAAGGGATAATATACATGTCAATGAGATTCCTAGAAGTGATGATTCTCTCTCTTACCTAACTGTGTAGGAAATCCTTGAAAGCATTTCTAATGAGAAACTTGGGAATGGTACCTTCCAATTTACCTCTTCCTACTTCAAACCAAATACGCCTTCCTTAGGATTAATAGAAGGAATAGATTCTCTCTATAGCTTACTTGAGGGCCAATATGATACCCTCCCTCTGGGAACTCTAAATTTATGGTTTTCTTTAAATCTCCTCTATTCCCACCCCTCTTCAACCCCATTCCACTGCAAAACAAAAGTAAAAAAAAAAACCCTTTACATTCATCAACAGAGAAAAGTTCCAGTTGAAGGCCTTTTGGCAGGATTTGGACGATATGACAAATAGCTTGCCCTGAGTTCATCTGTTTTAAAACACTGAATTTATTGAAAAGAAAATTCTGGCCACTCTTCAGCAGAATGCTACTCAATGATTCCATTTTGATTTGGTAGGCAGACTCAGAATTATACTTTTTTTGATGTGGTTGCTGCTGAATTACCAATAGATTATTAGTTTAAAAGGGATTTTTCAACTATTTGGTGCCTTCTACAAACTGTCCCTCAGATGATTAAAAACAACAAAGAGAACTTGGACCTAGGAAGGTCTAGGATGTATACTGTATCTATAAAGGATCAAGGAACGATTGATAAGTGTTTTAACCTAAATTCTAGGAATAGATTAGCGGGAAAATTAGTAAAAACGTGTCCTTCCATTAATACTACATTTTCATTATATGAGCAATCTTGAATCAGTCAATGCGTAAGCGTTTATTAAGCAACTATTAGGAAGATAAATGCCAACAATAGAACAATAATTTTTTCTATCAGGGATATAACATGCACATAAATATGTATATGCAGAAAAAACCACAAAATAAACACAAGATCGTAAGGGATCCAGGATGTCAGTAGTTGGGAATAGGGATCACGAGGGATTTCATAGAACAAGATGGTGTTTAAAGCTATGTCTTGAAGGATGAAAGAAATTCTATGAGATGGAGGCATGGAGAGAAAACTTTCCAGGTGTAGTGATGGTCAATGCAAAAATATGGATATAGGATGAGGAATATCATGTGTTAGTAATAGAAGATCAGTTAGCTGATTTGAAGAACAGTAATATATAATGTGCCTGGAAAGATATGTTGGGTCCAGTTTGTGAAGGGCTTTAAAAGTCAAATAGATGAGTTTATATCCTATTCTAGAGGCAACAGGGAACCATTGCATGGTGTTTGGTAGAAGGAGTTACGTGGCCAGTTATTCTTTTATGGGGGTGGGGGGAGGGGCAGGGCAATGAGGGTTAAGTGACTTGCCCAAGGTCACACAGCTAGTAAGTATCAAGTGTCTGAAGACATATTTGAACTCAGGTCTTCCTGAATCCAGGGCCAGGCTTTATCCACTGTGCCACCTAGCTGCCCTGGTCAGAGTTATTCCTAAGGAAAATCACTTTGGTGTTTATGAGGACTTACTGGAATGGGAAAGAGACTTCAGGCAAAGAGATTAATTAGGAGACCATTGCAATTAGTCTAGAACAGACATGAAAAAGGCTTAAACTAAGATGGTCAAAGATACAAGTAGAGAGGAGTCAGATATGAGAAATATTGTGGAGGTAGAAAGGGCAAGATTTGGAAGAAGATTGGATAGACTGGATAAGGGAGAGGGAAAACTAAAGTTATGAAATTATCTAAAACTAAGGTTATGAAATTTTGGGTGAAACTAAGGTTATTAATCTGGAAGAATGGTGGTGTCTTTGACAGCAATAGGGAAGTTTTGGAAGAGAGGTATGTTTTGAGGGGAACAACAGTGAATCCTGTTTTGGATATGCTGAGTTTGAGATATGTCTAGGATATCTAGTTTAAAATGTCTAGTAGGGGGGCAGCTAGGTGGCACAGTGGATAGAGCACTGGCCCTGGAGTCAGGAGTACCTGAGTTCAAATCCGGCCTCAGACACTTGACACTAGCTGTGTGACCCTGGCCAAGTCACTTAACCCCAATTGCCTCACTTAAAAAAAAATGTCTAGTAGGCAGTTGGTGATGTGGGGAGAGACTGGAGTTTGATATATAGCTCTGTGAATTATCTGCATAGATTTGATAATTAACCCCCCGGCATCTGATGAAGTGACAGTGTATAAAAAGAGGGCCCAGGACAGAGCCTCGGGTAATACCCACAGTCAGGGTATATCATATAGACTGAGCCATCAAAGAAGTCTGAGAAGTGTTCAGACAGGAAGAAGAGAACCAGGAGGGACTAGTAACATGAAAACAGCTAGAGAAGAATTAGAATGCAGGAGAAGAGAAGAAAGAATGCATGCCAAATTGTAGCAGAGAAGTAAAAAAGGATGAAGACTGAAAAAAGACTGTAAAATTTGCCAGTTAAGGAATCATTGGTTACTTTAGAGAGAGCCATTTTAGTTCAGTGATGAAACCAGAAATGAGATTGAAGGGAGAGAGGAGTAAGTGAACAGAAAAGAAGTGAATACACTGAGTACAGACAACTATTCCCAGGAGTTTGTCTGAGAAAGGGAGGAGAGACATAAAATGAAAACATGAGAATATGGGATGGTCTAGTGAAAGTTTTTAATGATGGGGAAGACTTATTTGAAGATAGTAGAAGAGAAACTAGAAGGCAGTAAGATATTATACAGTGGAGATAAAGGGGGGATATTTAAGAAGGGCATTGTGCTGGAGAAGACATTAGGGGATGGGATCAAGGGCAAGGAGAAGGGCTACTTCGTTACCAGAACCTTGGCAAAAGGAGAAGAGAGTAAGGGATAATTTCAAACAGTTCTGAAATAAAGAGAAGTGGGAATTTGGAGGAAAAGGCCTCATTTTTACCCTATCCCCAAACCCAATTGAGAGGCATTGTACTCAGCTGAGAGGGTGGTAGGGGGAAAGGTACAGAAAGTTTGAAGAGAAAAGGAAACGTCTAAAAGAATTTCGATGGGGACTGAGATATAGAATTAATTAGGGAGGGGGCAGCTAAGTGGCACATTGGCTAAAGTACTGGCCCTGGATTCAGGAGGACCTGAGTTCAAATCTGGTTTCAGACAAGTCACTTAACCCTCATTGCCCTGTGGGGGGGGGGGAGAGAGAGAGAGAGAGAGAGAGAGAGAGAGAGAGAGAGAGAGAGAGAGAGAGAGAGAGAGAGAGAGAAGAAAAGAAAAAGAAAAAAATAGATAGGCATAGAACTAATTAGGGAAGAATAAACAGACTGCCTTGGTGCTGTGAGGGAATCATTGAGACCAAGTAACATATAGTATAATCAGCAAGACTGTGTGCCTTGCTATAGTCCATTCAGGAGCAAGTCCCCTGAAGCTGAAGCAGAGGGCAGGAGCATTCTGAGGCTAGGATTTGGTAAGGAATGAGGCAACAGGACAAGGGGCTGAGAGTAGAGGATGATATGGACTTGAACTGGTTACCTGTAAGACAGGGGAAGTAGGAAAATGAAATCAGAACAACCAAGGGTTGGAGGAAGTGGAGGTTTTGGTGAGTGAGACTAGGTATAGGAGGGGTAAGTCAGAGGGAGATACAGAATGACAAGAGGCTGTGAACAAATAGAAAAAACAACATTGGAAGAGCCTTTCCAGTTCTACATTTATGATCTTCATCTGATGGACAAGGAAACTGAGGCTCAGATACTGAGAAAATTGCCCAAAGTCACACGGCCATCACATGTCAGAACCAAGTCTTGCACTTAAGCCTTCCAGAAGCCAAGGTCTACTCTCTATCCACTAATGCATGCCACCTACCGACTTTTGGGATCCCAGGATGATAAAGATAGAGCTGGAAGTTATTTTAGAAGCCATCAAGTCCAACCTCCTCAATTTTATAGACAAAATGAAATTCTGAGAGATTGTACAATCTGCTCAGGGTCACACAAATAGGGTAAGTTAGAAGTAGGTTTTGAACACAAGTCCTTGACCCTATATTCAAGATTTTCTAGTATATTATGCTACAGCAGAGCCCAGGAAAAAAATTCCAATTTGGTCTCAGCCGGAAAGAGCTAAAAAGAATGAATTTACAGGGACTGGAAATTAACACAATTGAAATGAAAATAAATCACTTGGGTATTCCCTGTTGCCACACTTTGGGCTGTACTTTTTGATATGATGACTCATGCAATTACTGTTTAACTCATCTGCTTACGTGAGTGTCCTTTCTTGAATTAAGAGCATATGGTTTCTTGAATAATGAAAAGAAGTAACTCGAATAAAATTATCAGATCAAAAAATCATTTTTGTACATCATCATTTCCAACAGGTTAAAGGTTTCAGAATCTGGGGATATGGATGAATATGACTTTTCCTTTGGGCTATAATTTGAGATATAATTGATAAATGAAATTTACTTAAACAACATAGGCGGCCAGGTGGTAGATTGTACAGAGTATTAGGCCTATAGTCAGGAAGACCTGAATTCAGTTTTGGCCTCAGACACTTCCTAGCTATGTGACCCATGGCAAATTACATAATCTCTGTTTGCCTCGGTTTACTCATCTGTAAAATGGGGGTAACAATTGCACCTACCTCCCAGGGTTACTGTGAGGATCAAATACGATAATAATTGTAAAGCACTTAGTACAGTGTCTGACACAGAGGAGACATTATATAAATGCTAGCTAATTATTATTACATATTAAAAACCTGGAACTAATTTTTAAGCATGCTTCCCTCAAGTATGTGATCCTTTGCCTTACAACTTTTCATTTGATCAATAAAAGCTTGAGAGCAGGAAATACACATCTTAAAAATTCTGCTTGATCCTGGCACAATGGTAATGCTTAATATTCATGCCACATTTATTCAGTAGAAGTTTCCCCAGAATAATTCTGGCAACTTACATTTAGCTTCTTGAGATTATTCGTATGGAATCACAGGTTGGTTTGTTTTTTTTTTTAACCTGGCAAATAATTTGAATGCAGGTGACAAAAGGCACAAGTAGACTGCATTCATTTATGAATATTCCTAGTATTCCTACATCTGATAAGGCTATGCAGACCATTTTATAATTATTAGCTTGTGGGGTCCTAACAGTGAATTGAAACTACCCCTCATAACCATAGTGACTCACTGATTGGCCAAACATCAACCAAACCAAATACAAACCAACATCAAAACTCAATATGACTAGGAAACAGTTAATTAGCATGTATGTTAACATTTAAAGAGGAGGGCTTGTTATGTGAAGGAAATGTTCTTTCAGGACAAGCTATTAAAAAGGAAAATCATTCCCATTTTCCCTTCCTTCTCCATAAACAACTAAAAAAGGGAATCAGTTTCTAATAGCCCTGGGCCAAAAGTACCAAATTATTCCCTTAACTCAGGTTTACTACTTAACAGTTAACTAAACTATCACAGTACCATTAGTAACACTTAGATCCCTTAAATTTTTCAAAGCTCCTATCAGTAAGTTATCGATTCACCAAATTACTAATGAATCAGAAACATAATTACCATAATTAAGTGCTAAAGCCTTATAGCTAAATCATTAACAACATATAGGTGCAGGAATTTAGCCGTAAATTTTGAAAAATGTACTATTTTCAGCCTTGTAAAATATAGGCACTTATAAAAATAAGCTTTATCAATCAGTAAAAATATTCCTCTTGTGGTCTTGCCTCTACCTTTGCAGAGTTTATTACATACAGGAAACCAGTTAAAAACTTGAAGAAGGGCAGTTCACAATGTGTTTTAACAATCTCAAAAAATTTACTAAAGCCCTTGAAAAGGTTAATTTCTAGATTTTATATGTATTCAGAACATGGATTAGTGGTTAATTATTCCATGTTAAAATTTAAACATGCAGAAATAGAACTTTTCCATAATTCTGAGGATTAGGGGTATTGTAATATATTGATTTTTCTCAAATTGTAATATATTTTCACTTTTAAAATAGTCCTTAGGGAGAAAATAGCCCTTAGGGAATATTCATCCTGACAGTTTACTAATTCTGGCAATATGTGCTAAAGAAAATTATCTGATAGAACATGAAATTTCCAATTTAGTTGCCTGGCAAGGAAAGAAAGTATTATGTTTTGTCCATGCAAAAAATAATAATTTTTCTCAGGGACCATGAAACTATGTTGTTAAATGTATAACTAAATAAAGAAAAAGGCCCCAAAACACACATTTTTGCACAATTCTCATCAAATATAGTTAACATGAATCCAGACCACTTCAAACTACAAGTACAATCTCATTACTATCAAATGAGATGCCTAATGAAGAGACTTGTTTGATATTTACATTTTAACCGCATTGCCAAACACATTCACATGAGCATCAGATCTAAAAACAGGCTATTTGCTTAATAAGTTTTTAAACTGCCAAATTCTTCATGGCCAACTTAAAAAAAAAAAACAAGCAACACAAACTTACAACTTGGTGTCAACTAACTTTATAAGCGTGAACTCATGAGCAAAAAGCTGTTTCTTACCACTTCGGAGTCCTCATGGCCATAAAGGTGCATGCTTTCAGACTCCTTATGTCAGTTTTCTTGTTTGTCCACAAAGAAGTGCTCCCAAGGGGGACTAAACTGCGATATTTTAGCGATATCCTTTCCACAGCTGGAATCCAGAGTAATGTGTTTCCACGCTTGCAATGCTTTTAAAATATATTCTCAGACACAAAAAGATACAAACTGTTGCTGCCAACAGTCAAGGAAATTGATAGCCTGGTGAGCTGATTGAGTCTTCCAAATCAAACAACCACCATTTGGGGCATTTAAGGGTGTTTTATTAATCCATTACTAGAAGTAAAATGGTAAAGCGAGAGCAAAGGCTAGTCTGGGGGTAGAGGGCACTCATTCAAGGTTCTGCTAGATGAGTTAATCACATGTCGCCAACCTACAAGCCGATTGGCTCTTAGGGAAAGGAAGAAAATATTCTAGTAACCTAAGCGATGTTGACAGAATTCAATGATGAAAAATCATTTCCTTTCTCTTTCTCTGCATGGCAGCATATTTTCTGTATGAACTTAAAACGAGTTTGGGGAAATCTAATGACATTCAGAAAAGAAAATGCCATAAAAATTAAAAAGCATGATAATTTGCAAAGGAAAGAAACAAACCCTTTTAAAAAAATCCCTTCTGGTAATTTCTTACCAGATCATTATATTTTAACAGAAATGCTTCCTGCATATTTCTTTCTTGCTCAGTATTTGTTTCACGTTGGGAAGAAGGTATGTGGGAAGGTTGGCAAAGATATCAGTTAATGGGGGCTGATAACCGCAATGATCTAATGAAGAACAATGTAACTCTTGTCAACTCCCAAGTACAGTACAAGCAAATTATCACACCATAGCTGTCTCAACATTACGATCCGGGGGAAAAAGAATTCAGAACAATATTTCATTTTTTTTCTACCATCATTATCAAAAAGCAAACTTGCCATATGCTTCTGCCATACATGATCATATTAACAGACCAACAGCTGTTATTTCTCATGAACTTCCTAATAATTAGAACTGTTAAGAGATGGGATGGGTGGCTGCTTAGCGTATTACCCATCACTACAGGGCCTCCTGCAGATCTTCAAGGAGAATCTTTTGAGATGTTAGAGAGGATCTGTGCTTCTGCTATGGGCTGCCCTAAATGACCTCTGTGGTTCTTGAGGTATCTATGAGTCTGTGCAGACTGAAGAGATGGAGGAGGGTATGGTTAAATGGTTTGTAAGTGGATGATTTCGATGATATCCCAAATTCCCAATTTCTGCCCAATCTTCCTTCCAATCTCTTAGGTTCTTAAACTCAACACTTTGTTCGACTACTCATTTTCCCTTGCCCCAAGTCAACCGATGACTGGGATGGTGCCAAGTGATGAAGATACAAATTAAGGGAAAAACAATTTCTGCCTTTAAGGAGCTCCCAATCTAATAGGAGAGACAATGTGTAAAAATTTTTTTCCATATACACACTACATATATATGTATGTATGTATGTATACATATATGTGTGTATACACACACATGTGTGTATATGTATATATGTATACATATATATGTGTATATACACACATATATACATACATATATATATGTATATATATATATATGTATATATATATATATATAAAATAAATTGGAGATAGTTTCAGAAGGGAGGCACTGTCCTCCAGGGAGAATGGGAAAGGTTTCTTGTAGAAGGTGGGGTTTTATTTGAGACTTGAAGGAGGCCAGGGAAGCTGGGAAGTGGACATGAGGAGGAAAAATCCCAAGCATGATGAACAGCAAGGGAAAATACCCAGGGTCAGAAAATGGACTGTTTGGTGCAAGGAACAGCAAGGAGGTCAGTGTCATTGTATCATGTATTATTTGGAAGGGAAGAATGTTTAAAAAGATAGGAAATGGGGGAGAAGTTAGGTGGTGCAGTGGATAGAGCACTGGCCCTGAATTCAGGAGGACCCGAGTTCAAATCCAGCCTCAGACACTTGACACTTACTAGCTGTGTGACCCTGGGCAAGTCACTTAACCCCAATTGCCTTACCAAAAAAAAAAAATATTGGAAATGTAGGCAGAAGTCAAATTATGAAGTACTTTAAGAGTCAAAGAGAGGATTTTATATTCGATCCTGGAAGCAATTAGGAGCCAGTATAGTTTATTAAGTAGGAGGTGACATGATCAGATCATTGCTTAAGGGAGGTAAATTTGACATGAGACAAAAAGACCAACCAGCAGGGTATGGTGGGAGTGCAGGCGTGAGGTGATAAGATCCTGCACTAGGGTGGTGGCCGTGTCAGAAGACAATGGGGGGGGCTATGTGAAAGATATTTCAAAGGTATAACGAACAGTATTTAGAAATGGTTTGGATATGCAAGTGAGACAGAATGAGGAGTCTATGATGATACCTAGGTTGCTACCTAGGTTGCTACCAGACTGGGACTGGAAGATAGTAGTGCTCTCAACAGTTAACAGAGAAGTCAGGAAGAGGTGAGGGTTTGGGGAAAAGGTAATGAGTTAAATTTTAGACACGTTGAATTAAAGATGTCTATGAGACATTTAGTTTGAGATATCCAAAAGGCAGTCGAATATAGGAGATTAGCTGTCAGGGGAGAGGTTAAACCTAGTTAAATGGATCTGAGAATTATTGAATTCATGAGGCCTGATGAGATCACCAACTGAAATGCTATTGAGAAAGGAAAGAAGAGAAGTGGAATTAGAATAGACCTTTGTGGGACAATCATAGCTAGCCGATATGACCTGGATGAAGAGCCAGCTAAGGAAACTGAGTAAACAGTTTGGTAGAAGTAGGAGAGTACAGTGACCCAGAGAGAAGAAGGTATCAAGGAGAAAAGGGATTACTTAGAGCTTCAAAGACTGCAGAGATCAAAGGATGAGGAGGAGTTAGATGAGGCCATTAGATTTAGCAATGAAGAGATCATTATTTATTTTGGAAAGGAGTTTCTTTTGAACGATGACTTTAGAAGCCAGAATACAGAGAGTTTTGAAGAGAGGGGACAGGAAACAGAGACATAGCTTTCTCAAGTAGTGTAGACATAGAAAGGAGGAGAGATCTAAGATGACAGCTAATGGGGAAAGACAGATGCCTTGGGATTAGGGTTAGAACCCCAACACTGGTTAATGCCATCTGTGGAATTAGCCTTGTAGCATTCCCCTTTTCCTTCATGACACAAGTTAACCACAACCTTCTATCAATCAATATACATTTATTAAGAATATACTGAGGGCAGCGAGGTGGTGCAGTGGATAAAGCACCAGCCTTGGGTTCAGGAGGACCTGAGTTCAAAGCCAGCCTCAGACACTTGACACTCACTAGCTGTGTGACCCTGGGCAAGTCACTTAACCCTCATTGCCCCGCCCAAAAAATTATTAAGAATATACTATGTACTAGGTAGTCTGGTAATACATGAATCCTTTTCTGATACCCTCAAGTGTTAGTACCTTTCCTCCCAAACTACCTTCTATTTAACCATTTTGGATTTATTTGTATTTATTCTCTTTATAGGGGCAGCCAGATGGTACAGTGGATAGAGTGCTGAGCCTGAAGTAAAAAAGAACCTGAGTTCAAACCTGGCCTCTTACACACTATGTGACCCTGGGCAAGTCACTTAACCCTGTTTGCCTCAGTTTTCTCATCTATAAAATGAATTGGAGAAGGAAATGGTAAACAACTCCAGTATCTTTGCTAAGAAAACTCCAAGAGGGGTCATGAAGAGTCAGACATGATTGCAAACAACTGAACAACAACAAAAATTCTCTTTATATTTATTCTGTATATACTTATATATGGACTGGCATTCTCTGTTAGAATGTAAGCTCTTTGGAATTATTTCATTACATTTGTATTCCAAATGCCTAGCACAATGTCTGGCATGTTGTCATTGTTGATATTGTGTCTGATTCTCCTTTTCCAGCTCATTTTACAGATGAGGTAACTGAGGCAAAAATGGTTAAGTGACTTACCCAGGCTCACACAAATCTGAGGCCAGATTTGAACTCATGAAGATGAGTGTTCCTGATTCTAAGTCCAGTGCTCTACTCACTATGCCACCTCACTGCCCCAGTAGTAGGTGTTTAATAAATGTATATTGACAGATTTTTTTAAAAAGGAAGACAGTACATTAGAAAGAGTGTAGGTTTTTGTGTAAACTAAGTACTCAAAAACCATTGTTGAATTTAATTGAATGAAAATCATCAGATTTTAAAACTAATAAGCACCTTGGAGGCCTAATTCAAACCCTTTATTTTGCAGATGAGGAAACTGAGGTATAGTTTGTGGCACAGTGGGGATTAGGCTAAGTCCTTAGACCTTTCTATAGTATCACGAGGAAAACAAGATAACAAAATGGAAAAAAGAAGTAACAAATCACAATTAAAATACAATATTATAGGGGCAGCTACGTGGTGCAGTGGATAGAGCACTGGCCCTGGATTCAGGAGGACCTGAGTTCAAATCCAACCTCAGACACTTAACACTTATTAGCTGTGTGACCCTGGGCAAGTCTCTTAACCCCAATTGCCTCGCCCCCCCCCCCCGAAATACAATATTATTGCCACATTACCATGGCAATTGAGCTTTGTAGGACCAGAGTCACAGAAGCTGATGTGAATTCCAGAATTACCCTTGCAAATAGTCAATCATTGAATTGCCATGAGATCATATTCCTCAGCTACATTTGACACAAAGGAAGAACACATCCTATTTAGTTTTATACATCAAGATCTTGGGATCCTCCATTTTCTCTTTGTGACACTGGTTTTTAAGCCCTGTGTTACAGGACAACAAAGGACTTAGGCCTTTATCCAATCACTCTAAAAAGCAGAAAAGCAAATTTTAAGTTTTCTTTTAAAAAGTAATCATACTATAAAACTCAGGGTTTAGGTTCAATTTTGTGACTTTAAAAATATAATATTAAAGACCATTTCAAATTCATATTATTCTGAGTTTAATAATCTGATTTCATGTATTTATGAAGGCCTTACTAGTTACGGATAGATGTAGCAGATAATTTAGGACACTGGAGTTTTAGTTTGAGGTTGGAGCTATACAATAACCCCAAATATTTTAGAAGTTTAAAAAAGGCTGAATCACATGTTTAACTATATTTTTTATTGTCTCTTCTGCTTTCTGAGTCCTATACCTAGATGGGGTTAAATGCTAGGGATGGAGAATGGTCTAGAGCCAATAAAGTGAGGGTTGCTTTTGAAATTAGGGGACTTTCATTTGAATCTCCTCTTTTGTCGCTTATTAGCTGTGTATCCCTGGGTAAGTATCTTCAGGGATCACTTTCTTCATTTTTAAAATCAGAGAAGTAGACTCAGTGACCGCTAAGGTCCTTTCCAGCCCTAAGTTTAGAATCCTATGATTTTACATTCAATCAGTCCTAGGCAGTTCTAGAGATAGGACATAGTCAAGAAGTCAGAGCTCGGGGGCAGCTAGATGGCACAGCGGATAAAGCACCGGCCCTGGATTCAGGAGTACCTAAGTTCAAATCTGGCCTCAGACACTTAACACTACCTGTGTGACCCTGGGCAAGTCACTTCACCCCAACTGCCTCATTCCCCACCCCCCCCCAAAAAAAAAGAAGTCAGCACTCAAGTTGGGGTCAGAATTGCTGTGAAAAATCTAAGATCAAGAATTGGGTAGATGAATTTTGGAAGTGAAAGGGACGGAGACAGGAAGCAGTGTGATGATAGCAAAGCAAGGCCAAAATCAGCAATCAAACTAGGTCTAAAGGTGGATATTTGGAGCCAGATCTAACCCAGGCAAGTTTGGTGACAGGCTTGAGATTAGAATGCAAGGAGTTACTCACTAAGGAAAAAAAAAAAAGTGCAGTCACTTGAGAGAATATTTGAAAGTATACAATTTTTAATAAATTTTTAAAAAACTGTCTCTATGATCATCAGAATGATGGCTAGGAGGGAGTCTCCACAAGGCAGTAGACATTCCAGTTAAACCTCCAGAATTCTGGGTCCATATAATCTGTGTTATCACTACTACAGGGGCAGCTGGGTAGCACAGTGCATAGAGAGTGGGCCAGGCCTGGAGTCAGGAAGAACTGAGCTCAAATCTGGCTTCAGACACTTACTAGCTGTGTGACCCTGGGCAAGTCACTTAACCCTGTTCGCCTCAGTTTCCTCTTCTGTAAAATGAGCTGGAAAAAGAAATGGCAAACTACTCTAGTATCTTTGCCAAGAACACCCCAAACGGTGGTTATGAATAGCCGGACACGAGTGAAAGGACTGAGCTGCCACCACTGCTGCCGCCACCACCACCACCTCTGCCACCACCACCACTACCAGTACTACTACTACTATTACTGATGATGATAATAATAGCTAGCATTCGTATAATGCCTACTATGTGCCAGGCACTATGCTAAATGCTTTAAAAATATCTCATTTGGTCTTAATGACAACCCTGCTTTTACTATCCTCCATTTAACTATTTAGGAAACTGTGGCAAACAGAGGTGAAGTGACTTACCCAGGGTCACATAGCTAGTCAGTATCTGAGAAAAGATTTGAACTTGGGTTTTCCTGACTCTATCTATTTCACCACCTACCTGCCTTTTTATACCCCCTTAACCCTCCAAATCAAGAGATGTTCTTCTGGCTTTCTTAAGGGGAAATTACCCTAGCCTATAAAAAATATATGTCATTCCTATATACTATGAATCTGGTGTTAAGCTAAATTATGAGTTAGGCTACAATCATTTAGGAGTAACAGAATGTCAAGCTAGATAAAGAGGGAGCTCCAATGGGAAGACTCAATTTGTCTTTGGACTAATATATTTTTATTCCCAGATGGCTCTACCTTCAATTTTTTCCTAAAGTCTTTTCCACTGGAGAGTAAGTTAAGTCCATTCAGCACTGAACAACAAAAATATTAATCCACTCATCAAAACTGGCTCCAATGAGCATGGCTTTCTCAGTCATAGTTATTGTAATTATAGCCATAGTCAGGAGGAAATAATCAATCTCTAGGGTACATATCTGGAATTCAGTGATGGTAGAAGAGAGTAATTTGGGTATTTGCTTACTCTTGGACTTTGAGAATTGCTACCTGATTAGTTAATGACCAGACTTGAAGAGTCAATTATTATAATGCAAATGCAAATATTCAGGACAGCACCTTGTAAACACAATTGATCATTATAAGAACACAGTACCTGTACCAGGTTGTACACATTATCAGTTGTTAAGGAAGCAAGACAATTGAATCACCAACAATTACATTTCATTCATTGTAATATTAGGGTAATTCATTGAAAACTGATAATCCATGTGTGATATATCAGTTAGAACACTGGACTTAGAATCAGGAAGACTTGGGTCCAAATTCTACCTTAGACACTTAGTAGCACTGTGACCCTGGGCAAGTCACTTAACCTTTATAGGCTTTAGTTTCCTCATATGTAAAAATGGGTGAATTCAGTTAGATGGGACTCAAAGATCCTGTTGAGCTCAAAATCTATTATTCTATGACAAATTCATCTTTTTTCCAAAACCTACTTTTTTCCCTGAATTTCTCTCTCTGCCAATGGCATCACCATTGTCTTAGTCACCCATTCCCATAATCTCAGTCATCTTTGACTACTCCCATAATCTAATTGTTAGTTAAATCCTGTCGATTCTATCCTGAATTAGTTCTCAAACCCACCCTAAATTTATCATCCCCCCTTACAACATACTGATTCTCAAGCCTTAATTCTTCTTAATTCTGTCCTGAACCCTCTTTTTCATTCTACCTATACTATTTCACTTAGAGATAGCATCAGATTCCATAGTTTTCAATGATCTCTGTGGAGATGGGGACAACTCTCAGATCTACTTATCCAGGCCTACATCTTGGACTGGATGTCCTATAGACATTTTAAACACAACATGTCTAAAACTGAACTCATTATCTTTTCCCCTAAACCAATCCTCATTAATATGAAGAGTACCCCAATCCTTTACATCATCCAGGCTTGCAAACATAGATGCCTTCCTCATTTTCTCTTACTATCTGCATCGAATCTGTTGCCCAGTCCTTTT
This sequence comes from Dromiciops gliroides, assembly GCF_019393635.1. Taxonomy (NCBI): domain Eukaryota; kingdom Metazoa; phylum Chordata; class Mammalia; order Microbiotheria; family Microbiotheriidae; genus Dromiciops; species Dromiciops gliroides. The sequence goes on along the minus strand of NC_057865.1, from coordinate 56,139,092 downwards.
GCTATTACCTTTGTAATGTCTACTAAATGTGTTCCCTTCTCTGATCTGACACTGCTAGCCAAGTTGTAGAAGGCCCTCAACAATTTAGGCTTAGACTACTACAATAACCTATTGGTAGGTTTCCCTGCTTGAAGTGTGCTCCCAAATGCAGTTTATTCTCTACTCAGCTGTCAAATTGATCTTTCTAAAGCACCAGTCTGAGTCTGACCCTATTCAATAAATTCTAATGATGCTTGATTGCTTCCAGGGTCAAATATACTATCCTCTGACTTTTTTTTTCTCCCCCAGAATAATTTTTGTTGTCAGGATTTTGTACTTTAGTTTTCCTTTTCCCTTACAGTCTTTATGCCCCAAAGATGACCAGTACGAGGGGCCGCGATGGGACCAACCTTTCGTCCAGCTGGGGCATCTCTTTGAATGGTGGGTGGTTTTCCAATAGGCTAGTGATTACCTCCCTAGGGAATGGCCACACCCCAACAGGAGGCCAGCAGTTTCTCTTGGCCTTGTATTTGTGGGAGGCATGACCTGCCTTGGGGATGGGTTTATCCGTATGACCTCCTCCACAACAACACCAACAACAGCTCTGTTTGCAGAGATCACTTTTTTAGAGGTTGAGGGGAGCTTCACCCATGTTTTCTTGGTTTCTGGATTGTGGGAAATCACTGTGGCATAGTTTCCAGATGCACTGGCAAGCTTACCCCAATCCCCAGGCTTTTCTTCAAGATAACACACAATGGTCCCTTCAGGCATAATGCCAACTAGGAGGACATTGCTGATATTGAGCTGAACTTTCTTACCACAGAACACAAACTGGCCAGTATGGATGCCTTCAGCAGTAATGTACGACTCTGTCCTCTTTTTAAATCTGTAAGGATCTCAGAAAGATACTTTTGCCAGAAGCTTGGATGGTGGATTAAGTCCTTTACAATACCCTTAATGTAGCCATGCCTCTAGGCGAAGTCAACAGTGGCTCCTTTCTTGTGTTTCATGTGAGCCGGGAAGACAGAGCAGAGCCATCGCCCTTTCTCTGACCATGGATCACCTGGCTCATCTAGAGCCGGCTGGCTCTGGACTTGATAGAAACTATCCTCTGACTTTCAAAGCTCTTCATAGTTTGAATAATTCTAGTCTTCTTACACCTCACTCCCTTCAACGTACTTGACACTCTTGTGAAACTGACCTCCCTGTTCTTCTTGCTCCATCTCCTCCATGCCTGGAATTTTCTCTCTCCTTGTCTCTACCTCCTGCCTTGCTGCAAGTCTCAGCTAAAGTCTCATCTTTTGTATGTTTTCTTTCCCAGTCCCCCTTAGTCTTACTGCCTTCTCTCTGAGACCACTCAATTTATCCTGCATGTACCTTGTTTGGACAGAGTTATTTGCTTGTTGTCTCCCCCATTAGACTAGGAGCTCCTTAAGAAGAGGGATTTTTTTTTTGCCTTTCTTTGTATATTAAGTACTTAGGGCAGTGCATGGCACATAAAAGGCCCTTATTAAAAAAAAAAAGCTAGGTGACTGACTGATTTGGATGTATGATTATCTTTGTCTAACAAGCCTCCTAATGTATCCTGCATACCACTCGCAGATAAGCCTTTTTTTTTTTTTTTCTTTGCAGGGCAATGAGGGTTACGTGACTTGCCCTGGGTCACACAGCTAGTAAGTGTCAAGTATCTGATGTCACATTTGAACTCAGGTCCTCCTGAATCCAGGGCCGGTGCTTTATCCACTGCACCACCTAGCTGCCCCCCTCCTCATAGCCTCTTGACATCTCACTCCTCTTAAAAGATGTGACTCAATTTCAGCTTCTTTTATGAAGCTCTAATTTCCTCAGCTACAAGTGATCTCTCTTCCTCTGATGTCATAATACTTTCCTGAGCTCATCTTATATGGAATAATCATACCTTAATTTGCATTCTTTTTATCTATGTGCATTTCCCATCACTCTTATTACATTGTAAGATCCCTGAGGGCAGGGACCTTTTTTTGTTTTTATCTTTGTAGGAAGATTTAATCTTCGAATAAAGAAAATATTTCATTATTGTCTGTTGAATGATAAAGCAGCATATTGTTTAACCAGAGTGTTTAACTAATGTCCAACCATTCCAGAGAAATAGGACATTACTTAGAATCTTAAACTTTTTTCCCCTCACAATTTTACTCATCAGGGGAACCTTTGTAACTACTTGCTATTACTAATGGCTATCAAACCATTTAAAAACAAGACATTTATGCTTTGATCATGCCTAGGGAGATTGATTGCTTTTACTAGAAATAACTTTGTGTATAATCTTTCATCATAATGCCTCTGGGAAGATAAACAGAAAATCCATGGATATCATTGTCAAAGTTAATAGACTAAACAGACATTACTTGATAAACAAAGGGCCTGAAACGTCAATATAATAGTATGGGAATCTTTTCTTTTTTCTTCCCAAGAAATAAGATGGAGACCAAAGCCCAAATGTACAAATCAACTTCAGATTAATGAGAAACATCAACAGTTTAAAACTTGGAACGATTTTTTGCTACAATCCTCTTGGGGGAGGTATTCTTTTTTTTTTCCTTTAATTTTTTTGTTTGTTTTTGTTTGTTTTTAAAGCCCTTACTATCCTTCCTTTCAATTTGCCAATTCCTTTGGACTGAACTGACATAAGTAAAATAACTGCAAAGTAGAGAGATGCTTACAGATTTACATACTTATCTTGTAAACCAAGAGTAGCCAAGTACACTCGTATAACAAACTTAACTGAGATCGTTAAAAAATGCACATAGAATAAAGTGAATTCAGAATTATAACTTTATTTTTTAAAAAGGTTTTCATTTTTTTTACTCCCAATACAACATAGGGTAGTTAAATTGTGATCATATTGTTATGGTCTAGTGATGATTTTCCATAACCCCTAATAAACAAAGATAGAACTGTCATTTCCCTTCCTATTCATTTAAGGAACTCATTTTTTCCTTCTGCCAAACAGCTTATAACATTTCACCAATGAGTAATTTTACCTTATTGAAGAAAATGCTACAATTTACAAATCAGCTATAGTCAACACAATACCTGAAAGATTAAGTTCTGCCCTTAGGTCATCCTGTGTGGCAGCCATTAATTTAGATGCATTTATTTTTTTCTCTCTCAGTAGATGAGTCTGATGACTAATACGTTTATTTCTCATTTTACAAATCATTGAAATCAAAGATAATTCCCTTTTAAGAAAAAGAATTTGCTAGGAAGATGACCATTAATGTTTCATTTCATCATTATGTGATACACTACTTTGCTGAGGTGCCATATTCTTAAGACATTCTTTTAGGTTTCCATAAAGCAATTAAAGATTCCCTTGGAAAATGATTGCACTATAATTTTTCATTTGTCTATTCATTTATCTAAGGAAAATCCAGTCCCTACCACATGCAAGGCACTGTGCTACATGACTGGAACACAAAACCTGATAAAGAACATATTCTCTGCCCTCAAAGAGCATATTCTTTATTGAGGGGCAGGGAGGAGAATACACCACAGTTGTACAGCAGGGATAAAACACTAGAATTAAAATGGGAACATGCGTTCCCATTTTTTGCTTTGTCACTTGTCTCTCTGGTTACTGTGGGTAAGCCATTTTGCTTTCTGGATTTCACTTTCTCCATGGCAAAAGGAAGTTGGATTAGTGACCTCTAAGGTCCCTTGCAGATCTAAATCCTATAATCTAAAGTAGAATTTGTTTAGGGACAAAAAAGAGATGTAGACTGAGTGAACTAGGAACATTCGAGAAAGGTGATGGAGCTTTCAATCTCAGTGGATGGTAAGGGACATGGGAATGGGGATGTCAATGTTACTTTTATGGATTAAAAAAATAAACTAACCCCCTCCCCCCCAAAGTAAATGGAACTCCCGGAATGCTTTTAAGCCATAGACTTGCTTATCATTCACTTATTTGGTTAGTTTTATTACATGATTTATCATTCCCACTGGTTTCTATTTCAGGGGTCTTCATGATAACATTAGTTGGTAACCAGATTCCACAAATGAAGAACATACATACTGTGGTGACATGTGTTATCTTCATAGCTGTACAAGATAAAACAATCATGTTCTCTCCATGCTGGGAGAATTAATCTGCCTGGATGCCATTCTTTCCTTGGCTTTACAGAGGGGCCATATGATGCTACATGGTGCAAGAATCACATCAACTCACACAGTTGGAAAGATAACATGCAGCCCAACTGAATCAGAGAGCTGCCATCTTTTTATAATGATGAGAAGGCAAATAGAATAAAGCATGCATGGCTATTAAAATGTACTTTGAGGATAAAAGCTGTCTTTTCCTTGGATCCAATGGTTTTTTTTCACCTTTAGGTGAATAAGAACAAACCAACCTAGTATAGCCCAGAAACCACAATGAACACAGAGAAGAATTGAATCTGTAGAAACAGCATTTTTCTTGTCTCCTGTAAGCAGGTCACTTTTTGTATTTAATTGAACAGACTAGCCTTGAAGAACCAGTAGGAGGGAACAGAATTTGAAATTTTTCTCTCTCCATTTTAACCACCACCTCCCTTTATGCTTTCATATTTTCTAGGCTTTAAAGAAGTAGCCATAGACATGTGGGTGTATTCTGAAATGTATTGTTGCACCCATGGGGAAAAGAGCAATTAGAAACTTCATTTAAAAAGGGACCTGGTGAATTTGTAAGAACTCTCCATTTTTTAGAGAATCCAGACCTGACCTCTAAGGGGCCTTTGAAGTAGTTTCTGACTTAAGAGTATAGGAATCGAAATAAAGGATGCAAGAAATTAAAGTTGCGTACCTATAAGAAAGGGATTCTCATCATTTTCTGTTTATCTTGTTTTTGTTCTTTGCTAGGACACTGAGAAGATTTACCATAGAAAACAAGTCTAACATAAGACTAATTGAAAAGAGTAAAATTTTCCTCTGGTCTCTTGCGGATTTACTATGCTAAGGTAGCAGGTTAATAAAAGCAGTAAAGGATGCCAAGAGTTATTCAGCCAAGTCCAACACTTTGCAACCCCACATGGGGTTTTCTTGGCAAAGATATTGAAGTGGTTTGACATTTTCTTCTCAGCTCTTTTAACAGATGAGCATACTGAGGCAAACAGGATTAAATGAATTGTTCAGGGTCACACAGCTGGTAAATGTCTGAAGCTGGATTTGAACTCACTTCTTCCTGATTCCAGGCCCAGCACTCTATCCAATGAGTCACCTAGCCACTCCAATGTCAAGAATAGGTATTCCCAAAGAAATTTTGTAAAACAAGTGTTGCACTGAGCTCACTGACCATTTCATGCATTGAGAATAGGAAATTACAGCGATATAAAGCCATGATACTCAGAGTAAGGAACAGAGAACACTATTCTACTTACCTAAACACTTTCCTTGTCTTTTACCACTGAATTTATCCCCAGATGAATTGTGGTCTAATCTGTATTTCAACTGGATTAAAGGGATATACTTGTCTACAAGAAGGATACTTACTTTTACTAAGACTCAGAAGAAGTACTATAAGTTGTTTCTAAGAAACTTATATCATAAATAGACTTTTTTTTTTTTTTTAGTGAGGCAATTGGGGTTAAATGACTTGCCCAGAGTCACACAGCTAGTAAGTGTTAAGTGTCTGAGGCCGCATTTGAACTCAGGTCCTCCTGACTCCAGGGCCGGTGCTCTATCCACTGCGCCACCTAGCTGCCCCTTATCAGTAGTCTTTTGAGGATGGAAAAATAAATGCATTTCTTTGGCAAAATGTCTATGCATTGCACTCACCAATATTAAATGAAATGCTCTTAAAGCTACTAGACAAAATGACAAATTCTTGTTTCTCTTTTAAGGGGTCATAGGAGCATTTTTCAAAATGACGTTTTATTTTTAAATTGATCATCCTAACTCAAAATCTTACAAAAACAAATGTTGACAACTATCTTTACATGTAACTGGAAAATAATAAAATACTATTAAGATTGAAATTTTAAAAAAAATTGGTCATTCTAGAAGAAAATAATTTTAATGAAAAGGTCCCATTCATTTATTGTCTGATCAACATCCAGATAAGAGCCTAACTGAAGATACTATTTTCAGACCTTACTACATTCTAAGCTCTGGGGAGACTGCAAAACTTAGATTGGTTATGGTTGGAAGGAGGAGCGGGTTTAAAGAGAAGGATAATGAACCTGGAGTTGAGTGCGTTGGGATTGTCAAGACACCCAGACTGTTGTGGTTTTGTCGTTTCAATCTGACCTGATTCTTGGTGACCCCATTTGGGGCCTTCTTGGCAGAGATAATGGAATGGTTTGCCATTTCCTTCTCTAGCTCATTTTACAGATAAGGAAACTGAGGCAAACAGGATTAAGTGACTTGCTCAGTCACACAGCTAGTAAGTGTCTGAGGCCAGATTTGAATTTAGGAAGATGAGTCGTCCTACTTCCAAGCCCAGCACTCTATCCATTGTACCACTGACACCTGGGTAGAGATGTGCTGTTGGTAGCATTTGTAATACAAATTGCAAAGAGGATAGAAATGAACTTAAAATACAAATTAGCTTTCTGTTTACTTTGATGCAGCAGATTTAAGATTAAACATAAAACCGTAAGCATTTGGATCTGGATTTTGCAATGGGAGGGAATGATTAGGTTGTCTAAATGCCCACTGAATTTGGAGGATAGACAGGCAGACTGTTAACCCTATCTGCTGCAGCAATGATTAGGAAATAAAATATTCTTTGCATCTTTCTAGAGAAGTTTAAAAGTGCATCGAATCTGCACAGGAAGGAAAGGAGCTGCAAAAATAATGTGGGGAAGGGCAGAGGGGAAAGAAATGGAGAGCAGAACCAATGGTGAAGTTTGAGAATTTCAATCCTGGACAGTGAAAATTGTATTTCCTCTATGTGACAGTTGACCAATAGCTTTGAGGCTTTATTGTGACACATGTATCATCTTTGAAGAATCCACATCTTAAACAGAAATTAACATGGGAAATCTACTCCAATAGGTTTGTAGCCACGAAGTGTTTTTAAATTTTCCTTGGGTCATTTGTAATTTTTATTCTTTTGAAACCCATAAGATAAATATATCCATATTTGCAAGGGACTTCTGAGGCTATCTAGTTTGGGCTCTTCATTTCAATAATAATGATAATAGCAAGCATTTATATAGCTCTTTCAGGTTCTTAAAATGATTTAAAAATATTATTTTATTTTATGCTCACAACAACCCTGTGAAGGGTTGAGAAAACTAAGGCATAGGCATAAGGAAACTGAGGTAGACAATGCTTACATCACTTGTCCAGGGCCTCACAGCCAGTAAGTATCAGAGACCTGATTTGAACTGAAGTCTTTCTGACTTCAGATCCAAAGTTCTATTGACTGTACCACCTAGTTATCCCTTTCAACTGAGCAGTTAAATAATTGCCCATGGTTATTTATTTAAAGCCAGAGGTAAGGGGCAGCTAGGTGGTGCGGTGGATAGAGCACCAGCCTTGGATTCAGGAGGAACTTATTTCAAATCCAGCCTCCAACACTTGACACTTACTAGCTGTGTGACCCTGGACAAGTCATTAACCCTCATTGCCCTGCAAAAAATAAAAGAAAGTCAGAGGTAGCATTTGAACCGAGGTCATTTGGATAGGCCACTTCTCATAAGGGAGGTAATGTACAATAGGACAGTTAGGTGGCACAGTGGATAGAACCCTGGGCTTGGAATCAGGAAGACTCATCTTCCTGAGATCAAATCTGATCTCAGACTTAGTAGCTGTGTGACCCTGAATAAGTCACATAACCCTGTTTGGCTCAGTTTCCTCAACTGTAAAATGATCTGGAGAAAGAAATGGCAAACCTCTCCACTATCTTTGCCAATAAAACCCCAATTAGGGTCTCAAAGAGTCAGGCATGACTGAAATGAGCAAAGAAGAACAACAACAACAAATGGACAATAAGCCTGGAAAGATAGACTTGTAAAAGACAAATTGAGTTTTTTTTTCTTTTTAATCTCAGTGGAAATGGGGAGCCACTGGAGTTCTTGGGCAGGGAAGGGACGTGGCAAATCTCTGCTTTAGGAATTTCAATTTGTCACCATGTGGAAGAAGGATTTTGGAGGGAAAAACTGGAGTTAGGGAGACCAACTAGAGGCCATAGAAGTATTTCAGGAAACAGATGGTAAAGTCCTGCCCTCAGGTGGTGGCTGTGAGAACAGAGAAAGGGGGATGATGTGAGAGATATTGTGAAGATCCAGTATACAGACTTTGGTAACTGCCAGGAGAAGCTAAGTGTGGGAGAGTGAGGTGGAAAAGGGTGACCGAAGTTGTGAACTGCATTCAATAGAAATGAGGAGGTTAAAAGGGAAAGGATTTGAGGAAAAGGTTTTGGATCTGATGAATGGAAACAATTGTGGCTATCTATCTGGAGAAGAGAAAACTTCGGAGGCACGTGGCAACCGTCTTCATGAGAGTCCCATGAAGGAGGGGTCAGTCTCCTTCTGCTTTGCCCCAGAGGACAGAACAATGAATGATGAGGCAAAATCGGGCATAATGTGAGGAAACATCAAACCGACTTCTGAAAAATTAGAGCTATGCAGAAGAGTAATGGGTTGCCTCACAAGATGATGGCTGGAAGTCTTTAACTAAAGACTAGATGTCAGCCTGTTTAGTATGTTGTAATGAGCATTATTCTTCAGATATAGACGAGGCTAGATGACTTTGGAAATGGCTTGTGTGACAACTTCTATGGGCTTTGTGCTGACATTTATTAAGTCCTTTAATCTTGGACCATGCAGTTCCTCCTTTGATAACAAGGTGTTTTGTTGTTGTTGTTCATTTGTTTGTTTTTGTGGAGCAAGGAGGGTTAAGTGACCTGCCTAAGGTCACACAGCTAGTGTCAAGTGTCTGAGGACGAATTTGAACTCAGGTCCTCCCGAACCCAGGGCTGGTGCTTAATCCACTGCGCCACCTAGCTGCCCACTCCGTTTCCCCTTTGAGCATCAGTTTCATCAAATGTAAAATGCTCAGTTCCTGCTCTGATACATATCTGTTGTGTGAACATGGACAAATCCTTTACCTTCTTTGTTGTAGGCAACCAAGATAACAATAGGTGAGTTGCTGATTGGTATCTTGGGAAGGGATTCTATACCATGTCAAAAGAATATGAGGAAGGTCCTCAATCTGTTAGATGGGACTCTTGTGGGGAATTTAATAGGAAACACAAAGGAGAATCCCATAGGATGGGCAGGCATGAATGGGTGACAATCTGCATCTTTGGACTGAATCCCGACATTGATGCCATCACAGACTCTTTGGAATATATTAATAGCCAGGGGCCAGCTAGGTGGCACAGTGGATAAAGCACTGGCCCTGGATTCAGGAGGACCTGAGTTCAAATCCAGCCTCAGACACTTGACACTTACTAGCTGTGTGACCCTGGGCAAGTCACTTAACCCTCATTGCCCCGCAAAATAAGCAAATATATATGTGTGCGTATATATGTGTATATGTATATATATGTATGTGTGTGTATATATATGTACATATATATGAAAATATAAATTATATATGTACAAATACACACACACACACACATATATGGCCTGATTCAATGGGTTTTTGCATTCCAGAACTTGGGCAATATTTGTTTTTTACAATGTAAATTGTTAGGCCTATGTCTCTTTTATTTCTATGGGATTCAGTGAAAAGTATTTGTAGTATTTTGTGTTGGATTTGATGTAAATTGCAGAATGTCATCTGGTAATGGAAGCTTTTGGAGAACCTCACAACCAATGATAATCATTATTTGTTTGGGTCTTATCTTCCATGATTTTGATGAGTCCTTGTGACATACATATACAGCTTTGTTTTTCACATTGATGTCAACATTAGTTATCTCCATAATTCTATCTTTCACAGTATCATATATGGCTTCAGTGTAAGTGGAAGAAACATCTTGTCCCAGGAAAGGCTTCCAGGTGGTGTTTTTATACAGAAAGCGAAATGCTTTTATGAAATCAATAAACAGGAAGCAGAGCAGGATCTGGTATTTGCTATACCTTTCAGTCAGTTGTATGAGCACAATTTCTAGACTTAGCACAAAGTAAATGCCTATGCACTATGGAGAGCAGACTTTTAGGACACAAAAATATAGGCATTTATGAGAAATAAGGTTTCAAAATGTCATTTGGTGCACTATTCTTTCCTTCTTTCTCTATATGCCCTAAGCGAATTCTTACCCTTAATCTCAGTTCTTTTAGAGACAAACACAAATAGAGACAAATAGGGAGACACAGAGACAGAGATAGACAAAGACATAGAGAGATGTGAGCCGAGGATTATGAAGGAATAATGGGTAAACTGCTCTTGTTCCAGCAGCAGCTAGAGATAGGAGTGACAGGAACCCACAGAAGTAACTAAATGCCCTATTGGACATAGTTTGGGATTTAGAGTCAGTGAGACCCAAGTTTGAATCTTCCTTAGATGGTCCCTAGCTGTGTGACTCTGGGAAAGCCACTTACTCTCAGTTCTTTTGTTTGTAAAATGGAGGTAATTAAAGCACCTACCTCAAAGGGTTGTTGTGATGATGAAATGAAAGAATGTAAGTGAAGTGCTTTGTAAACAAAGTATTCCATAAATGCTAGCTATTATAGCAGTACACAGCCAAAAAGCTCAGGTTTTTATAATAGTCCTAATATTCTTTAGGATTTATCCAGTCAGCCTATCTCATTATGTCCTGCCTCCTTAGGAATCAAGGATACCAACAGAGCCAGGCTCATCCAAAACATTTCTTTTTGACAAAGCCAACATTAAATCAATCTATCAATCTACCCATCCATCCGTCCCTCCATCTCTCCATCCATCTGTCTATATCTTGCCTCCTGAAATTATAGAAGCCCTGACCAAATGTAAACTGTAATCTAAGCAAGGTAAAGGTCAAGATTGGCACCTACTACCTGACTACAATGACCCTGTAAAGCAAAGGTTCTTACCCATTTTATGTCACAGACCCCTCCTCAGAATGTTTTCAAATATGTAAAATAAAATAAATAATATTGCAAAGGAAACCAAAGACTAGCGAAAACAAAAGCATTATTTTCCTCCCTCATTCAAGTCCAGATTTCTTGAAATCTGCCCACTAACTCTAAGTTAAGGAATTACTCTTAAGTAAATGTATTGAGAACCACTCCAAGTCACAGGCAAATACAGGATATAATCTTCTTATGAAAATACATTTACTCCCTATTCTTACTTCAGAAAACAAGGAGCCAAGGACTTGTAGAAAGAGATCAGGACTGAGGCCTAGGGAAGGGCCAGGGTTTCCCAATAATGATATGCAGAAGAGTACACACTGACAACAGTGTTTTAAAGCTTGCAAACCACCGTGCATGCATCACCTCATTTAATTCTCGTATCCATAGTCATTGGAGCGAATACCAGGGCCAACCTCTCCGGTTCCTGAAGCTGTAACTTTCCCTTTGTTTGTTTTTAATCTCCTCCTTTCCTTGTTGCTAGGAGCAAAAGCACTCAGAAAATCTCAAAAAGACTAAATGTTTGCAGGGAGGGGGGACAGGAAGATTGGGGGGGTACATTCTCATCTTGCAGCTGGCTCTGGGAAAGAGAGCCACCATGATTCTCATCTGTAGAACGAGGGGGTTGGATGAGATGACCTTTGAGGCCACCCCCCAGCTCTAAATCTGTGATTCTGGGATGACCAGAAGAAACAGCTGGTGATGAGGAAAAAGGAAGTGGGCTGGCCAAGTCTGGTCTCCTGGGGGTTAATTTCAGTGGAAAGCTCTGGCCCTCGGTAGAAAGAAGTGAAGGACGAGTATCAGTGCAGAGTTGTTGTCTCCTCCTCCCCCCACACTAGAGAGTATACGCATGTTCCCCTCCTTAGAACTCCTCTGCATGTAACCCACATCTTGGTTCCTCACTGTCCTGAGAATCAAAGCTTCACCCACCCCAGATCTTCACTCCTCCACACCCTTTGGCAAACTCTCACCTCACTTAACCCCGGTTTCCATGATTCATTTCTCCACTCCCAGGCTCTCATCCCTTGAGCTCCATCCCCAGTCCCCTGCCTCAAGTCCTGGACTCTCTTCCACTCACCATCAGGAGGGGAGAGGGAGGAGATCTGGGAGGGGATGGGACAGGGGAAGAACATTCATGTTAGAACATATGACATCACAGGCTTTGGGGTGTCTGAGCTCACAGCCTCATATGTCTCGGACGGCAGGGCCCCCAACTTCTCCAGTGTGAGGCATCAGATAGCCATCACTGAATGCAGGCTTCTGGCCAAAAAGGACAAAAGCTCAAGGACAAGGACCTCAGACAGTGCCACGGTCACCAACACTTCCAGCAGCAGATCTCCTGAGCTCCCTACAGATCACCCTGGCTTAAGATACAGTTCTAGTCACCCATTTCCTGTGACTGCCCCACATTGGATTTTGTGCTCCAAGTAGCTGGCTGGTCTTGCTTAGAATATGTGCCCCTTCTCCCAAAGGAGAATTTCCCCTAAAGCTTAGCCATTACTCCAACTATCCACATCGACACACTTCCAAATGCAAGCCCACTGTAAGAAACTGAGGCCAGTCAGCCATAGCTTTAGGAAATGTTTGTGAACCAGTGGGACACTAACTATTATGTCCTATTAACCAATACTCCAAGGAGGAAATGATTTGGAAACTGATTTATTAAAGGTACCTGACCTGTGGAAAAGAAATTCTTCCTAGCTTGAAAATTGACTATATATCTGTTAATGTCTTATTACCCCACTGTCTGGATGAAAGCAAGAAGGGTTTTGAGGTCTCTGAAACATAAAATGAAAACTGACATTTGCTAAAACTTAGGCAGGAAATAAATAAACAAACAAATAAATATTTATTTATTTTTTTTGCTGGGCAATGAGGTTTAAGTGACATGCCCAGGTTCACACATTAAGTGTCTGAGGCCAAATTTGAACCCAGTCCTCCCGAATCCAGGGCTGGTGCTTTAATCCACTGCTCCACCTAGCTGCCCTAGGCAGGAAATCTTAACAATTATCTAGACCCCTCCCCGTCCCCCATAGAAGACTGGACTAAACTATTTTAAATGACAGGTGACATCTGTTCTGTAAGATCACCACCAAATATAATAGAATAATGGAATATTTGGACATAAGGAAAGATGAAATGGACAATCTCAGGAAAAGCTTGGAAGACCTTTATGAGCTGAAACAAAGGGAAGTGAGCCAGACGAAGGCAACAATGTATTCAAAGACAAAGGCATTATGGCTTATATTACTTGCTTCAGACAAGAAGCTATAGCATAATATAATAGCACACTGGACTCAGGAGTGAGGAAGACCTGGGTTCAAATCCTGTCTCTAATGCCTTAACTTAAAAGGCAAGCCATTTAAGTTCGCTGGGCCTCCATTGCCTCATCTGTTGTTATTGTTGTTGCTGTCTGTCATTCTTAATTGAAGAGGTCCATGACATTGGGGTGATGTCATGACTTGCACTTAATTGGATTTTAGTGAGGGAGGGCTATGCAAGTTCATCAACCTCACTCTCAGCTCTCTCCTCTGGAACCATCTGGGTCCAGTGGCAAGATATACATCAGGATGACTGGAGATGGCCCCTGATGTGGCTATTTTTTTTTTAAAGGCAATTGGGGTTAAGTGAATTGCTCAGGGTCACACAGCTACTAAGTGTCTGAGGTAAGATTTGAGCTCGGGTTCTCCTGACTTCAGGGACTAGTGCTCTATCCCACCTACCTGTAAGAAGTGAATAAAAGAACTTTTATCTCACAGAGTGTTTGTGAGGCTTAAGAACTCTACATGGTGGGGGCAGCTAGGTGGTGCAGTGGATAAAGCACCAGCCCTGGATTCTAGAAGACCTGAGTTCAAATCCAGCCTCAGGCACTTGACACTTACTAGCTGTGTGTCCCTGGGCAAGTCACTTAACCCTCACTGCACTGCAAAAAGAAGAAGGATAAAGAGAAGAAGTAGGAGTTCTACATGGCTTAAAATACAAGTCAACTATTGCGGCCTCTAGAGAGCAGAGTTTACATGTTGTCCAAAATCCAATAATACTTTTTTTTTCAAGGCAATGAGGGTTAAATGACTTGCCCAGGGTCACACAGCTAGTAAGTGTCAAGTTTCTAAAGCCAAATTTGAACTCAGGTCCTCCTGAATCCAGAGCTGGCGCTTTATCCACTGCACCACCTAGCTGCCCAATCCAATAATACTTTGTGCATAAAGGTACTTAATATTTTTCATAACAAATTATGAGACTATATATAACACTAGGCTCTTTAGAACAACTATGATGGAGCCATTCATTCACTTATTCAAGAATTTACTGCACAAAAATTATCAGTAAGACATTTAAAATCTTAGTAAATTTAACACAGAGATGCACAAAAAGTTTTTTTATCAATATTTGCTCCCCCCAAATGATAAGCATTTATTAAATGCCTATTTTGTGCCAGATACTGAAGATGAAATAAAGACAAAAGTGAGCTTACATTCTATTAGGAATCAAAGTAGTAATCAATTAAGATGGACAGTAAGGATTTCAAGGGATAGAACTCACTGTGCCCAGATCAGTGCGGAAGCTTCTCTAATTATCTTTATGCTAGATGAGCCTAGTGGTAGGCAAGCGGAAGAGAGAGTTACATCCCTGTGTTGCATGTAGGATTCTATTTTGACAAACTCCAAGCACATTTGGGATTTGACGTCCTGAAGCATTCAAATAGCCTCAAAATTGAACAACCCAAGGAAAATCACATATTCAAAAGTTCAGAAATGACCTGTCTTGAGGCCAAAACAGGACATATGTATGAGAATACTATATTAGCATAAATTAGGAAGGAAAAAAGGTTAGCTCTTCAATAGAGCTTTCTGACTGAAAATAATGTATCTAACTACTTCTAGCCACTGCTAGGGCTTCTTCTGAAGAAATGACAATAAAACACATTTCCAAGATGCGCCAAGTACATTGCATATACTACCTCATTAGTCTTCACAACCACACTATAAAGCTAAGAAAGACCAGGAATTATGACCCTCATTTTACAGATGAGAAAATAAGCTTAGAAGAACTAATTGACTTATGCCTAAACCCACTGAAATCAGTGAGAAGGCTAAGAAGAAAACCTTGTTTTCTTATTTTACAAGCAATCATCAACTCACCAGACCATGTTGCTATTTTCAATTCAATATCACTTCCTGTCCATAATTTTCAAAGGAAAAAAATACAAAGGATTCTGAGAATAACAGCAAGTGAATGATATAAAAGTACAAACTTCTACCATTATATCAAAGAATATAGAACCCTTTGGAGAGAAAGAGAAAGACAGGGTCAATCGTCTACATGTTGTGATTTCAAGGGCAGGCCTTTTCCCCAACATGTTCTCTGGAATCTAAAATTATTTTAACTGAGGACAAAGCCTTCCATTTGACAATCATATATAAATTATACATTGCAAATAACCCCAAATTTAAATTCATACCAGGAAGTAATAACTGGTGTAGATATTGATGTATTACAGTTAAATCTGCCTACGTTTGTCTGGAATGAAGTCTTCTTCTGACTCTTGGTATGCCAAGCTATTTTCAAGGCTGAGCTCAAATGACTTATCCAAGGTCTTTCCTGATACCCCCTTTGTTAGACGTTATTTCTTTTATTTTATATATTTTATATTTATTATATATTTTTTACCATATGTGACATACAACAAATTTATTTTATTATAATATATTACTTCTATATTGTATATTTATTTATATGTGTGCATTTTGTTTTCTCCAATAGAATCCTATAAGAGCCCTCATTTTGAAATACTTCTTTGTATGCATGTTCTTTATCGACAGTAGAATGTCAGCTTTTTGAGGCAAAGATTTCTTTTTGTTTTCTTTTTCTCCTTAGCATCAGTGCTTCCTTGAATTAAATCAGTCCTTTTCCGAAAATGAGAGAGTCCAAGAAATCCACAGAATCAAAGAGGATCAGAGGTAAGAGGGATCTTTGGAATCACAACTGAATAAGAATCTCTCCTTTGAAAACCTCCCAGTTCTGGTCTTTCCACCAGGAATGTTTGAAAATCTTTTTCATTAAAGGTCCATTCCCTCCTTTCCCCACCCCTTGTACGATTAGTTTTGTGGGCAAGTGAATCTTGGCCAAATACCCATATCTTATGCCTTTTGGAATACTGGGGCTTTTGTTTATGGTGGCCACTCCTGACCTTGTCCTGGTTCCCACAGACTCCTTTCCTGACCTCCACCTCCTCCCAGGGTTAGGCTCTCTTGGATCTTTAAGGTCCAGAGTGCTGAATTTTCAGGGTTTCCATGGCTTCCCAGGAGAGAGCTCTCACCTCAGAGGCCCTGGGCATTGGGTCTTCCAAGTCTAAGAGCTGTTGCTCCTAATTGCTTCCAAGGTTCATGGTATGAGTTTCTCATCACAGTTCGGTTTGTTGTAGGGGAGCCCTCTGTTCTTGGTATCTCTAGATACAGAAGACTAAAGGCTAAAAATGTTTCTGGACGGTCCCTGGTAGGAAGCCAATTTCTTCTTTGTGCTGGTGCTGGTTCTGCATTTGCTAGCAGCCTCCTTCTCTAAGGCCTTTTTCTTTCTGTCTATGGGCTCTGGGCTGACTTTTTGTGTAATCCAGTGGTCGAAGAAGAAACATACTGTGTTTTTCATTGGATTATTTTTTCCTTAGTGCATTTCTTCATCACTATTTGTATAGTTCAATAGTGGAAGAAGAAACTGTATTTTCCATTGGATTATATCTTCTTTAGTAGATTGCTTCATCTCTATTTGCTCTGGTTTTTAGGTTTTTGTCAGAGTGGTCATGTGACTGTTCAGGCAGACATTTTGCCCAGAACTCCTCTCCAATCCCTCCTCTACAGGATGATCCTTTAGATACCTGAATATTGCAATTATGTGCCTTCTAAGTCTTCTCTTCCCCAGCCTAAACATCTCCTATCCCATCACCTGATCTTCACACGGCATAGTAAGTAAGGCTCCTCAACATTCCGGTCATTCTCCTACAGATTGGATTTAGCCTTTCAATGTCTTTCCTAGAAATTAACACTATATCACAGATGTGGCTGGGTAAGAATACAGAAGGACTGTTACCTCCTAACGTTCTTGGAAACCATGTCCCTCTTAATAAAACCTAAGAATAATCACATTAGCTTTATTTTTTGTCTGCTATCTTTCCCAATTGGCTCCTATTAGGCTCAGACCCTACTAAAATCCCCCATTTCTTGTTTTTTTTGGTTTTTTTTGGTGAGGCAATTGGGGTTAAGTGACTTGCCCAAGGTCACACAGCTAGTAAGTGTTAAGTGTCTGAGGTCGGATTTGAACTCAGGTACTCCTAAATCCAGGGCCAGTGCTTTATCCACTGCGCCATCTAGCTGCCCCCATTTCTTGTTTATATGATAGGTCTAGGCACAATTTCTCCCATCTTGTACTAGGAAAGTTGATGTTGAGGGAATATAAACCTTTACATTTATTTTTATACAATTTCATTTAACTAGATATAGCTCAATGCTCTTGTCTTAGATCTTTTTCAGTCCTGATTATATCATTCAGTATGTGTCATCTGTTCCTCCTAGCTTTGTGTTGTCTGAAAATTCAATAAGCAAGGCATCTCTGATTTCATATGTAAGTCAATGCTAAACATTTTAAACAATTCAAAGCCAAATATATATCCTTGGGAGACTTTTTAGGGTCTATCTGGACACTTTCTTTCAAAAATGGCATCAAAGTGCCCTTTAGATCCAGTCCTTCAAGTGGTTTGAATTGCAGAGATTGTAGTATCATCCAAACCCACATTTCTTCATCTTTTAAACAGGAATTGTATGAAAGAATTTGTTAAGTGCTTTGATAAATTCAGGTAAACATTATCTCCATAACTAGTAGGTCTTATTTTATACCATTTAAGAAACCCTACCAAAAGAAAATAAAATTCACCTGTCTTGAGTTATTCTATTTTTTTTTTTTTGCAGGGCAATGAGGGTTAAGTGACCTGCCCAAGGTCACACAGCTAGTAAGTGTCAAGTTGTCTGAGGCCATATTTGAACTTAGGTCCTCCTGAATCCAGGGTTGGTGCTTTATCCACTGTGCCACCTAGCTGCCCTGCCTTGAGTTATTCTTGATGAAGCCACAATGCTTCTCTGTGATCACTATCTGTTTCTTGATAGTCATTAACTAGCCCTTTCATACTATGTTCTAGAATCTGGCTATCAGTTGAAGTAAAATCCATTGGCTTATAGTTGGTACATTCTATTCACTTCCCTTAAAAAACAATCAAGCCAACATCTGTTCTCCAACCATGAAGTACTTCTCCATTCTCCCTCAATTATCAAAGATCCCCAAGAATCAGCAATCATATCTGCCAATGCTTTCAGTATCTGGGAATGTAGTTATTACATCTGGTGACCCGAACTCATCAAATGCCCAAATAATAATAATAACAACAACAACAACAACAATAATAATAATTCCTGACATTTATAGAGTACATTTGTATAGGTTTAAAAATGATATGTATCATTGCATACATTATCTATTTTATGTTCAAAACCATAGTGTGAGTAGGTAATACATTTGTCTATGCTCCCATTTCACAGGTAAAGAAACTGAGGCTCAGAAAAACTTGCTTATGGATACAAAGCTAGTTTAGTGTTAGAAGTAGGATTCAACTTTAGTCTCTACTGACCCCAAGTCTTGTTCTAGTTCTGATATAGCATGCTGCCCTTCTGAAGAGACTTCTCTTAAGACATGGGGTTTGGGTTCGAAGAAGTGGAGGAGAATTTGGGAGGGAGGTGGTATGAGAGAGGGAAAAAGAGAAGGTATGACAAAAGCAAAAAACTGGTCACTTCCATAGACTGTTGGGGTAGGAAAGTGTAGAGGAAGATGTGATGTCATTTTTTTTCCTGAACCACTCTAGTACTCAGGAATTAAGCAGAGAAATTTTGTTGCTACCTTATTAAATTATATATATGTATGTATGTATATATACATATGTGTGTATACATATATGCATACATAAATATCACATGTATATGCTGAGAAACATAGTATACAAAATTTCAGTTTCTTATACAAGCTTTTTTCTTGTTCATTTTTATATTTTGAAATGTTTGATGATTGTTAAATGAAAAAAAGAAATAAAATAAAATGTAAAGAAAAAAGAAAACAATTAAGAGGAAATAGTTGTGGTTTGTATATAATATGCACTTAATACAATGAATTTTCATTGATAACATTCTCTTACATATTAAGGAGATAGTAAGGCAAGACTGGATAAACAGGATGCTGAAACCTTGTACACAATAGGTACTCAATACTTGTTGACTGATTCATATACACAGACTGTCCCAACTTTCCCATTTCTATTGATGAAATCACCATCCTCCCAGTCACTTGGACTTAGCATTTTGATGTCCTCATTAATCCTTCCTTACTCTTCCCCCATACTATTCCTGTTCTTTCCACTTGTCCCCTCTTTTCAGGTCATACTATAGTAAACCCTAGCTGTGGGTTTCTTCTCACTTGGATTAGAATAATTGCTTTCCAATTGCCTCCAGTATCACTGCTATCCAATCTACCCTTCACCAAGCTGCCAAAATAATCTGACTAATGAACAGATCTGGTCATGTCATGCTCTACCTCATAAACCCTTCATAGCTTCCCACTACTATTAGGGTGAAATGCTCTTAACTTGGTATTTAAGGTCTTCATCTACCTGATTTCAATTTACTTTTTCCATGCTTTATGTTCCAGTCACTCCATTATTTCCTGATCTCATTCTGCCCCCTTCTGCCTCCATACATTTACACAGGCTACCTGATATACCAGAATATACTCCTGCCATATTTTAGACTATTTAAATCCTTCTCTTTCTTTTAAGACACAGTACAGGTGTACCTCCTTCCTGATCCCTCCAGCTCAGAATGATCTTTATCTGTAAATTTCTTATCACACTTTTATAGCTCTCCTTTGCCCTAAATCACATTCTACCTCATATCATACTTTTTCATATAAAGGTCTTATCCCTTTTATGAGAACAAAAGCTCCTTGAGGTGAGAGATTATGATTTTTATCTTTTAATGCCAAACATCTAGCACATAGCAGGGTCTACTTAAATATTTGTTGAATGAGTAGTTAGGTTAATATCAATGGAATAATTTTATTTAAGTTCTATTTTAATTTTTTTCTATTTTAATTATCAGGGAAAGTGAGAAAACAATTATTTTCATGAATGATTCAGAGTTTTCTTTGAACCTGATGAAGGCTTCTTATCATTGGTAGGAATTTATTAGTCTCATGATTCAGTTCTATCACCGAGGCTCCTTACACTGCTGTTAAGTTAAACATATTCCAGATATGCAAAAAATACTTTGAAAATAGAACAGCAATCATCAAAAGACTGAGTTGGTCTATGTCAAAAGGCCAACTTTAAAATATTAGTTTATTCTATGAAAACAATGTATAATTCTATTGAATTCATCATGAGTTAATTGACCTTATTTTTAAAAATTTCACATTCTTGTTATAGACATTGAGTGTAAATCCACTTTTATCTTATGCTGTTACAAAGTTGCAGATCATTCCCAAAGTTGGATTCCTTTTCCTTTTGGTTGGAGAATCCACTGTTTTTGTCATTTTTCCTTCCTCCCACCTTCCAGGAAAATGTAGCCATTCTGAGGCTGATAACAGTTTTAGAAACTTGGCAAAGTATTAATTTCTTTTTCTTTTAGGAGTAGGGGTGGATGGCTTATAACAGTTGAAACAGCCATGTATTACTGAAAGCTTACCTCATTTGGGAAGTTTTGGCTAGACCTCTTTTTGTCCCTTAATCACATTCTACCTTGGATCATATTTATTTGGGGAGATGTTTGAAACCTTTGAGAAGCATCTATTGCTTTCTGCAAACATCACAGAAACTGATCAAGTCCTCAAGCCTTATTAGGTGGAGAGAGACCTTAGGAGGCAAGTCAGAGGTTAGAGAAAACAGATGACAGTCTTGAGAATAAATACTAATGGTCACTGGCATGAAGAGTTAAACCCTAAATTGTTTCCATTGAATATTTAATTCATACATTTATAAAAGTTGGCCACTCAATAATAAATTATCTTCTGAATAGTCAGTGATGCATAAAAATGGTAAGAAATTAGCTAGACACATTGATTATACTTGCAGTTTCAGAAAAGATAAAATAGAGGGAATCAAAAGCATAAAAGAAATATTTCTTAGATGGCTCAAGAAGCATTTTTCTTTCAAATAAGTTCAGTGTCTTGGAACAACAGGAAGCAATATACAAGGTGTCCCCAAACTCTTAGGGCAGTTTTAAGTTGTTAAAGTTTAAAAGTACACTAAGCCTTTAAAGACACCCTGCATGTATCTGGAAAAGCATTTTAAATGGATATCATATAGTGGATTAAAAAAAAATCAAGTTACTTCACTCTAAAAAACACTATATAAATATTCATGTATATTTGAAATCTTATGATTCAATGCTCTATTTTAATGTTATATTCAGAAGCTATAACCTGCTGTGAAGCTTGTCCTACCCATGAGTGGGGGGGGGCAATTATAGTACTTTTATAAATAAGTGTAAACTGAGCCCCCAAGACTCCACAGTTCTTTTATGTTTATACAGGGATGTCCTGTACTTCCTGGTCATCAGCGATACATTTGCCTTTCATTAGAGCATAATTGCATGATGTGGATCATGGATTCAGGGTTTAGAAGTGACAAACAATGATTAAATCTCATTATGTAGCAACATGCAGGAAGGAAGAATCATGTTGATTACATTAAAAGGGCCCAGACACAAAAGTGCTCACTCAGACGTGCTGTCAGCCGCGATTCGCCTTCCTCAAAGTTATCTTTTGCAGTGACTATAAGAAGTATTTCCATTTCCCAGAGTAAACACAGACTTTATCCAACAATGGACCTGACTTAACAAAATAAGTCCGGGAGAGAGCCCTCCTTGTTTAAATAGCCCCAAGATAAAAGTCGTTGACATGATACAGGGTTTCTCTGGAATTGTAACATTTCTGGCAAGTTAGGAAAAATGTGGAAAAGTAAGGAAAGTAAAATTCAATTAACTTAAGTTTGTTAGTAAGTCTGCCATCATCCATTTTTCCCCCCTCTCTTGACCACACTGGGCATCTGGCCTGAACTCCTTTACCATATGCTTACCCCCGGAATAATGCACTTAGTTTGAGGAGACAGCAGGCGTCTGTCGAGCATACCAGACCAGTTCCAAGTGGGCCAGCCACTCCAGCGGGAATAGTTCTCACAGGAACAAAACTCAGTAAAATCTAAAAGCAAGCAGTCTTATTTGTCGGCACAACATATCAACTGGTTTCCTTTTTCTTCTTGGCTTGTGGCATATGGCATTAGCCAGTATGTCGCTATAAAGGTTCTCGGGTTGCACTTTTTCAAACTTTTTTTTTCTTTGCTCAGAATGGTCTCACCAGAGCAGAGAAGCCCATCAAACTCAATTAAGAAAGCAGAGTGGGAGGGCTCCTCTCAATTTTGAATGACGTCAGCTGGCGGAGAGGGGAAGAGCTGCAGACTTGTCAAAGCAGAGGGGGCATTTCATTAATATCAGCTGCATGCCTCGAAGCGGGAGCAAGCCAGAATCCCGGGGAGTGATATTCTCCCAAACACACAATCACTTGCACAACTGAAAAACAAGTTGTTGCCATTCAAGTCAACTACTGTCCTGAAATATATTCCCGAATCAAAGGGAAGGATCATTTCCTAGCCTAGAAAGAAGCCTCCTTTCTCTCATCCTTTTCCCTAGTAAATAAACTTCCTTTCTCTTCTATTCCTCGCTCCCCCCCCCACCTCCAATTTTGAAAGATTTAACTAGGGTGGGGCCATTGGAGCTTCCTTGTAGGTCACTGAAATTTACGGGGCACTTCCTTCACGAATACAGAAACGATAGAACATGGCTCTTACTTAGCAAGCAACTTTCATTAAAAGGGGAAGCTCAAGGGGTTTCCTTCTTTGGAGACCTAGATCGGAGGTAAAGTCCAAAACGACCACCCTCCCCTAGGCAATCTCCTTAGAAGCAGCTTCATGCTGTTGTTTCTTCCTACCGGTTGCCATGTTTTCCTGGTCTAGCCCAATTCTGAAATTGGGGGTGGGGGGAAGTTCTTCCCTGGTAATTTAAGATGCTCTTTGCCTCCTTATCTTTGGCTTCTGCTTTCTGCTAATCCTTTCTATTCTATAAAAAAGTCTTCAAAAGGATAATAAAGTTAAATAGCAATTTAGCATTCTCTATCATAATCTTATTCACTTCAAGTGCCAACCCTAGCCCTTTAAAAAACCAACTCTTGCCCCCAATCTACTTTAAAAGCCTCTTCCTCGTCAAAACAGTCTTTTTTTCTTGCTATTTTTAGTATTAATTGCCAGCTTTAGCTTATTTTGGGATTCAGCACCCTTGCAACAGGGTGCTATATATACACAGGACAGCACTATTCTTTTATCAAAATCTCCAATCTTCTGCACATTCATCCAAAGTTACTTGTTCTTCCATCTTTTAGAATGTTGATGAGTTGTCTCTGTACCATATCAGTTTTTGGGTGGTTTGTTGTTGTTTTTTAGGTAACTCTCCTTCTCTTCCTCAGGAGAATTCTGCTTGTGTCTGCAAAATTTAGATGCCCATCTGTCCTGCGCTGTTTTCCATGTAGAATTGAATTCTGTGTGATGATACCTTTTCTTTCTCTAAAGCTGGAGTGCATGCCAGATATTGATTTCCTTTCTATAATAATAATAATAACTTTACCTAGCACTTTAAGGTTTGCAAAGCATTCAAGCTCACAACAATGCTTCAAGATAGGTGCTATTATTAGCCCCATTTTTAAAGATGAGGAAACTGAGGCAGACAGAGGTTAAGTGACTTGCCCAGGGTCACACAGCTAGGAAGTGTCTGAGGCTGGATTTGAACTCAGGTCTTCCTGACTCTAGATCTAATCCTCTAGCCACTGCACCACCAAAGCTGCCTTAATCATAAATTGTATTTTGTTTCCTTGTTTTTCTTGCAACCAGTTCCTCCATCATTGGTAAAATATCAATTCCTGGAGAGTCATGCCTCACCTTTAGAATAATGAGCTCTCCTTGAAAAAAACAAAAAACAAAAACCAAACATCCTTGTTTTGGGGGTCACTGTTTCCTTTCCTAAATATTCACATAGGAAAGGGATAAGCACCAGACCTATGAATTCAATGATATCAAGACCTTCTGGAAGAGGAAATTCACTTCTGCCCAGGGAAGTTGCTTCTAATTTGCAGATTCCATTCTCTTCCATTAAAAAAAAAAATCAAGGGGCAGCTAGGTGGCACAGTGGATAGAGCACTTGCCCTGGAGTCAGGAGTACCTGAGTTCAAATCCAGCCTTAGGCACTTAACACTTACTACCTGTGTGACCCTGGGCAAGTCACTTAACCCCAACTGCCTCACTTAAAAAAAAAATCAAGACAGTACCTGTCCTTCTCCAACCATACCCCACCTCCTTTCATTCCCTATGGCCTTATTATTATTATTTTTTTTTGAGAATGGCCTTATTTTTTTAAAAAATGTTTTATTGACTTCAATTTTTACACCTCTAACTTGGGATCTCAAGATAACTGAATCATAAAGAAACCTTAGCGGTCTAGAGACATAGGGTGAGACTTGCTCAGGGTGTCACCACCCCAAATACTGATCCAGGATGCTTATAGGAAGGATGATTGTTTTCCTGTTGCTCTCTGAGTACCAAACTGTTACTATCTGTTTACACAAACAGAAGACAATAAAGGTGCATTCAGAAGCAGCTTTCTATTAGGTGACTTTCACTTTAAATAGACATGAGTCAGCACTGTGCTTAAGGGTTAGAGCTCAAGAATGTGATTCTTCCTGAAGTCCCCAATGTCAGAAGTGACTGGGGCACCTTACAGGTAGCAGCCTTAGACATTGCTGCAATTCCACCTACTTGGCTGACTGGCATGGACCATTCAAAAAGGCCGCCTTGACCCCCACCAGCCTTCAGGGCTAATGCCACCCATGGCTTCCATCGCTCATTACACAGGGCGATGTTGTGTGCAAACATGAATATTCATGGCTGCTGCCAGGCCGCTTATGAATCATAATAACAAAGGAAAATACACACAGAAATGCACATGTGTTTTTGATATCAGCCAAATTCTATTTTTCCTGAAGTGGAAATGAGGGACCAACCTCTGTAAGGGCCGCATGATTATATGTAATAGCTGGGAAAAATGCAAAAGGGTCACACACACGTACACACACTTACTTTTTCAAAATCAAATTTTCTTTCTGCCAGACAAGTTACACTGTCAGTGATAACTAACTCTACATGCTCCCTTAAAAACCACAACACATAACTGAGTAGAATGCTTGGCTATTGATTGAGAAAGCTATGGGAAAAGAACAAAGCAATATCTGAGCCTCAGCTTTATTATTAAATTGTTCTCTTACAATTTAGATTCCAATTTTTACACAGAATCATTTCCTGCCGAAGTCGCCCATGATTTTATAAACCCACCCTGCGGAGAGATGACAACTGTCTAGTAATTAGAATCATACAATGAAATTTTCAGTATGGAAGAGGGCTGGGATTGGAGGCTGAAGCCCTGGGTTTGAATCACTTCCCTTACTAGCCAGGTAATCATGGGAAGCCAATTTAACTACCAGGAGTCTTGGTTTCCTAATCATTAAAATGGTGAAAGCAATACTTGAGTTAGGTACATGCCTGTAGTTCCTGCTACTGGGAAGGCTAAAGACTGCTTGAGTCAAGGAGTTCTGAACGGCTAAGCTGATTGGCTATCTGCTTTAAATCTGGCACCAATTTGGAGTCCCTCCTCCTACCCTGGGTCTCCGTAAGGACCCAGGTTGGAAACAGAGCATGTCAATGCTTCTAATAGTGAGATCATTCCAGTGAGTGGCTGCTATATGTCCATACTGGACAAAATAGAGAAACCTCATCTTTAAAACACACCACTGGGGACAGCTAGGTGGTGCAGGATAAAGCACTGGCCTTGGATTGAGGAGGACCTGAGTTCAAATCCAGCCTCAGACACTTGAGGCTTACTAGCTGTGTGACCCTGGTAAAGTAATTTAACCCTCATTGCCCCAGCAAAAAACAAAACAAAACAAAACAAAAACCATACCACTGACCTCATGGGGTTTGTGTGATAGAAGTACTCTGTAAATATAAATATTAACTATTATTATTCTGTTTCATAATAACTGATGTTTCTATAGCATTTTAAATTTGGCAAAGTGCTTTGGCATACATTATTTCATTTGAGACAAAACATGAATCTTGTGAAGAAGATGTTATAGATATTGTGTTGAAACTGAGACTAAGGGAAATTTCCTTCATCACATTGTTGAGTTGTTTTTCAGTCTTGTCTGATTCTTTGTGACCCCATTTGGGGTTTTCTTGGCAAAGGTAAAAAGATTGGCCTATCATTTCCTTCCCCGGCTCATTTTATAGATGAAGAAACTGAGTTAAGCAGGGTTAAGTCACTTGCCCAGGGCCATACAGCTAGTAAGTCTCTGAGGCCAGGTTGAAATTCAGGAAGATGAATCTTCCTGACTCCAGGCTCAGTTCTCTCTCTACTGTGTCACCTGATATTACATATCAGTAATAAAGATGATAATACAATTGAATTTATTGAATGTATTTACACTCTGGACTCTGTCAAAAGCTACAAATCAGGGTTTGAATTAGTTTTCTGTTGACTTTCTAGACTTAAAGGTGGAGAAAGTGTTAATAATGAAAATCATCCTGAAAAGTGTTTTAAATGCACTTTCTTTGTTTTTTTCTAGAATCTAGTTGTTTTTACAGACCACCACTGTCAAATATCTGGCCAGTCTCCTACTGGAAATATACCAAAGATGCTTTTTTTGAGCCCACAGAAGATGAGCTTACATTCTAATACTTTTATTTAACTACAAACAAATTCTATCCACTCATACAGCAGTCTGTAGTAGAATGGCTATAAAAAATAGTATCTGGATAGTAGTTACTTGCCCCAGAATCACAGAAAAAGATGAAAGAATTCACATCAACAACCATAACAATTGCTAATGTTTACATAGTAACTTAAAGTTTGAAAGGCACTTTACATTTGTTATCTCATTTAGTCTTACTATTATCCTACTATTCCCATTTTACAGATGAGGAAACTGAGGCTGAGAAAGGCTAAATGAGCTATTGTACACATGACCCAAGATACAAACTCAAGTCTTCCTCACTTTGTGCAATGGAAGGAAGAGACAAAGTGAGCATTTATTAAGCATCCATGTATGTGTCTTTGTGCCAGCATCTATATGCCAGCCACGATGCTAAGACAGATCTTCTTGATTCCAGGCCCAGTGTTCTTCTACTGTGTCACTTAGTTGCTGATCCAGTGCTCTACTCCCTATTTCATGTGTGTCTCTTATAAAAGAGAGTAGTATACATGGATCCTTTAAACAAACGTGGTTGAGCTTCTTGCCCTTTTCTCTGTAAAGGACAGCTCTTATATTCATATGATTTTATTAGTGAGCACATTTTAAGTATGGCAGTATGATATGTTATAAAAGGACAGTGAATTCATATGAACAGAAACAACATTCGCTCATTATAACTAAACTCAGAGATAGAGATATGTTTTATTGTTGTGCTGTATTTTCTGATTTATGGGACAAGGATCTACCTGGAGATGAATACTTTATCTTTAGGGTGTATATCAAGTTCAAGCCTCTATTGCCACTAAAAGCACTTTGGAAAAGTTAGCTCACTTCTTTCCCTTCACCCCAGTCTAAGTTGGGGACTGTGATAGACTTGTAAACCAGTTCTCCTGACCATGGCTGAATGCTCCTAATCACTTGTAATGACTTACAAGACACTAGGCAAACTTTTATCACTGATCTTCACAAAAACCCTACTAAATATAAAAGGTATTAGAGATAGTGTAAATATTATAGGTTGTATAAGTACTATAGGTATTATAAATATAGGAATTATAGGTAGTATAAATGTTATCAGTAATACAAATACTGTAGTTATTATAGATATTATTGGAATTATAGATAGTATATAAATATTATTGGTATTATTATTCTCATATTATAGATGAGAAAACTAAAATCTATAAAAGGTAAATGACTTGTCTAAGGTAACATAACTGGGAACTGAGAAATTCAGGTCTTCTAATGCCAAATTCAGGCCTCCTTCTACTAAACCATGCTTCTTTCATGTGAAATATATTGAGATACTATGAACTTTTTACCACATAAATAAGATAGGATTATCCCAGAATTAAAACTTTTGTAAAACAGAAAGATAGAAAATTTTGATCTCTTTCTACTATGAATGAAGTATGCCTACCTCTATCGGAATTAAATTTTGCTTTTAAAAATGCGTATTTGATTGAATATACATCTCTGTTTTACGTTTCAACTTTTTGCATTGATTACTACTGTTAGTGTATAGCAATCCTTCCACAAAAACATCTCCCCTTTTTCTCCTTTACATTTACATGACCATTAACTGTAGATATAATACTTTCATAACCTCTAGTCTTACTCTTCTGAGGCAAGAGCCTCCCAATTGATCTCCTCTGCTTCCAGTTTCTTCCTTTACCAATCCCTTTGTTTTCCAGCTACCAAAACCTTTACAAGGCAAAGACTTGACCAAGTTATTCTCCTGCTCAAAAACAATCAGTGGTTCTTTATTGCCTCTGGAATAAGGTATAAACTCTTGACTGTGGCACTTCAAGTCACCCACAATATGGCTCTAATTTACCTTTGGGGGCTATATTTCATTTTACTCCCATTCACACACTCTACCTTCCAGTCAACTTTCACTCTTTCTTAAACTTGATGTTCTATCTATCACTCACTGTTGTACACTTGCAAAAACCATTACCTATGCCTGGAAAGTAGCTGCTCCTTATCTTTTTCATAACCCTTATCATCTTTCAATGCCAAACCATTTAGGGTAGCCTCTTCTTTCCTTTAACCTCTCTGTTCTTCATGCTCTGCCTTTCTTAATTTACCTTTTTCAAAAAATATTTATGTCAATGTATAGAGATAATCTTGAAGAGACTGAAGATTGAAGAGAAGTCAAGAGCTCTCTTCTTTCCTGCACTCTGCTTCTCAAGTAGGGCGGGCCATTCATCTCCAGCAGTGAGAAAAGAATCCCATGTCAATGGGCTTTGAGACTAGGATTACATTAGAAACATGTTTGGGAAAAAAAATCTGTTTGCCTTGAGCTTTACTGTTTAATGATGAGTTTACATAGGTTTTCTCACTGATCTTCACAAAAATTTGTTGAGCTAGGCCATATGAGTATCTTTGTAGATAGACCCTACAAGTATTATTTGTTTTGTTTTTGCTGGGCAATGGGGGTTAAGTGACTTGCCCAGGGTCACACAGCTAGCAAGTGTCAAGTATCTGAGGCCGGATTTGAACTCAGGTACTCCTGAATCCAGGGCCCGTGCTTTATCCACTGCGCCACCTAGCTGCCCCTCTACAAGTATTATTATCTTCATTTTATGGATGAGGAAACTAGGTGTAGAATGCTCTTTGCAGGCACAGAAAGTTAGAGAGATATCATGGTATATTTGAATGAGTAAGAAAACCTCATGTTAAGAGGAACCTTGGCTCAAATCCTTCCTCTAACACTTACTTCCTATGTGACCACAGACAAGCTATTTAACTTTGCTGTACCTCAGTTTCTTCAGCTGTAAGAATGAAGATAATAGCAATAGTTATCGTACCAAATGACATCCAAACTTTTGAACCCTGAATTCTTCCTTTAGGACTGATGAGACTGATCCACATCCCAATTGCAGACTTATTAATATTTGGGTTTGTGTGTATATGTGTATCCATTTTTAGGGAAAAATGCCCATACTTGCATTTATGACTTTTTAATAATTCTTCAAACCAGCTCATCTCACATGAACTCTATCTGGGATTATATTTTTCATTTACATCTAAATGTTGAAAATGGAGTGATTTGTGGCTATCAGCTCACTTCTTGTCAACATCATATGAATATTGCTTATTGATCCAGGATGGTCCACTGCATTAGGAACACAATAGGCTTCTCTGTAAAGTCCCTTCTTTATTGATTCTTTTGGCTGTTGCCACTGGCTTCCTGATATTGGATGTGTGTTTTCTAAGGTGGCCATGAATGAGCTACACATCCTGTTGACATAGATATTCAGCCCTGTCTCAGAATAGGAGAAGAATCTCATGGGAAAATGTATTTCTCTTAAGGAGAGCTCTGAATTGTTAAAAAAAATCCTGATCAGCAAATAATTGTGAATTACCTACTATAGGTACTATGGGAGATATACTGATTAATAAAGCCACAGCCCCTGCCAACATGGAGCTGAAGAGCTTTGTGTTGTTTTTTTTTTTTTTTTTTTAAATAGGAATGAGAGTACTGTTTGCTCATGGTACACCCAGAAATTCCATATACAGTAAAACTAATAAATGGTCCTTAGATTTATGTGCTTCAGAAAGCAGGGGATGAATCATGTTTACCCTGTCTAAAAAATAGGCTTCTGAAGATACTAAAGTATTTTTGGCCCTGGTGATAAATAGGACATCCCTTCCAATAAGCAAAAGGCACTGGAGAGAAAGGTAAACAGGTCTTTGTAAGTGATCTACAAGGTTTGTAGTTTAGAATTAGGAAGCACTTAATTACTGGATTTCTTTCTTTTATATTTTACAGTGAGTGGACTTAAAAAAAAGTATAGCTCATTACATTACAAGCCTTTCATGCAGAGATTAATTAAGAACAACACCAAGGGAAAAGGGCCATGTGTATATTTATGTCAGCTTGAAATACAGCATAAGCATCTACCATGTGGCTATAGCCATAATTAAATGATAGAAATCATACTAGGTATTTAAAACTTAAATAATTTGATAGACTGTAGATACAGGGAATAAATTACATAGCAAGTCACGTACAGTGTGTAAACAGAAAAGTCTGTACATATTTGGAAGCAAATCAAAGGATAAGGAGAGAAAATGGCAGGAAATTATACTTAGAATAAAATGAATTTGTTTGAATAAAGTGAAATTCTGTTAGTCAATCCTGGATTGTGCCTGCAACATTTAATCCTGATTTTTTTTTTTTTGTTTGTTTTAACTGACCTTGCTGGAAGTGATTCTCGTGTGGGCTATTTTCAGTTAGAATTCTGAGACAGGCATTGCATGAACTGTCTTGAATTGTTAAGCTTTCTTTTCTAGAATTTAATTCTAAAGTGAAAGAATCTTACTGCCCTCTGATAATCATACCTGGGATGATATCTATTATGATGAAGAAGGAGGTGGATAATAAGATTCAAAAGACTTTTAATCCAATTGTGGAATCAAAGGTGGTTTTAGAAAAGAAGGAAAACAGAGATTGCCCAGTCTAACTTTCTAATTTTATAACCTTGGTTTCCTCATCTGTTGAATTGGAATAATACCTAAAATATCTACTTCACAGGGTTGTTGACCAGGACAAATGAAATAATATAGGTAAAGTGATTTGCCAGCCTTAATGTGCTCAAAAGTATTACACAAATGCCAGTGATTATTACACATTTCTACTACCTATTTGATTCTGGAAAATTCACTTTAAACTCTCTTTTGTCCTCACCTATAAAATGAGACAGAGAGTTCCTTTCAGCTCTCAACCTTTGATTCTACAGAGCTTTATTATTTACAAAGCACTCTATTTACAACAGCATTGTGATATAGGTTTATTTTATAGTTTATTTTATTTTGATATTGGCTTTCTCTATGTTATTACCCAGGTTGGAAGTACAACAGTCAGTCACAGCCCTGATATCAATATCCATTGGCATGGAAGCCTTAACCTGCTCCATTTCCCCAACTTGGGCTGGTTTGCCCTTCCTTAGGCAGCCTGATGGCTCTCCACTCTGACATGTTCACCATATTAGTGCTGGACAGTGTGGACAGGACATTCAATCCGCTTTGGCCCACTGAAGCTCAGAACTCCAGAACTCAAGCAATCCACTATCCTCAGCCACACCAGTCATGCTAGTTAGACTAGCAAAAGCAGGGACTACTACAGTATACCACAACTACTGGCTTCTTATGCCAGTTTTACAGTTGTGAAATACCTGTGTAAAGATATTATTTGACTTGTCCATAGTTATATAAGTAGGAAGAATCAGACACAGTATTGAAATATGATCTTCTGACTCAAAGTCCAATGATCTTCACATGATGTGAGGCAACATATTTGTAGAAGGCATGTGTGGGAGCTTTTAGTATTCTCCTTCCTCACTCCAACCTCCTGGAAGGAGGACATCATTTCCTAGAATGTTATTTGTGCATGTGAAAAGCCACAGAGCACAAGTGCTGATTGGAAGAGGGCAGAAATTGTGGAGATGAAGACAGAGGAAGGGAGTTGTAGAACTGACAAGACAAAAAGAGGAGATCTTCCATCATATGACCCTACTCAAGGACAAAAACGCCATACCAAGTTGCGGGGGAGGTGTGGATGGAAGCAATAGGATTGCAGGGAGGCAAACCAATAGCAAGACATGCATGGTAGGACATGGCAGCTCAGGTGGTAATGATCAGCAGCATTTGAGAGAGCCAGATGTAGAACTAGCAATAGCAGCAAGCATCCAGAGTAACCAGTAGAGTCTATATTTGCCATGGGACCAACAATCACAGTGTACATGGCCTAATAGAAATTCCCTATTGATGTTTAGAGTTTGGATCCTATTATAGGATTTGGGCCGGAGCACCATTTATGTCCTTATCTTTCTGTGTGTGTGTGTGTGTGTGTGTGAGGCAGTGGGGGTGAAGTGACTTGCCCAAGGTAACATAGCTAGTAAGTGTCAAGTGTCTGATGCTAGATTTGAACTCAGGTCCTCCTGAATCCAGGGCCGGTTGCTTTATCCACTGTTCCACCTAGCTGTCCCTATGTCCTTATCTTTTTTGAGGGATAAACATGTCTACATTCAAAATGCTCATTGGTTGTTTTGACAGCTAGCAGGTGAGCTGATTCATACTCTAAAAGTGAGTCAAAATCAGATGTTGCCAAGGGAAACCCTGAGTGGGGACAAAGATAAAATAGAGATGCAATTATTGATAAATCTCTAAGATTGAACCCAGATGTCTATCCTCAAACAATACACAGTCTTCTTTTTTAATCAAAATTGGTATGCCTTCCATTGTTAATAGTAACACATTGATTTCAGTTTTGAGTACTCCTGTAGGAAATCCCTTTACCAATGCAGATCAACAACTTATCTTAGTGTCTTAGGGAACTGCCTGGGGACACTAAAAAGTTTAATGACTTGCCCACTATCACAAAGTTATTGTGTATCAGAGGACTTGAATTTATGTCCTTCTGAGTCTGAGGTTGGTCCTCCATGCACTAAACCATGATACTTAATACTGCTATTTAATTAGACTTATGGGGATGTCCATCAATGATTGAGTCTCATCGTGCAATAGCATCATAGGAAACTTCCCTTCTGCTCTGTCAAGGGTTCTTTTACCTCAAAACACAACAGCATGTTTTGACCTTTGTTGAACTGTAATGACTGAGAAAAATCCGAGTTGGGAAGAACATGGATTGTGATTCTAAGTGGTAGGGAACATTCCTTGGACCATGACCCTAAATAAGAAACCATGTTTCTTTGGGGGAAAGGGACGAAAAATTGACTAAAACATTCATCTTAGGTATTTACATTCAACTCACATGAACATTGACAATAATCATAAGATCATAATTCTAGTGTTGTATGGGACCTTCCAGAGGTCAACCAATCCAACTCCCTTATTTTATAATTAAGGAAACTGACACCCAAACCAGTACTTCTCTGTTCCATACTGCCTCCTCTCTTTGACAATTGTTCCCCAATTCTTCATTCACTTTGGAGTTTTTTTTGTCCTCATTGGCTTCCTTTACTATATTATTCTTTACTCTCTTTCATTACTCATTCTCCTGTGTATTTTAGTTTTTATCAGATATTACCTTAGTCTTCTCATTCTGTTACCCTATTCTGTGCCACCTATTGGCTTCCCAATTAGTCCATCTATTCTTCAAATTCTATCATCACTCTGCTTGCCACTACTAATGCATACAACTTGTTCTACTCTTGGTAAAGCACCATCTGCTGACTCTTCATCAAGCTAGTGAATTTTTACTTTCCCTTGCCTTCTTTGGCATCATATCCAACCCGATGTCAAGATATCAGTGTGGGTATTGTTTGTTGTCTTTCTACATAATGATATAATAATAATAAGATTTATGTAGTGCTTTGGGGTTGCAAAATGATTACAAATATTATTTTATTTGATCTTCACAACAACCTGGGGAGGGGGAGTAGGTATTATCAACACCACCATTTTACATATGGGTAAACTGAGGCACAGGTAACTTAAGTGACTTGCTTAAGGTTACCCCAGCCACTAAGTGACTCAGACTGGATTTGAACTTAGGTCTTCCTGATTCCAGGTGCAGCACTCTATCTACTGCCATATCTAGTTGCTCCTATCAGTTTCATATGAGCAGAACTTCTGTAGAAAAGGAGCTTTTCATTTTCTCCTCCACCCAAAACAGTTTGAAAGTGCAATTCTTTGAATTGATGTACTGTCACATTGTGACTTTCCCCATTCTGATTTCACTATATAGGGGGTTGGCATAAGAAATTAAATGGGAATTTGGGGAGAGTTTGAGGATGATGACAGATAAAAGTTTAGAAACTCAGAAACGCATAAAATATATGTATAGTGTTGTATAATATCAACATCTTTTTATCTTTTAATACTGTGAACACCCTATAAAAGAAAAAGAAAAAATTTCAGGCTTCTCTGGTATGAAGGGAAAGCTAAAAATTTTATGCAGATTTTCCAGATCTCGTGAGGGGGCACTGTGCTCCCAACCCCCATGATGTGGAAGGGATAACTACATTATAACCTTTTGATGAGATAGTTCAAACTCTGCAACCATTTCATTTAATCTATCCTCAAAGCAAAGTCACTTAAAGTAGTTAGATAACTGTTTCGGTACTCTTTTTCCAGATGGAGAAATGGAAAATGCTATTTAATGTCAGCCATTCTTTTAAACTAGACCTGTGTTATCATTCACATTGGAAATTAATGTGATGTATACGATAAGGAAACACTATTATGGTCAGGAAGTAGAGTTCAAAATCTCATTTTGGACATATGCTTGCTGTGTGACTCCAGGTAGATCATTTGACCTTTCAGTGCCCTCAGACAACTGTTTAAAATCTAGAGTTGTAGAGCAGCTGACTATGCATTGTCTGATTGGGTTTATTCACTGGGAATTCACTCTCACCACCAGCAGCATCACATAGTTAGCAATTCAATCCCATTCAATAAACATTCATAAACACTTTCTCTGTAGCTGGCACTGAGTCAGATGCTGGGGAAATGAGGAAAACAAACCCCAAATAGGGGTTCTCCTAGAGCTAAAAGATTCAAGAAGAGACAGTCTTCTGATTCCAAATTAACTCGTTCCTTAATTCTCTCTTCTCACCTTTCTACCATACTGAATCCCTTCCTACCTCTTTTCATTCATATCCTTTAGTTTATTCATCTGTAAAATGAAGGGGTTAATGAGATTAGTAATGAGCTTCCTTTCCAGCAATAAATATAAATGGATTTCTAGATACCTTAAATATCCCTGTGTGACCCAAACCTTTGAAATTCTAACCTTTTTCAATGCAAATCTTCAGAATTAGACTCTGCTTTCTAAAATAGAGCATATTGTGTGTCCATCTTCAGTCAGGGGAAAAGAGACCCAGCAGGAAGCAGAATATGGTGGGCAGGAGAGCCATCCCACAATCCATCACAATAAATATGTAATTCAAGCATCAGGAGCTCCAGTGGGCATCTACTTTAGTCTTCTCATTTTATTGATGAAGGAAACTGAGGTCTAGAAAGCTAACTGACTTTTCCTAATGACCCCCGCAGGCCTAAGCATCAAAGGTGGGATTCTGTGCCAGGTGCTTGGATCCAGCTTGTGCTCTTTCACTATACCAAGATGCCTCCTGTCACTGAAGACATTGGACCAGACTAGGGCTTCTGGACCTCTTTTGGTGTGTCAGAGAGCCCTTTGACGGGCATTGCTGACAGGATCCCTTCTCAGAATGTTTGCAAAAACATAACAAATAGGGCAATTAGGGGGCACAGTAGAAAGAGCACTGTCCCTGGAGTGGGGAAGACCTGAGTTCAAATCCAGCTCAGGCACTTAGCTATGGGATCCTGGTCAAGTTGCTTAACCTGATTGCCTCAAAAAGGAAAAAAAAATGCATGCAAATATACAAGATTCCTAAGCAAACTATATTAAAATGCAGTTATCAATTTAAAAAAAATGTCCACAGACTACAAAAAAAATCCTGGACTGGACGATCTCTTTTGTCCCTTTCCAACTCAAAATCTTATGATGTTAAGAGGAATCTAGGGCATTACTTCCTTCAGTAAACGATCCCGTGGCAGTGGCTTTGACGTTTATGTATCTACCTTTTCTATTTCTTGAGTCTTCTCCCTCACCAAGAGCTGCCACTCTGCTGCTGTCATTGGTTTCTCACTGTTTCTCATCTGTTGCCTAATAATTATGAAGTCTGGGTTAAGTCCCAACTGCTGTTCTCTCTCTTCCCTATCAAATCAACTGACTGGGCTGTAAGATATTTCTGCTGCTCAGAGGCCCTTTCCATTTATTTCCATTTATTTGTTTTTGGAAATGTGTTCTGAGTTTGCCAGAGATCTGACTTCTGGATAAGTGTGTGTGAGTGCTATTATAATATTTATCAATATCAATTATAATACACAACAATCTAATTATATCAATTGAGGTATTCGTTAAAATATTTATATCATATACAATGTGTTATGATTATTATAATAACAATATATAACTGTAATTATATTTTAAATATTATATCATTATAGATTAGATTGTTTTCATTAATATAACATTAGTGTAAGTTATAATTTCTATTCTAAATTTAATTTATATTTTATAACATAATTTATATTTGATTAGCCACATATCCATTTTTATTACATCTGACTGACTTTTATTTTTGCTTTCAAATATTGGACATTGGACATTTTAGACAAGTATGAATGATCCATTTTCACTGTTAACATATGCTATAATCTATACTAGAAGCTAGATCAAATGTCTGAAGTGTAACCATAAAAATTGCTCTTATAACAACTATTTTATGGAGCAGTAGATGTCAGTTCAAAACCTGGCTCTGCTACTTAGTACCATATCACTTATCTTTTTGGGCCCCAATTTCCTCATCTGTAAAATCAGGGGTTTGAACTAGATCAACTATCCAATCTCTTTCAGCTCTCAATGATCCTGTGATCGCATCCTAGGCAGGAAATAGTCTTTTTTTAATAATAAAATGCAATTGACAAAAAGCTAATTGACAGGCTGGAGAGACAAGTTTCAGAATGTAAGAGACCAGTTGGTTGTAGGATGGGGATAGGGATGCAGCTTTTTGTAGCGTGTAAAGAACACTGACAGGATTCAAATTTTTGCCGCTACTATGTGTGACCTTGAGAAATTTACAACCTCTTGAGCCTCAATTTCCTCATCTGTTACATGAGAGGCCTGGATTAGAGTGATTTCTGAGGTCCGTGATCAAATAGGCAGCAATGAAACAAAGCTGAAACATAAGATCGAATGAAGTGTGGTCAAGAAAGATTTAGAAAGATCAAGAAGATGATCAAAAGGATGTTGGTGGGGAAAAAATGGAGAGACATGAAACTGTTCTTGCAGGTTTGTTGGGTAACAAGTACAATTCTGCTTAATTTAATTTTTTTATATTTAAGAAACAATATTGGACATGAAAATGTGATGAGTTAATTAATCAGAATGACTAACCTTGCAATAGGTTTCTGGTGCACAACAAGGTGTTTTGAGAATTCAATTGTCCCCTTAATGTCATGTTTTGACAGTCTGCCAGATATCTGAAGCTGATGTATAATGCAATCAGTACCTTTATTCATTTATTTTTAAAGCACAGATTAAAATAACAGGTCTAGAATGTCACTCCACTTTCTTCAAATTTAGGGAAACATCAGTGGACAAAAACATTACACTAATGATGCATAACAGCTTTTTCAAGATTTTAGGTAAACTTATAACCCTACTGTGTTGTTACCTATCTCATCTTTTCCAAAGTGACTTTTTTGAGTTATGGAGATATACTGCCAAAAATCAGAGAAGTAAAATCAAAACAAAACAAAAAATGGTTGATTTAATTGGCTGAGGTATCCTAAGAATAAAATATTTCAAACCATGAAATTTCCCTTTGTCATCAATATATGTGAGCAAAACATAGACAAATTTTACTGATGAAAGTTGACACTCTTTAATAGAAGCTGCCCCTATTGTAAGTGAAGCTCTCATAAACACTATATTAAATATCTTGTAGGTTTTAATCAAAGGTGATTACTTTTGAAGGATTCTGGCAGCTCAGAAAAGCTTCTGAATGCTGAGAAATAAAAAAAAAATATGTATTTTATTTTTAATTTATGGAATGAAAAAAGCATTTCCATAACAATATAATAATAAAGATTTCATACAA
This sequence comes from Dromiciops gliroides, assembly GCF_019393635.1. NCBI lineage: Eukaryota > Metazoa > Chordata > Mammalia > Microbiotheria > Microbiotheriidae > Dromiciops > Dromiciops gliroides. Next base: position 56,100,496 of record NC_057865.1, on the reverse strand, counting down.
AGTTGCAAATCTAGTATGTACTACTTGCTCTTCCTTTTAAATATATAACAGTCATGTAAATTTCTATTTTGTCTTCCCTCTCCCTCCCACTCTAGAGATGACTACCATTAAACATAAATATGTATACATATGTACAGTCATTGTATACATACTTCTATTTATCAGTTCTTTCTCTGGATGCAGATTGCCATCTTCCTTTATAACGTACTTTGTAGTTAATTTGGGTATTTATAATAGTCAATAGCTGATTGCAGGAAAAGATTAGAGAACAGATTCCTTGAGTTGGAAGGTCCAATCCAGTCCAATCCATACCTGAACAAGAATTCCTCTGTCATCCAACACGAGTGGGCACCTCTTCACTTGACATCTAGTGAGAAACAACCCATTATACCCTTAGGCAATCTATTTCACTTTGAAGAACATGATAAGAAAGGGTGTTGGTTATTTCCCCCCTCTTAAACTAAACCAAAATTTCTCTGCAACTTCCAACCAGTCATTGTCCTGGTTCACAGTTCTTGGCTAACTTGAAATTAAACTCTTCTTCCACACAGAAGCTCTTCAATATTTGAAGGAAAACTATTATGTTACTCCTCCCCTCCCCCCAGAAATTTTCTCCTTACCAGGCTAACACACCCCCATTTCCTTGAATAATTAATAGGCAGCCTTGTTTCATGGCACCTCACTTTCTTTGCCTACTTCCTATGGACTTGTTCAAGAATCTCAATGTCCTTGCTCCTTAAGTGTGCCACCCAGAACCCAGAATTCAACATAATCCTCCAGGCATGGTGTGATGAGGATGGCGTACAGCAAGACCTCTTACATCTTGGAAACTATATCTCTAGTAAAGCAGAATATAGTTGTTTCCTCTTGATTTGACTTCTGTAGTTTGCTCTTGGCCTATACTGCCTCGATCTATTAGAAAAGCCCACATTTTTTCTAGAATTCCTGCCTAATAGTTCCTCTCCCATCCTGTACTTATGTAAGGGTGGGGAGCAGCTGAATCAATCAATCATTCCGCTTAAAATAACCACTTAATCAGGTAAGAACCTCTACTGAATCCACTTAACAATGCTATCATCTAGCTCATATCTACCTTTGCCCACAGGGACAGGACAAGTAAAGGATATTATGGGTGTAATAACCTTTAAGGTCTATTGACAAGTCCGGCATGTTCGTAGCTTAGCTCCTGGAACATGCTTGTATTAAAGAGTGGCCTGTGACATCATTACAGACCATCTTTACAACTAACCAAATAGGGACCGATTTGCTTGTATCCCTTAGGTTAGGGCTGCTGTAGGGTAGGGTTGCTAAGGTATTTCTTAGATCACAGGAACCACTTAATCATGGAGGTAATTAGATAGCTGCCTACACAGACTCAATTAGTTCGTTTGTTTAGAAAACAGTGCTCATGAAGCCCAAGTCAAAGGCCTTGTCCTTTAAGGTTCAATGAACTCACAGAAGCCGACTAGATTTTGTTCCATGAATATCAACTGCACCCTTAACCTAAACCGATCCCAGAAATGTTCTGACTCCACAAAAGGCTGTGTGTGAGGGTATTCCACATCCACCTTTTCCAATAGCCTGAATCCTGACTCACATCCTACTTTCACATAAGGGGCAGCATTTTCTTTTAAAATTGCGCACAGACGAAGTTGTACACCCAGGCAAACTGCTCCTGTAAAACAGTTTTACTGAGTGATACCTAAAACCAACATCTTATTAATACTCTCTTTCAGGAGAAAGGTGTATTTTCTATTCCCCTTCAGTGCTGTCAATAATACCAGCCCCACTTTAAATTAAACAGGAAAACTGATTTCTTGGCAAACCCTTAGGTTTCTGGGGCTATATGTTCTTCCCACATCTAACATCAAAGTGATTCCCTTTGAAGTATTTCTAAAGTTGCTAAAGAAAAAAAACAGGCTTTGATACATAAACTGAATGCTAAGTCCATTCATCTTAATTTGCTGATTTAAACTAAAAGGTGTGAAGCAAGGCCTGTCAATGGTAGCCAATTTAGCTGAATTCAATCCAACAATCATTTCTCCAGACCTACCAGGGGCAAGGGTATCACATTTAGTGCTGGAGATGCAAACACAAAAATGAAACAACCATTGCCTTCAGAGTCCCTGGTCTTCAAAGTACTTATCCTTCACTTAATCTCTTTAAGCCTAGTTCCCCATCTGTAAGAAGAGGGATAGGCCTTAATGGTCTCTAAATTCCTTCCAGTTTAACATAAATAGTCCCATAATCCCAAATAAATACAAATATGCACAGTAGGGGGCAGCTAGGTGGTGCAGTGGACAGCGCACCAGCCCTCGATTCAGGAGGACCTGAGTTCAAATCTAGCCTCAGACACTTGACAGTTACTAGCTGTGTGACCCTGGCAAGTCACTTAACCCTCATTGCCCACCCAAAAAAAAAAACACAACAAAAAAAAAAAAACCCCCAAATATGCACAGCAAAATAAATGATTCTAAAATGTACCCTTTGGCATTAGAAATAATAAGACTGATTCTTCCTGACATTAAACATCAAAACTTGGAAAATAAATTGGGTTAGCTTGGATAGAACACGGGTTTGGAATCAGGAAGGATGTTTTGTTGTGTGAATATTGCCGAAAGTAGGAGAGGCCCATTAGCTACAGGCTGAATTTAAAAAAGAAACAACAATTAAAGAGTTTCATACTACTTTGTTCTAGTAGAAACTATACTGCTGGCTTATACAGAAATGTTTTCATTTGTTACAGAAAATATCTGATGGGGGCACTACTGATGTTGGATCAGTTTCGTTGGTTTTAGCATGGCATTGGGAGACTGGAATTTTCCTACAAATATAACGCAATTATATTTCACTTCTTATGGTGTTTTTTTTAAAAGCATACTTCTGTCTCAAGACAACAATTTCTCTACCAAAAAGCATTTTGGATTTGTTCAGGGGAAACAGATAGGGGGACCATTGAAAGCTTGTGTAATAAGGGAAAGATCTGCTCTTCTGGCCGCAATTGATTTAGTAAATGGTCAAGTTTCCTCCCATATGTGAATATAATTGAAATCCAATGTGCTCCTTTTTTCCCCATTCAAAAAATGCCACAAGTCACGAATATGATCTTGTTTTCAAAGTCAGCCTTTGGGTTAACATTCAAATTTATCACTCGAACAATTCTCCAGTGTATGTTTATTCTTGATTTCTACTAATGGCCGGGGGGGGGGGGGATCTACTTTTCCTCTCAATTCCTAATATAGATCCTTAATTTCATAAATGCTCATAACATTAAACAAAATCATTCTCTAAGGACGTAATTTTGAATTTAAATGATATTGTTATCATTCTGTGTTAATTACAAATACATAGTCTCTATATGAAAATATTCTTTTTAACTTTTAAATTGGGGGGGGCAGCTAGGTGGTGGAGTTAGATAAAGCCCTGGCCCCTGGATTCAAGAGGACCTGAGTTCCAAAATCTAGCCCTCAGACACTTGACACTTACTAGCTATGAGACCTGGGCAAGTACTTAACCCTCGTTGTTCCCACCCCAGAAATGTATAAACTTTTAAATTGTGCCAATTATGAAAAAAAAATTGTATGGCTCCCCTTGCCCCTCAAAATAGGCAGTTACTATGTGGTTATTATGTAATCATCTGAGTAATGAAATTCATAAATTATGTTTTTGAAGGTGTTAACATATTCCAAGTTAGATAATTTGTGGGTTTTTTTCCTGATTCTTCTTACAAATGAATTCCCTTCACCAAAAGTCCATGTAGCATTCTCAGTGGAAATGAACTTTCTGCATTCCAAGTAGACCACTAATTCCCTCCGCTAATGCTTTCGGTATTTGTAAAGTAACCATAAAGAGACATTTCTCTTTAAAAATGAACTAGAAGAAAACAGTGTTTTACATTAGTGTGGGAACATGCCATATTCATCAACTAGATTAAATCTTTGCTCCTCTAAATCACGAAAGGGGGAAACTGTGACTGGCGGGTTCTGTACAGTTTCTTTGGAATCCAATGATCCTTATTACAAATGAAATGTGTTGAGCTTAACCTTGGTCAAGTCATCAGCTTCTGACCCCCAAGCCAGGGAAAAGATTGTCAGAGTTGGTCTGTTTTTGTGTTGTTCTTCAGGGCTGAGTCCAGAAAGTACTCTCCCTTCATCAAGTCTTCAGGTAAGTAAAGAGAAAAATCAATCTTCAAAGGACAAAAATGAGAATTACTATGAAGTCAACCCATGACCCTCTCAACTGATGTCTACTTGAATTGTAGTTTTTGACATCATGACCACATAAGGGATATCGACTTGATAAAAGCAACAATTCACACAAACTAGGGGGTTGTGGTGGAGGGTCTCTTTCCCCCAAATAACTAAGCAAGCTTTTCATGTGGTTCTTTTTTCCCTGCTTAATCCAGCAGTATGATTTAATGCATATTTGTGCGGTACAATATAGAATGAGAGAAGTAGCATAGTTTACAGTACAGCAGGCCAGACAGAATCAGGATGATCTGGCTTCACAGCCTGTTCCTAACATATACAAGCAGAGTGACCCCATGGGCAATTTATTGAATCCCTCAGTTCCTCCTGGCACTGAGTCTAATAAGACTATCAGTCACAGATAAATTGCTAATATGCATTGGTGGAGGGATGAGATCACACATCCAGAACAAAATAAGAAAAAAATGTGAAGGTCTGTTCAACCATAAAAGCTAAGACAGCAAGCAAATATTTGAGCCCTCCATTAATTTTTCACTATACCTGCAGGAATATTTCACTATTCTAATACACCAATTTTAAGAGTTGGAACTAATAAATCTAGACTTTAAAAAAGCAAGGTTCTGGATTGAAAGACTTCTAAAATCACTTAAAATATGTGTATATACACATTTACATATACACCTCCAGAATTAATTCAGTCAATCTTTCTTGCACCAAATAAGAAATTTGATCAAACTGTGCTGTGCTTGTCTCAAAAAAATGTTCAGGAAGAACATTAAAAATCCCTCTTAAATTAGTCATTCCAGTGGTAATCAAAGCCTTAAATTAAGGTCAGTAGATTTTTGCTTTTGAGCTAACCCAATTCTCTTCTGTTGAAATTTTAGCCCATTTCATCTTGTTCTGTTATTTACTCCAACATGAAGCCTAATTCCTAGAATTTTACACCACCACCTTGACTCCACCCAAAAGCTGAGGGCTATGCAATTCCCATACATCCTTTGGAGGCTAACTCAAAAGCTACTATATTTGAGAACCTTTCCTTGACCTGCCAATTAATTAGTCGTGACTTTTGTCTACTTTGATCTCATCTAGCTCTTTCTTTGCTGAGTGGAGTAGTGGATAAAGTGTGGCACTTGGTCTTAGGAAGACCTGAGTTGAATCCTGTCTCAGACACTAGCTGTATGCCACTAGGCAAGTCACTTGAACTCTGACTCAGTTCCTCATCTGGAAAATGAGAATAGCGTTTGCATCTACTTCATAGAGATGTTGTGAGGCTCAAATAAGATAACATGTGAAATGCTTTACAAACCTTTAAGTGCTCTATAAAGGCCATTTAACTATCTATTATTATTTTGCATAAATGATACTTAATTTTTTTATGTTTGCATCTTATCCTCTCTCCTATTCTGTAAGCCTACAGGCCTCTTCCTCCCTTCTTCCATTTACTATTCTTCCCAATGCAAAGCATCACTGTATAAACTTTGTTATCTTCCTTAATATACTGCACTTTGTGAACTACCCTTCATACTATAGATATTTAATAAATATTTGTTGGATTGAGGGATAAAATTGTAAATATTTGTAAAACTTCTTACATCTCATAAATAAAAATACTAGGAATAGACAAAACTACATAGTAATGTCTGGCTTCTTCATAGGATTATATATCAGGGGCCATGTAGTTTAATCCTGGGCACTGAAGCCCAGGAAGGTAACTGTTGGTCAACATTAGAGCTAGGATTTGAACCCAGGACCTTTGACTGCAAGAGGAAATGGTTGTTGTTTTTTAACACTGTAACATGCTTGCCTCCCTTTCTTTCTTGCCATATCGTTTCAGCACACTGGAACTGAGTTGTTCAGCTGAAATTGCTTTTCAGGGATTCTTTATGCTTCATTTATTACTAATCAGAGAAGTCTAGAGTTGATTTAGGTTTCTTTCTATTCGGTTGTGTTTTCTCTTCCTTGGCGGTAACTCAATTTCCTGTCTATTTGGCTTAGCAGGAGGTTGTGTGTCACGGTTGATCCTTGAAAACATATGCTCTCTTAGGTTCCTTTAAGCAGGTGTCTGTGGCAGGGAGAGTCTTTTGAAATCTTCCACTTGGAAACAAGAATAGAGTTCACAGAGATTTTAGTTGGAGCAAACCATCCTTTATTGCTGACCAACTACAGGCCAATCACCAGGTGTCATGGGGATGGGAATAGCGTAATGGAAAGAGTGCTGAATTTGGAGCAGGAAGATCTAGGTTCGAATCCCTCCTCAGACAGTCACCAGTTACATGACCCTGGGAAAGTCACTTTAATCCCTTGGAGTTTTAGTTTCCTCATCTGTAATATGAAGGAGTTGGATTTGAGGACCTCTAAGGTCACTTCCATTTCTAAGTCTATAATTCTATGACCTCCCCAAGTGTAATCATTCCTTCTTTTAGGTTAGGGAATCCATTAAGCACCACCTTAAAGCATCATATTGATGCAGTGGCTTACAGGGTGAAACAGGTTGATTCAGGGAGGAACTAAGGATCTTCCTTTTCCATAATTCCCATACCTCTCTCCTTACCTCACCTACCCAACCTCCTTATGCATTCATTAGCACACAAGATTAGAGGCAGAGATTGTCACGTGTATCCAACATTTGGGATAGCTTTAACTCTAAGAATGACATTGCTTTTTGTTAACAATAGAAAATATCTTTTAAAATAAAATTTTTTAGTGAAAACAGTAATGCTGGAGCATTGATGTTAGGGGAAAAAAAAACTCAACGTAATTGCAAATGCTCACACATGCTCAGTAAGATAAGTTAAAATCTGCATATTCATTTACCTTAAAATTACATCTATGACAGAGCCACTTACTTTGGATAACATTAGCCATCTGCATCCACACTGAGCTGTTGACATTCTAACAGGGACAACTTATTCACCCACAAAGCTGTCAAGTCATACCCTTTGACTTATTTTGCCCAGCGTCCAAGGTATCAAGCATACCTTATGCTTTGAATAACTCTGCTGGCTCCTATACTTGGAACACTTAGAACTTTTTTTTTTTGGCAGACTGACACATATTCAACTTACTGTTTGTTCATTATGAACCTAACAAGACAGCCTCAATAATCTCGTGAGTTTTTGAAAGTGACCTTGCAGCAAGGCCTGTTTGCCAAATTTTGACTGGTATGACATAGGCTCATAGCATAATAGACCTAATGCTGCTAGGGACCTCTGAAGTCACCTTGTCCAGCCTTCTCCCATTTTTACAAATGATGACAAAAGATTGTAGACATTTTTACACACCTGCCATTTAAACCTAGATCATTCACTTTTCCAGAAGCATTATAAGTGTCCAGTCATTCTTTCCTTATCCTGGGGGTTAGGAGCAGGGTATCCCTAAAATTTGGAAAATCCATGTAAAATTTGTAGGGGTAGACCCTTTGCCTTCATCTTCCTTTAAGAAATCATTAGCCTTTTCTCATATGGTGCTGGAGTGTACTAGAATGCCCCCTTAAAAAAAAGAAACAACAATCTTGCATCTCTGAGTTTCTAAACATTTTCTTTGTTATTAGCTGGCCTTCGAGTATCATCTGCAGCTTCTGTGTGTCATCTGCAGCTTCTACAAAATTCCGCCCCCCCCAATTGTTCTACTCTTTTCCACGCTGTCCCATAAGCTTGCCCCTGGAAGTCTATCCAGTGCACTGAAGGGCCTTGCTCACTTTCTCTGGACATTGAGATGAGATCAGTGGATTAAGCAGCCTCTTCACTGGTTGTCTCTTGTTTTTGCCAGGTGGCCAACCCTTCTCTTTTTTAAATTACATATTTCTTTAATAATATCTTCCACTGCTATTCTGTACTATCCTAAAGATTAAAACAGGGCTTTATGTGCTATTCTATGTTTTATATATCGGCAGGTAAGATGTATAAATAAATGAAATGCTAAGTTTAATAATTTTCTAGTGCAGATCTACTACAAAATGGGTTTCAAAAGACCTGTGAACATTTTTTCAATTTAGAAAAAAAGGTCTGTGAATTAGCCCAAACATTCTGGAAAAGTAATGCAGAATTAGGCTAAGAAAGAGACTAAAATTTCCATAGTACCCTTTGACTCAGAATTCCCACTTCTAGGCAAGCTCCACTACCAGATTCCAAGGACGTCAAAGGTAGAAATAAAATATTTATAGCAGCATTCATCATAGTAGCACAGAAATGTAGGTGTCCATTGACTGGTAAATGACCAAAAGAGAATTGTGGTACATGAATGGAATGGAATCTTAATGCTTCAAAAAACATTAAGTATTAATAAATTCATAGAAGCATGGGAAGACATGAACTGATAAAAGTCAAATAATTTGAAGTGAGAAAATAATATACATAATTATAACAATAAAAATGGGAATAAACAATCATAATAACTAGCATTTCTACAGCACTTTTAAAGTTTGCAATTTATCTTTACAACAATTCTGGGAGGTGAATACTATTATTCTTCTCATTATACGAATGAGGAAACTGAGGTAGAAGAAGTTAAGTGTTCAGGGTTGAACATCAGTATGAATCTGGGCCAGATCAGAACTCAGCTCTTCCTGGACTAAGTCCGAGTCTCTCTCTACTGCACAATCCTATGACTGAAATTGTGTAGTGTCTTGGCCAAGACTGACGTCATAGGAAAGATGAGATATTCCCTCCTCCTTTTGTAGGAGTGGGGAACTGTGGGTGTGTCAGATATAGTTTATGTGTTGGTTAGTTTAACTGGACTATTTTTTAATAATTTTTGTTTTGTTTGGTTCTTATAAGTACTGTTTTCCAGAGAAGGGAAAGGGTGGGGGCGGAAGACTTTAGAAATAAACACAAAGTAAAGACAAAAGTAGCAATCATTAAAAAAACCCTAAATATTTCTGGTGATACTTTGCTACTGAAATACTTAATCTAGAGGACCAGAATCTATGAAATATCTAGAGCTGGAAGTAGCACTGGATGAATGGCAAATTCTCCCAGAAGCTTAATCCAGTGGGGTTGAATTTACTCCTCAGACTCCACTGCCAGGGTGCCTTCACTGTTGTGTCCATCTTCCTTTGGCCCATCTCTTCCTTCACTAAGCAGATGGGACAGGGTTGCTACATTGATAGAAACACCACTATGTTCCTGCCAGGACGGGACACATTCCCACAAAGGTCTGTCCTACTTTCCTGGCATGACCCATACATGTGGTCTATCACGATGCCAATTCCCTAACCTCTATTCAATTGTTTTTGCCCCAGGTTAAAGAATTCCTCAGTATAGCTCTAATAATACCATGAAATTTCACAAATGGGTGAAAAACTAGGAGAAGAATCTTAAGTGTGAAGCCATTCATGGAAAATGTACTTACATCATCAATAACCATTTCTGTGTATAAGGGAAAAAAACCCACCAACTTGGATCAGAAAATGCCCTCCATAACTCTTCCACCATCCACAGAACACACACCTTTTAAAACTGGAAGGGTATATGGTGTGTGTGCATGTGCATGTGCGTGTGTGTGTGTGTGTGTGTGTGTACACATATACACACACACACACTAGCACTGGCTGATTGAGACATTTAAGCAATTATGAAAATTTAGGCCAAAACAGAAAATATTAAATATTGTTCTGTCTTAATTAAAAAGATGGGGGCCAGAATTTTTTGCCCCCAATCTCTACTTAGATACGCGTGTAGAAAGTGCCACAAATATGTAAACATGCCAAAACAGATAGAGGGACAGATGGCACAGCATACTTTACAAACTTGATGGCTTGAACTTACATCATGGCTCTGGAAAGTCAGGCCTCATGCTTGGGAAAGGGTTAGGGATAATTATGAAATAAATAAGATTTAGTGGGGGGGGGGGGGGGGGGGTCCCCAGGGCTATCAATTAATTAAAAAGGAACAAAATTTCTTCATTGCCAGTTGGTTGAAAAGATATGAAAGAAAGCAGAGACCATCCATTTTATCTGAAGGACTTCTTGGCAGCAAAGGAGCAGCGGTGGCCTGGCATCCTCCCTGCAGATGAGAGCTAAATGCGCAGCCAAAATAGCTCTGTGCCCACTGTGCTGTTGCCTCACTTAGCTGAGGTCAAACATGCATAGGTTTCTCTTCTCTTAATCTCCAATCAATGGGGTTCTCCAACTGACATATCAGTAAGAGCTACATATGACTCTGTGTGCATATGTGTGCATCTACAAAAATTATTCTGCATTATTTAATATGAAAGGATGCTAAGATCATCAGATATCTGATAATAATGAGCTAACTGAAGACAAAGACTATGACATTTTCATTTTATTTTTATATCCTCGGGGATTAGCACAAAGCCTTGTATATAATGCATACTTAATAAATAACTTGATGTAACCGTTTAGTTAAATTTTTACATGCAATATAAAATTTATTTCATTTTTCATTTTGGAGATGATAAGGATGAAGATGCCAGCTTTAAGGTATATGAAGCACTTTGTATATGATCTTATTTTATCCTCACAATTTGGGAGAGAGGTGCTATTGTTATTATTATTATTATCTTCATTGTACAGATGAAGAAACAAAGGTTAAGTGAATTGCCCAAAGTCACACAGCTAGTAATTTTCTGAAGTGGGATTTGAACACAGATCTTCTTGATTTCAGGTCCAGGGCTGTTTCCACTGTACCACCTAGCTGCCTCTTAATGTTTTATCATATGTATATAGAAAGAGGAATCAGCAATGAATGATATGCCCGGATTTGAATAGGGAGAGGAAAGTAGGGCTGCATTACTCTTGAGAAAAGTATATCATTTGTTTTGATTGCTTCATTTTCCTTCCTGAAAACAAAGGTCCAGCTGTCTCACACCAATATTCTTCTGGGGATATTGTATGACTGTGAATCATGGGAGATTACTGTGTCTGAGCAACTGAAACCGACAAAAGTCAAAGAGAATGGTAACACACATGGGAAGCATGAGTCAGATATAAACACATTTACAATGAAAGAATTACCCAGGAGGAATAGTGTAAAAGACAGGAAGGACTGGGTATTAGACCCTGTGATTTCACTGATATAAGTATCTCCCCTTTTTGTTCTTAGTCTTATGACAGTTTGGCTGGCCAGCAAAAAGTTGAAAAAAAGAATATAAAAATTGCTGGAATATAAATCAATCAGGTATTCTTTGATAGAATTTCTAATTTGGTGAAACAGTATCTGTCATTAATTAAAGGGTAAAAAAAGATTGGTGATTATTGGCAGATTTCAAGTATCTAAATTTGATTGTCACAGGTAGACCCAGAGTTGTTTGTATTAACGTTCATTCACATCCACGCTCTACCTACCATCTGCCACTGTTCACAGACTTTGTCCTTTAGTTTGCTTTTCCTTTAATGCAAAGATGATTCATAGGGACATATGCTATGAACATGAGTTCTGAGATCAATAGGCTAATGGACTATATGCATCTTAAATCTGATGGATCAACTTCCTTTCTCACTAGACAGAATATATTTTATCAAGAACCTGAATAAGAATGGTTTTGGACTTGGCTCCCTTTCCCATATTGAAGTCTTCCTTTATATTTTAGAAATGATAGAACATTCATTAGATAGATTTCTTTAAAAGGGAGGCATATGGAACTGAGGTGCACAAAGATAGAAGCACCTGTGCATTTGTCTTCTAAACATACTCTACAATTTACTATCTCAATGCCTTTACTCATGTTCTTCCTTCCTTCTAGACTAGACCTCCTCCAGTCAAATTCCTATTCATTTTCACGAGTTAGTTTAAATGTCAACTGCCCCCCGAAGCTTTCCTTATCTCCCCAACCAGCGATGAGTCTTCCCTTTTATGAACCCTCATATAATACTTTGTTTTTACCCCTTTTATGACCCAGAAGGTAATAAAATGATATTTAATTAATAATACCTCTAGTTATTATTACTTATCTTACCCTCTCAACTAAAGTGTAAGTTTCTTTCCTTTTTTTTTGGTGGGGCAATGAGGGTTAACGTTCTTGCCCAGGGTCACCCAGCTAGTAAAGTATCAAGTGTCTGAGGCTGGATTTGAACTCAGGTCCTCCTGACTCCAGAGCCAGTGCTTTATCCACTGTGCACCTAGCTTCCCCCTAAAGTGTAAGTTTCTTAATAGGCAGCAACTATATCCTATTTAGCTTTATATTCCTCAAGTCCCTTAGAATAAAACACTGCATTCAGTAGGGCATAATAAGTAACCGCTGGACCGATATTGGATTATTTAACAAGGAAGCTAAGTCCTATCTATTTCTACTTTCTTATTCCTCTGTTGTGTGAGATATGCAATGGAGAAGGATATTAATCAATTTTACCTTCTACTGCATAATTATGGTGCTTCAATTTTGCTGCTTCCATATTCTAAACTACAGAACCATATTTTAATAACGCATAAGCAGAGAACAAAATTTATGATAGTACAACCCCAGCCTGTAAATATGAGAAAAAAGTTCAGCTTGTTCAAAATTAAGGGAAGGAGGAGTAAGATTTTGTCACAGATTATTATATTCAACCATTAAAAGTGTTTCACATGGCCTAATTCTTTAAAACTCTTAATGATATTGATCTTTAATGACTACTGATTCAGAAAAATGCTGAAATAATTTGCTTACACAATTTTGAAAAAAAAAGAAAAGAAAACCAGAGAACGATTTCCTTTTCAAGGCCAACATAAATCAAGGTTTTATTTGCTGTCTCTCAATCTTCTCTGGAGGCTTTCAAACCCTCGGAGCCCTAGTTGCCAGGTAACTGTGGGAACTCTGCTGAATATAGGTATAACAGGTTTAATTTTGCTTTTCAAAGAAACATGTGAATGACCACAAAATTGATAATATTAGGAAGAAAAAATATATCTTCTTTTTCTCAAAGTTAAAAAAAAAAGGGCAGAATTTAGTCGTCATAAGTTCCAATCTGGAGAAATGGCATAATTCCTCTTAAGGCCTCTGTCATTACGTGTTGTCATTAGAAGGATGAGATTTCACTTTGTGACTCCTTCCTATAATTCAGTCAATCAATCAGTGCAGATTTATCAAGTACCATCTCTGTGTCAGACACTGTGCTAAGGGCCTGGGATACAAAAACAAAGATGAAAAGTTCTCTTCTTCAAAGGAGATTACATTTTATCAACATGCCTTCAGTTAATTATGTCCTATTTAACCTGCATTATAGCATTCGTGTGTGAGTATACATAGCTTATTTATTTGTTGTTTCCTCTATTACATTGCGAGCAACCCAAGGGCAAGAATTATCATCTGCCTCTTTTTGTATCCTCAGCCCTCAGCCCAGTGGCTGGCACATAGTAGGTGCTTAACATATGTTTATTGACTGGTACATATAAGTTTATACAAAGCATAAGCATACATAAAATATATACAAGATAGATATGGAGATAATTTGGAGGAGAAGGCTCTAGCAGCTCAAGCAGAATCAGGAAAGGCTTTTTGTAGAATGTGCTCTTCAGCAGTTTTGAAGAAAACTAGGGATTGATTCTAAGGCTGCAATGGGAGATGGGCTGCTTTCCAGTAAATGGGGGACAACCTACTACTATCATTATTACCAAATTACTATCACCTCAAACTCAACCTAGCTCCATTTTCTTCTATGTTGTATGAAACATGGTTTATATTGACAGCCACCCTTAAAGTTTATGATCTGTTGATGTCTGTATTCTTAATACACTTCAGTAAGCATTTCTGAAGGCCTACTATGCTTCTCTATGGAGCAGTGGTCAGAGAAGGGGATTTAGGTTCTGGTAGCCACAAGAATGGTGAGAGTGTTGAATAATTCAGTCGAATGTTATCCTCTTTCCAGAAGCAATGGCCCCACTGGCTTGCATACCAAAGCACAATATAAACGTCGCTAATAGTATTATTGGGTGAGTACAACATAACACAGGTTAATATAACGTAAAGCAGGGGAGTGATTGCTGCAGGAAGCCACAGGAGCAGCATTTAACTGACCCTAGAAGGAAGATGAAGCTGCTAAAAGGAGATAAGGGAAGAGGACATTTCAGGAATGGGGGGGAGAGCATGTGCTAAGGATGCATGTAAAATTAGAGAAGCCCTAAGGAGTCAGAGGCAAGAGACAGCAATGCCACTTGTAGAATGTAAGTATTTCAGCTCAGCGGAACTTACTTTGTATGAAGGTTTCAATAGAGATGAGACAATATCATATTAAAACACATTATACAGGATGTCCCAAAAGACTTAGTGCAGTTTTAAGCTTTAATAGCTTAACTGCTTAAAACCCACTGGTGGGGGGCAGATAGGTGGCACAGAGGATAAAGCACCAGCTCTAGATTCAGGAGGACCTGAGTTCAAATCCAGCCTCAGACACTTGACACTTACTAGCTGTGTGACCTAGGCAAGTTACTTAACCTTTATTGCCCTGCAACACCCTCCCCCCCCAAAAAAAAAACCCCACCAAAACTTCATTGGCTTTTGAGATACCCTGTTCTTAAAATCCACAGGACATATTTTAAAAGAATGGTATGAAGGATACAGGGATGGAGGGACCACTTAGAAATGGGTAGATTAGCTTCATGTGACTGAATTTGGCCCTGAAGATTTTCATGAGTTAGCAGTGTAATAGGAGTGGGGTGGGGGAGAGGTAAATGGGTTGGGAGGACGGAGGTGGAATGAATGAGGAAGAAGAAGAGAGACATTCTGGTCATGGACTATAGCAAGACTGTCGAAGGCACTGAATGTTAAGCTAAAGAGCTTTGTTGATTGTGTATCATCTATGCATTTATATGAAGAAATACATGCTTTCTAATATTTCAAGTAATTTTACATAATTTTTTTCACCTATGAATTAGAGACAACCATAGGGGCCTCGCTTTTTTGCAGATTTCAAAAAAAAAAATAGACAGGAGTAAAGTCAATTCCTTGATCAACTCTTTAGATATAAATGAACATGACATTCAATTTCCCATTCACAACATAATCCTAAATAGCTTTTTATTAAAAGGATTCTGTATTTGAAGTCAGAAGATCTGGGTACCAAACTCTAGCTCTTTTCCACTTATTACTGTAACTCAAACTCAGGGGATTTTTGGCCAATAAAAAAAATGGTAGCCAATCACCTTGCAATAAAATCTCAATGACCACACATAAGCACACACACAGGTACAAAAGCTCAAGTGTTCACTATTATAATCATGACTGTGTTTCTATGTACTTCAGAGCCTCAGAATGGGTGATTTTAGTCCCTGGGGAGTGTTTACAACTTTGGGATGGCCAATTAGGATCATATATTGTTTGCCTTTCCAAGTTTATAGTGCATTCCTTGAGCATAGTTCAGCCTGGAATGAAGACAGGATCTGCAATCTTAAAGGCTTTGAATAACTTATATGGACAGCGTTGTTTGATTAGTTTTATAAGAGTTGCTGAGAGCAAAAAAAAAAAAACAAAAACAAAAAAAAATGCATGGGAGTTTTTAAAAATGAGGTTTCATAATTATATACCCAATTGTGTCATGCTATTTTTTTTTTGCTTCTAGTAGCTCCTAACAAAAATTATGAATCATAATTCAAAGCACATCATTTCATTTTGTGACTTTTTTCTATCATTCAATCAATCATTCAATCAGCATTTATCAAGTGCCAACTATGTGCTAGGCATGGTGCTAGGGGCCTAACCTTGAGAGATTACATTTTATCAAGGGAGACAACCTGAGTACACATAAGTTCTATGTAAAACAGACAAAAAATAGGGGAAAATTAACAGGGGAGGGCACTAGTGGCTAGGGGAGAGGGTAGGGAATAGGAAAGGCCTAATTTTTTTTTTTTGGTGGGGAAATGGGGGTTAAGTGACTTGCCCAGGGTCATACAGCTAGTAAGTGTCAAGTGTCTGAGGCCGGATTTGAACTCAGGTCCTCCTGAATTCAGGGCCAGTGCTTTATCCACTGTGCCACCTAGCTGCCCGGAAAGGCCTTATTTAGAAAGCCAGTACCTGAACAGTTTTGAAGAAACAAAAGAATGATCCTAAGAGGGAAGGAGGGAAACATTAGCAGGAAGGTGGAACAGTGGGAATAAGGAAGACGTCATCTTCATGAGTTCAAATCTGGCCTCAGACACTAGTTCCACTCACTAGGGTGACACTGGGCTAGTCATTTACCCCATTTGCCTCAGTTTCCTTCGCTTGTAAAATGAGCTGGAGAAGGAAATAGCAAACCAGTCTCTCTACCTCAAATGGGGCCGTTGAAGAGTCAGACATGACTGAAAAAACAACTGAACAATGTTACCTAACCATCATCACCTCAACCCAACCTCGTTACAGATCTAGGATGAATGGAACATCAAAAGAATTCGAGGTTTATTCTGAATGATATTAGCTCTGGAGAGTCATGATTTGTTCTAAGGTACAGTTTACATTGGAATGCATGGATGTGCACTCATCTAAGATGTACTATTGTTTCCAACCTACTGTATGGGAGGCTGTGCTTACCAGTCATACGTTATCACTCTACTCTATGTCCTTCCTGCTACCCATGTAGCTTTTGGTAGGAGAGAAAGTGTATGTATGTGGCTGGAGATGGACTAGATCTTTAGCTGGCTGCCCCCAGTGATTTCCTATGATTTCTTCAGTTTGCCTCGTTGATATGGGGTGATTGGTTAGGCCAAGTGGGAGCGTGATACTGAGCAAGTTTGAAGGGATTTTTTTTTTTGCAGGGCAATGAGGGTTAAGTGACTTGCCCAGGGTCATATAGCTAGTGTCAAGTGTCTGAGGCTGGATTTGAACTCAGGTCTCCTGAATCCTGGTGCTTTATCCACTATGCCACCTACCTGCCTCCCACCCCTCCTTTTCAAGTTTGAAGGGATTAAGGCAAAAACTGATCAAGTGGTAGGTTCAGTTCAGACATAGGGACCTCTTTATCGTGTGAGAAAACCGGGCAGATAACTAGAGAAAATGTAGTCAACAATATAACTCAATACTGGAGAAGCTGGAGGGTAGCAAGTCTGTATGGCACAGATGAGATGGGGCAAATTAAAGGACAATCACCTGCCTCCCTGCAGGTGGACTCACCTTTGCCCATGCCTGGAATGTATTTCATCTCTGCCCTGCTACTATTTGGCATACCACTGGCTTAAATAAATGTGACCTCCTGGAGAACTCAACGTCACTCAAAATCCCAAAGGTTTACAGAAGAAAGCAGAAACACCTGATCCTGACATTTAAGGACCTCTATCATCTAGTTCTGACCCAAAGAAAATTGTCATTACAAGTCAGGCAACTTTAATCAAAGAGTTCTGGAGTTGGAGTTAGAAAGACTAGATTCAAATTCTAGACTTGTGTGACCTTGGGTAAGTCACAATTTTCATGGGTCTCAGATTCTTCATCTGTAAAATGAGATAGGTTAAGATGACCTGTGGAGTCCCCCTTCATCTCTAAACCTACAAGCCTATATTTCTAGCCTTCTCATATAACTGTTTGCCTTCCCATACTCTACATTACAGCCATCCTTCATGCACACCATCCTCTTTCTCATCTTGGTACCTTTGCTCACACCACCTCTCTTGGCTGGAATGGGCAGCTCCCATTTCTGTCTGTTCAAAGGATTGAGATGTTGGAGTCCCTTCCCATCTTTCAAAGCCTACCTCATGTGCCCCTTCCTCCATTAAGCTTTCCCTGATTCCCATTCCTCTTCTTCTCTAGGAGAAAATGATCTCTCCCATTTGCAAATTTCTCCTAGCACCTTTGCCTGTCCCTCTCCCTTTGCCTTATTTCATTCTCCCTCGTATGGCAGCTGATAGAACCGTGATTTTTAGAGCTATAAGCAGGGCAGCTAGTACAACCCACTCATTTAAAGATGGGGAAACTAAGACCAGGGACACTTGAACAGAGAGTAGAATTATTTCTCCAAGGTCACACAGGTCGTCAGGAGCACAGCTGTGAAGTGAATGTCATTCATATCATTCACGGCAGATTCAGTGCTCTTTCTGAAATAACACAGCCAGTCACTTGTGTTTAAGTCTTCATAAATTAGACCGTAAGGTTCTTGGAAGCAAAGTTGGCATTATACAAATACATATATGTATATATGTTATATATACACACATTTAAACACACATACATCTCTGAATTATCTGGCTGTTTCAAAATACTCACATATTACATGAGTGGGGGACAAATGAATGAATGAAGTCAGGCATTAGAAGGTGGGAGTCATGGAATATAAAGGGGCTTTGCATGGGCCCTTTCCCCCTGCGTAAAGAGGGCATTAGCTATGGGAGGTCTTCTTTCATTTGATGACATGCACAGAGGTAGCTGGTTGCTTAGTCCAGTCCCATGGACAATATCTTTCCCTTCCCCATGTTACTTAAGTTATAAAGTCAATCCCACACTTCATACTGCTTTGCATTGTTGTTCACTATTAGGCTAGGTAGGCCTGGGTTGAGGCACTACACAACTTCAATTTACATAGTGCTTTAATATTCCCAAAGCCACTGGGTTGATGACCTTGATGATAAGGAAGAAATGTCAGAAGAGCTCATCCAATTCCTTGGAAGATCAAGCAGAATGGCCTGGGGTGGACAAATGTACCTGTTCCTTTGCTAGCTCAAGTACTACATTTTACATGAAGCCTTTCCTGATCGACTCAACTCCCAGCCACTTTCCCCTCAAACCACCTTGCATTTAATGACAGTGTTTATTTGTATTTATTCACTTTAAATTCATTCTATATCTACTTATCTATATAGCTGACCTCACCTATTATAATGTAAGCTCCTAGCACCTAGGGTAGTCCTTCACACATACTAGGTGCTTAATAAATGCTGCTTGATTTAATGATTGGGTTCGAGGGATTCTCTCCACTACTTAGTTGCTGACTTGGACCATATGAGTCAGCTTGCCTGTTGCACCACCAACTTGATGAACTTTAAGGAGAGATTTCCAGTTAAAGAGATAGATACTTTGTGTGCAAAGTTTGAGGAAGGAAGGCCTAGAAGTAGGGATGAAATTTCATCTGGGGCCCAGATGTCTAGATATTTTTTCAAAGGGATACACTAAATCAATATGATTACAGCTGAGTTACTTGAGGGTGTCACCGCACATGCCCTAACAAAAACATTTTACTGCTCATGAGAATTAGTGCCTTTTCTATAATTAGCCTTGTAAACTACCATCTGAACAACTTTCATTTACATAGCTTTTCTTTTTCAATTAAGGAGGCAGAGCCTAAATTAAGAATTGAATGGCACTATTGAGTACATTTCTTTCAACTACAAGAATACAACTCTTATCTTTTGACTTTAATAATAACTACTTCCAACATATTTTATGCCATAACTTGACCTTTCCCCCAAAATATAGAACATGATTCTGAAGTAAATTTGAAATAAATTATTTTTAAAAAGAAAATACTAGTAATAGCCCGAGCTTACAAAATATGTTTCAAGTTTTGCCTTCCCCGACCCCCCCCCCCCCCCATAGTTACATATGGCTTTGAGGAGAGTTAATCTTTTAGGAAGATTAATTGGGATGGAGAAGGTGTGACTATGGCTCAATCTTTCCCTGCCTGCTGTGAGTGCATGGGATGGAACAACACTGGGGGGAATAGGAGAAAGTACTTTCTGATGATTCAGAATTCCCTGTTGGAGTCATCTGGTATGAAGCAGGATCAACGGCAACAAAAAAATAAACCATTGGTTTGGCTGAGCTCCTTCAAATAATTTTTCATAGGTGGAAAGATCTGCTTTTATTAGAAAAAGCCATTTACAAGATTATACCACCTAAGAATTTTCCTAAAGATTTTTAGATGCTTCTAAACCAGAGGCTCTTAATCTGAGGTCCATGGACTTTAAAAAAATTTTTTTTGTGATTGTATTCCAATATAATTGACTTTGTGTGCCTTATTTTAAAACATGATTCTGATGAAGGACCCACAGGCTTCACCCACAGACCTTCCAAAAAGGTCTCATGACTGAATCATGGTTAAGAACTGTTCTAAACTAAATCTGAGATGAATAACATGATAATTCAGTGTGCTTTCCACTACCTCTGAGGTCCTTTCTGGCTTCTCACTTGTGACCCTTGCAGCCTTCTGAATGTATCAAGTTTGATATAAAAAATTGTGAGAAACAGGAAGAGTCACATTTATTAGCTATTCAATATTACTGCCTCTGATAATTACCTCTTTGTCTTTCATCTTACAATGATGATGGGAGGCAAAATTGTGGTCTATTAAACAAAGATGTAGAGACTAACCAAGATAATTCAATATCTGGCCATTATTTACTTAACCAGAAATGTTTTGTTCAACCAGAAGGAAGGACAACATTAAGAAAATCCAAATTGTGAGCAATAACAATGTTCCATCCTGATAATTCGTAGGTTTTATATATCATAGTAGGCACTATATAAGCTTTAGCTATTATATGCCAGGCACTGTGCTAAGCACTTTGCAATTATTATCTCATTTCATCCTCATAACAACCCTGGCAGGCAGGTGTTATTTTCCTCATTTTGCAGATGAGAAAACAGGGGCAAACAGAGATTAAGTGATTTTCCCAGGGTCTCACAGCTAGTAAGTGTCTGAAGCTGGATTTGAACTCAAACCTTCCTGACTCAAACCTAGTGCTCTACTTACCACCTACATCCAAATGCTGCAGATTTCTTTAGATTACAGGAGAAATGAGATAGCACTAAAAATCTCCCCTGAAGCAGCAGTTGGCAATGTGGTAAACTGCAAGTAAACTGGATTTGGAGAAGACCTGGGCTCAGATTCTATAGCCAGTTGTTAACTGTGACCAATGTGACCTTGGGCAAGTCATTTTTACTCTGAGCCTTAATTCTCTTCTCTGGACTATGAGGGAGTTGGATTTACTAATCTCTGAGGTCTTTTCCCAGCTCTAAATCCTTTGATCTCTAGAATCTATTTCAAAGAGTTTGGGTCAAATAGTGTTTGGTAACAATGCTAAAACTTCTTTTAATAGGAAAGTCAAACGTAACCATAGGCATTTTATGATGATGAATTGCCAATGACAAATCTTCCACCAATTTTGACTCTTAAAATCTAATTAACATAGATTCTGAGGACAGTCATACTTTAAGGTCAGGGCTGGACAGGATGATTCAAAGATTTGGAAAGTGCACATTTGTATAAAATGTACAAGTTTGGGGATTTTAAATCTAATTATCATAGGTAACAATTTTAACTTTAACAGCAGTAATGACCATTTCATTATTTCTTAGTAAAGTGTTTCTAATAGGCTCAAAAACCACAGTCTACAATGTTAAAAAAAAGGGTAGTGCTCCTTCCAAAGAGATTTCAGTAAAAATGATAAACAGAAAGCAAGGAAACAGTATTTCTCATTACTCAATTTATCTGTTGAATTTAATAGCAATGAGAACTTAAGGGTTTTTAAAAACATGTTTTCATTCACTTATATTTTTATTAGAAAATAATTATTATTGAAAACAATACTGCATTCAATAGTTTAGTAGTCAAAGAAAAACAATAAATCCACGATCATTTACAAACTAGATTTGATCTTCTTCTCTGGTTACCAACTGCCAAAGAAATTAATCCTTTAAAGATAGAACCAAATTTCAAATTATTTTATAATTGTATGTGCTATAATACTATGAAAAATTATTGTGCTTTGAATCCTTTGAAAAATGTTTGTGCAAATTTCATTTGATTTGGAAATATTCTGAAATACAAATCCACTGAAATGGATAATCATCATTCTGAAACTAAATAAAACAAATGCATTAGATTAAGTTTTCAGGTGGCTTCTGATGGTTATAAGAATTGGTACTTAAAAGAGAGTGTTAAAAGAAGACAGAAAAAGGGAAGTGATTTTCCTTTCCTCTAGAGTCTTAAGCTAGATGAATCTAAGAAATCAAAGTCTTTAATATTGCAATAATGGCCAAATCATTCCACAGTCTCATTCGTTTTGTATTTTATAGAAAGGGGCATTTCTCTGAATCTTTGCAGTCATCCATTCCAGCCTTGACCTGAAGCATGGCTGTCCTCAAATATCCCTGTCAAGTGATCCCCCAGCCTCTTCTAGACTATCTCCATTGATAAGGAACTCACTACGTCATGAGGCAGTCTAATCTATTTTCAGACAATGATAAATATTAGGAAGTTCTTTATGCTGATGCAAAAATCTCCATCCCTATGTCTTCCACATACTTGTTCTACCATCTAGAGACAAGCAAAAATAAATCTATTTCCTTCCCCCTGATCATTTTTGAAATATATGAATATGGTAATCATTCACTCCCCTCCCCCTCTTGATAGTATGGATTTTAAATTAAATTACCACTTAGGATCAGATATAACACACATTCCTGGGCTGTCATGCTTTCATTATAAGTGGTATTTGATGTGAACATAGATATTTATAGTTAAGATATGCCTATTTCTATTTTGAGGCATCTAAGAAGAAATAATTAATGAAGAGGCAATCATTCCCAAATGACATTCCACTCACTTCTAGTCTGAAAATTCCACTTAACAGCAATCTGTACTACGATTACTGAATACAAGTGTTGATAATCTAGTTCTAGGGCTTAAGGTAAGTTGATTTTTAGTCATTTAAAAGCAAAAATTGGATGCCCTTGACTTAAGATTTGATATTAATGTATGTTCCCTCCTCTGTGCAATGAAAGAGTGATAAAAATAAATGATCCTGAAGCAAATTCATTTAAAAACTTTCTTCTTCTATTTTACAGTTTATCGATCACAAAGAAATCATTTCCCCCATAGTTTCTGTTACCAATAACTGTTAATAATCGCTACATTGTTAAACAGCATTTCCCCAAATAAACACAGCAGAAAGCTATTACAAACTACCTTTCAATACATGACATCCTGACTCTGAGATTGTTTTTCATGCTTTAAAGTAACTCTATTTTCACTGAATAATGTCATCCCAGGAGATACAAATAAACTGTCTGTACTTACCCAGGACACATTTTTACCCTTGGGTGTCTTTAGCATGGCAACATGCAGTGCTGAGATGACCAACAACAACTCCACCAGCATGGAAAATCAGATGGAGGTAGATTCCACAAGCCTCTGTTACCCAAATGTAAAAAGTTTCCTGATTTGCCTGACACCAGCATGCTGAGCATCAAGAAAGGCAGCTCTCTGAAATTCCATGGTTCATCTTAGCAATAACCAGCCCCAGTAATCTGGCTGGAGTCAGATCACTGATGAGGACACCAATCCAAGTTCGTCAGTAACAGCAATGTGTATATATGTATAAATATATATATATACACACACTCTCTATGCATTCGGCAAACCCAGAATCAACTCTTCTCTCGGAAAAAAGGCAGGTGAAATCCACATGAAAACATCGAAAATCACTGAAGTGTTCATCTCTCAGCTGTGAAATCACAATTCTCCATCACCCTCCAAAGCTTTAGTGAAGGATGAGGGCTTACAATAATACTGAGAGATGGTCAGAGCAACTAGCAAGTGGAAGGCCTTGAAGTCTAGCTGCTGGTGACATCTATTTTAAGAGGCACTGGACTCCAGGACAGCTCCAGAAGGAGAAAAAAGGGAAGATCTCAGTTTCAATAAATTATACATCCGCCCAGGTACAATGTGCACCTGTTGCTACCTTCTGCGCAGGCTCACAGTGTGGGTGCTGTTTCAGAGGCTCCAAGTGCACCTGTTGTTGATGTAAGTCCTCAGTGGAAGGCTGGTAACCTAACAACCAAATACCGTTTGCTTAGAAGATAGGAGAAAGAAAAACCCCAGAAGGGAGAGCAGAGGCAGGAAATCAGTGTGCCCGCTGGTTTTCCTTTGTTTCTGCGCCCTTCTGTCCCTTTACTTTTAGCTCCTGTCAATCTAGATTAACAAAGTAGATCCAGGCTAAATTTTGCTACTATCAGTAGTGATTAGAGTGAGTTGATTGAAATCGGATTATACAGGGAGTCCTATGCCTAATACTCAGCAGGCAAGACAGGGCTATTTGAAAACCAGTTCTACTTCATCTTATGACACTGAAACATTCTGAAAGAGTCTACCTGAGGGGATATTCTAGACTGGAGCATACCAGGATGGAGATGTTTCTGAAAGAGAAGTCAATCCTAGAATCAGAGACTTTGTAGAGCTGGAAGGAATCAAGGGGTCATTTTCTCGAAATCTTTCCTTTTAATGATGAGTGAGTCTCCAAGAAGCTAAGTGACTTGACAAAAGTCACAAATGAAGTGCTTCCCTATCCCTGAAGATGAATTAACAGAAGTTCCAAATGGTCAGATTTCTTTAAAAAAAGAAATGTGTCAGGGTTTAAGAGTAACTCCAAAGAGGCTGCAAATACTAATTATTTATAGCCATCATATATGGAAAACCCCACAATGTTTCCCAAACCTAAGATGCAGAATGCCACTTTGAGAAACAAAAATGAAGCATGGGACATTTAGCTGACTATTTGTATCCCTCCTGTGAAATTTAGGCTATTAAACTTTCTTACTATGGCTAGATTATTACAACATTATTTTAAACATTCATTTGAAGTGATTTTCTCCTCAAGAAAGAAAGGAAAATTACAAGGTAATAGTCTGATGTCTTTATTAAAGTTCTTGTAATTGTTTACATAGAGACCAAGTATTAAAAACAAGAGACTTTAATCTTTTCAACTTATCAGAACATAAAAGGTCTTTTTTCTTCATTAATTCTTTATCTTAAAAAAATTTTTAGATGTCCAGCTATGCTTATTTAGTTGATAACTTGTCCTCAAATACTGCAAGTCAAAAGAACTTACTTTTGAAATCTTCATTACTTTAAAACATAAAACCGACCTCCTTGTAGTTTTTGCCCCACAGGTTGGGTAGAGAGGTAGGTTTCAAAATATGCAATAACTTTGTCCTAAATTTTTTTTTCTTGAATCTTTCCCCAGAAAACTCTGAGATTCTTATGATTGAACTTGAGCTGTAATATAGGAAAAATATAAAGCCTAGAACAAAAGGTCTATACTTCAGATGCTTCTTCTAGAATAACGAAAGTCAGAAGTATTTGATCAAAAGCTTCATAAAAATATCCATATCATAACCTAATTTATATTATAGTATTATCTGTGCAAATCTTATCTTCCACATTAGAGCACAAGCTCTCTGGAGGAAGGGGTTATGTTTTATTTCACCTTTGCATCCCTTGCTGGTATTTAGTCTTGGGCCTTGCACACAGTATCTTTGTTTTTTTAAAATTCAATCTTATTTCATTTTCAGTTCTGAATTCTCTCTTTCCCTGTTCCTTCCCCCCTCCCCCATTGAGAAAGCAGAAAAAAAAAGGCCATTTCAAATATGTCTGATCATGCAGAACAAATTCTCTCATTAGGAAGGCAGAAGGAAGGAGAAAAAGGGAGGGAGTGAAGAAAGAAGGAAGAAAAATAAAGTAAACCAAAAAGAAAGGAAGAGAAAGAAAAGAGCAAAAAAAAAAAAAAGGAAGGAAGAGACTAAAGAAAATAAGCTTCAGTCCGCATGCCAAATGTATTAGCTTTCAATCTGGAGATGGACAGCAAGTTTCATCACCAGTGCTTTGGGATTGTGGTTGGTCATTCTGCTGATGAGTGTTGCTAAGTCTTTCAAAGTTGATTACCCAATATTGTTGTTGCTGTATAAATTGTTCTCCTGAGTATGCTCACTTCTCACATGGTCTCTGTTGAATATATAGTATAAAGCTATAAAATAACTTTCTCCTTTTTCTATGTACACATTCTTTCCCCCAGCAGGATGTCAGCTCTTCAAGAGCAGGAATATTTCTTTTTTTTTTCTTTCTTTCTATCTCTGACCTCTAGCTCCATGCTAGTTATACGGTAGCCTCTTAATGCAGGCATGGAGGATTTCATTCGATTGAAAACACCAGTGATTTGAACCATTTATCACCTAGCCTAATCTGTATCTCTCCTCAGAAAGAGGAGCCACATTCAGTACTCTCTAATGTCTGAGAGATGCAAACTTGAACCATGTTGAATTAAGGGTGGTAATAACCCACAGGGAATAGCTCATTAGGCATCAAAGAACACAGTACTGGGAAAAGTCAATAGAAAGTAGGAGCCCAGGGAATTACTAGAAGACTGTGTCAGCATGTTGTCTGACTCTTTATGGCTTTATTTGGGGCTTTTGGGGCAGAGATACTGGAGTGGCTTGCCTTTTCCTTCTCTAGTTCATTGTACAGATGAGGAAACTGAGGCAAACAGGGTTAAGTGACTTGCTCAGGGTCACACAACCAGTAAGTATCTGAGGCCAGTTTCAAACCTAGGAAGATGAGTCTTCCCGACTCCAGGCCCAGCACTCATTCTACTGCAGTGCCACCTAGCTGCCCCTTGTTTCAATATAGAGTCCTCTAAAGATGTTCAGGTAAGATTCTGCATTGTAAAAGAGGCAAAACAGAATCAATTGGTTGCAGTAAGAAGATGCTACACAATATTAGGCAGTGGATTCAACATATATTCCATACCTATGGTGTGTGCCACAGAGGGGGATTGAGGTAGAAAGACAAATGCTGCCAGCCCTAAATGAGCTTCCATTCTCCTGTGGCCAATACAGCTGCTGGGCATTAGTTTCTTCATCTGTAAAATGAGAGGGTTGGGATAGATGGCTTTTGAGACACCTTCCAGCTATGATTCAATGATTCTGAGACTATGTACACAGAAAATACCAAATAAAGATCTTAGCTGGGAATTGTTCAATTTCAATTCAACAAATTAAATCCATCAAACACTCCTTCCCCTGATCCTCTTTGTCCTGCTATGTCTCTTTAGGTCATAAGGTCTTTGAGCCACAGACTATTTGAACCACTAGATAGAGTATTTCTATTGTTTCCTTTGTATCTCTCCAGTGGGGGCATATAATTCCTGTACATCATGAATGTTCAATTAATGCTGTTAATCGGCTGATTAAACCTCTGTTAAAAAATTTAAATCGCTTACCTGAATATTATTCATTCAGGAACATTGTCTGTGATACCATGTCATTGAAAGTTAGAAGGGCTTTTGAATAGGATTTCCCCCCCCTCATTTGGTCAAGACTTGTGGTTTCATCAACACAGATGGTGATGAAATTGTCTCTCAACCTAAGGATATCAGCAACCACTTTGTAACTTAGCAACTTACTTAGAGACTTATTTACCTGTGGCCCTTTTGAGGTTAAGTCACTCGGTCAGGGTTATTATGTAGCTAGGACTTGAGGCTAAAGCCTTCTTGACTCTAGAGCTGGTTTTCTATCTACTATGGTTTGCTGTTTTCTTACTCTTTTGATAAAATTATGGAAAGCTAATTTTGTTCAGTTATTTCCAGTTGTGTCTGACTCTTTGAGACCCCGTTTTGGCTTTTCTTGGCAAAGATACTGGAGCAGTTTGCTATTTCCTTCTCCAGTTCATTTTTACAAATGGGGAAACAGAGACAGAGTTAAGTGACATGGCCAGGGTCACCCAGGTAGCTGATAAGAATCTGAGTCTGGAAGATGAGTTTTCCTGACTTCAAGCCCACACTCTTATCCATTGTGCCACCTATAGATGGAAATACACCTTCCCATTACTACATTAACAAAATGCTATTAAAATGTCCACTACAAGACTGCTTCTGTGAAGGGGCTGGCATGAAGTAAGTACGATTATAGGACCAATTTGGCATGGCAGAAAGCCAGCTAAGTTTGGTGTTGGAGGTATTTATGAGGCTTCTTTTTAATAATTTATTCTTTTCTGGGCTCCAATTTCCTCATCTGAGGATTAGCTTAGATCCCTTCTGAGGTTCCTCCTAGTTTATGTTCTACCAAGTGTGGGGTTTAGGCTAGATCATCAGTGTCAAACATGCGTCTCCACTCCCAAGTGTGACCTGGACTAAATTAAAATGTAACAAATATTTTTAAAAAATACAATAAAACATCATTGCATTTTAAGACTAAGTCAATGAGAATCCCACAGGGATCACTGGGAACTATAGAGATTAATGGTCTCCATTTCTATTTGAGTTTCATAGCCCTGGACTAGATCACCTCTAACACCCTTCCTAGAGCTCTTTCTTATGACTCCTATGATATGATGTAGCACAGATTTAACATTGAGATTAAAACATGAAAGCCATGAAATTCCCCTCTCTCCCCTTTCATGTTTGTTGTGGTCATTGTGCATCTGCTCCTAGGCAGACACCATTGCTGCACTGGGCTGCTGTAATGGCCAGATCTTCTGCTAATGAGGGAGAATGTTTCTTATGACCAATAAACACAATCTGAGGGCATTACAGAACAGAGCCGCTCACAGCGA
This sequence comes from Dromiciops gliroides, assembly GCF_019393635.1. Taxonomy (NCBI): domain Eukaryota; kingdom Metazoa; phylum Chordata; class Mammalia; order Microbiotheria; family Microbiotheriidae; genus Dromiciops; species Dromiciops gliroides. The sequence continues at coordinate 56,072,068 of NC_057865.1, read as the reverse complement.
TGCAGCAAAAATAACGACATGCTGTTGAACTCTGAGGGCTAAATGTTGACCTTCTCTGTAATTGCCGCACACACCATGGCAAATGGCTAGCAAGCAATAGCTGGCATTAGAAAGACCAAGTAGGATTGATTTTGGTTCTGCTTGTCATTATCCTGACTACTCAAATCATGGATTAGTTCTTATAAACACAAAAATAGCCTATAATAATAGGCTATAACAACCCTTTGAACCACCGGAGGTGGCCATAAACAAACAAGGTGGGTCCAAACACTCTCAATTATTAGAGAAAAGGGAACATGTTTCGGAAAAACTAGAATAGAGAAAAGGAGAAATAGGAAACTGTTAGGAGTTTTTTTAAAAAATACATTTATTTTGGTTGATGATATACAAGTATTTGTTGAATTTTTTTATCTATGTTTATGATTCTATAAAATCAGATTCTTCTGTTTTGGATCAACATTATATCATATATGATATTTTATTAATGGATAAATTTTGCAGTCTAGTGATGTCTGTCATATCTACTTATAGCTGTTACTGATAGGTAACTTGCATTGGATTGACTATCTAATTAAAGCATAAAGAATTCACTTATTCTAGAAACATTTATTACAGAATCACAGAATATGTACAAGTGCCTGCTGCAAATAGTAGGCACTGTATATGTCTTGTGGATATATAAAAAATATATATACATATATATGTGTATATGTATATATGTGTGTATATATTATATATATGTATAAAATTTTTTTCTTACATTTATCAGTAGACATGGAGTACTGTGATCCAAAATCTTCTGTGGATCCCTATTGTCTCCTAAGTAGAGTTTGGATTCCTTTCCTGGCATTCAAAGTTTCATATGATTAAACTTATGAACTATTTCTCAGAATAATGTTTTAAAGGCATTTTCAGAGGGAAGGTATTAGTAGAGTAAATAGAAAGACCTCATGCAGAAGGTGGGATGCAAGTTGAATCTTGATGCAAGCCATGTAATCTATGATTTATCTGTCCTTAAAGTCTCTACTACTTCTTAAAGTTGAACTAAGAGGTTTATTAAATTATTCTAGATTGATATATGCTATTCTGTTTGTCAGAATGACATCTTACACAGAATTTGAGACTTGGAAGGGATTCTACTGCCAAATAGTGCAACCCAGTTTTCCTTGTCTTCCTCATAATTCTGATCAACAAATCAGGAAATTTAAGTGAAAGCATCCTGAAACCTCTAAAGTACAACCTATAGTCATTACAGTGGTAATGACTATAGGTGTACAAAGAGTATGGGATACCTGGAAATGACAGCATTTATATAGTGCTTTATGGTTTGCAAAGCACTTTACAATTGCCTCAATGGCTTTTTACATGCAGTAATGATTACTAAATAACCAATTGCTAATATTGGAAAGATCCAGGATTTTTTCCCTTCCTATTGCCTCTTTTGGAGATTAGGTCAAAGCTTAGTTCTCTGAAGGGCAGGGCTGATAATGAGATCAAATCTTGGCCTTACCCCCTTCGGAAAATTTAGATTTGATAAAAAGGTAGAGAGATTCTAGTCTAGGTGAATTCCAGCCCACTGTGTTCTAGTCAGTCAAATCTAAGTGGAGGTGGACCCCCTTTATTTAGATTGCCCTAGGTGAGGGTGGTCTGGGTAGAGATAAGTCTCTTTGTCCAAGACTAAGTGATTGAAGTCGTATTCCCCAACCTCTCCTTAAAATAAACCCGCCACCTCTCATTATAATTTCATTCTTTCATTAAATGTTAACCAATTAGAGTTGATTGCCACCTGTCAGCAATACCCACTCCTCCAAGGATATATAAGCATATATAAGCATTAGGAGGACTTCCAGGAAGGAGTCTTTTGTTTATGAGAGACAGCCAAATGACCATCCTTTTATTAATTAATCACTAGCCATCACTAATAAAATGATTAATTACCCAGAAATTAGGTCTCTCAGATTTTTCATTTGTCACAGTAACATTAATAATTCCTAGTATATTGTCATAGTATTGTACACAATGTTTCCCCCCCAAATCACTTAATATCTTTGAGTCCTAGTTTTCCCAATTGTAAAAATGGAGATAATGACACCTTCTTTATCTTCCTCATGATTTTGATCATCCAATCAGGAAATTTAAAGGAAAAAGCTGTATAAATTATATCATTATTGTGGACAGCTAGGAATGGCAAGCCACTTCAGGATCTTTGCCAAGAAAACTGCAAAATGAGGTTACACAGAGTTGGACATGACTGAAACTACTCAACAACAACAAATTATTATTATATACTGGCTGGTCTAGAAGTCGTAGTGCAGCAAGACTTTAATAGCTTAAAACTTCACCATGGGGGCAGGTAGATGGAACAGTGGGCCTGAGTTCAAATCCCGGCCTCAGACACTTGACACTTACTAGCTGGGCAAGTCACTTAACCTCCATTGTCCTGCCCCCCTACCCCCCCCCCCCCAAACCCAACAACAACACTTCACCGAGACACAACTAAGAGATAACTCTTTGTTATGTCTCATAAGATGCAGCATGGTATAGCAGATAGAGAGCAGACCTTGGATCCAGAAAGACTCAGGTTTAACTCGTGCCTCTGACATAGTCCCTGGAGAGGTCACAATATCTCAGACCTATAGAGAAATCTGTCTGACTGTATGTGGCAGAGAAGGTACCAATCTGAATTGGTAGATGGAGTTTTCTCACCTAGAGAGTTCTTTGTACCAGAGAAATAAATCACAGGCCTGGTCTCTAACCTTATCCCTACCATGACCCATCTGAGAGCACTGCCCATAATTACAGTTGACAATTAGATAGTACTTTATGAATAACAGAGCTTTCATGTTTGTGATCTCATTTGCCTTTTACAGAAGCACTGAGAGGTAGGAAATCTGAATTATCAGCCAATTTTATAGATAGGGATACCAAAATTTGAGAGGTCAAAGGAATTGGCCAAATTGGCACAGAGGGTCACTGGCTATGCTGTGAGGCAAACCCATGTCTCCTGACTTCAAAGTCAATAAGGTCCTTTCATCTATATTTCAGTGACCTATGCCCAAATTCATATGACTCAGGGCCATCTGCAAACAAATTTCATGTCCACATATGGTGAAAGAAGACAAATTTGCAAATGACCAACAAATGCAAAATGACAAATAAGAGAAAAATAAAAACAAGACAGGAGTAAAAAAAAATAACTGGGAAACATTAAGTACTCCCATGCTCTTCCTGTGAAAATGTCAACACAAGCAGAATCGATCTGTATTTTGTCAGGGATTTCTTTTGTTTGCTAGTTGGTATTGTTCCTTAGTCATGTCCAACACTTCATGACCCCATTTGAAGGTTTTCTTGGCAAAGATACTTGAGTGGTTTGCCTTTTCCTTCTCCAGCAATTTTACAGATGAGGAAATTGAGACAAACAGGGTTAGGTGACTTGCCCAGGGTCACACAGCTAGTAAGTGTTTAAGGCCAGATTTAAACTCAGGAAGATGAATCTTCCTGATTCCAAGCCCAGTACTCTATGCACTGCACCACCTAGCTGGCTCTTTTGCTTATTTCATGTCATAGGATCATAAATATAGAATTAGGAGACCTAGAAGCTGCCTAGCTCAACCTCCTTTACTAATAATTTTGAATGACTCTAAGTAGTTTTCTGTATTTGGAAAGGACCAATGTGTGACCTTTTCGTGGATGGGGCCTAAATTTCTGCAAACAAGCCAGTTGGAACCACAGAAAGTCACTTTTGGAAAGGACCTCTGAGGTCCTGTAGTCAATCTGTATGTGAATAAAAATTTCTTCCCCAACACACCAAAGAAGTGAGCATCCAACTTATCTTTGATGATCTCCAACTAGAGGGAAACCACTACCTGCTATGGCAGTATACTTCATTTGAGAATAGTCTTCAATTTTATGAAGCTTTTCTTCTCCCCAAAGCCTAAAATTGACTCTTTGAAGCCACTACTCGTAGCTACATTTATTCCTTCTTCTTATCTACCTCATTGCCTTTCAAGTATGAAGGCAGCTATTGCGTTCCTTCCATGTCTTCTCTTCTCCAGACTAAACATCTCTTTCAACCCATCCTCAATTAGCATGACCCCTCGGGCCTTTTGCCATTTTGGATGCCCTCCTCTGGACATGCTCCAACTTTTCAATATCTTCCCTAACATGTGGCAGCAAAAAATTGATTTGATTCAATTCAATCCAATAAACATTTATCAAGTGCACACTACGTGCAAGGCATGGTGCCAGGCTCTTGAGATAAGATGAGAAAACCAGACACCGTTTGTTTTCTTAGAGTTTACACATGGATGTAAATTAAAACAAATGCAATAAGTTTGAATATAATTGCATAGGTGAGATTCAAATAGAGTATCGTGGGAAAAGCGAAGAGGGAGAGAACACTTCTAACTGAGGGGGAATCATAGAGAGCCTAAGAGACGATAAGGTACATAAATAGGAAAGAGCACTGCTTTTTGTTGTTTTTGTAACTATCTTTTGCCAGAGGTCTTGGGTTCAAATTTCATCCCTGATGCTTATTACTTAGGATTAATCATTTCACCTCCCAAGTCTCAATTTCCTCATGAGTAAAATAAGTGGGTTGGAAGAGATGGTTTCTGAAGTCCCTCTTAGCTCTCCAGCTATTGTCCTAGGGTTCAGAGAGATGGTGGCATATAATAAGGAAGGAAGGGAGAGATTTCAACAGCTGAAATGTAGAGAGGTCATTCTAAGTGTGGGGTGCCATAAAGGCAAGGATGCCTAGCTAGAAGAGGGTGGAAACAAGATTAGAAAAAGTAAGAAATCCCATTTTCAAATAATAATTAGCATTTATATAAAGTTTTAAGGGTTGCAAAACACTTTAAACACATAATCTCATTTGATCTTCACAACACAGTGAAGTAGGGGCTATTATTATCACCATATCATATATGAGGCTCAGAGAAGTAAAGGGATTTGACCAGGGTTACAGAGTGTTTGAGGCAGGATTTGAGTTCAGATCTTCCTGACACTAAGACCGATAAATCTTTCTACTGTGCCACCTGTTGCTTGATGTGGTTTTGCTTGTGTGAAGAAAGAATATAAGATTAGAAAGACAGGAAGTAAATAAGCTGTGGGGACCATGCTACAGAGCATGAAGAAAATAGGTGGCACACCAGATAGAATGCTGGACCTGAAGTCAGGAAAACCCGAGTTAAAATCTGGCCCCAGACACTTAACTAGCTGTGGGATTCTAAGCAAGTCGCATAGCCTCTGCCTCAGTTTCCTAAACTGTAAAATGGGCATTTATAACATCACCTACCTCTCAGGATTGCTGTGAGAGAATCAAATGAAATAATATTTGTAATGTGATTAACACAGTGCCCTTTGTATAACAGGCATGGTATACATGCCTTATTCCCTGCTTTTCTTTTTAAAATAAATATATCATTCACTTAACAAACATAATTTCAACAAATATATGTTCTCTACAGCAAATCCCCTTTAGTGTAAAGAAGAGGGTGGGAACAAGAATGTGGAATGAGTGGATTGAGGTACAAACAATTAAAAACTCAGAAATTTAAAAGAGGAAAAGACTGATTTCCAAGTGGAGTGATCAAGAAGAATATATTGAGGACCCATGTAAAACCCACCACATCCACTGAAGTGATCCCACTATTTGAATTATCACAGCCTATTTCCACTGGACTGGAACCAACAACCATATTTTACATAATTATAACTTGGAATAGTGAAAATTTGAATACATACGACCACTTCACTTATTACATTAATAGGAACTGAGCAGCCTATGCAAATTACATTGCTAGAACTTGAAGGAGATAAAAAGACATATTTTAAAATGGTTCCTACCCTCAAGGGGCTTACAGTCTAGTAGATCAACAAATCTCCCTTCTTGGACTGTCAGTTCTCATGGACAAAGGTTCTGTAAAAGTTGATAGCGGTTAGCTGTGTGACCCTGGGCAAGTCACTTAACCCCAATTGCCTCACCAAAAAAAAAAAAAAAATTAAAAGTTGATAGCGGTTACCATCCCATACCAATGCAGGAAAAAGAGAAGTTCATAATAATGATGGTGATGATATCTGCCAAATGATCTTCAAAGTTATATCCGAAATATCATGAACAGCATAATCTAAAGATGATGAGGACTTAAATAATATGGTTAAATGGTGTTGTTTTTTTTTAAGTGAGGGTCTAACACTACCATTTTGTCAATTTTAATAATGGTCACAAAGCCACTCTTTAAGCTCCCACCAGTGATGAGGAAGAGGAGCCCATGTTGTAAAGTTGGCTGAAATTCTTCCAGAAAGAAAAGAACCATTTGTCTTCAGCAGTTTTGGACTGGTTTTCAAGAAGACAGCCAAATCAATTCGGATCTGATTAATTCGGCCAAACAAGTAAATTAAAATGTCCTTGAAGAAAGGAAAAAAACCTATTTGAAAGGATATATAGCTGAGGCTGATGAAATTTTCAATGTCTTTAATTTCACACACCTCTTAGCAGAGGGAAAACCAGTATATTTTCAAGGAGAGCTGCCAAAATCCACAATAAAAAAACCCGGCAAGGATAATTAGGGCTCTAGGCCCTTTTATAGACACAGTAACTCTTAACCTGATTTACAAACAAGTAAAACTTTAGAGAAAAAAAGCAAAGAGAAAAAAGGCTCACCATATTTATTTCTCTCATATTTAGTTCTTCTATATTTTTACTCCTACCTTCTTAGCCCAACACCTAATCATTTCTCAATGAGATTACTGTAGCTGCCTCCCACCTGGACTCCTGCAGACTATAACGATAATTCAGTTGGGATGTAATGAAGCTAGAGTGAGGGTGATAGCAGTATGAGCAGAGAGGAGGGATACATGAGATTTACAAGGTATAATTGAAAAGACTTAGTGACTGATGGATGAAGGAAGATTACAGAATTATTCAAGGGACTTGAAAGTGGATGACAGTGATGGCAGAAACAAATAACCAAAGGATCTGGAGAATAAAGGGAGGGAAGAAAAACCAGAACGTGGAGAATGGACTAGGAAGAAGAAAGGGTACCAGGACTTCCAGGGAATGATGAGACCCAAAGACAGGTTCAGTAGAAGCATGAAGTGGGAGAGGGAAAAGAAGAAATTATGAAAAAGGGGGAATTCCTAATTCCAAGATAGAGTAATTTTCAGTGATTTTGAGGTATAAAACATGACCATTGACCATACCATGGACTGCTGGAGAAGAATAGTGGCAAAAGTCACTGGTACAGAGCAGATTGATGAATTTCAAGGATAGGGTTTTAGATGGGTTTACAATATCCTCTCCTTGATCACTCCAGTTGGAAGTAATCTTCTCTTTTCAACTTCTGTGTGTTTTTTTTTTATTGTTTATACTTCAACCTGTTCATTTCATATATATCGAGCACTTACTGTGTACAAAGAACTATGCTGGCACTCAACAATTCACTTGTAGTTATTCATGTGAGATTATAAATGCAAAGACAGACCACTTCTGTGTAGCATATCTAGCAAAATGCTATTAAGTACTAAATAAATCCTTTTGATTGGTGGATTGAATAAAGTCCCATGCTTTGCTTTCATTATCTGGCGTCATGCTAATCATTTATCCTTTCTAACTCTCATCAATAGTCTTTCAAGTGGGGACTAGGAGATGGATAGAGAGTATCATGGTTAGTAGTACAGAGAACATAAAAGATATAAACATCTTTAGAGAAGTCCACGCTGAAGGGGCAGGGTCCATCTTCTGGGGTATCTGTTGGTTCGAAAGGTGGGGCTTGAAACAAAAACATAAAGCTAGCTCTTATTCCCCATTTCATTTCTCCACTCCATGGTATTCCAGGAGCAATTGTGGAAATTGCCAAGAGCTCTTGGTATAAAGAAAGGCTTCCCAAGAATTTGAATTGCCCAGAAATCAAATGGAGAAAATAGGTTCATCCTCATTGGAATTCTTCAAGTGAATGATGGATAAGCACTGTGAGGGATATTGTGGAGGGAACTGTTACTCAGGCCAAGTGTATTTTTTCAATTAACAAGCATTTATTTTCTCTCCCTTCTATCCTTTCCCCCTCCAAAAAAGAGAAAAGCAAAACCCTTGTAACAAATATGTATAATCAAGAAAAACACATTTCCATATTGGTTAGGTAGAGTTTAGGGGCCCTCTGAGGTGCTTTTAACTCTAAGAATCTGTGATTATGAGAAGATTTTCAAGTTTCTTGTAATAATCTCCATATTTCTTCTAGAATAATATCTCACAAGATTGATTCAACAAGAAAAAACTTGTATTCCCAGTACTGAAAGTACAGAAATTGAAAACTCATAAGAAGAAAATTAATCACTAAATCAACAAGCATTTATTGAGCATCTCTCCACTCAAAGACAATGCCGCAGAGAACTATGTTTTAAAGTATGAGGAAAACATGGAAGTGAGCTCTCTTATAATGCAACTTCAGTGTTTTGGGAAGTCCACACTTTCCCTTAATCCCATGAAGTATTTTCTGGGCTTCCTAGAGGGTTTTGTTTGGCTTTCAATGGCTTTAGAATGTTTCTGAATTTGAGTTTTCTGTGGATGGAAAGCTAGAGGTTACCACTGGCCATGTCTATGTAGGTCTGAAGAAGCAGTTGGTGCGGGGGCCTTGAGCTACAGGAACTCACCAAGGGGCATCCACCTGTGAATGTATTAATGCTCAGAGTAGTGCCTGCTCCGTGTGTGAACAAACCCTAGCTGACTCATCATCCCACCTCCCCTAGGGCAGCAGGTGGAACCAAGGACCTGGCTCTTGACAACTGCTTGCCAACACAAGCCTTCTGCCCTGGTCAGGATGGTTTCTTTGCTGTTCTCTGTGTCATGTTTATTCCTATCATTGTGCCCTGGTTCACAATGTTCTTTCCTCTAAAGTACCTTTTTCTCTACCTACCCAAAACCTACTTGTTCATAAAAGAATCTTTTCAAATGAGATAACATATGTAAAGCACTTTGTAAACCTTGAAGCTTTATGTACATGCTAGCTATTATTATTATAGGAATCATTCTTTCCTTGACCACTCCAATGCAAATTAATCTCTTCTCTAGCCTAGTATTTTACTTATTACATAGCTATACAATTTTAAAATAGTCAATAAGCATTTATTAAGCATCAGCTATTTACCAGGCTAGATATAAGTGGTAAGTGCTAGAGATACAAAGAAAGGCGAAAGACAGTTCCTGCCCTCAAGGAGCTCAAAATCAAATAGGGGAGACAAAAAGCATACAAATATACACAAACAAGCTACATACAGAATAAATAGGAAATAATCAACAAAGGAGAGACACTAGAATTAAGAGGGATTGGGAAAAGCTTCCTACAGAAGGTGAGATTTTAGCATATGATACTGTACCAATTCATTCTGTTTGTTTCATGGCTATAAATTATGTACTCCCAACAGCACCATATGAAATGCATATGAAAAAGGATTCCATATGCATTTCCCAGATGACCTAGCACAATGTTGTAGCACTGTGCTGGGCACAGAGACACTTAACAAATAACATCTGATTAATTTTCTTCTTACAATTTACATCCCTCCAATCCTGGGAATATAGAATTTTTTTTGCCAAATCAATGTGGCAGGATTGTGACTTGGAAGAAATTTGAAGAGTGCTATAGGAAACTTGAAAAGCCTCACAAAATCTCAGATAGAAGATCTCATCTATTTTCATACTGCTTGGCTTGTCTGTGTCCCTTTCTGTATTTGCTTTTACTTTTTTTTTCTGTGTTTCATCCATAGACTTCTTTCTTTTTTTTCTTTTTTTTTTTTTGCAGGGCAATGGGGGTTAAGTGACTTGCCCAGGATCACACAGCTAGCAAGTGTCAAGTGTCTGAGGCCAGATTCGAACTCAGGTACTCCTGAATCCAGGGCCCCTGCTTTATCCACTGTGCCATCTAGCTGCCCCCTCATCTATTTTCACTAAAGCCTCAACAAAGAATCCATTCTACAAATTCCCCCAAATGTTCTCTATTCTTAATTTTTTTTTTGGTGAGGCAATTGAGGGTTAAGTGACTTGCCCAGGGTCACACAGCTAGTAAGTGTTAAGTATCTGAGGGTGGATTTGAATTCAAGTCCTCCTGACTCCAGTCAGTGCTCTATCCACTGTGCCACCTAGCTGCCCCTTCTCTATTCTTAATTTGAAGTGCAGTTGGGTATGCTATAGTGTAGGGCTTTTTAAACTTTCTCCACTCACAAGCCCCTTTTGCCAAAGAAAGTTTTATGCAACCCTGAGTATACAGGTATATAAAATAGGTGTACATAACCTTTTACTGTTGCCAAATTTTCTACAACCTCCACATTCAGCTGCATGACTCCATATTGGGTTGTGACCCACAGTTTAAGAAGCTTTGCCATAGTCCACAGAGCTCTGGGTCTGGAATCAGGAAGACTCCTCTTCCTGGGTTCAAATCTGGCCTCAGACACTTACTAGCTGTGTGACCCTGGGCAAGTTACTTCACCCTGTTTGCCTCAGTTTCCTCATCTGTAAAATGAGCTGGAGAAGGAAACGGAAAACCACTCCAGTGTCTTTGCCAAGAAAACCCCAAATTGGATCATGAAGAATCAGATGTGGGTGAAACAAATGTACAACATTCTTAGTTTGAAGACCTAACATAAAGAGGAACTTATGATGGTCTTTAGACTTCTTCTTCTTCTCTTTTTCTTTTGGTGAGGCAATTGGAGTTAAGTGACTTGCCCAGGGTCACACAGCTAGTAAGTGTCAAGTGTCTGAGGCCGGATTTGAACTCAGCTACTCCTGAATCCAGGGCCAGTGCTTTATCCACTGAGCCACCTAGCTGCCTGGTCTTTAGACTTCTGGACAGCTTTGATCCTCAGGAAGCTTTTCCTTACCTCGAGGTTATGCAACTTTCCCTGTCACTCTTGGTTTTGCACTTGGGGGCCCAACACAACAAATTTAACTCTCTGTCCATGAGACAACCTTTCAGATAGTTGAAGACAGTTATCATATCTCTCCTAGGCTTTCTCTCCTCTAGAACATGTTTCTTCGACCAGTGGTAGAAGGCCTTGAGATTTGGGCCTACTAACATTGGTTGAAGGCCCAAATCTCAAGGCCTTCCAGCATTCTGGGCTGCCTTCTTCTGTTAGCTCTCTAGCGTGTCTATGACCATGCTAAAATGTGGTACCCAAAATAGATTGCTATAGTCCAGGTATGGTCTGACTAAGGAAGAGGATATATAGTGAGTGTGACTCCAGTGTTCCTTGTTTTTAAAATCATGCTTCTCTTCATGCCGTCTGTTTACAAAATCCTTCTTGGCTGCTATATCACACTGTTGTCCATATGAAGCTTGTAGTTCATGAAAACCCCTTAGATCTTCCAGACCAACTGCTGTCCTCTATTGCACATTTATAAGGTTGATTTTAAAAAAATAGAAATGTAAGACTTGAAATTTGTCCCTATTTGATTGTACCTCATTAAATCTGGTCCAATGTCCAGGTTGGAATCAGACTCTGACATCCTAAGTGTTAGAGATAGATCCCTCCAGCTTTGTGGCACCAGTACATTTGGTAACTGTAATACCTACAACTCTATTAAAGTCACTGATGATAATGAGGAACAACACAAGGCAAGGGCAGATCTCTGGGGGCACTCCATTAAAGACTTTGACTGATGTTGACATTGCTCCATTAATGACTCCTTTTTGGGGGCAGCTAGGTGGCACAGTGGATAGAGCACCAGTCTTGGATTCAGGAGGACCTTAACACAAATTCAAATCCGGCCTCAGACACTTAACACTTACTAGCTGTGTGACCCTGGGCAAGTCACTTAACCCCAATTGCCTCACCAAAACAAACAAACAAACAAAAAACCAATAAAAAATGACTCCTTTTTGAATCTGGTCATTCATCCAGATTCAAATCAAGACAACTCTACTATCACCTAGCCCACATGAGCAGAAAGACCTTGTCCTTCCTTAAAAATGCTATTTTTGGTGTTTTCTAACAAATTTCCATTCATGTAAAAATTTAAATTATTTGATTATGGGTTAGGTCCCCATAAGAGAAAGGGAGCTTTATGCTATTTCATGACTACAGTACATAGAGAAACACAGTAGTTATAACAGGCTTTAGGCAAAAGAGTATGGAGGAAGAATGTCTCTATGAATGAGCTTTACATATGGTCAGTCTGAGGCTTTCTAGGTGGTAGAGTAGATCGAGCTCTGGTCTTAAAGCCAGGAGTTCAAATCCTGAGTGAGACACTAGTGAGAGATCCTGGGCAATTGGTTAACTTTTTTTCAGCCTCAGTTTCTTCATTTGAGGCAAATCTGGATAATAATAGCACCTACTCCACCAGCATGTTAAGAGAATCAGATGAAATAATATATGTAAAGAGTTCTGCAAACCTGAAAACATCCAAAGAATTAGTTCTTACTGATTAATATCATTTTTTGGACAAAAATAATAGCATACCGCATTAAAAAAATGGTCTACCTAGCACTTGGCAAGTTGAAAACACTACAATAGTGACATCCCCCAACAGAATCACAGAACATTTAAAAGGACCTTTATAGATTCTCTAGTATAACCCCTTCATTTTACAGATGGAGAAGCTGAGTCCTAGGGACTTGCTCCTCATTACACAAAGAGGTAATAGAAAAGCTAGAACCAGAACTCCCACTACCTAACTCTAGATTCAGTATCCTTTCCACTACCCCTCACTTCCTTAACACAAATATTCAATGCAATAACCAGGTCAATCAACTAACAGCATTAACACATTAAAAAAGATTAGATTAAAAAAAAAACTAAATTGAAAATGTCTGATAATGTTAGCTAAGAGAGTAGTGACAATCTCTGGTGTTCAATTAATTGCTTTTTCTGTAATCACTCATTCTCTCATTCATTCAGTATTGAGGAAGGGCAGCTCTACTTAGCTTGGTGAAACATGAGCTGTCTTTTCCCAACATGCAAAGGCCAACGTGGTGAGAAAGGACACCAAAATTGAACTGCTTTCTCACTTCCAAACAGTTGTTTACAACGGGACTTGGCTATTTTTGTCTGATTTTAAGTGATTCCTAAGTGCACAAAAAATATTAGAAAGTAAAAAAATAGGTTATTTTTAAAGTATCCACCGCTGAAGATTATTCACCTGCTCTGGTTTATTAACTAATAAGATAGGAGTAGACTCTAGTTGGATTTGCATGTGACAGGTCTGACAAACCAGTAACCCATTCTTGCCTTTATTTCTTTTTTAATTAAAACATTTTTTCTTGCCTTTATTTCTACTTGTGAACACCTTTACAACAACAAAAGACAGAAAACAGGAGGTCAGTATGAAACTATTAGATGGTAGAAAGGCTAGAGTGCTAGACTTTGGATCAGGTGTTCAGCTCAACTCTAACACTTGCTAGTTGAGTTACCTTGGGCAACTGCTTAATTTCTTTCAACCTCAGTTTCTTTAACTGAAGAAAATATAGATAACAATAGTACTTCTGTCACTCTACTTCACTTAGTGGAGATCTTTTGCATATTTTACAAGAATTTTTTTTTAAAAAATCATTTGGATACTAAAGCCAAAAAACCCCAACCTTGCTTAAAAACCACAAAAAACAATGTGACCTTGGAAAAACATAGCTTTTGAATTAAGTTTAGTGTGTAAGTTCTCTTTGGAGCCACCTTAGACTAAACAACTGAAAGAAAAGCCCTCCCCTGGTCACAGCTTCATACTGCTATGAGCTCCATCCATCTTATAAAATTAAGCTGAGAAACATCTGGCATTTTCTACATCTCCTTTGAACAGAGTCACTGAAATATTAGCTCAAGAACCCAGAGGCTCAAGGTAACAGCTGCTTAGATTAAATTAATTTCTACCTCCATATGAATTTTGATTTGTTGAATTTTGCCATGAGTAGTTAATTCTATAGCTTTGAATTAAATCATAGGTCCATAAGCAATGCCAACTGCAAAATTCACCGCTGGCTGGCAGGCAGGCACAAGTGACTTATCACCTTGTAGGCTAACCATGTTATATCAAATTTGGTTAGCAATTTCAAAACTTAACTATCACTAGATTAATATGGTTGGGCTTTCTAGGATGTGAAGATCTTTTTTTCACCGTTGACAATATTAGATGGTGAAAAGTGTCAAAACTCAAACAAAAACTCATTTTAACGTCATAGGATCACAGATTTGAAGACAGAGGCCCTTGAAAATTACTGTTTAACTCCCTACTTTTACAAACAAACAAACGAACAAAAACAACAGGCTGAGAGAACGTGTGTTGCTTGCACAGGGTCACACAACTACTATCAGAGGCAAGATTAGAATTTATGTCTTCCTAACTCCAATTCCAGTGTTCTATTCACCATAACATTTTTATTTTTGAGATAAACACAGGCTTATCCAAATGGACTCTGTTGCATTAAGAAAAAAAAAGAAGCATTTAAAAATCAACAATTTCAATGACTTAGGTAGGTCCTAAATGTTCCTCAATGCTTGTACATGGCCAGCTGACCCATTTACAGGTAGGTTTGTCTCTCTGCAGATGAGGTAGTTTTCTCATAAAAGTAATTTGTTATACGAAATAAAATTATATGTCTATTTGCATAAGAGCAGACTACCTTTCAATTGGACCAAATAACCTGCTCAATTGCAGAAAAAAATTTCCCAATCCAGGGCTTAAAAGAGAATGAAGTTAATTAAAAATAAAATTTTGAGTTAAAATAATTGTGTTTATTATTCACTAGATTAAATAGTAGGTACTGTTGGTTAGCATGAAGATTCAACATCTTATCAGCATGGAATAATAAGAAACAATATAGTATGCTGGAAAAAAAATCATTGGACTTGGTCAAAAGAATGCTGGTTTTATGTTCCATCTGTGACATTCAGTCATCTATCTTCTCTGGATTTCAGTTTCCTCACCAGTTAAAAGGAAATAATATTTACAATCTCGTGCCCCATTTTCTTGTCTTATCAAATGTAAAACATGATATGATTATGAGACTTATAACAGTACACCTCATAGGTTTGTGGGGAGGGATAAATGACATTTTTTTGTGTGTGTGGGGGGCAATGGGGGTTAAGTGACTTGCCCAGGGTCACACAGCTAGCAAGTGTCAAGTGTCTGAGGCTGGATTTGAACTCAGGTCCTCTTGACTCCAGGGCCAGTGCTTTATCCACTGCGCCACCTAGCTGCCCCATAAATGACATATTATACAGAGTGTGTTTTGTAAATTATGAAGCCCAATGTACAGTTATGCCCTAATTAATTGGGATAAGGAATCCCTTAAAGGGGTCACATGTATTCAAATTGGCACTATTAGAAATTATAATTAACCCAATGGAAATATGCAGTGCAAACCTGAATAATGAGACCACTTGGGGAGGATCTATTATTCACACTAATCAAACTCTAGTTATAAATATGAGATCTAGTTCAAATCTTACCTGAGAATATCAGATATTTATGGATTAGTTCACAATTTATATTGATTTAGGAGTATTAGCAAGTGTCAACCTTTTTGCGTTTTATGATTTACCTCTGACCTTTGCATCAGATTAATGGGGAAGAGAGCCAAAAGTCATGTTATGAGATTTTATTTTATTTTATTTTATTTTTTTGGTAAGGCAATTGGGGTCAAGTGACTTGCCCAGGGTCACACAGCTAGTAAGTGTCAAGTGTCTGAGGCCAGATCCAAACTCAAGGTCCTCCTGAATCCAGGGCCGGTGCTCTATTCACTGCGCCACCAAACTGCCCCAAGATTTTATTTATATGATTACTTTTATG
Organism: Dromiciops gliroides; assembly: GCF_019393635.1. Classification (NCBI taxonomy): domain Eukaryota; kingdom Metazoa; phylum Chordata; class Mammalia; order Microbiotheria; family Microbiotheriidae; genus Dromiciops; species Dromiciops gliroides. The sequence goes on along the minus strand of NC_057865.1, from coordinate 56,056,299 downwards.
AGATTCAGGTATTAGGGATCATTTTGGGAAATTTTGGTCCATATCACTGATAAAAATTGATGGTCAAGCATTGATAAAACCCAGTTTGAAATTTGGTTGGCTATGACCATAATTTAGGTCCCTAGGGCAAAACAAACAAATAAATCAGTGTTAATCGAGGCTATACAAAAGCAAAGGAAAAAAGTGCTGACCAGCAAAGCCATATGTTATAGTATATAACATGGTATAAAAGTGAGAAGAGAGGATTTCATACAGTTACAAAATGGATCTCAAGAAAAATTGTGTTGTATGTGTAGCATGATAACTCTCTACAGCAGTTTCTTGGTTCCTAGCAATTGGTATTAATTGACATCCATGTCTATGGTTCATTATAGAGTAAACCTTTCATTTTGAAAACCCAATATATTAATAGGATCAGATTCAGAGGAATAATTCATAGGACTGAAATATTTAAGGTGACACATCAGCAGCTGTATTTGACCTACAGTATACAGGACCAGAAATCTGGCAGTTAATTGAAGCCTTTAGGAGGGTATCTAATTAGGAAACAATAAACCAGAGGAAGTCAGAATTATGTCCTCTTTCTTCAGATAGTCACAGAATACAGTTTTCACAGTAGGATTTCAGGTGACTTTGAGATACGATCAAATATCTGGTTATGTGTACATATTTCAGTAAGAACTAAAAAAAAAAATAAAAGCCTGAGAGTGAACATGGAATAAGTAATCAAGACAACAAGAAAATTTTAAGAAAGGGAGAGCAGCTTAACTTTTCATGATGCCATAAGGGAAAAGGAATTATGATGATTGATCCTGTCTAGAGTTCTCTTTATTCTGAATGCACTGCCAATCATGACCCTTGAATGCTATGCGCATTAGAAAAATAGTGTTGTAAGAAATAATGCAGGGAAGAGATCAGAATAAAAAAAAACTACAAGACTGCTCTCTGAATCTACTTGAAGACAAGGCTCCATTATCCAAATCACAAACACCTTTTTGGATTTCAGGGGTAAAGAATAATAGCATTTTAAATGGTAATGAGCATCTCCTAATCAGGGTCCATAGACAAAAATCCTTTCAAACCTATTCCTTTTTCCTGATGAAGGGACAGGGATTTTCTTAAATTTATTTTTTTAAAGCTATGTTGATCTTTTTTTATTTTTGTGGGGCCATGGGGGTTAAGTGACTTGCCCAGGGTCACACAGCTAGTAAGTATCAAGTGTCTGAGGCCAGATTTGAACCCAGATACTCCTGAATTCAGGGCCGGTGCTTTATCCACTGTGCCACCTAGCTGCCCCCTATGTTGGTCTTTTTAAGATGATTACCGAAATGAGATGACCTCTGACCTCCAAATGCTATGTACTGTCTACATTGCATACTAAAACATGTGCATTTTCCCTTCAGAGTGATTGGGAGACCTGAAGAAAGGGATACCACTAGCAAAAGAAACCACTTTTCCACCAGAGGTAAACATTAGTAGATTGCCCATCTTCCTATTTTTTGGTCCCTTGCACAATCACCTCCCAGGTCCTACCTCTGAGTCTTTATTACAGATGGAACAAAGGGTAAGTGAAACTGTGAGTATATAGGGGACATAGAATGCTTGAACCCAAAGGACACATAGGAACTTTTTCAGTCTGACTCCTCTTCTCCTTTTATAGATAAGGAAAGGCCTAGAAAAATCCACATTTATAAAGTAGTTACAGAGCCAAGATTAGAACCTAGATCCTTTGATTGCTGCTCCACCAGTCTCCTAAGCTTTGCTAGTTTATATTGTTCTAAACCCTATTTATTTCAAATTAGTCTGCAATGATTTCATGGGGAAATTGGGAATTTATTTGACTGTGAGCTCAATAAGCATTAACAATGTGGTGGGGTTTTTTTTGTTTTGTTTTTTTGTTTTTGGTCCAAATCTGTGATTTTACTTGGTATAGGGCACTCTCGGTGGGGAAAGTCTCCTAATGCATATGGGCAACTGCCTTACAGTCTTAGAGGTTAAAGGATTTGATTAGAGTCATAGAGCTAATATCAACCTAAGTGTTCTTGGCTGAGTCTGTATATCTATTTGCTGATGTATCTATTAGCTTGGACTGTATTATTACCTAGCTTCCAGGAATTAGGAGGTGATATTCCCCATAGAGTAAAGAGTACACTGTATTCTCTCTTGCCCAGACTACATCTGGAACATTGTGCTGAGTTCAGGGCTCACCATTTCAGGAAGGACATTGATATAAATTGGAAAGGAATCAGAGGGGGGCAACCAATATGGTGAAGGTCTTGTGTCTTTGACATGATGACTGGATGAAACAATTGAAAATGTTTAATCTGGAGAAGAGAAGACTTAAAAGTAGGGCGTTGTGGGTATCTTCACCATTCAAAGGACTGTCATTGAGATGAGTGATTACACTTGTCCAGAGGGCTAAACCAGGAAAACGAGAAGCTACAAAGGTAAACTTAGTCTTGGTGTCAGGAAAAGTTTTCAAACCATCAGAATAGGCTGCACCAAGAGGGGTTGAGCTCCTCTTAATTGGAGATCTTCAAGCAAAGGCTAACCACTTGTTGGGTATTTTGAAGCAATCAGTCAATCAATCAATAAACATTTATTAAGCATCTAGCATCTGCCAAGCACTGTGCTAAGCACTACAGATAGTCCCTTCTCTCAAGGAGCTCACAATCTAAAGGGGAGACAACAAGAAAATATATAAATATATACATATTTTTGAAAAGACATTCTCTTTAAGATATGGCTTTCCTTCTAACTCTAGTGTGTTTGATGATCCTATAGGGCAAGAGGTCTCAATGTGAGGCCTGTAAACTTTCTTTAAAAACTCTTTTGATAGCTACAGTTCAAACATACTTGGTTTCCCTTGAAATCCTATATATTTTATTTTATACATTTAAAAACATCATTCTTAGAAGAGGTGCCAAATCTTCACCAGACTGCCAGAAGGGGCCAGGACACACCAAAGAGGTTTAAAGCCCCTCCATTAGGGGAATGTGGGATTTAGAAATGTTGGCACTTATAGAAAATGGACATCTCATTCTGTAAGCTTATTTCTCCAAGAAGACTAGTCACAAAGAGTCAAAAAGCATCATGAACCAAAACTAGCAACCGAGCAATCAATAAGCACTTATTAAGTAGTTACTGTGTAACACGTGCTATGTGCTAGGGATACAAAGTCAAAAATGAAACAGCCTCTCCCCATAGGGAAATTAAATTCTAGTGGGTGAGACAATACACACACAAAAGTATGTCCAAAATAAATATAAGGCAACTCACGGAGAAAGGGAAGGAATTAAGGGAAGGAGGGAAGAAAGAAAGAAGGAAGGGAGAGAGGGAAAGAAAGGGAGGGAGAGAGAGAAAGGCAGGGAGGAAGCAAGGAAGGAGGGGAGGGAGGGAGGGTTGTTGGGACACAGGGAGGGAAGAAGGAAGGAAAGGAAGGAGGGAGAGAAAAAGGAATGGAGGGAGGGAAGAAAGAAGTTGGATTTCTTAAGCACTACCATATGCAAGGCACTATGCTAAATGGAGTATTATCTCATTGGATTCTCACAACAGCCCTGGAAGGTAAAGTCTATCATTATCTCAGTGATCTATTTAAAACTATTTCATAGAGAGAACTCAAAAGCAGCCCAGACAAAAATGGAATTCAAAACTCACTGTAGAACTCTATTAAATAAAGGATGGTGTTCAGTCTAGGAGCCACATGCACAACATGCCTGACAATATTTGAATTCAAAATATGGAAACAAATAGAGGTTAAGTGACTTGCCCAGGGTCACATGGCTAGTAAGTATCTGAAGCTACTTTTGAACTCAGGTTTTCCTGACTCAAGGTCCAGTGCTCTATCTACTGCATCCTTTAGCAGGTGGGGATCAGGAAAGTCTTCAGATAGAACTTAGTGCTCGAGTTGGGTTGTGAGGAGTAAGACACTCTTATGAGGCAGAAGTGAAGGAAGGAGAGCATTCCAGGCATAGGTGACAGCCAATGAAAAGTCATGGAGATGGAAGATGGGAAGGGCAGTGTGGTATAGAGGAGCCCCAAAGTATCATTTCAATTTTGAGTTCTAATGCTTTTTAAAAAAAATTTTAGGCAGTGCAATGAGGGTTAAGTGACTTGCCCAAGGTCACACAGCCAATGAGTGTCAACTGTCCGAGGCTGGATTTGAATTTAGGTCCTCCTGAATCCAGGGCCGGTGCTCTATCCACTGTGCCACCTAGCTGCCCCCCTCTAATGCTTTTTAGTATTTTTTTCTAATGCTTAAAAAACCTTTTGGTTCACCCTGTATAATGAGGTTTGAAAGGAACACTGGGCCAGATTATGAATGGTTTTAAAAGTCAAACAGAAGAGTTTATATTTAATTCAATAGGGCACCATTAGAATTTATTGAGTCTGGCGGGGGGAGCTAACCTGGTCAAAATGATGCTTTAGGAAAATCCCTTTAACAGCTGTTTAGAGGATGGATTAGAATGGGGAGGGACTTGAAGGATGGGAAACCCAGGAGAGAGCCACCACAATAATCCAAACTAGAGAGGCAAGCTGGTGGATGTGTGAGTATCACTAAGAGGATGGTGCAAAAGATGTTGTTCATGTAGAAAGAGAGATATTTGGTAACTGATTGGATGTGTCCAATGAAGGAGAGAGAGCAAAATGCAAGAGGAATCATGACTTGGAAGTTTGCTTCTGAAAACAACTGTATTATTATTATTATTATCATTATTATTGTTATTATTATTATTATGCTGTTTTAACTCAAAGTTTAGAATACAGAATATTGGAAGAAAATCTTTAGTATCAGCAATCACTTCATGGAAAGGCAGTCTTGGAATACTCCTTAGCAGTCTAGTTCCCCAGTTATTTACGTGATTAGTAACAAAGGCAAAGTTACTTTAAAATTGTTTGGTTATTTTTTTTATTTACCAGCCACACTTCGAAGGAAAACATTGTGAAGTGGCAGAGAAAGGAACTGGATCTTGGGGCAGAACACATGGAGCTGAGTCATGGACTCGCCATCTGTGTGATTTTAGGAAAGTCACATAATCTCTTTGAGCCTCAGTTTCGTTATTTGGGCAAATGGAGGTAAATATTCTTAAGTAAGTAGATATACTACCTACCTCATGAGATTTCTCTGAGGAATTCACTTAAGCTGTTATGTAAATGTGAGATTATTAAATAAATGGAAATAATATCATCACCAAACCTTAATAATTGTTGTTCAATGGTATCTGACTTCTTGTGACTCTGTGGACCATGTTATTTATGGGGTTTTCTTGGCAAAGATAATGGAGTGGTTTGCCATTTCCCTCTCTAGTGGATTAAGGCAGACAGACATTAAGTGACTTGCCTAGGTTCATACTCCTAGCAAGTGTCTGAAGCTGGATTTGAAATGGGGTCTTCCTGCCTCCTGGCCCAGGGCTTTATCCACTGAGCCATCTAGCTGCCTCCTAGACAAACAGTGGTTAAGTGACTTGCCCAGGGTCACATAGCCTGTGTCAGAAGCAAGATTTGAACTGAGGTCCTCCTGATTCCAGTCCCAGTGCTCTATTAACTGAGCCATCTAATTGCTTCTTTAAAGAAAAATTCTGTTGTTTAGTTGTTTCAGTAGTGCCCGACTCTTTGTGACCCCACGTGGGGTTTTCTTGGCAAAGATGCTGGAGTGGTTTGCCATTTCCTTCTCCAGCTCATTTTACAGAAGAGAAAACTGAGGTAAACAGGGTTAAGAGACTTGCTTAGGGTCACACAGCCTAGTAAGTGTCTGAGGCCAGATTTGAGATCAAGAAAAGGGGTCTTCCTGATTCCAGATGTGGTACTCCACCCACTGAGCTGTCTAGCTGCCTCTTTAAACAATAATACATGAATACATATTCCAAGTTCCAATCACTAGTCATAGTTTCTTTCAAAGAGTAAATCATCCTTTAATTCTACAAATGTACCAGGTAGCAATCGATTATTGTGAAGTAGTGGATCATCATCCAGCATTTACGTAGCTCTTTGATGTTTTCAAAAGGCTTTATACATTATTTCATCCTCACAACAGCCCTGTGAAGTAGACACCAGTAATGGTCCCATTTTAAAGATAAGGATACTGAAGCTGAGAGAACTTAAGTGACTTGTCCAGTAACACAGCTGGACAAATTAGAATACTGTCCCAGTCAGTATTCTAATTTAAGTTGATTCCATAGGATATAGCCATAAATTAAGTGGGATAATCAAAGGTCTGCAAAAAGGTGGCACCATTTTGAAGACACTGGAAGGTAGAAACAACTGCTCCTAGAACCTACGTAGCAGGAATATTTGGTTGAAACAGGAAGGCATCAACTACTGTACTTTCTACCTCCAGAGAACACAGTCCCATCTTCCTCCCCACTTCAGTAACAGATGAGGTTTGTCAGGGTCTCTCCCCTATAAGACTGCATAGTCTGGTCCATCTTCTTTCTATCACAAGGCAGTGTCCCAGAGTCTCTCCAGGTCTGAGGTCTCCTCTGTTTCCTCCCTCCCTTCCCCTCCCCTCCTTTGCATCCATCCACATTGAGCCTGATATTCCCAATAACTAAACTTCTCCTAGGGCATAAATGAGGTACTTCTGTCAGCTATATCGAATTCTAGAGACTGGGCAATAACAATCAAAACAGCTCCTCATGTTTGTAGATTGCTTTAAGGCCCACAAAGCACTTTCCCCATAATGACTCTGTGAAACAAACTGCACAACCCTTATCCCTGCTTTATAAGTACATGGGCCTGTCTACAGTCCCACAGGGGATAAGCATCATAGCAGCCACTGCTACGAACATTGAGGCTACAGGCCTGGCACATCATCTCCCAAGTGAAACTGCTCTCCATCTTCTCCATGGCCTGAATTGTGCAGGAGCCCAGCTTCTGAAAATACCCTGCTAACTGTATACATGAAGATGAGCTTGCTCAGTTACTTTATTCCTGTTCTCTAGGTCATTAGGAGAGATATCTTCAATGACTTATTAAATTAATTTTTCCTTGGGAGGGACATGATAAGAATTCTCTTGACAAACATGGGAGGAAGAGAAGGAACAAATATGAGCCCTTCTGATTTTTTTTTCAAACTGAGAAGAATGGACCAGGGTCTCAATGTAATACTGTGCCATGGAAGAGACCCAACAGAGTATTCTGGCTCTGTGGGAAGCTGATCTATTCAGTAGAAAGGTCAGCTGACAATCGAAGCCTGCTAGATTCATAATACAAGCCTACCCTGCCACCTGCTACCTGGATGTGGGGTGGGTGGGGGAGGAAGCCTGTTGTTTCAAGGGTTCTCTTCTCTCTGGCCTCCACTTCCACCCTCTCTCCTTTCATTCTCTACACAGAAAGGGCCTCACCACCTGCTGGAAAGATTAAGGCCATCTGATTCGAATTCCCTCCATACCTCTCTCTGTTCTCCTTCCCAAGCCCCTCCAGTCTCAGACTGATACGGTGACAAGGTTAACCCTTTCTCCCAGCTAGAAGGCGGAAACCTTCACTGGTTTCTCACCATCTACCCTTAAATAGATAAATAATAGACCCTACACAATCTCTCTACAACTTATCTTTCTGCCTGGAATCAGAAAGACTTGTGTTCAAATGTAACCCGAGACCCTTAATAGCTGTGTGGCTCTGACAAGTTACTTAATGGCTACCTGCCTCAGTTTCCCCAACTCTAAAAAGGAGATAAATAATAGCACAGGATTGTTGTCAGAATAAAATGAGCTATTTGTAAAGGGCTTAGCAATATGTACCTAACACATAGTAAGTGCTTAATAAATGCCAGTTCTCTTCATTTCCCCCTCCTCAGCCATTTCCATTTATTTCCTCTTTAATTTGCTCCACTTACTGTAACTTCAATCTCTCCTTTTCAACTAGCTCCTTCTTGATTCCTATATTTCACCCCCAAACCTCACCTTTTTTGCATGGTTATCAGTCTACATTTGCCTTCCCCCTCACTGTCAAACTTTTAGAAAGAGAAATTTACACTCCTCTACTTCTCCACCCACCAAGATTTGTCTCCTTGACACATTCAATCAATTGTCAGTCAAGTTCTATCGTTTCTATCTAAGCATTCCATCCCCTCCTTTCTACTCTCACAGCAGACATTCTAAATTCAGGCCCTCTTGGTCTCTTGCTTGGATAAGTGCAACAGAAAAACTGGTTGTAGAGCCTCTATTCTCTCCCTTTTCCAATCCATCTTTTGCATGGCTGCCAAAGTAATTTTCCTAATGCACCCCTCTGAAAATCACTTCTCTATTCAGAAACCTTCATTGGTTTTTCACTGTTTACCTCTAAATAAATAGACAAACAAGAAACTTATTATCACAGCATCTATCTACAACTTGCCTTTGCAGACTTATCTCCGATGACTCCCTCTTCACTCACTTTTGTCCCCCACCATTCCTGTGCCCTCACCCATCTTCATGTCCTTGTTCATCCCATTCTGAGGGGTAAACCCCATACCCATGAAATGCCTCCATTCCTTTAAGACCCAACGCTACTGCTATCTCCTCTTTGATTTCACCAGATGGAAGTGAACTCTCCCCAAATTTCTCCATCAAGTGATTGTAGCAGTGAGGTCATGAACCCAGGTTTCTTGAGTTCCATATACATCACTCTTTCTACACTGGATTGACAAATCTCTGTGTGCCTCAGTCGTCCCTATAAGAATATAATTATCTGTAGGAGGATTCCAAATTACTTCTAAGTCTGATAAGTCTAGTAACAACACTGAAAACTAAACCCAAGTTGCATGGTTAAAATAATAATGTTGATAAGACAAGATAATGGGCAGCTATGTATGTAGTGCAGCGGATAGCGCTCTGGAGTCAAGTAGACTTGAATTTAAATGTGACCTCAGACACTTACTGGCTGTGTGACCCTGGCAAAGTTACTAAACCACTACCTGCCTCAATTTCCTCATCTGTAAAATGGGGACAATAATAGTACCCACCTCCCAGGATTGTTGCAAGGATCAAATCTGATAATATTTGCAATGTTTGATAATATTTATAATAAATATTAGCTATAATGAATTATTATTATACTTTGTGGCAGCGCTTTGAGATCTTTGAATTAAAATTGTTTTATAAATGCACGATAACAATATCACCTCATTTTTCTCGGTACTCTACTCTCTTCCATGTCTAAGTCACTTCCCTATAATACATCTGAAGTTTAGGAAAGTACCCAAGCTCTATTACTACTTAGTTGGACCAGATGATATGCTATTCATTTGGGCATTTTTCTCTCCATGACAGTGAGGGGTGGAGTGGAAATGGATCCATGAAATTGAATAGTGTAAGCTTTCTTTAGGGAGGCAGTGTGGTGAGGTAGCTCTAGCAGCTCTGGTTCTGAAGTCAGAGGCTCTGGCTTCAAATTGTAGTGTATGGGAGTGTGTGTGTGTGTGTGTGTGTGTGTGCACATGTGCATGTGCATGTGTGTGTCTACTCTTGAGAAATGCTTGGGTCTTCAGGTATCCCAGTCATGAGAACACTGGCCAAGTCATAGGTCTGCAAATAAGCTACCATGTTTTATTCTCTGCATGTGCCCTTGGGGGTCAATTCCTGCTTTAATGTTACAGGTATATACAACTTCTCATATTCTAAACTTTTAAGTGCCATCTAGTTTCATGAAGCTACTAATTAAAGGCAAAATATGCTGCTTTACAAAAATGAAAAGAATACTTACAGTAGGTTTGATCTGCATCTGTGATTTCATCTGTATTGGGAACTCCTGCTGAGGATACACCTTCTACCAATCTCCCACTACTATGTAAATTAGTAATTATAATATGGCCTATCATATAGGGTCATTAAAAGGAAACCCCTTTAACTGAAATAACACTGGGGTGGGGGGATTGGTTTGGAGCTACATGGGAAGTGGATAGAGCATCAACCCTGTAGGACCTTAGTTCAAATCCAACCTCAGACACTTACTGTGTGACCCTGGGCAAGTCATTTAATGCCAATTACCTCCCCCCCCCAAAAAAGGAAAGAAATTATATCAGATTAAATTCTCTGTTTAGAGAGCAAATTGGCAAGTATTCTCCCACTTCTAGACTTAGAGGGTTCACTGGGGTACTAAGAATTTAAATGGCTTGCCCAGATCACCTGGCCAGTCTGTTTCAGAGGCAGGGCTGGAACCCAGGGCCTCCTGGTTCTAAGGCCAACTCAGTATCTAGTACACCAGACTCTCTCAATATAGCAAGCACACTTTGAAAAAAAAAGAATTTTAAATAATACCTTGTAGAATATATTATTAACTTATGACATCTGGTATTTCTGACAACAGACGTATATGTAGTCTTAGCAAACTTAATGGTAAAGCCTCTTTAAGATATATTCTCATTCTAGGGAGATGAGAATGACTTAGGAGCTTTAAAAACTAAAGTGTTTTTTTTTAAAAAGAGAGAGAGACATCAAAGGGCACCTTAGAGATTTTTAAAATTAAAAGTAAGGATTTAAAAACTGCCAAAGATAAATGCTATTAAAAATCACAGCCAATCCATGTTTTGGCAAGTCAGCACTGTCCTGCTTAAAATTGGGGCATCTTGCCAAAAAAAAAAAAGAAGCCCGACTCTGATCTGGAAAGACTGAAGGCTTAAGTCCCCTATTTCAGCTTCTAAAGATACTCAGGCAGAGCTGGAAAAGGTTAAGTGATTGAGTGTGAATGGTATAAATGCATTTTACATCTTCCTGCCTTTTACCACATGTAAATTAGATCTCTTTACATTTTCCTACATAATCAGAAGTCATACAAAGTCATCTGACCTCAGGAAGTTGTTTTTTTCAGGTCAGAGAAAATAATAGAACAGATGGAATTTATTCCTCTCTGTTCAGAGACAACACTGAAAAATCTCATAGCAACATGTGGGAGCTGCATGGGAGACCTGACCAGGGCAGAAGCTTGGGCAACTTCCTCTGACCCAGCATGAGCAACCAGACCTCTGTCTCACATAGCACTTCAGAAATCAGAGTATAATAATAATTGATGTCTATCAATTAATCATTACTAACCAAGGTGCCACAGTGGGTGGAATGTTGGAGTTGGAAAGATCAGAAGCCAAATCCTGCCTCAGTTCTTACTTAGTGACCAATTCTGAGCAAGTAATTTATCCTCGCTCAGCCTTAGTTTCTTCACCTGTGAAATGGGCTTAATGCTAGCACCTACCACACATAGTTTTTGTGAGGACTGAATGACATAATATATGGGAAGTGCTTTGCAAACTTGGAAGTGCTATGTAAATGGTGGTTATTACTATTCTTGGGGCAGCTAGGTGGTGCAATGAATAGAGCACCAGGACCTGAAATCAGGAATTTTCCTGAGTTCAAATCTGGCTTCAGACACTAGCTGTGTGACATTGGGCAAGTCACTTCGCCCTATTTGCCTCAGTTTTCTTATCTGTAAAATGAGCTGGAGAAGGAAATGGAAACCCATTCCTATGCCTTTGCCAAAAAAAAAAACACCAAATGGGGTCACAAAAAGTCATTCTTATCAAGATGCCCAGAAAACATTGAAAGTGAAATGGAATAAACAATTAAATTATGTTTCATAGAATTTGGGGGTTAGCTGTATCTAATTATATGATAAATATTTCAAAAAAAGACACATTAGGGTAACTACTAACATAATATTGGATATTAAAATAATTATTCAAAATATACAAATAAATAATAAAGAGTCTTTATTAACCAGTCTATCCTATTCCCAAATCATGCCTGAGTATGGTAATCTTGTGACATGATTGGACTACTTTAGAATCCAAGATGCTCAAAAATGATTACAAGTTAGGCAGAACACTGTGCTCTCAGCAGTGTAATGGAGAAAATACTGGATTAGACCTCTTGTCCCACTTCTGCCATTGACTGGCTGTGTGACAACTGAGGAAGTAATTTCATATGACATTTTATGGGCTATAAAACAGAATTCTATGATCTGTAAAATTAAGGCAGAGACCAGGACAGTCTCTCCAGTGTATCTTACTTACCCAACTTTATCAAGATTTGTTAGAACAAATTCAACAAGCATCAAAACCAGCTTAGGGAGCCACCTCACCGGTTCCCTTCACCCCACCCAGACACACGCCATTGATCTCCTTAGTAGATGCTGCTTCTTAGTCCATTACTCTCATCATTGCTTACTTCTTCCCCCTTCCCCCCCAACACTGGTACTTCTCTCTTGGGCAAAGTAAAGAAGTTATTATAGATTCTCACATCACAAAACAACAGAGCTTCATGTAGAATGCCAGAATTTCAGGATTGGAAAGTTCATGTCTTTTTTACCCAATAAGTGGTGATAATTCTCTCTTTGAAGATTCACAATGAAAGGGAACCTATTACCACCAAAAGCAAACAGTTCTACTTTCAGGTAACACCAATTAATAGGAAGATTTGCTTTTAAAACTTGCCCCTTTGTAGCTTCCAGTCATTTCTCCTAATTTTTCCTTCTTCCTTACTGTTCTCTGTACACTGCTCATTCCATCTAGCTGTTTCTCTCAAGTGATTTTTCCCCCTCAAAAGTAAACTTCATCACCATAACATCAAGCATTTGTCTAGTTTGTAAAGCTCTGTATCTGTTAATCTTATTTGACCATTACTTCCCTTCTCACTTCCCCACATGCTCATTTCCTTCCACCCATCCTCACATGCCATGAACTTGAGGTACTTCATGAACAAAAATAAACTTGGGTCCACGTGGGAATGTTTTCTGAGACTGGATACTAAAGGAATGATAGGATTATGGTAGAGTTCTAAGAAACCAAAGAAGGAAATTATGAGACAGAAGAAAAATGCTTTAGAGACAGATCATTGCCTTTGAAGATCCCAAGAATGTAAAGGACACTGTAAAGTGAGGAGGTTAGACTGGTTAGCTTCTGAGCTCTAAGGCTACAAGGCTATGATTCTCTAGCCTAGTTAACAGAATGGGTTATGCAGATGAACTAGGAATGACCATAGAAGTCAAGGTAAGAGTAGGGAATAGATAGGAAACTTTCAAAGCATTTCTGGAAGTTATAGGGAGGTGAAAACAAGAAACAAACAGCTACCATATATGAAATGCACCTATTTGTGCAACAATTAACATTTAACTTCTCTTACGGGGAAAGGGTACCGGGTATAAAGCATGGATTGCCAACTTCTCCCTCACTACAGTCTAAGTGGAACTACTTTTAGTTCCCCCCCCCCCCCAAACTTTAGCTCTCTCCCTTTGTTCAAAGGAACATGAACTTTGTAAAGAAAAAGAGATTTAAATAATAGTACTGCCTACCAACAAATACTAGGAAAAATAGGATATTTGAACTTGAGACCACTAATTTCCAGTGGCTGGAAAGGGACAAAAAAGAGGTGGGAATAACTTTACTCTTAAAACATATTATTTAATTTGATCCTCACAATAATTTTATAGTTGAGGATGCTGAAACAGACAGCAGTTGTCAGTTGCCCAAGTTCACACAGCTAATAAATGTCCAAATCTGAATTTGAACTCAGGTCTTCTTGACTCCAGACCCTCTAGTAATCCCTACCTCTAAATTCTAAAGTTTGGAAAAGAATGAATGTCCACAGAGTACTACACCAACCAAATGAGAGACAGCTTAGAAAAAGGTTCTGAGTCTGGGGAAGTCCAAAAAGTCTGGCCAGGCTCATATAACAATCACTTCTTGGGAGATTGACACTGCCATATGCACAGCCATCTTGGAAATTCCTCAAGCAGCCTGCCAATACCTAGAGCATTTAAGTGTTAGGAAACAATTTACAAAAATAATCTCATTTGATCCTCACAACCACCCTGGGAGTTAGGTGCCATAATTAACCCCATTTCATAGATGAGGAAACTAAAGCTCAGACAGTTTATCCAATCTCATTGGGTTGGTAAGTGCCTGAGGAGAGATTTGAACTCAAGTTGTCCTGACAGGAAAGACACACAAATAGAAACACCCTGGCTTATTTTTTCTCCAGAAGAATGAAAGCAATTCCAGCCTGGTTCTGAATTAATAACCAGGAAATAAAATTCAAATCCTTTAAATTAGATTACAAATCTATTTCTATTCTGTGAGGGATTAAGGTAGTAGGCATACTAGAGATCAGACACTCTTAAAATAGAATAAACTTTATGGCTAATGAATGATGCTCATCAACCTTTCTTAGACAACTATAAATAGTTTTAAAAATTCTCTACCCCCAAATTGGGGAGGAGGAAGTATGAGATGTAATAGATTATTCTACATCTTTCATTCATGAATCAAGAAGTCAAGATTATAATACAGTCACCTATTCTTACTTATTTACAGACAGGTTCCTGTTAGAAAAGAGACCAAAAGCCTCTTATAATGATTCTTCTTTTTATGGGTTAACTTTTATATCAAAACAAGCCAAAAGGGAACTTACATATTTATATGACTTCTTATGTAAAGTGTTTTTTTTATATAAATAAGGCTATAAAGACCTTGGTTTTTGCCTAAAACAACTTTCTGAAGTCCAGAGTGGTTTAATCACTGTGCATTTTAAACAACTATTATTCCTATATTCATTGTCACTAATAATTTTGCTAAAATCAGTTTAAACTTAACTTCTCTTTTTTATTTTATAAAAGTATTTTATTATTTCCCTACTTCTCTTTTTAAGACCACAAGGAATACTGCAAGGCCTGTGGTCCTTACACATCTTCATCTCCTGCCTCACCGCGAGAGATATTCCATACAGGTCAACTGTTGCACTCAAGAAGAAAGTGATACTTTAGAAGTCAGCAACAGAAATGTTGAAAATAAAGGCTTTACTTTTTAAAGTTTTTACTTGACTTAAAGAAATGGGAAAAATACTTAAAATTTTGATTTATCAGTGTATTTTCCTTCTTTATGCTCCAACTTTATGATTTTTAACTACATCAGCCTTTGACCTTATTTGTAGTGGGATTGTTACATCCAAAGAATCAGTAATATCATCTCAAATATTTTTGGTGTCACAGAAGACCTCATCTGAGTCCCTTCACTCTTTATTGACACCTTTTCCTTCTAGCTTTTTCTGTTTGTTTTTTTCCCCCTAGTCAGCTAGATGCAAACACAGAACAATCTGCCACTGCAGCTCAGCCAGACTACACAAACGTCCTGCTCCCTCTCACAACACTGCCTGGAAATCAAGTGCCTGGAGAAGACGTGGAGGCATATTAAAAAGGAAAAAAAAATCATGCATTTCTCCATAGGCTACCCGCTGGTAAGCTGCAAAACCACGTTTCAGTGAATGCCCAGCCACTCTAAACAGGGATGCTGAAGGATCCGTGTTACCCTTTCTTACTGAATTTCATACTCAGACAGCCATTTTGCAATACACGGCCGATCCGTGAAATAAGGGGTTATTTCAATCTTCAATGGAAAAAGCCACAGCACGATTAAGCTGTTGTAAAATGCTGCTGTTAGCTGCACAGATGCATAATCTATTGAACGGCAGCAAGTGCCTTTTGCCTAAATCTGTTCAAAATAAGAACTGGGATGTTGGTCGTCTTGGTGATATTAAATTCTGACAACCTCTAACTGATTACTCATGAGCTTAAATGATTTTTGCAGGCAATAATTCAAATAGGAAAACAGAGCTACCCTAGCTAGGTTTAAAAAAACAATTAATAAAACAAAACAGCACAGCATCAACTGGTTTGCACAGATAAAGATCTCCAAGACAATAGATTTCCTGGGCAAGCTAAATAGAAGTTATTCTGTAGCTCATTATCCGAGTCATCTGGCCCTGGCAATAAAAGAAAACATTTAAGGAAGATTTCGGAAGCTTATGTACCTGAGATGCCCTGAAAACTCGCTGTACAGGGGAATGATTCTGCCCCGTCCTCAGTACAAGGATTAAATTATCTAGAAAGGGGCACCAGACAAATCCTCAGAATTCACAGCTCCTAGCCACGATGCTAAAGCAATCAGAAACTTACATAGGAAACCCGTACTCGCCGCCGATGTCCCAACCCACAGCACTGCATGAAGAGGAGAGCAGAATGCAATCAGCATGGGGCTTCACCAACCTTCAGTATGCCTTGTCTTCTCATTTGAGCCACTGTCCATCTCTCCCCTCCTTCCAGTCCCAGGTAAGAGGAATGAGCAAATCAACATTTAGCTGCTAGTTCCTAGGTACACATGTATATTGAAAACAGATCCTGTTGTCACGGCAAAACTTTTTGGGGTTTGCCCCCTTTTTGTTCTCGGGGGAGGATCCAATATCTTCTTCTCCTTCAGAAAGTTGGGTGCTTAGAGAAGGTAGGAACAGTGTCATTTAGTCTCCTGTCATGACTATCGCTAATAGAGAATCACAGCTGTCCAAATGATTTGAGACCTTTGCCGACATGTTTACATTAACCATTCTCAGGAGATGCTCAGCCATCAGAGAACCTTTGCCTTTTAGGACACTCAAACAGCCTCATCTTTTCAAGGAAAGCCTGTCCCTGGTGCTGTCGATGTTCCTGCCTTAGCTAAAGCTTCAGCTGCTGTTCACCTAGCAGAGCCTTCTTCCTCGTGATACACAGCCTAGTAAGAGCATCCTTGATTCAGTGTTACCTCTGAACCACACGGTGGGCATAGCTGATCAGCAATTTATCCCTCCCCCACCAGTCTGAAAAAATTACGAAGTCTAGACTTTAATTCACTCTGGATTCCCGGGACTATAGAACCACCCTCCAAATTGTCAGATGCTTTGTCTTGTGCTACGTGTTTCCCATGAATTGTGGGCAGACTTGCTTTAGCGGCCTCAGTACCTGACTCACTCCCCCGCTGCAGCTGCAGTTTTTGCTCACTGCCAATCATTCCCATCTTGACTGAAAACAGATACAAATTTAAGCCTCACAAAGTAAATTATTGGAGAGTTCATGTGAGTTATTTGGATAACCTAGTACCCATTTTTTAGATCTACTCATCTTTAACATTCAGTAACGTGGAGAAAGCCACATCTCAAGTATCAAAAATGGTACAAGCTATTGATTAACTTATTAATCCAGAATATTCAGAGATGGTAGAATAGTTATATTAAAAAAAACATTGTTTATTTCAGGCCCACTTGGCAGTGAGGGTTATTAGGACCTTTGGGTACAATCCTACAAGTTTCTGTAACATCCACAGTTCTCATGAGCAAATGATTCATATAACCTTTTAATATGTCACAGTATTGAGCTAGATTTTCCCAGGGCCTAAGTCAACTTCCTGGGAATAGTAGGTACTTGGGGAGGCATATTACCTGTTTCAAGTCAGCCTGAATGGGTTAGTGTCACAACTTAACACTTCAGGCACTAGGCATCTTTGTTATCATCATCTCCCTTAACATTTCCATATTCTTTAATTAAAACCCATTAGGCTTAACAATAGGATCACAAATTGAGATATATAAGGGGTCTTATTCCAACATTTTCATTTCACATATAAAGGAAACTGAGGCTCAGTCATTAAAAGCCTCACGACTGGAGCACTACCAGATTTGAACTCAAGTCCTCTGACTGTGTTATTTGATATGACAGGCTCTTAGAGGGCAGCACAGTGTAGTGGAAAATAGGCTGGATCTACTACTACAGGACTGAGGCACAAATCCTAGCTTTGCAACCATGGTTACTTATTTTCTTTTATCCTCAGTTTATTCTTTTATAAAATGAATGGGTTGGCTTAAATGACCATTACAATTTCCTTCAACTCTAAATTCATGATGTTTTTCACTAAGACAATCTTCTCATTTTGCCCAAGTAAAAAGTTTTTGAGAGTTGAAGTGATGTCCCCAGTCCTAAACCAGATGGCACAGGGGGAAAAATCATGAGTTTTAGAGTTAGAGGACACGTGGTCAGATCTTGCTTTGAATGTTCAATATCGCTGTGACTTTGGACAAATAATTTTCCCTCTCTGAGTCTCAGTTTCCTTATTATAAAATGAGGAGATTGGACTGGATGGCTTCAAACATCCATTACAGGTCTAAATATATGGTAATATGAGTCCTACCAATAGTGTTAATATCAGTATTGCCCATATATTTTCCCAGCAAAGTCCTACTTCCATTGTAGGTTGATGGGGATCTTGGGTTTGTGGAGGCTTTGCTCCTGGAGCACAGGTTTGGCAGGTTCTAAAGATGGAAAGGTTTGAATGTCATTGGGGGCAATGACAGACTCAGAGAGTACCAGCCTTTCAAAGACCCACCTAGCTAAATCTGATAAACTTTATGGGTTGGCCATTGGGTAATGGCCTTTGCTCAGCCATAGCAGCTCATAAAACCATTTCCTAAAGTTAATCTCTACATCAGTGGGAACAACTTTGACACTCATGAAATTGTGAATCTTCAAGATATTGAAATTCCAATATATTAATACTTCTAAAAAGAAAAACTATCAACAAGTACATGCAGCATAATTATCTGCCTTGTTTACTTGTAAATTAAAGAAACAATCAATATAGCAGAGGAACTATAGCTCATGGTATTGCAAAGCAAGAAGCTAGTAATACCCAAAGATGGGAACTGAGGACAGAGTTTTATGGGGTAACAGAACAAAAGGGAAACAAAAGACTGCTCTGGAGTCACTTACAGAAACTATTTAACTACTTTAATGTAAATGAACCTTTAACAAAAGAAAACTATAAGACTGCTCCAGAGTTAAGTATAGACTCTACTTAACTCTAAATATAAACTATTTAATGTAGGTGGACCCTTTTACATAATAACATAAAGTCCAGGGAGTAAGGTGGGGAACCATTGGGAGCGATAGTTTGCTTGGGGAGAGGTCCATAAATCAATCAAGAGTCTGGAATTGACAAAGACCAGTCAGACCCAGGCACCTGGGTAGGGGAACTAGGTCAGTTCTCAGTAAATTTATAGTTATCAACCTATATGTATATGGATGTATATAGGCACAGAAATATGTGTGCATATATACACATGTATATATGTATATGTGTATACACATATGCACATGTAAGTCCTCTCCTCTGTATACAAATGTATTTACCATGTATATACAGTATATACATCTCTACATAAGCATGAGCTTATACAATACATAAATGTATATATATATATATATAAATATGCATACCCACATCTTCCCCAATATCTAAAATATGATATGTATAATATAATATGTATATCTATAGATGTGTGCACATGTACATATACCTACATGCATACATATATATGGCTGGATTTGGGATTTCATTTATATATTTCTCAATGATGAAAATCACTCTATTCATGCAGATGCATACTTGATATGCTAATCACTCTATAGGACATGCTTGGGGGCACATTAAATGACTTGTCCAGGGTCATATATGTGCAATGCTAGGCTTGAATGCAAGTTCTTGACCTGAAGGTCAGCTTTTTTACCCAATAAGCCATGTTACCTTACTCCATGGTTCATTCATGCAGTCTCTATTTCAAAAAAAATAATCTAAAACTGTAATTCTAGAATATTTCAATTCAGCAGACATTTATTATCATGTGCAAGACACTGCTTAGGCACTAAAGTCACTAAGAAACATGGAAGCTACGACATGAACATAGATGAGTAAAGATGAGGAAATTTGAAATGGGAGCAGGCATTGTGAGCTAGAGGGTTTAGGATAGGCTTTCTATAGGAGGTATTCTGCAAGGCTTGCTGTTATGACAAGTTCCTATAAAAAAAAGGAAAGCCTTAATAAGGGGGAGAGTTGTGTTTTAGCCTAAGGCCAATGACTTCCCTTTGTAATATTGCTATCTGTAAGGGGCTATCACATCTCACACTGAATTTGTGATATGTGTGTGTGTGTGTGTGTGTGTGTGTGTAAACACACACAGGCATATATATATATGTATGTATGTATGTATGTATGTATGTATGTATGTATGTATGTATGTATGTATGTATATCCAAGTCAAGAAGCCTTTATTGAGCACTTGTGTTTCAGGCATTGGATTAAACACAGGAGATACCAGAAAATCCCAAGTGGTCCCTGTACAGACATGATATATACAGGATAAATTGGAGATAATCTCAGATGGAAAGGACTAACATTCCAGAGGGTTGTGAATGGCTTCTTGAAGAAGGAAGGATTTTCTCTGAGATATGAAGGAAATCAGGGAAGCTATAAGGAAGAGGTAAGGAGGTTGAGAATTCCAGGCATGAAAAACAGCCAATAAAATGCCCATAGTTAGGAGATGGACTATCTTGTTCGAAGAACAGCAAGGTGGCCGTTGTTACTGAATTCCAGAGTACACAGCATCAGTTGTGGGAACGGGGAAGTATTAATGTGTAAGAAGATTGGAAAAAGTTGGAGGGCAAGTTATATTTAATCCTGGAGGTGGCAGGGAACCACTGGAGTTTATTAAATAAGGGAATGATATGGTCAGACCTACACTTTAGGAAGATCATTTTGATAGCTGAGTGGAGGATGGAGCAGTATTGGGGAGAGACTTGAGGCATGGAAACCAACAGCAGCTATTACAGTAGTTCAAGCATGGGGTAATGAGGGTCTGCACCAGGTAAGTGTTAGAGGGGAGAGAAAGGGGGAGAGAGAGGGGGAGAGAGAGAGGGAGAGAGAGAAAGGGAGAGAGAGAAAGGGAGAGAGAGAAAGGGAGAGAGAGAGAGGGAGAGAGAGAGAGGGAGAGAGAGAGAGGGAGAGAGAGAGAGGGAGAGGGAGAGAGAGAGGGAGAGAGAGAGGGAGAGAGAGAGGGAGAGAGAGAGGGAGAGAGAGAGGGAGAGAGAGAGGGAGAGAGAGAGGGAGAGAGAGAGGGAGAGAGAGAGGGAGAGAGAGAGGGAGAGGGCGGGGAGGGAGGATGTGATGAAAATGAAATCATTAGGATTTAACAGCTGATTGGATATGGGTGTGTGTGTGAGAGAGTAGGAAATTGATGATGACTCCTAAGTTTTGGGTCTTGGGAACTGGAAGAGTGGTGGTGGTGTTCTTGAGGGTCATAGAAAAGTTCAGAAGATTCAGGGAACAATATGGAATTCAGTTTTAGACATAATGAGTTAAAGATATCTATGGGACATCCAGTTCTAGATATCTGAAAAGTCATTTGGAGATGGGAACATGGAGATAGAGAGAGGCTAGAACTGGATAAGTTGATCAGATAATCATCTGTACAGAGACAAAAATTGAATCCGTGGTGGATAATGATATCACCAAGTGCAATAGCATAGAGGGAGGAGAGGAGAGGAGAGGAGAGGAGAGGAGAGGAGAGGAGAGGAGAGGAGAGGAGAG
This sequence comes from Dromiciops gliroides, assembly GCF_019393635.1. Taxonomy (NCBI): domain Eukaryota; kingdom Metazoa; phylum Chordata; class Mammalia; order Microbiotheria; family Microbiotheriidae; genus Dromiciops; species Dromiciops gliroides. The sequence continues at coordinate 56,035,118 of NC_057865.1, read as the reverse complement.
GAGAGGAGAGGAGAGGAGAGGAGAGGAGAGGAGAGGAGAGGAGAGGAGAGAAGAGGCCCTGAATGAAGATTCAGTAAAGCAAACTGAGAAGGAGCAGACAGACAGGACAACCAGGAGAGAACAGTCATGGAAACCTAGAGAGGAGACAGCCTCAAGGGGAAGAGGGTGAGAGACTGTCAAAGACTTCAGAGAGCTCAAGAAGTATGAGGTTTGAGAAAAAGTCATTAGATTTGATGAGATTATTGCTAACCTTGGAGAGAGCAGTTTCATTAGGAGGATGCCTTCAGAAGCCAGACTGAATGATTAAAAAGGGAGAGGAAAGGAAGTGGAGACATTGATGGCAGATAGCGTCCTTTAGCCACAAAAGGGAGGAGAGATATAGGACAATAGCTAGTAGAGAGAGATGGATCGTGTGAGGGTTTTTTGAGGATGGGTAAGATGGGTTGTGTTCGTGGATAGCAGAAAAGCAACTAGGATATAGGAAAAGAGCCAAGTTTATTGAGAGAGTAGGGACTACAGAATGGGCAATCTCTTGGAGAAGACAGGATAGAGTGGAATTACTTATGGGTATGTGGTGGGATTCACCTTGGCAAGGAGAAGGGCCGCCTCTTCAGGTGAAAGAAGTACGAAGGAGAAAATACTGAGGAAAGCTATTTCAATGTTGAGAGATGAAGAGGAGGGGGAGGAGGGAGTTCTCTGCGAATGCCCTCGAGTTTTTCAGTATGATCCAAGATTCTCAGCTGAGAGGGTGGAGAAGGGGGGAACAAGGGGAGGCTTGAGGAGGGATGAAAAAGTTTGGTAGACTCACAGTGGTGAGCTGGGGTCACAGCAAATCAATTAGGGATAGTGTCAAAGGATTGTTTTTCCTCATCGAGGATCCAGCTCCAATTACATAATGTAAATTTGTAGGGGGTGTGTGGCTTTGTGTTTTTCTCCAGCTTTGTGTTAATGACATGCTCCACTGGTATCCATGCCTGGACAAGAAATCTAGAAGAAGACTGGTTACGTTAGGGCCTAGAAAGAAGCAGAGAAGGGATTAGGAGACAAGTGGAGAAATGGAAAGATGAGGCCAGGATAAGATAAACCTCATACCAAAAGTCTTGGGCCTAGCCCCATATTCTCCCTCCAGAATTGCAAAACCCTCTGCTTCTAGGACCAAGACCTCGGGCTGATAGCAGTTTGCCTATAAGTCAAGTATAGCCCTTTATGGGCTAACCCAAGAACCAACACAAACTGTATTGTTCCTGTAGGAAAATGCATTTCTTGTTCAAAATTCAAACTTACAAATGAATTTCTGGAACTCGTCATTTCCCAAACTACTATAAGTTGGATACTGCCTATATAATGCAAGAAATGGTTTTAAATGACTAAATCTTACTGAAAAGTGGTTCCCCCAAACCCCTTTCCTTGTTAATGACTTCCTAAGAAATCAGACTTGGTCTTTAAATCACTACAGGTGTTCTACTTTAGTACCATGGAAAAGATCAAAGAATTACTGGGGGAGGGGGCTTATTATTAGAGAGTGAAGAAGCATTCAGAAAAAAAAATATTTATTAGAAAACTATAAATTAATTTCAAGTTATTATCAGGTTTCAATTTCTGTATAAAGGAAAAAAAATCAGTCTTTAAATTTATGATAGGGATTATATTCCTGGAAAATGAGATGCAAATCAGCACAATCTAAGTCAGATCTGATTTTTCATAGAAAAAAAAATGGTTTTAATAAGAGGCCGTGATTCTGAGTACCTAATACTCAATTTTACAGACATAATCAACAAATATTAATCAGCTTCAATTGACATATACATAAACAGTCTAAAGCTTTCTGAAGTGTATCCTAACCAATTAAATAAAGCAATAGGGTGATCAATTACCCAAATTTCATTTCCTTTAATTTCATTTGTTTGCCAGTTCCCTGGGAATGAGTTTAAGCAGGGTAAGGGGAGGTATCCCGAGGTTGGGAGGAAAGGGCCTCGGGCACAGCCTCTAGAAGAGAAACCTGATTCAAATAAACAAATATCAATTAAGTATCTACTGTTACTTCCCCTCAGTAGGCCAAACATTTTGGGAATTAACACAGACAGTAAACCTCTCCCCCACACCCAACTGCCAGAGGATTAGCATTTAGTAAAAGGATAACAAAAATGGAAAAATAATCGCAATACAAGCAAGAATAGAAAAATGTCATGAGGGTGAGATCCCCCAAAGCTAAAGCAACTTGAAAGAGGGATCACATTTTTTTTTTTAATTTGAGGGGAGGAGAAGGTGGTAGAGGGTATGACAGTAAGAGAGAGGCAGCCTGATTTAAAGCCGGAAGGAATCTTGGATGTCTTATAAACCCACCCCTCAATTTAAGGGTATGAAACTCAGTAAGAGAGAAAGGACTTGAAGACAGAGCCTTAGGCCTCAGATTGAAAAATGTCTGAATTTCAGAGAGATCAAGGTTAGAGTGGGGTTCTGAAATAATTCCTAACTAACAATAGCACCAGTCTTGGTCGTTTCCACTCTCCAGACTACCCTCTTATAAGAGTCAGGCAAAGGAGGTAACAAGTTAGTGGAGCTTCTTGGCTGAGGAAATAAATGACTGGTGGTGGTGGATGGGGGACACTTAGAATGGAAATAGTAAAGAAGTTTCTCCAGGGATCTGGACTGTTTAAACACCCTGAGTTCTAACTGAGCACCGGATCATTTTGGCTTTTGTTAGCGTTTGTAGAGTACTTTTAAGGTCTGCAAAAACAATTTACAGTATCTCCTTTTCTCCCTCACAACCACCCTGAAGGCAGTTGCTCTTACTATCATCCCCATTGTAACAGATGAGCAGAGTGGGGCTGAGAGGCTATTATGACTTTCTGAGTCACACTGCTAATACATATCTGCAGTTGGATTTGAACTCATCTCGATTCCAGTTCCAGTGTTCCATCCATTGGGCTAGTCTGAATTTGAAGTGCATAAGAAGGGCCAAATGTTTTTATCCACTCATTAACAAACATTTATGGGGCATATATTTAGATGCAATGCATGTATTTAATTGTAAAGGGGCTAAAGAGGTAAAATATAGCCCCTGCCTTGAAGTGGTTCACAAAATACAATAGGTTGTACAATGCATAGTGTGCTGGGGTCAGGAAGATCTAAATTCAAATCCTGCTTCAGATACTTATTAGCTTTATGACCCAGGGCAAGTCACATAACCTCTGTGCCTCAGTTATCTCATCTGGAAAATGGGGATAATCATAAGCACCTACCTCAGAAGGCTGTGGGAATAATTTACACATGTAAAATACTTTACAAACCTTAAAGTGCTATATATTGATTATTACATATGCTAAGTAAAAATTGTTGAATTAATGAGTTTCAATGGTATAAGACAAGGGCTCCTTTGGAAAACATCCTATAGACCCCTGATTTCTAGAAACATTTGGTGCCTGCAAAAGTTCAGAGATTCTCCTTTACTCCCTAATACTCAAAACTAGGAGAGGAATCATATTTAACAAGACCCACCGATAAGAAGTAACTAGCCAATGTGATGAAAGTACCAAACTGTTTGTCAATGCTAAGCTGCATTCAAAAATTAAATCCCTCTATCAGTATCTAACGATACTTGGGGAGGCAAAGTCAGAAAAATCACTTGGGAAATCAACACAAAGAGAATGTCATATTAGGTAGTATTTCTATCAGAATCCCAGACTTCGAGCTGGAAGGAACTCCAATAACCATCTGGTCCAATGCCCTCATTTTTCAGATGAGAAATCTGAGGAATAATGAGATGAAGTGGCTTGTCCAAAGTCAAGCAGGTAATGAGTGTCAGGAGCAGTGTCGGAAGCCAGCTTCTTTGACTTGGGAGCCCGTCCTTTTCTAATTGTAACTATGCAACTTTTTATCTGAACAAAATCCTCTCACCTGCTTCAGTTAATTTGATGCTTCCCCATAGCCCTAGGCCATAGAAAGGGAAAGTATGATATATTACTACCATTTTCCAATAGCAAAACCGGACAATTTGTAAATACGTCCTTTCAGGCTAATCTAATCTTTCTGTATAATAGAGCAAGGGGCTGAGTGAACTCAGAAGCAGCAAATCATCTCTCTGCACTTTGACAGGGCTTTATATTAAATTCCATATAACATACTGATCCAGAAATTGAGAAAATATATTTTAGAGTAAATCATTCAATGAACTACATTCAGAGTTTTTCATAGTAAGGTTTTCTAAGTTGGCAGTGGACCTCGGATGGGTATGTCATAGGTACTATAATGGTTAGGGCACTCAATTTAACAGTAAGAAAGCCTGGATTCAAATCATACCTCAGACATTATGTGTCCTGGGTGGGTCCCTTAATGCCTACGGGCTCAGATTCCTCAACTCTACAATGAAGGGACTAGACAATGGCCTCTAAGATCCTTTCCAATTCTTACTATATGATCCTATGTATGAGTTCAAACTGGCTTAACAAGAGGAATCCTTGGACTTTTTGACTGCCTTAGAAGGTGGACGTGGTATGAGTGATAGGTATATGGCAGAATAGTGGGGGTCAATTCACAGGTGTGGCCACTGACTAATTAGAATGACTTTGGAAAGATGCTTGATCAGATGAGCTAAAGGTTGCTAATTTAAGATGAAAGTGAGTCAGGGAGTCAATATGGGACAGATCTCAGTATTCCTCATCAGATCAGGCAAGTTAAGCAAATTGGAGTCACAGATGGGCTCCAATCCTGGTTTGGCTTAATCGACAGAATGAACTAGAGAGAATGAAAGAAGCTGAGAGGATAATGAGGCAGGGGCTTGCCAAAGGTCGGTACAGAGCCTCTCTCAGGAGCCTAAGCTATGCCCAATGGAAGCTTCCTGTGAATTTCTATTAGTCCTAGGAGGGGCCAGCCTAGTCTTATAACATCCTCACAACCCAAGTGCCAGCCTGGACCCTTTCATCAGCCTTGGTCTATAAATCCTATGAGTCAGTCAAGAGACTGACTGCTATGTATGTATTCTGAGTTCTCTGCGGAGGCAAATAAAATGACTTTCTTTAAATCCTTAATGCCTTTTCTGTCTAATTTATCTCCAAGGAATAGGGTCAAAAGATTTAAAAGAGAGTGGTGGCTCAGGGTCTTAATAGTATTTACCTTTCACTGAGTTTGTTGTTCTTAGCTTAAGAGAAAGAGACAATTGGCATTTGCATTAATATCAGACATCTTTCACAATCTTCTGGCACCAAATTTTTACCTTAAACTTTTTTGTTTTTGTTTTTTTGCAGGGCAATGAGGGTTAAGTGACTTGCCCAGGGTCACACAGCTAGTAAGTGTCTGAGGCCAGATATGAACTCAGATACTCCTGAATCCAGGGCAGGTGCTTTATCCACTATGCCACCTAGATGCCCTCCTTAAATTTTAAAAGAAGTTTATCCATGCCTATTATTTTTATATGACAGTCATTCTTGGATACATTGCTTCCCACCAATTCAACAAGTATTATCAAAGCCAGTTACTACTTGTCAGGCACTGTGTCAGAGACCAGGGATAAAAAAACAGAAACAGAAACAAAAATCACCCCTGATTTTGAGGCTTATATTTTATGCTCTTCCCCTTCTCCCCTTCTCCTTCCCCTTCTACTTCCAACAAATGGAAACTCCCTTGTAAAAACAGTTAAACGAAACCAACCCAACACAGATATTATTTGATTGCCCTAAATTTGGGCAGGACCAGGTCAAGTTGGTCATAAGAAGCATGGGCTATGGTCACTATATTCAGAAACAAATAGAATTTAGAGGTACAAAGGAACAAGGCAATATTGAAGATGGAGAATAATTTGCTCTACGTAATGATAGCTACAAATTACAATGGAGAACCATCTGGACAGTAGTCAGCAACGAGGTACTCTTTGTAAAAATGGAAAACCTACAGGGAAATGCACCAAGAGAAATAAATGACCAAAGAAAATGGATTGTGGCCAATTTACTTAGTATATGTTGGACCCTTGTCTAGGTCCAGGCTTCTTAACTCAAGAGGGACACAGAGATTTTGGAGAGATTTCAGAAAAGACAAAGATGATTAAAAGGTTGAGCAATAACATGAGGAAGAAAAGCTAAATAAATGACTTGACCTGGAAAGGGGAACGACAAGCTTTAATATAGCTATAGATGCTACACAGGCTACGATCTTATGAGAAAATAATAAGGAAATTCAGGTTTCTACATAAATAAGTAATATCCCAGAAAGGGTTAATCTCTATGGAATTTGTGGTATCCCTTAAAACACTTGGTTAGGCTAGTTTAGGAGTGAGGCGACATGAAAGAAAAGGAATATTCTAGATAACCAACTGGTTTCCTTGTCAGTATCATTCAATTCAATTAAAAAAGTATTGCAAAGAAAACGAGAGTCTGAGGCCACCAAGGACAACTCCTATAGTTGATCACCCAGCAAGCCCCTGAACTAGTTCCTTTCTAAAACTTACAGACCTGGTAAGATCTCCTCATTCTTAATTTAAAAAGTTCTTTATATGACCATCTCATCCCTCAACATATTCTCCTCCTTTTCATGGCCTGGAAAGTTTCTGGAAATTTTCTTTATACTTACTACCTTTGTTTTTTTCTCCCATTCATTTTTCACACTCCCCCTCCCCCCTTGCAACCTGGCTTTCAACTCCACGACTCGATTGAAACTGCTCTCTCAAAGATTTCCAAGGATCTCTTTTTTTGTTTGTTTGTTTGTTTGTTTGTTTGTTTTGAGGGGCAATGGGGGTTAAGTGACTTGCCCAGGGTCACAGAGCTGTTAAGTGTCAAGTGTCTGAGGCTGGATTTGAACTCAGGTACTCCTGAATCCAGGGCCGGTGCTTTATCCACTGCGCCACCTAGCCGCCCCCTCCAAGGATCTCTTACTTGTTAAATCCTTTGCTCAGCTCTCCATCTTTCTCCTTGACTTACCCACAGCTTTTCATAATGTTGACATTCTCTTCCTCTGTACACTCTTTCCCTCTGGCTTCTGGGATGTTGCTCTCTCTAAATTCTCCTCTGTGTTAGTCTCCTCTGCACTTAATCATATATCTTCCATTCCCTTGGGGGTAGAATGGGAGCTCTTTGAAGGTTAGGACTGGGCTCTTGCAATTTTTGTACCCCAGCATTTAGCCCAATGCCTGGCACAAATGCTTGCTGGATGATCAACTATAGGAATCCCTCAAAAGTTCCCTTCTGGGCCCTCTTCTATTTCTTTTTTTCTGCCGTGTTCTTTAGTGACCTCATCTGCTTCCCTAGGTTCCATTATTGTCTCTATGTAGATGATTTCCAAATCTACATATCCATTGTAACATTTCTTCTGAACATCAGTGCCATATTGTTACCTGCTGATTAGTTTCATGTAGACCACAGGATCTTAAATACAGAGCTTAAATAGAGTCTCAAAGGCTATCTTATCCAACCCTCTTATTTTACAGATGACCAGAAAATCTAAGAAATTTGCCCAAGGTCACACAGTATATAAATGGAAGAACTGAGATTCGAACTTAGGTTTTGTGACTCCAAGTTTGGCACTCTTTTCATTCTACCATAATTCCTCTAACCAAATTCAACATGTCCAAAAAGTGGGACTCATGAGCTTCCCCCCTAAATGTATCCCTCCCCCAAATTTCCCTATTTATACTGAAGTGCTTTCTAATAGTTGCCCAGGTCCACAATATTGGAGAGATCCTTAACTTTTTGCTCTCCCTTACTAGCTCTATCCAGTCAGTTGCCAAGTCTTGCTTACTAAATCTCTGCATCATCTCTCATCATCCATTCCCCATCTCTCCATCCATTTAGCCATTTCCCTAACTCAGTCCCTTCTTACCAGTAAAGACAAATGATTACTCTTTTTTTTTTTTTTTTTAGTGAGGCAATTGGGGTTAAGTGACTTGCCCAGGGTCACACAGCTAGTAAGTGTTAAGTGTCTGAGGCCGGATTTGAACTCAGGCACTCTTGACTCCAGGGCCGGTGCTCTATCTACTGCGCCGCCTAGCTGCCCCAAAATGATTACTCTTGAACTAGCATATCCACACACACATATTGCCCGCCAGCAAATCCTGCTTCCTGATCCCAAATATGAGAAGAATATTTCTCTCCAAAATGTGAACTCAGAGTCGAGTGATGATATTCATGAACTAAGATCCAGACTGCTCTAGTTGGATTGCACTATATTGTAGAGGCTGCATATACATAGATGAGAAGTGGCCCAGACCCTGCCTTTATGAAGTATATGATATGAGGGAGAAAGGGGAAGAGAGAGGTGGAGGGAGGGGGAGAGAATGGGAGAAAAGGAGAGAGAAAACAAATAGGCATATAGTAAGGGTATAGGGAAGGTCAACAGAGTGGTATGGGAATCAAAGAACATTTCCAAGGGGAGGTATCCCCTGAGTTTAGTTTTTAAAGAAGAAAAAGCTCTCAACAATGAGATGTTAAAGGAACATTATTCCAGATATAGGGGATGATGTGCCCAAATGCATGAAGGTAGGTGGGAAAGAGAATAATGCTGGGGAATGCCTAACAGTTCAAGTTACATGAGACAGTGAATACATGAAGAGTACTGTGGAAACATACTTTTTAAAAAATTATTTTACTTTTAACTTATGGAATAAAACAAGCATTTCTATAACAGTATAATAAAAGATTGTACATGAAACTTCAAATCTATAGTGTACAACTTGCTATTCCTTTTAAATATATGATATTATGTACATTTCATTTTTTTCTTTTATTATCCCCCCCCCCCCATATTTTCAAACATCCAATGTGCTGAAGTCTGAATAAGTTTGTCTTTCATAAGGGAGGGCTTCTAATCATGCAGGAGGGGGTGAGTTGGTAGATAGTGATAGAAGTGCAAAAAAAAAAAAGGAAACAAATATAATACTTATTAACTCATCATTCATTAAACTATTAACTAAGACCATTAATTAGATGTTAACTAATTAATAAAATATTTTAAATATGTAGAAGTTCAGAAGGGAACACAAACAAGGTAAGATTGCCACTATAGTATTAAATTTAATATACACTTTAAATTTTTTTTTCTTAATATAGACTTAATCACTGATGAACTTTTTATTCTTTATATACTTGAATTGTTAGTGTTCATCAGTGATTAAGTCTATATTAAGAAAAAAAAATTTAAAGGGGATAATTGTGAAATAAGGTGGCAAGATTGGGTGGTGCCAGACTGTAAAGAGTTTTGAATGCCAAGATAGTTTTTATATAATTCATTGGGCAATGGGGGATGGGGCTCTGAAAGGTTTTGTACAATGATATGATTTGCATACTCTGATAACCCTGTGAAAGATGTCTTGGAAAAGGGTAGAGACCAGGGGTAAGGAGAACTATTAATAGTCCATTATAATAGATTAGGTAAGAGATAAGGGCCTAATCTAGAGCAATGGCAGTAGAATGTGAAGGTGGAAAAGAGGGGGCAGATGTCAGAGATATTTGGAGGTAGAACAGCAACGGATATGGGGGAGTCATGTCCTTGAGGTTTTGAAGCTGAGTAACTGGGAGGAGGAGGGTGCTATCAATAGAAACTCTGAGGAGGGGACAGGTAGGTATTGAAGGAAAGATGGAGAAGTTCAATCTTCGCATGTGGCATTTAAGACATATGATTCTGTTGTTGTGTGATAGAGCTAATTTCTCACTACTATCAATGGTTTTCTTCATGAAATATCTCAGGTTCCTCTAGATCAGTGCTATGAAACTCAAATAGAAATAGGGGCCACTAACCATCCATAAGAATCCCTGCAGGCCACACACTGACTTAATTTTAAAATGTGATTTTACCTATGTCTTATTGTATTTTTATTCATTTTATTAAATATTTCTCAATTACATTATAATCTGCCCCAGGCCATTTTGGGGAGTGTCATGGGCTGTGTGTGTTGCAGGTTTGACATCTCTGCTCTAATGTCTACCTCCAGTTTACTTGGCCCTCTACTGAGTTCCAGAAGCCAGGCTTAACCACAAATCCTTTCAGTTCTGTTTCTCCTACATGAACGATTTTTTACAAAAATATTTTTTAAATTTATTTTTTATTTAGAATTTTTCCCGTGTTACATGTAACACCCCCCAAAAATTTTCACATTGTTTTTTTTAAAACTTTGCGTTTCAAATTGTCTTCTTCTCTCCTCAACCCTCTCTAAGAAATCAAGCAATTCAATGTAAGTCATACACCACATGGACTATTGGGAAAAACACCAGGGTGTAGACCCAAAGTCCTAGTATATTCCAAGAAAGGTACAAGATGGAAGGAATCAGAGACCATGTCCAAACATGCCTGAGGCAGTTAGCACACCCAGAAGTTTGCCTTCAATTCACACTCCACATCTCAGGAAAACTGAGGCAAAGGGTTACCCTATATTTCCTTCTCCTTCCCTAATTCAGGGTATAATTGGGGAAGGGATTTCAGACAATCCCTTGTAATTTCCTTTAAGAGTATTGTTCCTTACTGGGGGCAACAGCATAGAGGATGAGGAGGGGATTTAAAAAAAAATTTGGATTCTTGAGTGAGAAGAATTGTTAATGAGAGTGAGAATTGTTAATGACATCATTCAAAAATCTGAATGGGGGCAGCTAGGTGGTGCAGTGGATAGAGCACCGGCCCTGAAGTCAGGAGTACCTGAGTTCAAATCCGGCCTCAGACACTTAACACTTACTAGCTGTGTGACCTTGGGCAAGTCACTTAACCCCAATTGCCTCACTTAAAAAAAAAAAAAAAAAGAAACAAATCTGAATGGTTCCCTGAAGTTCACTCTGCTTCCCATCAATAGCCAGGTGGGCAAGGATATCTAGGGTCACTGCAAAAGGAGATCCCGGTAGTTCCTTGGGCTTCCCAGACTCCTGGCCAGCCAGCGCGGGATGATGCTCTTTGATCTCACCTTTCCACAGACACCCTAAATGCTCTCTCCCTGTCTCCCTCCAAAGCTGAGGATCCAGACTGATGGCTAACAACAATAGGAATATTCCTGTCTGAAAGCTTTCCAGAACAGTCACTTCTACAGGAAGGCAGGCACAGAGTGCAAAGGAGCAAATGAGGCCATTATCACCAAACAAGGCAATAACAATAAGCTAGCAGCGCACTCTCTTGACATAAAGTGATGTTAGGTCACTCTAATCTCCATCTTCTACCCTCCCTCCCCCCTCCCCCCTCCCCGCCAGTGAAAGTCTGTCCTGGAAGGGAGTAATCATTAGCAGCCTGCACTTTTGCTCTCTAGTTGAAATAGAGGCAATAGGCCCTCTCAGTCAGGTTAACCTGCTCCTTCTTACAAGAATAAAAATCACCAGAGTGACCATCACTGCCAGCAGTTCCCCATGGAGACACTTAAGACCACAACAGGTACAAAATGACTGGGGTTGCTTATAGCAAGAAAACAGTGAGGTGCTCTGTGTTCAGGAAAGTAAGTAAATTTCCCTTTATAAGGATTCTGTGGAAACCCTTCCCATATCCTTAAAATGGTCCACATTCTCAATACAGAGTTCTGGATTCCAATTCCTGCCTAGGCCAATTACTACTTGTGTCATGTTGGGCAAGTCATTTAATTTTATATTACTCCCCCCACCCCGGGCAATGAGGATTAAGTGACTTGCCCAGGGTCACACAGCTAGTAAGTGTCAAGTATCTGAGGCCAGATTTGAACTCAGGTCCTCCTGAATCCAGGGCCGGTGCTGTAGCCACTGAGCCATCTAGCTGCCCCTAAGTCATTTAATTTTTCTAGGTCACCATTTCCTCATCTGCCGAATAAGGGGCTTGGTCTAGAGATACTTCTATTTTTTTTCCAGCCCTAAATCTATGATCCTATATGAGGAAAGACAGGGGAATCAAGATGCTTGTCATAAATAAGCAGAAGGTTCTTTCTCTTCAGAAAACCGAGAATCAGATAATGAAACGAAAACTCCCAGATAAGGTGACAAAGTATAGTTTAGCAGTTGTGGTTATCCTGGGTCATACTTTTGTTTCTTTTGAATGTATATAGTTACAGTAGCTTTCTAATATGCAATTTATTCTAGCTATGCACCAGTCCCACTTGTACTCTTGAGAATCTCCTTCATATTTGAGCAAAACCGATTTAATCTATTTTGTAATTTTTATTTGATTGAATCTATCTTATTTTTTTATTACAGATTTTAGATTTTACATTGTGCCTGTTAATGGATATCGTTATTCTTGAGATTTACTGAGAGATTTTGAATTAGGAAGAATTTCTGGGAAACCCAAGCTTTTAGGAAATACATGAATCAGTCTCAGGGAGGAAATTTACCATATTTTTGTTCAATAGTCCCCCCCACTTTTCATTGGTTAACAAAGATGACAGGTCATTGGCTCTTCATTGGCTGGTTCCTTTTGATAAGAGGACAGAGTGTTAGGTAAGGCCACCTCCTTTGAAGACTGTCCTTGACTGTCTGGTGGGGGGAGGGGAAGAATTACTGTCATTATTATTATTATTTTTTTTAAGTGAGGCAATTGGGGTTAAATGACTTGCCCAGTGTCACACAGCTAGTAAGTGTTAAGTGTCTGAGGCCAGATTTGAACTCAGGTACTCCTGACTCCTGGGCTGGTGCTTTATCCACTGCTCCACCTAGCTGCCCCACACTGTCATTAATTTAACATTTTTAAGTAGTAGGGGACAATTAAAAATGGGACAATATTTGTAAAGGTCTTAGCAAAGCACCTGGCACATAGTACGTGCTTAATAAATGCTTGTTTCCATCCTCCCACAATATAGTTCCCTCACTCTCCTCTTCCCCATCTGATTCCAGCAAATAGAAAAGAGGTAGGATTCATTTCCAATATCCCCCATGGGATAAGGAAACAGAATAAACAGTTATATGGTGCCTAGTATGCACCAGGCACTGTGCTAAGCACCATTGTGTTTTGTTTTGTTTTTTTTAACATATTATCTCATTTGATCCTCACAACAACCAAGTGAGGTAAGTGCTATTATTATACTCATTTTACAATTGAGGAAACTGAGGCTAAAAGGGGTTAGTGATGAGCCCCGGGGACATGCAGTGCCAGAGGCTGGATTTGAATTCAGATCTTCCCAACTCCAATTCCAGCATTCTATCCACTTATAGTTTCCTCTATCTCATAAACCCTGTTGGGATCATAGATTTCACCTTTTTTTGGTTTGTTTTGGTTGTTTTTTTTTTTTTTGTGGGGCAATGGGGGTTAAGTAACTTGCCCAGGGTCACACAGCTAGTAAGTGTCAAGTGTCTGAGGCCAGATTTGAACTCAGGTACTCCTGAATTCAGGGCCTGTGCTTTATCCACTGCGCCACCTAGCCGCCCCCAGATTTCACCTTTTTACCACCAACCCATAAGATTATAGATTTCAAGCTGGAAAGGACCTTGAAAGGCCATTGAGTCCAATTCTTTCATTTTAGGAGATGAGAGGAGAATGATGAAAATGATGAAAGAGGTCAAGTGACTTGTCCAAAGTCATACAGCTAGGAAATGTCTCATACAGGATTTGAACTCAGCTCTTCTTAATTCCACATCCAACATTCTACTCCACTGTATCACCTAAGGCTATCATGAAATCTCTCACTGCTCCTGAGTCATCTAATCATAAGTAAAAAATGAGATATTTGTTTACTAAATAAATGCTGCAGCAAGATACTATGACTTGGGCTTGAATACATTTAAAACACGGAGCCCTGGATTCCTAACCAATCACCTATACAATTACAGAATGAAAAAGGAAAATTACATGTGCAAAAAGACCTCAGAGATTTGTTATTAGCTACAAGCTTAATGTGCACCAATACTATGACCCAAGAGCTACAAAACCCTGCTTTGATTTTAAGCACTGACAACTGAAGTGTAATGTTTAGATGGAGGAAGGTGACAGTCTGTGTTCTGCTGGGGTCAGACCATGGCTTGAGTATCATGTTCAATTATTTCAGGTGCTGTATTAATAAGCTGGAGCTCATACAGAGGTAAGTCACCAGATTGGTAGTAAGGGGATTGGAACCCAAGGTATTTGAGAATTTACTAAAGGTATAGGAATGAAAGCTTGCTGAAGAATTTTGGAATTGATTGCATGACATGGGAGACATTGGTACGGGACCTCCCAGCATGGCATACCCACATCAAAGAAGGCACTGTGCTCAATGAGCAAAGCAGAATTGAAGTAGCTCGAAAGAAACATGAGATGCACAGATTTAGAGAATCCACCCCAAATGTTCACATGGACTATTTGTGCCCAACCTATTTTAGAGAATTCCAAGTTCATATTGGTCTGATCAGTCGCAGTCTTGTAGTCACACTACAACTTGACTCTAACATAGACATCACAGAGAGATGGCCAACAGATCTTTTCTTACTAACCCACTGGCCTATTAATAAAATGATCAAATTACCCAGAAATTATGTCTTTCATATTTTTAATTGTCACAAGGGACTGGGCTTTTTCTTTATATCTTCAGTACTTATCACAATACTTTACCCATAGTAAATACTTAAACATTGTTGATGAATTTTCTCCATCTTAAATTCTGATATTTGTTTTGTGGTGAGTGAAAGATGATATGACTAAGAAAGCAAAGGTTTGATTTTCTGAACATGTCAATTTATTAAGCAAAATATGCCAATTGCCTAACAAAGTGGGACAAGGCCCCTTCCCCAGCTTAGGCTTGGACCCCAAATACAAGGAAAGATAGACTTGTTTTGTTTTGGTCTGTTTTTTTTCTGCAGGGCAATGAGGGTTGAGTGACTTTCCCAGGGCGACACAGCTATAAGTGTCAAGTGTCTGAGGCTGCATTTGAACTCAGGTCCTCCTGAATCCAGAGCTGGTGTTTTATCCACTGTTCCACCTAACTGCCACCTAACTGCCTGTAGAGATAGATTTTTATACATTAAAAACAATCAAATAAGGCCAATGAATTAAAGGGAAATGCTACAACATTAGGTAATCTGATTTCTAATTAGAAGACAGATTAAGGACTTTCCAAGTTGGGAGGAGAGTGAACAGGTACAATTCCCTGAATTCAGAAAAAGGGTGTTCCCCTCCCCAAGTATCTGTAAACAAGCAAGGGAACATGGCAACAGTAAGTGATTGATCAGTATGGGACCAGTTTTCAGGTAAGACATATGGGTTGTAAGAAAATTCCTTGTATCAATCTTTGGATCTGACTGGGCTTCTAGTTAGCATGACCCTAGCATCTCTAAACAGCAAGTGGGGAGGCTCTAGCTTCTCACCTACACAGGGCTAGGTTCAAACAATGCAATAACATTTTCTCCCAATTCCCACAATGGAATCAACTTTTCTCACAAGACAGAAATTGGACTAGACTCATAATTGAATAGAGACTAAGTTAGCTCCAGAATTCAGTCACAAGATGGAGTCAGTGTGGTTCACTCAATTCCAACAATTAACCCCTTGCTATCCTAATCTCTTCAATTCCCTCAGCTCATATAGAGAGCTAAGGTATTTAAGAGGCAAAGGAGAGGAGGAAGACCATTCTAGGCATGGGGAATATACAAAGACGTAGAGTGGGGAGATTGAATGTGGTACATTGAGAATGGCAAATAGGCAGATTTGGCTAGAATGTCTATAGCCCTCAACAAATGCTATCAAACTGGCACATTTGACAGTACATGCTCAGATGGTCCTTAATGACAGAAAGTCATGTGCTAACATATCTTTCCTGCCTCTGCTTCTTTGCTCCATCCATTCCCTACCTTTAGAATTCCCCCCTCCAAAATCTTCCCCTGGGAAAATCCTACCTATCCTTTAGCCAACTCAAATATCACCTCCTCCATGAAGTCTAACTCAGTTGAAATAAAATAATCCTAAGGCCAGGAGTTTTTTTTTTCCCACGCCTCAATGGGATCTCCCTGAAACAAAATGACTTTTGATCTTTCAGATTTTGTGTAGCCCCTTGTCCATTATTTTCATGTGCACTTATCACATATCTTACAATTATATAGCATATTCACACCTAAACTAAAATGTCCATGAGGATAGGGATCATAATTCATTTCAACTGGATATTTTCCCTGGGAAGCAACAGATCATAGTGGATAGAAAGCCAGCCTTAGGGGTCATAAATCACAATGTCCTCTCTCTGGTACATACTGTTTGTGTGTGCCTGGACAAGTTAATTACCTTCACAGTGCTCCCTAGAGAATTTTCTCAGATAATAACAAGAATAAGAAAAAGAACAACAGTAATTATAGAAAACATTTATACTGCTCTTTAAAGTATATAAAGTGCTTTACAAAAATTATCTTATTTGAACTTCACAACAGCCCTGGTGTAATTATTTTCCCCATTTTACAAAGGAAAAAACTGAAGCAGACAGAAGTTAAATGACTTGCCCAAGCTCACACAGCTAGTGAGTGTCTGAGGCTGGATTTGAGTTTAGGTCTTCCTGACTCCAGGTTTTTGTTTAATTGTCTTCAGTCATGCCTTACTCTTTGTGACCTTTTTGGGGTAGGGTTTTCTCAACAAAAATACTGGAGAGGTTTGCCGTTTTCTTCTCCAGCTCATTTTGCAGATGAGGAAACTGAGGCAAACAGGGTTAAGTGACTTGTCCAGGGTCACGAAGTAAGTGTATGAGGCTGGATTTGGACTTAGGAAGATGTCTTCCTGACTCCAGGCCTGGCACTCTATCCATTGCACCACCTAGCTGCCCCCTGACTCCAGGCCCAGAGCTCTATTCATTGTACCATACCATCTAGCTCCCAGGTTATCAGTTATAGAGAAATAGTTGAGCTGAGTTGGTAGGGATTTTCTCACCAGGAGTTCCCTACAAATCATCATTCTGAACCTATGTCTATATACATGTGTGTATACAGACATATTTATATACTTGTATTGACAGGGTGGGTCAGAAGTCATGAATATTTAATAACTACTTTTTTTGTTTTTAATTTATAATAATATAGCATCATATAATGTATATATAGGATAATACTTGATATTGCATGTAAAAAATAAAATCTTGCAAATGGCAAAAAAATTTAAAATTACTTTCATAAAGTTTTTAAAACAGACCCCTTTAAGACTTTTGGCCCACCCTGTACATATATACACATGTGTTCTTGCACACAAACATATGTGTGTACATATATACACATATATGTGTGTACCTGCGTGTATATCCTAGCATTTAGCACTGTACTTTATACTCACTTTTTAAGTTGTTTAGAAATTACATCTTCAACTAATTAAAACAATATGTTCATAAAAGCATATGTTAAGTAGTGAAAGTATAAAACCTAAGAGTCAAAAAAACCTAACACAAACCTTGGCTTTGAACACTAACTCCACCACCTCTTAGATGTCATTTAACATCTCTGAACCTCAATTTCTTCATCTAAAAATGGTAATAATATCTATCAACCTCATAGGGTTGTGGTGGGAATCAAATGAAGTAACTTATTTAAAGTTCTCTGTAAATTATAATGACACTTGTAGAATAAGATATTATTACATTTGAAAGGGTTTGCAAAGTTTGTTTCCCTCTGATGTATAGAAGTAGTTTAATGTAGAATTTCTTGAGTCCTGTCTGACCCTCTGTGATCCCATTTGGAGTTTTCTTAGCAAAGAAGCTGCAGTGGTTTGCCATTTCTTTCTCCAGCTTATTTGACAGATGAGAAAACTGAGGCAAACAGGGTAAAGTAACTTGCCCAATCTGAGGGCAGATTTTGAACTCAGGAAGATGAGTCTTTCTGACTCCCGGTGCAGTACTCTATCCATTTCTCTAGCTATCTGCTAAATTTAATGTAGAAAAGTGGGTTAAATTCATTACTTCTTGATCGTTAGCCATCATTTGTGATTCAAACTAGTTTCACCAACTTCCTGGTTGAAGAAATGGGATTTTGACCCTGAACTTAAGATAAACTAAAAAAAATTGTCATGTCATTTCGATATTAATTTCTTACCACAATTTGTCAAAGTACAAACCTCTTTTGGCACCTGAGCAGCTATGTCTGAGATCAATTCATGAATCAGGCAATGGAGGTGAATTGGATATTTATTGGGACCTGGCACTGTGCCAGCTCTTCTAGGGGACCAAAGAGAAATAGAGACCTTAGAAGAGAGAGCACCTTTAACAAAGAAGATGAGGCTTGATTTGGACTCAAAGAACTGGGAGGATTTAGATAAGAGTGTGTGTGTGTGTGTGTGTGTGTGTGTGTGTGTGTGTGTGTGTGTGTGTAGGGGAGAGGATGCCAGTGGGCCTTCTCTATTAGGTGTGAACAAAGATGAAAGGAAGGATGAATTGATGTGGCTTGTATGGTGGCCAGCAAGAAGAGAGTGGAATGTTTGCATTGGAGAGTTGCAGAGGAAAGGCTGTTTTTATCAACTTTTCTTTTATATATACATAGGCTTATAATCCAATAAATTATTGAATCTTGGAAACATTTATTGAGTACTTACTATATACAAAGTACTGTACTAGACACAAAGGTGAGCAGAATATTGTCCCTGATCTCAAAAAGCTGATGATCCAGTATGGGAAATAAGCCATCTATGCAAATAATTATGATGTAAAGCATAATGTGAAAAACTAAATAAAGGTGATGGAAAAGATGCTAGGAAAATGTAGAAGAAAGAAGATTCCCAATGAAGGGAATTAGGGAACACTTGATAAAGGGCTCTAAAGGATGAGATGGATCTCACGGAAAGGAAATGGAGTCAGTGGGAGGACATTCCAAGCATAAGGAGTAAAAGCTTTTCAACCAATTAGATATGAGTGGTGAAGGAAGAAGTCAAAGATGGCTCCAAGGTTTTGAATATAGTTGTCAGGAAATGGTGGCACCAAGAATAGAAATAGGATAGTCCTAAGGTGGGGCAGAGGTGGGTTGGGGAGGGTCAGGACTGCAGAAAAGGTGCTGCCAAGGTCAGTTTCGGACATGATGATCCATTTGAGAATTTGTTAGTTCTTCCAAAATGAGATGCCCATTAACTAACTGGAAAGAGAGGTCTCTGTCCCAGTCTCTGACCAGTAATATGACCCTTATCTTAAAAAAAAGAAACAAAACATTCTTTTCTAACACTATCCATGTATCTGACTATTTCTCTCTAGGAGGGTCAGCATGAAAATAAATGTCTACAGGACAAAAGTGGAGCCACTCTGGGGCATACTACAGAGGGAAAACAGCATGAGTCGTAGGGCAGAGCAGGACAGGAACGGGGAAAAATTTGCAAGAATAAGCAATGAAACCATCATTTAGAGAAAGATTTAACATATAGAGAAGGTAACAGCAACTAAACTCCAGCTGAGCCCCAGGTGTTTGACACCAGATAGGATGGATTCCAGGTAATGTCAGTCCAGCCAATCACAACCCCAAACTGATGTCATTGACAAGTTTTGTCAGATGTAGCTCTAGGAGAAGTGGACTTTAATCTATACTTCTCCTAGATGGTCTAGTTTCCCAAATGTGCAAGTTATCATAGCAAAGGTGCTAAATGTAGTTAGCTATTTAGGATCTTTGGTTCTTAATTTTCCCAGTGGTTCTAAATACTTTATCTCTTCACCCCAGTTTCTTCTCTCCATAAGACAAGATTAATAATAATCCCACATAACTATCAAAGTTTAGTAGATTCATGCTTGGAAACTGATGCCAGTAGTTCTTTTGTTTGTTTGTTTGTTTGTTTGTGGGGCAATGAGGGTCAAGTGACTTGCCCAAGGTCACACAGCCAGTAAGTATCAAGTATCTGAATCCAGATTTGAACTCAAGTCCTCCTGAATCCAGGGCTGGTGCTTTATTCACTGTGCCACCTAGCTGCCCCCACAGAAGTTCTAATTTATATATATATATATATATAAATGTAAAGTCTTATGATAATATTAATTGGACAGGACTGATTAATTCTGCCATCTGGTGGAATACCTGCCAATTCTCCCATTATTCCACAGCAAGCCAATAACTAGATCCCATGGTGATCCAGTGCTTGTATGGGTACTGCATGGCAAAAGCTCAAGTAATTACAGAAAACTTGGATCAACTTTCTTCCAAATTTTTATAAACCCATTCACATGTTGGTTTTTGAGTCAATGAGAATATTTTGCAATATATTTAGGAATATGGAGTACCAACATAGGTAAAGTTGAATTAAATAAAATAAAAATTCAAGTAGAAAAGTGACTTTTTTTTCTTGTCAAGAGAACACTCAACTTTTTTTTTCATGCCAGTTCCAGAGAATGATTTATTCCTACTACTCCATGTGCTTGCTGCACATCTTATGAAATATTATTACTGCCTTTTTTGTTTTAAATTTTCCAAAGCTTTCCAAATGTGTTACCAAAAACAATTCATCTGAGATGGGATCATATATTTTTAATTTCTCTTTTATAACTTATAGAAGAGAAGGACATCTTTGGAGAAGTTCTGGTAGAGTGGGAATATATTAAGCTTTAGCTTGAACCTTAGAGTCATATATAGTCCCTCTCCAGTGCCTAGTACAGTGCCCGACACAGAACAGGTACTTAACAAATGCTTGTTATAGACTGCTAGATGAATGACAAATGTTCAATGTTTTATAAAATGTTTGTCTCACTTAGACACAGAAACAGGAGCTGGAAATAAAATGACCAGTAAGGGTTAAGTATTGTATAAAATTATTATCTACATTCTAAGTACACTTGCCTATCTTCCTTCCTTCCTTCCTTCCTCATTCTTGAGAAGACAGCCTTCTTTAACACACCATGAAAATGTTTTACTCATTTTCAGCCACCAGGTGGCAAAGTTTACCAAAGAATGCCTGGTAATCGACAAACGTTTTATGTAAGAGCATATGAACTGTGAGAAAACCTCTCACAGCAAGACAACTTACATTACAGAGTATTCAAATATATTTTCCTCAGTTCACACCAACTCTGTCATTAAATAAAAACACCTGTCTAGATTTTAAAACAATTGACCTGTTAGGTCTACTATTTATATACTAGTGGAGCTATCTTTCATGGGACATTCAGTTATTCTTACTGTAGGTTACCAAAGAACAATGATCCAGTGCACATTCCATAATATAATCAGCCTCTTCAGACCTCATGTCCTTAAAGATGACTTAGAAATTCAAAAAAGAGGGCAGCTAGGCGGCCCAGTGGATAGAGCACCGGCCCTGGATTCAGGAGTTCCTGAGTTCAAATCCGGCCTCAGACACTTAATACTTACTAGCTGTGTGACCCTGGGCAAGTCACTTAAACCCAATTATCTCACCAAAAAATAAATAAATAAAAGTTCAAAAAACCTTAAACGATTCCTTTAAAGAAGGATTAAAAAAAATACCACCTGTGTGAAGAAACACTTGCATTAACTGGAAAACCTACTTATTAGGAAATATTTGGGATGCACCAAATTTTTTTAAACAGTAAACTGGAATGAAACAAAGAGGGAACAGAGCTAAAAATGATTTGGAGCAAACCTCAAAAGTGTGGCTAATAATGCAGCGAGAAGAAATATGTATAAAGACCATTTCTGAATATACTGACTTTTGGTTTCCATCCAGTAAGGCCTAGGATCTGAAACATATGGTTGGTGAAGTAATGTTAAGAATTAAAAAAAAAATTATGGCTTCCATATGCCAACCATAAAACAATAGCCCCTGGGGAAAAAAATAAACACCTTTTGAATAAAACAAATTGTCAAGTACAATGAAGATGAATGCCTTGAGAATAACCTCCCACGTTCCCATCAGTCTATTTCTGGCCAAATTGGGAGTCTGAACAAACTCTAGGAGCCCAGCACCATTGCAGGTCTAATCCTGGTGGTAGGGAGGGGGGCGGGAGGGGATTGGATAATCAGCATTAGATGACCATATATATATAGTCTTCCTACCCTCACCATGATCAATATAAATCCTTGAGTTCAGTTCTCAAAACCAACTTTCTGGAGATTTTTCTAAAATGGGCCCGAGTTGTGTTGACATTCTCTGGTATTATTCCAGGTTGAAATAGACCTACCCAGTCCTCTCCCAGACTAGATTTTCAGCCCCAGAACTGGGAAAGAAGCAGATTGGCATTTAAAGGATCGGGCTAAGCCATAAGGGTAAAGGGGGCTGTTCTTTGTTTAGATGTCTGTCTCAGTGGCACAAATTTCCCAGAGCTGCAAAACTACTAAATGGAAGGAAAGAGAGGGAAGGAAGAAAATATTAAATCACCTAAAGTTAAAAGTTATATACATTTTTAAAAGAAAGTCTGTGCTAAGAAATCGAAGGACCTTCTGATTGGAACCAGGTTGAATTGTGGGTGCCTTACTGCGGCACTCATAATCCACAGGGAACTACCTCATACACTGTAGGGGCTCCATAAATATCTGGTGAATCAATCAACCAGTCAATCATAGGAGATTCAAATTAGGTAGAATCTTAAATAGGATCCAATCCCTTCAATTTAAAGATGAGCATTCTGATGTCCACATATAATGTGACTCTCCCAAAGTCACATAGCTAGGTAGGTAGTTGAAAAGTCTTGACTAGCCCTAGATCCTATTACACCACATGGATTGTTTTGTTTTTGTTTTGTTTTTAAAACTTCCCCCAAAGTAACCAAATAGGCATGATGACAGTTTTTTTTTAAAGGCACATGGCAACAGATGTTTCTCACTATTAAACACACTCCAAATTTCTAGTGTTGGGATGTTTCAAAATAAGATGCAACATATAAGTTTAAAGTAACAAAAATGTACTTAGAAGTCAAAATCACTAATCCACCAAGAGACTCTCACTTAACATGTTAAATTAAACCGTATGATTTGGGTAGTTACCTTAACTTTAAAAAAATAATTAATTTTATTTTGAACTTAAGAAATAAAACAAGCATGGAATACATTGCCTATCCAACTTATGGATAGGTGAACAATTTATGAATAAATAAGAGAACAATGTGAGGTATAAAATGGATAATTTTGATTTCATTAAATTAAAAAGGTTTTGTACAAATATAACAAATGTAGCCAATCAGAAGTAGAAAATTGGGAGGGGGTAATTTTAAGAGATTATCCGATAAAGGCCTCATCTCTCAAATGTATAAAGAACTTTGTCAAATCTTTAAGAATATGAGTCATTCCCCAAATGATAAATGGCCAAAGGGTATGAACAGGCAGTTTTCCAATGAAGAAATCAAAACAATTTATAGACATATGAAAAAATTGCTCTAAATCATTATTGATTACCTTGACTCTTTAACAAATATTCACCATGTAATTGACCTCCTTTTATGAGCTTAAAACCTGGGAATACAGGAGAGATAAGGGAAGAAATGGGAGGGGAGGGAAGAACAGAGAAGAAAGGGGAGGGTAGGAGATAATGGAAGAAGAGAGAAGGGGAAAAAGAGGGAGAGAGAATGGAGAGGAAAGGAGGAGAAAACATGTGTGGAGTTTAGAGAAATGTTTTGCCAATCTTTCAGAGCTATGAAAAAAAAAGGATACTGGAAAGCCAGAGGCCCATGCTTAAAAAAAAATAAAGAGAAGCAATTCTCTAACTTATAAAAAGCTTTGCATTTCCAGGAACCACAAAAGTTAGCAAATAATATATCATGTCCCTCTCATGATAGAAAATCTTGGTTCAAACTGGCATAATGTATTTCTTTCAGGTTATCATTTGATTTTAGCATGCTAAGAAAGTCATATTTCAACTAACATCATAGCTGGGGTCACAGAAAAAAAGGATAATGGTGGATATTCAATGGTATCAGCAATATTTCAGTGATACTTTAAAATATAATGAAATCATTGAATACACCTCCTATTCATTTCAGTTAAAATGCGTATTATAGAACATAGCTATCAATAAATTTTCTAAGCTTGCTTTCTTCAGGGAAAACATTTCTTGTTAAATTCTTTCCAGGAAATAACAGTTCCACTCATGCCTGCTAAAACAAACATAAATTATGCATCAATATATTTTTAAAAAATATCTTGTAGAAATACTCTAGCACCTAGCTTCTTAAAAATGTGGATCATGACCCATGTAACTGAATGTGGGGGGGGGTCACAAAAATTTGGCAACAGTAAAAGGTTATATATACTTATTTTATCCTATATACCTTGGGTCATGTAAAGATTTCTTGGGTGAAATGTAGCTGCAAGTGGAAAAAGTTTAAGAAGACCTGCTCTAGCAGATGAATTAGGCAGGGGAAGAAGAATGGATGGAGAATGAAACAAAAGAATACATTTCAAAATGGTATCTAATTTGCTCTTGGAGTTTTGTTATTTTACAATATTGCAGATTTTACAAGAATCATCACCAAGTTTTACAAAGGAAAAACTATCTTACTTCTTTGAGAAGGGTATGAGGTCAAAGAATTTATAATTCTATTAGGAACTGGAAAATCAACTCATGATCACAAAATAAAATTGTAATGGTTCACCTGAAAGTTGAATAGGTAAAGCAAGCAATCAACAAGCATTTATTAAGTGCTTACTCTATGCCAGGCATCGTGCTTGTAGTACAAAGATAAACAAACAGAAAAGACAGTACTAGTCCTTGAAAAGTTTACATTCTAGTTGGGGAAGACAAAAAAAAAGTAACATTCTAGAATGTGATCAAGAAAGGAGTAGGGAAGAAATAGCTCATTTTGTTTTAAAGGAATTCATTCCAGTTCCTCACTGAAAAGTTAAATAGATAAATAATAATGTACACCTATCCCTAAGATTGAAGATAATCTATCATCAAATACACAGCACCAATTGTGCTCAAGGTAATGTCCTAGATATTATAGGAGATACATAAAAGAATGGTCCCTGCCTTCAAGTTACTTAAAATCTAGTAGCAGGACAAGACATACATATTCATGAAAAATTAAACAATCATACTAAACACCATCCAGTGCAACAATATGAGAAATGCACCAGGAAGCACAGGAATTTATTGATTGATATTATGGAAAAAAAGAGTACTTTGAATAAATTTGAGATTATCCCTCATGAAATTAGATTTAAAACCACACTTCCTATTGTTGTCGGGTTTTTAAAATACGCTCCTCTAACTATTTAACTGCATGAACCTTAAAGTCTCATATTAAATTTGGCTTGGTACACATCTGCAGTCTTGTGAGGCTAATTTTAGAATGCTATTTTCCCAAGCAGAAATATAACATCTAAAGTTTTCAACTTCTGTTTTAACATCCTAATATGAGAATGATGAACCTCCTTCTTTTAACATAAACAAAACTATACAGATAAAATTATGTCTCTAACCCCAAGTCTGAAAATAATTTTATCCTATCTCCATGAATAGAATATTACTCTTAAGAGATATGCCAGAAGCATGTACCACACAACATTAATAAGCATTTGAAGTTTTTAGCATAATTAAATTTGTTTTCCAAGTAAATTTCTTCAGTGGAGAAAGACAAGGGTTAAAATGATGAGAATTAGGAGCTTGGCTTCAAGCAAAATTAATACGCTCTAATTTCAGAAGAATTAAGCAGATTCTTTTTTCATGTAGTCTTATTAATATGGTCTATTTTTCTTTGATTTATACCAGCTAATAAATTTTTTTAAAAAGTGAGATTTTCACCAGAAAATATTTACAAACGAGAAGATATTCAGGAGCCATTAAGTAATACTCTCCAGAATATGTTTGCTTTTCCCCCCACAAATGGATCAAATGTCTCACCCTTAATTTTTTCAACTTTTTGATACACAAGTACAATTGAGGATAGCTCTGCAATCCCTCTTCCCTTCTTTGTGTTACAAATTGCTGTAAATAAACTGAAAATTCACATCAAAATAGGATATTATAAAGTCTAGAGAGGAATCAAAAAATTCAAAACTACATTTTGGGAAAGAAAGTTAGGGGAACTTTTCATGTTTTCAACATTTTTATACGAAACTGTAAGATGTAAGGTTCCTTTGAAATAAGATCCTATGATTTCCAAGTAAGGCGAAAGTGTTTGATTGGGAAGCACATACAATGATTTTGTTGTTTTTAAAGTGGAATCTGTGAATTGATTGGTACAAGGTAACTTCCATTGAGAAAATTCCCTCTGTCAATGCATACAAAACCGTATCAGATTTGCAGATAATACAAAATGAGGAGATAAAACCTCCACCTTGGATGAAAGCCAGAAACCAAAAGGTTCTTGAGAGGCTAGAATATTTGGGTAGAATTTCATAAAATGGAATTTAATAGGGATGGAAGTAAAGTCTTGATTGCACATATATAACCTATATTAGATTATTTTCTGTCTTGGGGAGGAAGGAGGGAAGGGAGGGTGGGAGAAAAATTTGGAACTAAAAATCCTATGAAAACAAATGCTGAAAACTGTCCTTATATGTAACTGGGAAATAATAAAATACTGAACTATCAAAAGAAAAAAAAGAAGTAAAGTCTTATACTTGATTCCAAAATTTCACAAATACCAGATGGGGGAGACATGCTTATAGAGCAGTTTTGTTTTTTTTTCTGAAAAAGACCTTGAGATTTTAGTGAACTACAAGTTCAATTTAAGTCAATAGTGTGGTATGGTAGAAAAAAACAAAACACCCCATGCCTCACATGATCTTGAGGTGCCTTAGGAAAGACACAGTAGCCAGCACTAGTCAGGTGATAGCATTGCTGTCATGCTCTGGGCAGGCCTGGTACTACCATAGTATAGAATATTGATATGATAAGCAAAATCTAAGAGAATAACTTGAATGACAAAGGAAGGGCCTTAGGAAAACTTTTGGGGATCCATTGAAGAAACTGGAGATGTTCAGCCTGGAAGAGATTTCGGGAGGGGGCGTAATAGCTTTTTCCAAGTGAATGAAGCAATATTGTGTACATGAGGGATCAGCTTTGCTCTGCTCACTCCCAGAGGGCAAAACTGGGAGTAATGGGTACAAGCTGCAAGAAGAAATTTCTAAAGTTAATATGAGGGGGGAAACATCTAAAATTTAAAGCCAGCAAATACAGAACTGCATGTCCCAGATGGAGGTGCATTTCCCTTCACTAAAAACCTGCAATCAAGGGGTGGATGGAGATTTGTAAATGCTGCAGTATAAGGAACTCTTTCAGTCAGGTATGGGTTGAGTTTTAGGATATTTTTTCTTCTTTGAGACCGATTCCATGAAATCACATGAAACTTTCTTGCCTATGAAGAGAGGCTATGACTCAGACTCTTATTTCCCAACTACTTTGGTAAAATCTCTTCTTGCTCCGTTATTGCTCCAATCATTTGTAATTTGTAGACATGAACTGTGATTGGAAGTTATTAAGGGAGTGATTGGAATGGTGTTTTAAATCCAATGAGCTCTCTTTCTGAATTCCACTTGGCTTCAAGTAAGATGAACAGAGTTCTGGCTGTCACACTTTCCCTGGTTGTGGGAGCATTTCTCTGCACAGTGCTAGGCAAAAAGCAAAAATGTGACCAATTCAAGAGGAAATTGGAGGAGAAGCAGATATTTACAAGAGGGAAGTCCTTTATTATTCTTTTATTTCTCAAGATCATTTGTTCTCATTACTAATCTGAGTTCGCTTAAAAATAGCAAATACCAAACCACACCTTACTATTTTTAGAAAATAAAGTGACCCTGCTGTTCCCCAGGCTAACAAAAACATATCCCTTCTTTTACAAGACAGGAAAAGATTATTAGCGGGTAATATGCAAAGGGATAAATGGGAAATGTTTCTTCCATACATTTGCATGATTCAAAAGAAAGAGCAACTACATCCTTTATTCTACATGGTTTATTTTCTTCTCTTATTACCAAGATATAGTAGCAGTTAAATGGTAGAAATTCTGTGAAAATAAAAAGGAACATTATTTGTTCAGAATTCCCATTTCTACCCAATTCTATATTTGAAGATAAAAAAAATTAAATTCAAAACCAGAACTGCAAAACCTTAGTTAATTGGAAGGTTTAGGAAAAAGGGATCTCTCCTCCCTGGAGAAATCTAAGTTTTTTGGCATCAGGAAAATTTCATTTCTGTCTTTCTATCCCCAGTGCCTAGTACTGTGTCTCATACAGAGCAAACACTCAATAAATTCTTCTTAAATTGAACAAAATTCAATTGAATTCTAATGCACTAAATTTATTTGCTAATTCTGAATAATCAGATTAAATGTTCTTTACTTCACCTAATGTTATTTTTTTAATGTCAAATCAAAGAGCAAGTATTCAGTAAGGGCTTATTATATACTTAAAGTGTATTTGTATATTTTATAACTTTAATATGCAATCCAGATTGTGTGACTATCTGTATGTGCAGGGGCAAGGATGGAAGGATCTCTGATTTCATCAAGGAATGAACTCTCAGTGTGGAAATTCCCTCCACCAGATGGGCAAATCATAGGAGCACTGAGATTAACTGATTTGCCAAGGGTCACACAATTATGAAATTAGTATGTCTGAGACAGATATTTATGGTTGTGGTGGTGGTGGTGGTTGTTCAGTCATTTTTCAGTCATGTTTGATTCTTCATGACCCCTTTTGGGGGGTATTCTTGGTAAAGATACTGGAATAATTTGCCATTTCCTTTTCCAGCTCATTTTACAGGAAACTGAGGTAAACAGGGTTAAGTGACTTACCCAGGGTCACACAGCTAGTACCCGAAGTTGAGTTTAAACTCAGGCCTTCTTGACTCCAGGCCTGGTACTCTATCCACTGTACCATATAGTTGCCTCACAATGTATGCATGCATTGATGCATGCAAAATATTTTGTATAAATGTGTGCATATATATACACGCATACCATATATAACCACATAGAAAAGATATATATGTATGTATAGACATATATAAACACACAGTTGTATATATGTATACTATGTATATAAACCACATATAATCACATTAAAAATACATTAGCTTACATATATACATATATAGGTATATATGTATATTATATATGCATGATGATACGTACATATGCATGAATTTTACATAGATCAATATCCCTTTAGGATATAAGCTGAATGATGGCAGGGACTGTTTCAATTTACTCTTTTTATCCCCAATGTTTAGCAAAGTACCTTGAACACTGCAGATTCTTTATCAAAAGCTTTTTGATTGATTAACTGATTTCTGTCTCTGATGCTGACTTTTCCTTGGTTACACCATGGTGCCTCCCAATTCCAGTTTATTAAGCATAACCTCATTCTTTCAAGAGAAATAAAATTATTGAATCTCCCCTATGTGCTAGGCAGTTGGATGGTATAGGATTCACCAGTGCCTGGGTTATGATCATTAATATAAATTGTCATGAAGTACTAATGCTATAGAAGATGAAGGATTCAACTATGCTGAATCAGGACCCTGGAACTGTTTATTTCTTTACCAAATCACGGGCATTAACTTATGCTCCTGTGCCCCCTGAACTACCTGGCATTGTTGTCTCCCTTACTGCTGTGTCCTCAAAGCAATCTAGGCCTTTCCATTAGCCTTGCTATTGAACATTCCTATTAGAATAAGAGCTATCTGAGAACTAGAACGGATTCTATTTTCCATTTGTATGCCCAGCACTTAGCACATTTCTTGGGACAGAGATAAATGCTTATTTACTCTGGACTAAACAGGTGTCCATGCCAGCCACGCTCACAACAATCCCAGTACAGCCCATGACTCTCCAAACTATATTTCCACTTTGCCCCAACTTGTGTAAACCTTTTCTGTTCCCTCTTATGTATATTCTTCCCCCATTACAGTGTAAGCCCCTTGAGGGAACGAACTTGTCTTACCTTTTTGCTTGTATTTGTACTCTTAGCACTTGGCGCAGTGCCTTGCATATGGTATACATTTAATAAATGCACCATCGATTGATCTACCTTTCAGTTATCTGCCTCTTTCTCCTAGAAGTAGACCTTAGAAAAATAATACTCAGTAATCAAGAATCAGGCCTAGTAGCACACTAATTGAGACTTATTGTATTGATATTTCAATTATTTAAAGTAGACTAGTTCAGTTTCAAGATATCCTGATGTTTTGAAGAGACATTCTATAATTTGTAACTAAAACTTCAAGACCATATTCAATTCAACCCCCAAAGTATTTTATTAGGTTTTGCCTTCTGTGTGCTAGGCATTGCCATAGATACTAGAGACATGGAGACAAAATCTCATTAGTATTAAACAAATACTACTGAAATAACACGTTCTAAAATAGGATTAAAACAGTCCTAACAACTCCCTTTACTGTCGTCCATTTGGATTCTTTTTTATATACTTATATGTACTTTTAATTTATTATATGAGTTTTATGAATCACTTGAATAAAGTACACAGAAATCTCTCTCTCTCTCTCTCTCTCTTTTTTTTTTTTTGGTGAGGCAATTGGGGTTAAGTGACTTGCCCAAGGTCACACAGCTAGTAAATCTCAAGTGTCTGAGGCCGGATTTGAACTCAGGTCCTCCTGAATCCAGGGCCAGTGCTCTATCCATTGTGCCACCTAGCTGCCCCAGCACACAGACATCTCATAGAAAACAATGTGGCACCTTAAAATGGGAAATAGTAGTTTACTTTTGATACAAGCTACATACATTTTACATCTAAGAAGTCAACATTGCTTTGAATATGATTATATAATGTGCTGGGAATTCACAATGCTTTATCAATAAAATAATAAAGCCACCCAATGAAAGACATCTAAAAAGCTGTCTAACTTCCCTTTTTTATTACCAATACAACTCCTTCTTTCCCAATTCTGTTCTAGAGTGGTTAACAAAAGTTTTTTTTTTTAAAAGAAAGAAAAGGAGCTGCTCCTCATTTTTCTCTAACCTTAATATCTTGTTAATACAGATTTTACAAGAGAAAGTAATGAGTATATCATCTCAACAGAAAGCAATTTCAAACCCAATTTTAAAAAGTCAATAAAATATATTAAGGGCCTACTCAATCTGTGAGAAAATAATTTTTTTTTTGGTGAGGCATTGGGGTTAAGTGACTTGCCTAAGGTCACACAGCTAGTAAGTGTCTGAGGCCGAATTTGAACTCAGGTCCTCCTGAATCCAGGGCCGGTGCTCTATCCACTGCGCCACCTAGCTGCCCCTGAAAATAATTATTAATAGTAAATGTTTTGGGGGGACCCAGATCAGTTTTAGCTTCTTCCCCCCACTTCAGAGAGGTCAATTTTTAGGAAGAAGTTTTAATTCTGTTCAGGGAGAACAATAGAAATGGAGAATAGATTCTTTGAGTAGCTCAGTGAATTGAGTGGATTTAAGCCATGACCAGATAATGGATGCTGCCTTGAGCACCTTGGGGAGAGTCTTTTTGGAAACACCCCCCTTGATGTCAACTGTAGAACTCATTTTAATATGAACCACCCTCCAGTCATGTCAACCAATTGAACTGAAAGATGCTAGCCAATTAGCTTTGATCAATGTGCAGTGATGCACCTCTATGAGAGAGGATAAAAGGCAAGAATACGGGAGGCTATTGATTGTTTCCATCTTGGAACACACTCTTGGCTTGGCTGTCGGTTGGTGAGTGCTCTCCTTTTAGGACAGGATAGACTGGTAGGTCATACGCGCTCGTTCGCTCTCTCTCTCTCTCTCTCTCTCTCTCTCTCTCTCTCTCTCAGAGAAATATGGCACCAGGGCTTTCATCCTGTTTGTGTTAAATGCCACACACTTGATACTCTTCTAATATTTAACATTAATCAATAATAAATGATTACTACCAAAATAGGTGCAATAGCCATTATTATGTAAATTGCCATTAATTTATAAGTAGCCAATAATTTAGAAAACCCAGCCTAGCCTCCAATAATTTAGCTAACAATTCCAAGGCTCTGTGATGGACGCTGGGATACAAAACCCAACATAAGACAGCCTCTTCCCTAAAGGATCTTAAAAATGTACACTAACAAATGCAATGTAAAAGGTTATATAAAATAAGTTGAAGACATACAGACAACTAAAAACTTGGAGTATCAAGAAAATCTTCATGTAGGAGGTTGTAAATGATCTCTGCTTGGAAAGAAGCCAGAGATTTTCAGAGGTGTAGGCAGGGAAAGAATGCATTTCACATTATTAATCAATATTTATTAAGTGCCTGCTATGTGCCAGTCACTGTGCCAAGTACTGGGGATACAAAAAGGGGGAAAAGATAGTCCCTGCACTCAAAGAGCTTACAATCTAATGGGCAGAGATAATATGCAAACCAATATGTTCAAATCAAGGTATATACAGGATAAAGAGGAAATAATTAACAGAGGGAGGGCACTGGGATTAAGAAGGGGGGTAGTGAAAGGCTTTCTGTACAAGATGAGATTTAAGTTGGGATTTAAAGGAAGCTGGGAAGTCACAGAGGAGAGACAGCATTCCAGGCATGGGGGACAGCCAGAGAAAATTCCTGGAACTGAGAGAAAACAAGACCTTAAGGTCTTGTTTGTGGAACAGCCCGAAGGCCAGTGGCACTGGATCAAAGAGCATGTGTTGGAGCGTAAGGTGCAAGAAGAATGGAAACATAGGAGGGGGGTGGGTTGTGAAGGACTTTGAGTGTCAAACAGAGCATTTTGTATCTCATTCTGGAGGCAATAGGGATTTTACTGCCGAGGGCTCAGGTGATATGATCAGACCCGTGCCTTAGAAAAATCACTTTGGTGGCTGAATGGGGAATGAACTGAAGTGGGGAAAGACTTAATGCAGGCAGATCCATCAGCAGGTCATAGAAATAATCCAGGTGTCAGGTGATGGGGGCCTACCCTAGAGTGGTGGCAGTGTCAGAGAAGAGAAAGGGGTGTATACAGAAATGTTGCAAAGGTGAAGTTGACAGGCAACAGATTGGATGGGAGTGGTGTAAAAGATAGGGAGGAGTTGGGGGCAGCTAGGTGGCACAGTGGATAAAGCACTGGCCCTGGATTCGGGAGGACCTGAGTTCAAATCCAGCCTCAGACACTTGACACAAGTCACTTAACTCTCATTGTGATGTGCCAAAAAAAAAAAAAAAGATAGGGAGGAGTCAAAGGTGATTTCTAGGTTGTGAGCCTGAGGGACCGGGCGGATGGTGTTGCCATCCACAGTAATAAGGAAGGTGGGTGGTAAAGACAGTTTAGGGGAAAAGATAACAAGTTCTGTTTTGGACAGGCTGAATTAAAGATGTCTACTGGACATCCAGTCTGAGATGTCTGAAAGGCAGTTGGAAATGTGAGATTGGAGGTCATCGGCAGAGAAGCTGGGGCAAGATGGGAAGGCTGGGAAAATACTTGTTTGAAAGCCCAGAGTTGACAAGTCACACTAGGAATGGGTATCAGTCTGATTTGACTAGAAGAGAAAAAAACATGAATGTGTAATATGAAATTAGACTGCAAAGGGAGGTGGCAACCATTTTAGGGGGGGGTGGGGGTTTTATTTCATCCTAGAGACAGCTGGGAGTGCTGAAGTTTTGATTAGGGAAGAGAGTAAAGTGGTTAGATCTATGTTTGGGGGATATCAAATTGGCAAGCATATGTATTAGCAAGGGAAGATAGGGGAAGACAGAACAATTCAACAGTCTACTGGAACGTCTTCTCTTAAGATCTTGCTGGTATGTCATCATTAATAGACCGAGGTATGTCAAAAAAGAAGCTACTTAGGCAGAAAAAGGAAGACAAATATAAAGTTGCCATAGATAAGCTAGAGTGTGAATAATACACCAGTTGGCAAGAAAACCTCACATGAAATCACATGGTAAGTAAATATGCTATAAAAATACAATGACTTAGGGGCAGCTAGGTGGTGCAGTGGATAGAGCACCAGTCCTGGAGACAGGAGGACCTGAGTTCAAATTTCGCATCAGACACTTAACACTTACTAGCTGTGCGACCCTGGGCAAGTCACTTAACCCTAACTGCCTCACCAAAACAACAACAACAACAACAACAAAAAAGAAAAAATACAATGAATTATTTGATCTAAAATCTTGATATGATCAGTCAAAAAAAGGGCATTTATTATGTATTTACTATGTTCCAGGTACAATACCCATCTTGAAAGTCTGCATTCTTTTGTAAGGATGCCCCAGTCGAATTTCTAGTCTGTAAGTGATCTGTAAATCGAGATAGAATTTGTGAATCCGATCTGTTTTTCACCTTCGGCCACTTGTTTTCAGAGAAGTAGGCATTAAGAAAGATGAGGCACCCGGCCTCAGAAAGAGTATTATCTAATGACTCTTTTAAAAGCCAAGGGTATCTACTTCTCAGAAGCCTGGAACCCAAGACATTTATTATCTGAGCGTGTCGAATGACCTTGCCAACTTCTGGCTGGAAAAGTGAAGAGCTATCAGGTCATCTGAGTCCTTGCTGTATTTTTTTTCCTTTTTTGCCTTCTCAAATCACTTCTCCACATATAGGGAACAATGATTGTTAGGTCATTTGTACTCAAGACAAGTGGGACTAGCTATGCAATCAGCAAAGCTCAGAAATTCAATCACATTCCCCACTGTTAACCACAATGAGGATGGAAAAAGAACTTTTTGAACTTCAAAGACAAAATTATTTTTTAAATGTTATTGTTTGTTGTTTATGGTATGTTCTACATGGGCCTCAGTTTCACTAAAATATACAGAGTAAAAGGAGTGAACTCAGTTATCTCCAAGACCCTGTAGAACAAATATTCTAGGGCCATTTTGACTGAATTTAGTGACCACTTCAATTAAACCACCCCTCAATTAAAAGAAAAAATGGCCCAACTGGCTTGGCAGTATGATATAATTAACTGGTCACTGCACTGACAAGTCAGTTCAATCAAAACGATACATCCAGAGAATTTAGGGGTCCTACAATTTTAATGTATTCAAAGAAACTCTATACACTTATTATGAGTTAGATGACCAAGTTGGGTTCCCATTAATATCATTACACCATGCTGGCAGTAAGCATTTAACATGACAGCTGGATCTGGAAACCTCAGGCCCCAGACATCATGGCATCTGTATGTCCATTCCACTAGAATTAAAGTAGCGGGAAAAGCCCCAAGAAAGGCTGTCAAAAGATAGTAGGTAGGGGAGCCAAGAGCACATTAGTTAGGGTGTCATACCATGTATGGCAAAGATACAGGGGATCCTTTTTCATCATTGCTAGCAGTGCAGCAGCTACTCAAAGAATCAAAACACACACACATTTTCAGCAGAAAGTGGTTTAAGTTAGGGGCAGATTGTTTATTGGGGAAAGAAATAGGGTAATTAAAGGGAAGGCTTCTCAAAAGAACACATAACTACCAGAACAGCTGTTCATAGCCCAACCAAGAGAACTGATTTAAATAAGAGACCACAGACAGACATGAAACTACCATCATTAAACTCACTTTTCCATCATCACTCTAATAAAGGCCTAGAATACATGCAAAGATTATGCAGAAGTGGGGACATGTAGACTGCTAAAGTTGTAAATTTCCCAACCTAACTCTCAGCTCATCTAAGGAATCTTCCCCATGTCTAAAATTAGTAATTTTCCAAGCACTAGCAAAATATACATATATATATATATCACATATCAGTATATATGTAATATATTTCTATATATTGTATATTAGTTTTATATGTATATATGTGTGTATATATACACATGCACATAGAAAACAAATATAAAAAAATATATTATATGCTACAATATACTATATATATGTATATACATATATTGTATACACATGTACATATGTATATAGAAAACTAATATAAATATATTATATCACAAATAGTATATTACACACCATGCAATACTACATATATTCTAAATATGTATATGTGTATGCAATACACTATATACATACATATGTACTGTATAAATATACACATATACATATATAGAATGTGAGCATGTACATGCACATGTGTTTGTGCATATTCACATGTGTGTATACACACATACACAATGCATATATTATATGTGTACTGTAGTATATGATATACAATATGTCTATATTAATTTTATGTGTACATATGTATGTATGCATATGTACATATACAATGAATATACAATATATCTCAATCTATGACACACATAGTATATATGCATGCATATATGTATATATTTATATACATGCATACACATATACAGGCAAATTCATATGTACTTATATATGCACATATATGTATGCATGAATGAAACATTATACTCTAAAACTTTATCCTGATATGGCATTGAGGTAGATGGGCCAAGTACAGGTCATAGACTGGCCTGCCCAGTTAAAAGAGCTTTGAGTATGGGGTAAGTGTATACCCATTGCCTGGGACCAGCCTAGTTAAGGTCAGAGAGGCTCTGGTTTAGCCAAAGGTTATCAAAATTTCAACAGCAGAACCTCTCGAGAGTCCTTTCACTGAACTGGAGCAGAGTTATAATCTGCACTGGCAGAGCAAGTACCCAAACCAATAAAATTACAAATCCCTTGAGCATTAAAATAAAATTTAAAATTAGAAACACCCAGCATGCAACATCATCACATATAAAATAGTGGGAGAAGTAATAATGAAAATAATAGCTAACAATAATGTAGTATATACTATGTGTGAGGCACTGGGTTGTGTATTTTGTTGTTTAGTCATCTTTCAGTCACATCTAATTCTTGGTGACCCCATTCAGGGTTTTCTTGGCAGAGATACTGGAGTGATTTGCCATTTCCTTCTCCAGCTAATGTTACAGATGAGAAAATTGAGGCAGACAGGGTTAAATGACTTGCCCAGGGTCACACAGTTAGTAAATATCTGAGGCTGGTTTTGAAATCACATCTTCCTGAGTCCAGGCCCAGAGCTCTATCCACTGTATCAATTAGCTGAAAAAAAATTGCTTTAAGTGCCACTTATTATTTTATTTTTTTTATTTTATTTTTTGCAGGGCAATGAGGGTCAAGTGACTTGCCCAGGGTCACACAGCTAGGAAGTGTCAAGTGCCTTAGGCTGGATTTGAACTCAGGTCCTCCTGAATCTAGGGCCAGTGCTTTATTCACTGTGCCACCTAGCTGCCCCTAAGTGCCACTTATTACATCAGACTTTTGCTGAGCTTTCCATTTATTAACATTCTCCCTAGATAACTTTTTTGTATGTTTTTATTTACTTGTGTGTGTGTGTGTGTGTGTGTGTGTGTGTGTGTGTGTGTAGTCCCCCAAAACTATTATTCCACTCCCCACCAGAATGTAACTTCCCTGAGGGTAGGCAATCCCCAGTAACATGAGTATACTCAGGGCTTAATAAATGCTTGTAGAAGTCTACATTTCTTCAAGATTAAAATGGGCTGAGTATCATTTATGGAAGTACTGCTTGGGTTTTTCCTTTTCAAGAGCTCTCAGATCACTTCTAACTGGAGATGATTAGTTTTTGTCAAAAGACACTAGAATAAAAAAGTGAAACCTCCTGTGCTTTTGCAGTCTCTCCATTTACATTAATTTAGTGCTCCACATCCTTAGCAAATCCCCAGGCTGATCCCAGAAATGTCTAAACTCCAGGGATGCGATAGAGCCAGCTGGGAATGGCTAGCAGGAACAGATTGTTAAATTTTCACTGTGAGCATTTATACTTTGGAAACCAGCAAAATCCTACAAATCAGGGTTGGATTTGTTTTATTGATTGTCTAGATTTAAGAAAGTGGTGGAGAAAATGTTAATAATGCAAATTAAATTTAAAGTGTCATACACACATTTATTCCCTACCCCAGCTGGTTGTTAAACATTTTACTAGCAAACCTTACCCCTTCCCCTACTAAGCTCCCAATTGGTTTCTATGAATTGGGGCAGACCCCTTTGGCCTATGGTAACCCAGACCCACTTCTATAGACACGATGCTGAAGCTCAGAAAGCATCAGAAACTCTTGACGTTTCCTCTTGGCTCAGCCTTTGCCAGGCTACTAGTGTGATTTCCATACTTAATCCTTATTTATTTCCCAGCCATTGCTAATTGGTCAGTGGACACTAGGTGTCTCATTCTCCACACCATCGTCTGCTCCCTGGGAAACGTTACACTCCAGAACCTAGAAGAATTGCCAACAATCTACACTGCTATGTTGTCTTTCTCTTAGCTTTGTCAATATTTAGGATGTCATGACACAAAAATCCCAGGGCCTTTTGAAAGTCTGTGTGGGATATGGAAGAGATGGTTTGAAATAATAATAATAGTCCAAAAAAGTGCCAAGATAAATATTGATTAATTGCTATGGACTAGAATTTTAGTAATACTCAATATTTCATGGATCAGTGATTTGCTTGGTGTGGGAACTCCTAGATGCAAATCACGGCTTAGATTAAAACCAGATTAGACTAACTACATGGTCTCTGAAGGTTGTTGTGGATAAAAAAAAAAAAAAGTCATTGCTCTGCAACTAATTTGTCAGTGAACCTATCTTCCTAGACCATGCTCATCATGAGGCAGTCAACAAGCATTTGTCAGGCACCTGTTATAGCTAAGCGTTATGCTGAGTACTGGGAATACAAAGAAATGCCCAAGTACTCAGGTACCTAAAATCCATTCTCAAGGGCTAAGGAATAAGGATTTAGATAGATCCTACTATGTGTCAGGCACTGTGCTAATCTTTTTTTTTTTCAAATATGATCTCACTTGATGATCCTCAAAACACACCTGAAAGGTAGGTGCTATTATTATCCTTTTTTTACAGGAGAGGAAACTGATGAAGATGTAGTATTGTCCAGGATCACACAGTAAGTGTCTGAAGTTAGATTTGAACTCAGGTTTTCTTGACTCCAAGACCAGTACTTTAATCCACTGTACCATTGACTGCCTCAGGAAGGACCTCCACTGAGAATGCAGGATCATCAAGATTCAGCATCAGATTGGGACTTTTCAAATAAAAATAATCATACAGTGTGTCATTTTATGAATTTTATTTTATTTTATTATGAACCACCTTTCTTTTGACCTACAGTTGAACAAGAGTGATTCATTCCATCAAAGAGTCACAGAAAATCAGAGGCAAAAAGGGAAAGTCAATACAGATCTGTTTTTAGATCATCTAAGTAGGAATTTCAAAGCAATTCCAACACCATCTCTGCCCCTTTTCTTCATACTGATTCCACTTAGTCATTCATGTTGGGAATTAGGAAATAATAGTAATAGTAATAATAATAATAATAATAATAATAATAATAATACCTGCTCCCCTCAATTACTTTGAGGGCAGAACATTATTATTATTATTATTATTATCATTAAAGTAGATACTTATTAAATGTTTGTGGACTTGACTTGAACAATAATAGCTGATATGTAGAGTGCCTTAATATTTCTTTCTTTTTCTTTTTTTTTTGCAGGGCCATGGGGGTTAAGTAACTTGCCCAGGGTCACACAGCTAGTAAATGTCAAATGTCTGAGGCCGGATTTGAACCCAGGTACTCCTGAATCCAGGGCCGGTGTTTTATCTACTGCGCCACCTAGCTGCCCCCAATGCCGTAATATTTCTAAAGTATTTTCCATGTATTACACACCTCACTGAATTCTTTCACCAACTTTGTCAGGTAGGTGCTATTATTATCTTAATTCCTTGGATGAGGAAATGGAGGCTCAGAAATGTTCAAAGACTTGCCTACAGTCGCACAGGTATTAACCCTCTGAGACAAGATTTGAACCCAGGTCTTCTGGAGTCCAAGTCCTGTGCTCAGTCTGCACAATACCATGCTGTTCCTCACAGTCTTAGGCAGAGTCTGGGGGCCATCTCCAGTCATCCTGATCTATATCTTGCCACTGGACCCAGATGGCTCTGGTGAAGAGTGAGGCTGATGACTTTGCACAATTTCTCTCTCACTTATATCTAATTCACTGCAAGTCATGACATGGTCCTCTTCAAGAACAAAGGACAAACAACAACAACAACAAGGTAGAGACTAAGAAAAGAATTTTGGTGCTTTCTCTTTGAAGCCAAAGGGAAACCAAGTCAAAAGAAATGGATTCAACTGTAAAGTTGTTCTATATTGTAGAACTTATTAAGAATTTATTTTCGGGGTGGCTAGGTGGTGCAGTGGATGGAGCACTGGCCCTGGAGTCAGGGGTACTTGAGTTCAGGTCCGGCCTCAGACACTTAACACTTACTAGCTGTGTGACCCTGGGCAGGTCACTTAGCCCCAGTTGCCTCACTAAAAAAAAAAAAAAAAAATTATTTTCCTAAAAACAGAAGAGGTAGAAGAATGAAGAGAACACATTGTCGCCTTCCTTAAAGCAATTCAATAATAATCTATCACCTCATTTGTCTCACTTTATTAAGAAGTAGAGTGGAGGGGCAGCTAGGGGGCGCAGTGGATAGAGCACCAGCTCTGGAGTCAGGAGGACCTGAGTTCAAATCCGGCCTCAGACACTTAACACTTACTAGCTGTGTGACCCTGGGCCAGTCACTTAACCCCAATTGCCTCACTTAAAAAAAAAAAAAAAAGAAGTAGAGTGGAAGGGGCAGCTAGGTGGCACAGTGGATAGAGCACCAGCCCTGGAGTTAGGAGTACCTGAGTTCAAATCTGGCCTCAGACACTTAACACTTACTAGCTGTGTGACCCTGGGCAAGTCACTTAACCCCAATTGCCTCACTAAAAAAAAAAAAAGAAGTAGAGTGGAATGTTCAGTGGTTGAAGGGCAGAGACTTCTGGCTTTATGAGGGCTGATAGAAAGGTTGTTTTTAACTTTATAATTCTTCATCTATTTAAAAGTTTATGTATATAACTTTAAAGAAAAGGGCCTATGCAATCATAGAATCATATTTTTTTTAATTGAGAAGTAACTTAAGAGGCCATTAAATCTAATCCCTCATTTTAGGGGAGAGAAAACTTCACCTTGAAGAGGTCTTGCCAAACAGCTGGCCCAGAATCACACAGCGTGTATGTGGGAGAGGATCTGAAATCAGGGATTTCTGACTTAAGGTCCAACACTCCATTCACAACCTCAAAGTGTTTTCTCTTGTAGGCAAAATGAAAATTCCATTTTGCCCAACTGCCCTTTAAGGAAAATCTCAGTGACGAAACACAAACACACACACACACACACACACACACACACACACACACCCTGTATTTGGAATTACTTAAAAAAACAAGTTAGGCTTTAATTGGAATTCTGTGTGATTAGGACCTTTCAAGTAAATAAAAGGATTCAAAACTATTATTTTCTCTCTTTTCTATAGAAAAAAAAAAAACCCAAACAACGCTTTTCAAGTAACTCCTCAGTCATGCCAATGATGGAAAGATACTTCCAACTGCTAGGAAACAATGGGGATAGAGTTGTCTTCCTCTGTTAAACAGTGAGTTATTTACTCAAAACAATGGTCTTAACACTGGATCTATTTATCCACCATTTAGTACAATGAAGTAAAGATCCCAAAGCAGGGGTTGATAGGGGTCCTCTGGCTCATCCAGGGGCCAAGTTTCTACTTATTGGGACATGAAATTTTCATGGTGGTTTTTGTTTTGTTTTGTTTTTGTTTTTGTTTTTTACAAATTGTCTCTTACAAAGACTTGGGCTTATTGTTGTTTCCAAGAGAGAATCATTCTCATTCATTCATTCATCAAATAGTTACTGAGCACTAAGTGTACAAGGAAAACGAGTAGCCTCATTGTTATCAGCTCCAATACATTTCTTTCTTTCTTTCTTTCTTTCTTTCTTTCTTTCTTTCTTTCTTTCTTTCTTTCTTTCTTTCTTTCTTTCTTTCTTTCTTTCTTTCTTTCTTTCTTTCTTTCTTTCTTTCTTTCTTTCTTTCTTTCTTTCTTTTTTTTTTTTTCCCGGGCAATAAGGGTTAAGTGACTTGCCCAGATTCACACAGCTAGTAAGTGTCAAGTGTCTGAGGCTGGATTTGAACTCGGGTCCTCCTGACTCTAGGACTAGTTAGTATTTTATCCGCTGCGCCACCTAGCTGCCCCTCCAATACATTTCTATAAAATTTAAAAGCCTGGTTATGCACCATCCCGATCCCAACTCTGCAGCCTGAAAAGCAGCCATAAGGATAGCAATTCTCCACTTCTGCTAAGAGGAAGAGCGGGGAGTTAGTAATAAGGCACTTTCTTCCTTTGAATTAGCCAAAAAAAGACCTAACTTCCATTACACCCTGCAAATCTCCTCTTTCAGCCAAAAGGAATTAAGTGTTAAGTCATATATTAAAATAACAAAAACTACTCCTGGATATGGAATCAGGGAGTCTGTGTACCAATCCTGGGGCTCTGCCAATTGCCTGGCAATTATCTCTGTGGCCTTGGGCAAGTCACTAAAACTTCCTGGGGCCTCCCCTATAAAAAGATCAGACTGGAATAGAAGCCTTTCTGCTCAAAACCTGCTATGTTGTTCTTACAGTTACAAAATACCTACTTCCTTTGACTTGGCTAATTTCATTAATATTTTCTTTTGGGTAGCATATAAAAATAAGACTTGAAAAATCTTATGTGTCCATATGTATGTATATGTGTTGATAAATATGGACAGAATTTCTATCCTGCAATACTTTGCCAAATATAGAGCATATAAAATTTTCCCTGACTCCTTATAAATACAAAAATATTAATCGTAGAGGGTAGAAAAAAAAAACCCAATGATGTGGCCCTTAAAACAATGCCTCTGGAACTCAGTAAAACAATGCAGCATTCAGAA
Source organism: Dromiciops gliroides (assembly GCF_019393635.1). NCBI lineage: Eukaryota > Metazoa > Chordata > Mammalia > Microbiotheria > Microbiotheriidae > Dromiciops > Dromiciops gliroides. The sequence goes on along the minus strand of NC_057865.1, from coordinate 55,992,717 downwards.
TGCCAGAAAAGCATGTCAAGAATATGCAGACATATAAACCTACAAGTGCCTAAACCAAGCCTATAAAACAAGTGGAAGGAAATTCTGCAACACATTTAGACGCTTCAGCCTAGACATTTTAACTTGCCAATGGAGGAAATTGCAAACATTGCCTATTTGGATAAAAAGATAAGATAATGTAAATGGTGAAATCAAAGATGTTAACATCTGCAAGAACACATGTGTGTTATTTCCTGCTTTAAAGACACTGAAAATGAGTAGAAGTGTCTAAGGTTTTTTTTTTTTAATCCATCTCTAAAAACCTAATAGCCCTGTGCTAATTTTTAAAAAAATACATTTTGGGTCCTCTGTAAAGTTGATTCATTATTTTTTTTGCCATAGATGTAAAAAAAAAAAGTTAAAACAGCAAACTTGATCTGACTATAAAATTTGTGTGGATACACGAAGTAATACACTAAGAGGTAAGAAAGAGGAGTCAAGGTTGGGAGCCCGGGTGATTGAAAGCAAAAGCACTGGTGGCATTGAGTTATTTTGAGTATTATAAATACCAAAATTAGCTACAAAGAGCTTATGAGGGAAAATGTTATATGCATCCAGAGAAAGAACTGATAAATAGAAGTATACATCTAATGATTTTACATAGACAAACACTAGCACATACACATATATATTTGTGTCTATTGGAAGCCATTCCTAGGGCAAGAGGGGAGGGAAGGGGGAAAAGAAATGGGAAAATTTACTATATATTTTATATTATTTTACTATGTTATTATATATTTACATTTATATATATTTGCAAATTTATTATATACTTAAAAGGACAAGCAAGTTGTATATAATAGATTTGTAGTTTCATGTGCAACCATCTTTTTTAAACTGATATAGAAATGCTTGTTTTATTCCATAAATTAAAAACAAAATCAAATGCAATTTTAAAAAGTAATAGAGAAGTAAAGAAAAGGTATAGGTGCAAGTCACTTAACCCTGTTTGCTTTAGCTCCCTCATCTGTAAAATGAGACAGAGAAGGAAATGGCAAAACCACTCCAGTATCTCTGTCAAGATAATCCCAAATGAGAGCATGGGGAGTTGGACACAACTGAAAAATGACTCAAAAACAATAGAAGTAGCAGTAGCAGCAGCAGCAGCAGCAGCTTTGGGGAGAAAAAAAGGGTTCAGTGTTGCATGTGCTGAGTTTGAGATGTCTGATGGCCGTCGAGCTTGAAATGTCAAACGGGAAATTGCAAATGCAAGTCTGGTAATTGGGATAGAGGATGGGGCTACATAATTGGATTTCAGAATCATCTGCATAGAGATAATTGAATCCATAGGAGCTGGTGGGATTACTAAATGAAATGGTATAGAAGAAGAGGAGAGGGGGCAGCTAGGTGGCACAGTGGATAAAGCACCAGCCCTGGATTCAGGACGACCTGAGTTTAAATCTGGCCTCAGACACTTAACACTTACTAGCTGTGTGACCCTGGGCAAGTCACTTAACTCTCATTGCCCCACTAAAAAGAAGAGGAGGAGGAAGAAGAAGAGAAGGAGGAGGAGGAGGAGGAAGAAGAAGAAGAAGAGGAGGAGGAGGAGGAGGAAGAAGAAGAAGAGGAGGAGGAGGAGGAGGAAGAAGAAGAAGAAGAAGAAGAGGAGGAGGAGGAGGAGGAAGAAGAAGAGGAAGAGGAAGAGGAAGAGGAAGAGGAAGAAGAAGCCAGAATAAAGTTTTAGGAAATATCTACAGTTAGAAGATCCAGCAAAGAAGGCTGAGGAGCAACCAGACAAGCAGAAGGAGAACTAGGAGAAAGTAATATCATGAAAACCTAGAGAGAAGAGAGTGTCAAGGAAAAGACAAAGGATTGATGGTGACATGGACCTAACGGTTAAGAAGGATGTGCTTAAGAAAAGGTCATTATATTTGGCTGTAACGTTTGCATGAATGTACTACTTAGGAATAGTTTTATTAAAAGGACATTCAATTTTCTTTCTTTTTTTGATGGAGTACATTCCTAACAGAGCATTACATCACATACACTCAATCTTTTATTTTTTTTTTTTGGAGGGCGGGGTGCTCAGAATTTGTGAGTTTATCAGTATAGTGGAAACTCCCAACAGGGATGCAGATCAGCAATTTAAATTTAAAGTAATTTTAAGTCTTGAAGCATTTCTTGGAGCTCTGAGAAATTGTTCAACATGCATTAAATCCAAGTCTTTCTGACTTTAAGGCCAATCCTTTATCCACAAACTGCCTCTCATCCAAATATGCATTCTATTAGAACTCTTATCTTAAGGAGAAAAGCCGCATGCTATACCTGAAACAGCATTGGTTCTAGAATCAGGGTACCTGGGTTCAAATTCCACTTGGGACACTAACTACTCATTTGACCTTTCACGTTACTTAAATCCCCATACTTCAGTTCCCTCATTTATAAAATGGAGATTTTGGGGCAGCTAAGGTGGCACAGTGGATAAAGCACCAGCCCTGGATTCAGGAGGACCTGAGTTCAAATCTGGCCTCAGACACTTGACACTGACTAGCTGTGTGACCCTGGGCAAGTCACTTAACCCCAATTGCCTCACCAAATAAAATGGAGAAGTTGGGCTAAATGGCCTATGAGTTCCCCTCTTCCTCTATATTTAATTAATATTCAAGGAATAAAATGTCCAAGGCACTGAAAGTAATTTGAGATCTATCTAGGTATTCCTGGAGACACATTCTAAGAATGGAAATTGAGAATGTGGATCCGCAGGAGAATGAAACCCAACCCCTCTTCTATGTAACTTGTGGCTAATCTAGCAAGAACAGTCATTATCAAGATGTTACCATTGCAAAATGGCTTACTAGAGTTAAGATCAGGTAGAATAGGGCACAGTTTATGCTATAATTACCATACGGGGATGTTAGACCTTAAAGAATAATATTTAAACCTATAAAAAGCAAAGATGATAATTTCTTGGGTAACGCAACTCCTCCAATAACTAACCACTCAACTATGAATTTACAAATGAATCCATGCTCACCTTTTCAAATTAACAATCGTCAGCCACGTGTCACCTCATGCTACACTTTGTTAGTTAATGTGCAATCGATACGCTTCCTAACAGACACAGTCATGGGAAATATAAATGAGACTTTATACAAAGCTACATGCAGCAACCCCGATCACACCATAGCAACAGGGAGAGATTGATGTAAAAAGGGGTGGTTGCTATAGCAACTATCAGATGGACCATCTGTAAGTGGAATCCTGGCAAAAGCAGCAAAATGGGTAATTTTATATGCCGCCATGGCTCCCGTTGTACATTTAAACATGATAGAGTTTAATGTTTCACTTTCTTCCATGTGGATACATTTATTTATTTCCATCTGTCATATGGTGTTCTAACTGATGAAGGGGTGGTGGTGAGTCAGGGCTAGCCCAGGGGGAACTGCTGGACATCTGTTCACCTGAGTTGTTGAAGGCCAAGAAACCACATGATCCTTTTTCATTGGCTTCTTCTAGGATCTGGACTGTACCTGAGTAAATCTCCTTCAGCAAAAGACCCACTCTCCCCAGCCCTCTCATCTCTGATCTTTCCCGTACATGCACAGCCTCAAGCCACAATCTTAACCTGTTTCTCTCTTCCTGAGACTCTTAGATGCTTCTTTTATACATTCTGGTCTACATAATCTTTTAGTTACCTTTTTTATGATACATGCAGAGGTACTTTCCCTCCTCTGCTATCTGAGTCTTCTATATTATTTCTACCAATGGTAGGAAAGTTTCTAATGAGACACATTAATGGAAAGCACTTTTTTCTAATAAAAGAGCCAATGCTATGACATGCCCACCTACAATTTCCATATTTTGTTTTATACAACTATATGTATAAACAATACATAGCTTTAAAAGATGAAATCATTGAGGTTTATGCACTGAAAGTAGTTTGTTAAATGAAAAGAATTTACTTCATTAAAAAAAAGTCAAAAGGACTCTATAGTTTTCTAACACTATCACCATTAAATTGAATATAAGTGTAAGGGAGAAAGATGACAAGAACATGCATGATTGTGATTTTTCCAAATTTACTGGATTAAATCATGGTTGGTCCATCAACATTTTTAAGTGCCTACTATGTGCTAGTCACTGTGCTAAGCCTGAGGATACAAAAAGGAAAAAGATAGTCTGCTCTGAAAAAGCTTACCATCTAATGGAGGAGCTTACAAATTTATTTCACATGGTAAGGGGCAGGTAACAAAGACACCAAAATGATAATGTATTTAAATGAAGTACAAAGAAAAGATGCTCTATGCTGCCTTTGGGTTTTTTTTTTTTTTGAAGTGAGAATAGGTTCTTCATTCAGATTTGATAGAATCAGAATCTGATTAACAGCCATTGGAGAGTCAGGAGATAGTACTAAGGAAGGAAATACAAGAGAAGCAAAGGGCAGCCAGGGGTCTCAGGACAAGCCCAGCTAGTGGAGTCTATGTTCAACATTTGGAGGTCCCCCACTGCCATTTTGTCAAAGTAGAAGGGACCTTCTCCAATCCTCACTGAAATCATATCTTGTAACCTGCAAAGTGTCACCCAAATAGAGCCACCAGATGCAAGTGTCTTCTTCTATCAGATTCCATTACCTGTCCCCTTTTTTACTGTCACAGGATTGTGGGAGAGGGTGACCAAGGTGTATCACATCACTGAGAAGCACCAAAAAGTCCTTTCAGAACTGGGCTACCACATGGAAATTAGCCATCTCTCCAGAAGCTCAAACACTGAGTGCCCTCAAATCTCCGCAGTTTCTAGGGGAGCTCTGGATACATACACTCTCATATGGCCTCTGTACACTAATTCAGCTTTGCTCCATGAGGAAACACTTAAGGTATGAGATAGCTGAGAAGAATTAGCTCAGTGAATTGAAAAGCAAGGTAGCTATAGAGAACCTACCCCTTGAGAGAAAAATTATTTATCATTTCTTGGTGGGGAATGTATTTCTATTTTCCTTCCCATTCCTCATCAGCCATTACATCTTGCAATGAAGCCCTTTTCTAAAAAGAGGGGATTCTACACCAAGCAGGGAGGGTAAGCCAAGTGAGTCAGGGCTGAAGGAAACCTGTTAATTAGGAGTTAGTCCTAGTTATCAGAAGTTGAACTGAAGAGAGGAACAGGTCCCAGAAATCCAGTGCAGTGACTTGCTCAGTAGAGATACGGAAACCAAGGGAGCAGCATGAGATAACCACAAAAAAGAAAAGGTACAAGGACTCTGAAGAGGCATAAATCTGAGTTGCCTTGGCAATGTTCATTCTCTATTTGTGTAACTGGCACCAATGTGCTCTATGTGTAAATCCCCTCAGCTCACCAATGCCATGTGTATTTGTGGGTACATCCCATGTTCATAGGGAGAATGTTTTAGTATTATTATTTCTAAGATGCCATTTTAGTAAATGTCTTTGCTTTCAGCTAAGGGGTTCTACTGGCTGATAATTAAAGATAAGCACATTGGTTGGGGCTCATGAGCTATAGCTTTAGGAGTGGATTTTCAGAGAATCCTGAACTAGGGGTAGTCACGGTCTCTGAGAGGAGCCATAGGAATTACTATACATTCTACATGATGTGTAATGGATAATAAACTTGAATGGGAGGGAGAGAAAATGCCCTATTCTTTAAGAACAAAAGACAGTTTTCCCAAGTTGCAGGGGTGAAAATTTTTCTAAAATTATATGGCCAGATTGCTGCTGTTCAGCCATTTCAGTTGTGTCCAATGCTTCATGACCCCATTTGGGGTTTTCTTGGCAAAGATACTGGAATGAATTGCCATTGCCTTCTCCATTTCATTTTATAGATGAGGAAATCGAGGCAAAGAGGGTGAAGTGACTTGTCCAGGGTCACACAACTAGTAAGTATCTGAGGTCACATTTGAAGTCAGCAAGATGAGTCTTCCTAGTTGAAGACCTGGCACTCTACTCACTGTGCCACCTAGCTGCCTGCATTTTGCCAGATGACATTTTTCTATTAAGGAGCTTCTTCAAACTTAATGTGAACTCAGTCAACAGATGGACATTCTTTCATAGGACACATCTTCAAAGCCTTTCCAGTACTATAAAACCTACAAGAGCTTGGTCTCCAGTGGCATCAGAATTCAAGAACCCAGTTTAATCATCTTATAGCATCAGAGAATAGATTTAGTGGGGAATGTTAATGAAGAGGGTCAGAATGATTTGTTAAATAAGACTCTTGCCCACTTTCTGATGGGCCACACTTCCTAATATACAGCAGTACTCCACATACTAGTCCCCTTCCTCTACATGAGTCGCTATCCTCAATCCTCACTCCCAAGATGAGCTCAATCCAAGTGGTCTGTGCTCCCTCAAAGGAAAAGGCACTCAGGAGGCAATGTGATTCAGTCAAAAGAAAAACAATCTGGAGGCAAAGTGATTGGGCTTGGGTCAAAGAGCTGCTTCTCCAATAGTTAGGTGAACTGGTCCCCATCACTGTCACTTCACTCATTCATAAAAACAACCAAGCAAACAGATCTGACCATATCAGGTCTGACCTCTGCTCAAGAAACTTCAGTGGCTCCCTATTGCCTTATCAAAATCCCCAGTCTGGAACTTGAAGGAAATCACAATCTGGCCCACATCTACCCTTTCCTGTTACTCTCCATCTATTTTACCTTCTGGCCAAACTAGTTTACTCTTCCCCATATATGACACCCCTACTTCTGAATATGCACAGGCTATCTCACATGTATGGAAAGTTTCTCTTCATCTCTGCCAATAAGGATCCTTTATATACTGAAGACTCAGCTCAAGTGCCACATCCTAAAAGAAAATGCTTTTCCTAGTGCCGCAGATGATTACTACTCCCCTGTGAAATAACTTTGTATATAATCTGTATTAGTAATTAGTTCACTCAGGCAGGTGGGGCTTGTTAGCCTTGGCAGGCAACCCACCTAGGGGAAGGAAACCCTGATTTTAAACCTCCTCTGCCTTGCGGCTATACCCATATATGGGAAAGGCTTCGGGAGTTAACCCGGAGAAAAAATCAGGAGTCAGAGTCCCTTAGGCAGTTGGATGTTGGACATCACATCCCTCTGGCAACTTCTGCAGCGGCACTGGTGGCTCTGCCTCTCCTTTGGATCCACCAATGTCACGGAGAGGGAAAACCTGCTGCATGGGCAACAGCTTGTTTTCCATATTGATCTTCCCAGGCCAGCGCCCTGGAGAGGACACTCCAGCTACTCCCCATGGGGTAGATACAACACGGGATGTGGCAGTTACCACTTAGAAGTCATTCAGGAGCTGCGGCTCCCATAGTGGACTGCACAGCCACACTGTACAGCCTGTGGCTCTTCAAGACGCTGATCCATGGTCGTCCGTGACTGGTGGAGGCCTACTACTAATTAGTTCACATGTTGTTCTTTTCCTCTCAATAGAATGGAAGTTCCTTGAGAAGAGCAACTATCTCATTTTTTTTTTTATCTCTAACACCTAGTATAGTGTGTTGCATACAGTAGTCACCATATAAATGTTCGTTGAGTTCAAATAAATTTGCCTCTCTGATCTCATTTCCTCATCTGTAAAAGTAATGGGGTTATATTAGGTGAGGGATAATTAACTTGTGTGTGTGTGTGTGTGTGTGTGTGTGTGTGACAGATACAGTTGGTGGTGAAATCTATAGGCCCATTTTCTTAGTCAATACTTATATAGCTCTTTAAGGTTTACTAAGCACTTTACAAATATTCATTTTACCCTCCAAACAACTCTGCAAAGTAGCTGCTAATAATATCCCCATTTTATAGATAAGGAATCTAATGCAAAGGTTAAATGACTTGCTCAGGCTCACATAGCTAGTATCTGAGACCTTCTTTTAACTCAGATACTTCCTGATTATAGTGTTTTATCCACTGCTTCATCTATTTGCTTTAAGTCTCATTGTCTCAAAATTCTCAGAAAAAATTTTTTTCAAGTTCATCTTGTGACCCTTGCAGGTCTGTGACTCTCCAGTTAAGAACCCCTGTACTAGAGTATCTCTAAGATTTCTTCTAGATCTACATTATGCTCTTTCCCAACTGACAGATGAAGAATTAAATGTGTTTCCATGATTGAACTAAAGGAAAAACTAAAATTTCCAGATTCCCAGTGCACTGTACTTTCATGAATTCATGCTGCCTTTTTTTTTTAATTTTATTTTTTGTTTTTGTTTACACGCTTTCTTTCAGACATATTGCTAATGAATCATTCCGGCTTGGCAAGTGAGTTCTGACTGGCTTTAATGTACCTCTGTCTTCAACCCCAGATAAGTGAACGGAGGTAGTAATTTTAAAAATCAAATAATAAAACCAAGAGTGACAGCATTTCCTTATGTATTTGATCCACTTTAATACACAGAGGTCATAAAACTTTTTATAGACAATACTGATTTTCATTCAAACTCCTAGAAGTTAAAAAGGTACTCACAAATAAAATTTCATTAGTACATTCCATTCCCCCAAACTTCTTTATTCTGCGATCACCTTGAGGGCTTCAATGATGTTTCACTCCCTACATTAGTCACACCAAATAAAGAGTAACCGTATCTTTGCAATGGAGAAATAAAAGCCAGTTATATTCCTTGAGTTACCTCAGTTATGGAGCAACTGAACATAAAAGGAAATCGGGCAATAATGGGAAAGATTGAGACACTACTGGCCAGGAATGGGACAGGTGTAGTGAACAATTCATTCTTAGGAAGAGGCATAGTCATGATCAGGGGACCAGGTAAAGGTTTTGAGAGGACAAGGAAGCTCTATTTTCTCAAGATGAAACCGTTAGCACTTTCTTATACTCTGTTGGAACTTCCATGAAGACATAGGGGTCACTAGGTCTACTCTGAGTGGAGGAACACAGTCCATATGCTTAGGCAAAGATATCCTGCCCATAAACGTCTCCTATAACTACAAGGTTCTGGACACATCTGTACAACATTGTCTTTGGGAAGACATCATTTGCTACAAAAAACAAACATGGGCCAATATACAATGTGAAGCCTAAATTTCCAGTTATCTGTCATGTTGAAAAAATAGATTACAGGGGCAGCTAGGTGGCACAGTGGATAGAGCATCCGCCCTGGAGTCAGGAGTACCTGAGTTCAAATCCAGCCTCAGACACTTAACCCGTACTAGCTGTGTGACCCTGGGCAAGTCACTTAACCCCAATTGCCTCACAAAAAAAAAAAAGAAAGAAAAAATAGATTACAGGGGCAACTAGGTGGTACAGTAAGGATTTGAGTTCAAATGTGACTTTAGGCACTTAATAGCTGTATGCATAATAGCTTAGACTTAATAGTTTGAACAAGTTACTTAACCCCAATTGAAGGAAGGAAGAAAACAAAAGCCATCTAGATTTACCCCCCTTCATTTTACAGCTAGGGGAACTGTGGCCCAGGGAAGTTAATCAACTTGGCAAAGGTCTCACCAAGTTGTGAACTGAACCCATGACTTCTGACTATAAAACATTTCCAGAATAAAATAACTACAAAGAACTCCCTCATTTCACATAGGCCTCTTTTATAAGCACCCACAACCTACAGAAAACAGTTTGGTCTTTTCTTGCAAAGAAGGATAAGATAAAGGGATCACAGATTTAAAGTGGTAAGGGAATTCAGAGGTTGTTAAGATCCACTTCATCACTTTACATATGAGGAGACTGAGGCCCCCCAAATTTAAATGACTTGCTCAGGGTCACACAGCTAATGAATGTCTTGAGGGCAGTTTCATAGTTATCTTTGCACACCCAGCCCCTAACACATTACTTTGTATATAGTAGGCACTTACTGAATGTCTGGCATTGAATTGAATTAGTACTGCACCAAAGTATGCAACCAAGCTAGATTCTTACTAACGGTATCATAATGGGATTTTAAAATGTTTTATTTATTTTATTTTTCACATGTGGGATAAAATAAGCATTCCTATAATACAATATAAAAAGATGATTGGATGTGAAACTGCAAATTTCTTATGTACAACTTGCTATTGCTTTTAACTATATGAGTTATTATGTAAATTTCTTTTTCCCTTTTTTCTCCACCCCTCCCATCACACAGAATTTATAAAAATCTGATAGACCATCAAGATTTCGTAGTCCAATTCCTCTATCTTAAAGATGACAAAGCAGAGGCAAAATGACTTGCCCGAAGCTAGACAGTTAATAAGTAGCAGAGTCAGGATTTAAACTCAGATAATTATAACTCTTTTTAAAAAAAAAAAATTCTAACTCTTCATACATTGCTCTTTCCACTACATTTGACACACTGCTTATTCTGGTGCAAATAATAGACAAAACCTGAATTTAAAAAAATCAATTACAAACTTGAAATAGAAACTTGATGCCAAATAGTGAAAAGTTTATAATGGTACCCACTAAACCTTCAATTAAACTTCACTTAAGTCATGATTTCATCTAAAAAACATTTATTAAGCCCCTCAGGTTTGCAGGACACTATTCCAGGCACTAGGGATATAAAGAAAAAAAAAACCCAAAACACTTCTTGCTCTTAAGAAGTTTATATTTTCTTGAGGTTATAGAAAGAGGGGTAGGGCATGGCATTTTGTTGTTACTGTTGACTCTTTCAGTTGTGTCTGACTCTTTGTGACCCTGTAGACCAACTGTCCACCAAGTTTTCTTGGCAAAGATACTAGAGTGGTTTGCCATTTCCTTCTCCAGTTTTATGCAGGCAGGAGTTAAGGGACTTACTTACCCAGGGTCACACAGGCACTAAGTTTCTGGGGTGAAATTCGAACTCTGGTATTTATTTCTGACTCCAGGCCTAATCCTTTATTCACTGTGCCACCTCGCTGCCCCCCAGTGACATTAACATGGATAAGAAAATGTAAGATAAAAATTTTCATTTCATTTGATTTCATCAAAACTCATGAGTCATTATGAAAATATTATGTCATGAGCTCTGCCAATACCATTAGAAAGCTTATTACAACATTACTTGGACACCAACAAAATATTTACATGAAGGCAGGGTTCTAGAAGAAGGTAAATGTAAAGAAATTTTAAAAAAAACCATTAAGTTTCTTAGATGATACATCTGAGTTTATAACACATGCTGTGGAATTTAGGGATAGATATTTAATTTTTTTTTTGTGGGGCAATTGGGGTTAAGTGACTTGCCCAGGGTCACACAGCTAGTGTTAAGTGTCTGAGGCCGGATTTGAACTCAGGTCCTCCTGAATCCAGGGCCAGTGCTCTATCCACTGCGCCATCTAGCTGCCCCTAGATATTTAATTTTAAAGCAAAATAAAAATGTTCAGATAATCAGTGCAAAATGTTTAGTAAGCATTATATAACACGAAACCAATTTAGAAGCTTTTGGTGTAATATTAAGTATCAAATTAGATTTCTTTGATCTCTCATTTTTGTGACCTTTAAAAGATGTGTGTGTGTATTTCCCCCCACATAACAACAGTATTGCCAAAGAAAGCCAAACATGGAATAAAAAGGGAAAACTCCACATTTTAATCTTGCCCTTACAAATACAACATCAGAAAAATTTAGATATGCAAGAGGAGCCAGTTGAATAAATAAATCCAAATGTCTATTACATAAATCTTAAGTTCTGCATATAATTTTTTAGAAAGTTCTAGGGTTTGCTCCAGAGACAACACGTGTCAAGGAAAAGGTGTTAATCACTGCCCTAACCAGAGAGACACTTAGCAGTATGCCATCTGTGCTTCAGGGTTGCCCCTTTGGGAGTGTGATCCACCCTATACCTAATCTCTTTTTATTTTTGTTTTTGTTTTTTTGGTGAGGCAACTGGGGTTAAGTGACTTGCCCAGGGTCACATAGCTAGTAAGTGTTAAGTGTCTGAGGCTGGACTTCAACTCAGGTCCTCCTGACTCCAGGGTCAGTGCTATTTCCATTGCGCCACCTAGCTGCCCCTATACCCAATCTCTTAAGGGGAGTTCACAAAGAAATGAATTAAACTGCCCAGATCCATCACTAAAGAAGTGTAGTACAATGGAAGGCTCTCTGGACCAAAAGTCTAGGTATTCCTTCCTGATGCCTTATAATTGTGTAATTATGGGTAAGATCACAGGAAATGATAATAAATAAGCAAACTATAGTTTAAGATTTGCAAGGCACTTAAAAATATTACCTCATTTTATCCTCATAACACTCGGGGAGGTAGGTGCTATTATTATTCCTATTTGAAACTGAGGTAGATAGAGGTTAAGTGACTTGCCCAGGGTCACACAAATAATAAAAGTGAAAGGACAGATTTGAAGTTGGGTCTTCCCAACTCCATGTCTAGAGCTATATCCACTATGCCATGTCACTAAATCTGGAAAGGGTCCTGAAAGTTCACTTAGTCCAATCTTCTCATTTTACAGATGAGGAAAGTAAGGCCCAGATATATTACATGACCAAGGTTACAACTGTAGTACATGGTAGCGCCCACATTCGAATTCAAGCCCTCTAACTCAAAACCCCAAATTATTTTCATGATACCATATAACTTTCCTGAGACTTACTTTCTTCATCTGAAAAGTGGGTATAATAATACTTGCACCACCTATCTGACAGGGTCACTGTAAGAACAAGTGTTTTGTCAAACTTCAAGTACAATATGAATACTAAATATTACTCCTGTTACTCATACAACATATTTTCATTATTGGCCTCTTGTGGAGGAAAAGCAAGATGTATAAATGGGAGTAGTTATTTAACCTAGAGTCCATGAACTGATTTTTAAAAATATATAGTTTGATAACAGTATTTCAATCTAATTTTTTTGTAATTCTATATATTTTGTTTTATATATTTAAAAAAAAATTCTGAAAAGGGCCCTCCCTTCATAGCCTTCACCAAATTGCTAACAGGGTCCATGATGTAAAAAAAGGTTAGGAACCCCTCATCTGTAATATGATATTTGTGCACAGAGAAACACAGGGTAGCAACAGGACACAGTGAGAAAGATCAATGGCTTCAGAGACCTTGGAGTTGAGTTCGAATTCCACATGTGATGTTGATTACCTGCCCACAAATCCTTATTTTACAAATGGGAAGAATGAAACCTGGAAAGAAGTGATTTTCCCAAAATCAGGTGAATAGGAAATGATAGACTAGGACTATATCCTATGTTTTTTTCCTCCTATGATCCCATACTGTTTTTTTTCACCATTGTCTCTTAGAATAAGATTGATGGCTGTCATATTCCAAACAGAATTGAGGAAATCAAAATGAGTTCAACCATAGGCAATGTCTTTGGACTGTGAGTTAAGAAGTGGTTTCATCATAAAAGTAACTCACATTTATGTATCATCTTAAGGTTTATATATTTTTTTCCAACCACTTTTCAAGTTAGTGATACATATTATTGATCTGATTTTACAGGTAGGGAAATTGAGATTCAGAGAAGATAAGTGATTTGCCCCTAGTCACGCACTTAGTAGGTACCAGAGCCAGGTTTCAAATTCAGTTCTCCTGATTCCAATTCCAGCATTTTCTTCATGTTACCATATTGCCCTATTGGCTGGAGGGCCACTTCTCTATGAAGACTTAACTAAAACTATTGTAGTGGGACTGAAGTAACTAAATGATGCCTCAAGTGACTCTCGATTTAACATTTACCCCGTTTGCCTTATTTTCCTGATCTGTGCCGAGAATAAAGTGAAATAATATTTGTAAAATGCTTTGCAAACTTTAAAGTGCTATTTAAATGTTAATTATTATTATTTCATTATCATTAATGTTAGTATTGATTGAGGACCCTGATCAATTGAGTCCTTCCTCTGCCATCAGCTTGATGAAATTATAAGTTGTCTGCTTCTGAGAAGCCCATTTACTGTTTGCCCCATCCTATCACAAAACGAAGTGGTCCACTCAGAGTCTAATGTCCTTATGTATTATAATAAGGCAACTCAAAAATCTTGGACACTGTAATTTTACCAAGCAGAAGAAAGGGGGGGGAGGTTCAATTAATGAAAGGTTTCTCATCAACTTCCCCCCCCACTACATTATACTCTCCCAATTATTCCACCAAAGTGATACATAGCTACCATCCTATAGATATCACAATATCATGACAGTAAATGAAAATGAGAATTTGAGGCGAAATAAAAAATAATGAATATCTAGTTATATCACAAGCACACAGCACACTCACAAGACAATCATGTTCTCTTACTCAGATCACATGTGCAGATAAAAGAGCAGACGGGTACCCTAGAAAAAATGCCATGGAAGACATGCCAAAAAGTTCATGGGAACAAAGGCACATTTTCACTAGGAGTTTCTAATTCTGTTATTTTAAGCCTGATGTGCTTATTCTGGTACAGTAATCAAGAAGAAGCTTCCTTTTTATTTCATCACCACAGAACAATTATATGCAGGCTTCAGGAAAGAAGCGTGACAGACCAAACATTATACCTAGCACAATTCTGAAGATCAATAAGATCAGCAACATCTCTCCCATCTGTTCCTGTTTCTTCATTCACAACTTTCATTGGGACATTTCAGGCCCTTGCTGCCTCCCACTTGGGCTATTGCAAGAGCAGATTCTAGTCTTCCTGCTTCCAGATGCTGTTCTCTCCAATCCACCCTCCACACAGCTACCAAAATAGTCTCCTCAAGGAAATAATCTGACCATGAGTCTGTCCATCCCAAAAACCTTTTGTGGTTTCATATTGCTCCCAGGATAAGGATAGAAATCCTCATCGGGTCTGGCATTTAAAGCCTTCCACAATTTGTGGTTCACCTATTTTTTTCTAGTCTTCTTTCACATTACTCCTCTTCACATGCTCTAAGTTCCAGTGAAACTGTCCTTTTAGCTCTTGCCCAAACTCAACATTCCATCTACCATCTTTGTTGTATCTAGAATATCCTTGCTCTTCCCGCCAACCTCTTAGAATGCTTAGCCTTCTTCAGGGCTCAGTGGAGGCATCATATCCCATACAAAATCTTTCCTGGAAATCCATGTTCCCTTCTCAAATTATTTTACAGCATGGTTTATATTTGTATCTCACTGGTAGAGTATAAACTCTTTGAGGACAAGAACATAAGCACTTTGAATTTTGTCTGTTTCCTCAGTCTCCACCATGGTGTCTTGTATATAGATTAAAGAAAACCCTGAATTGAAATAAAATATCATTACCACAGTGACTGTTATTAGTTGAGTCACTGCATCTAAAACTCTTCAGCCATCATCACCAAACCATAAGTATCTTTCTTCGTGTGCACCTCTGCTCTACTTCATTTTTCTCTTTTCTTCAGCCCTTAGAGAAACTTAAGTGCTTTATTTCATTATTATTTTTCACTATTATTTAGAACATTTTAACACCCTATTCTTTCTAAGATGTCTGGTTTATTTCCCCCAAACACTTATTGAAGAAACCAAGTCCCAGACAAACTAGAGTGTTTCAATGTCTGGAAGAGGTGAGATCGTAGACTGTAGTTTAGCTCCTGACCTACATGTATGGTTGGTTGTTGTCCTTCATTCTCAGAGAGGACCAAAATGATATCACTATGTTGGGGTCAAGGTATGGTTGGTACCCGACTGTGGTTGATCAGAACAGTATGAGCTGGAAAGGTTCTACCGCAGCTTGGGCACACTTAAAAGCCCAGCCCACGCAAACTTCCTTTAGTTATAGCACAACAGTTACAAAAATATCTCCTGTAACAACAGAAGCATAGAAACAATCATCATTAAACAGGTCAGTCTTTTCCAAAGTGTTAAAATTAATTAAATTTAATTAATTAAAATGAATTAAAATGAACAATCCCACACGTGTATTAGGTTCACATGCAAAACAAACAGAACATGCAGAAATTTAGTGAAAACATGAGTATTGTTGGCATTACATCATCATCCTTTGGTACCAGTAAGAGTTTGGCCCTTTTCTGAGAAATAAGAAGTATTACACAGGGTATCTGTACCTGAAAAGCCAACATCTTCAAGACAAGGCAGAAGCTTGGAGAGAATTGCCTCACTAAAGGATCTATGTGAAAGACAGATTTTGTATCTTGCCTTTTGCCCTGGGACCTGTAAGTGCAATTTTATAGGAAGAATCACCCTGGTAATTTGATAGCTTCTCAGAACTTTATAGTATGGATTAGGGGGTGCAATCTGGCCCTTATGTATCTCTTCTCAGTCTTGGCACACTTAAATTCCACCAAGGAACACTAATGAGAATTTTATACCCATCTGTTCAGAGTCTCTTGGTATGAAAACATAAAGTCAATTAGATGGTTTATCAAGAGAAATGATTAAGTCTACATTTATCATTATTTATAAATGATGCATTTTGCAAATGCATTGTACTTTTTAAAAATTAGTGCATGCTTTGTGAGGATGATGGACTTAAATGGAATGGTAGCAGAGCAATAATTTTGTATCAAGTTTCATTTTTCCTCTTTTCTGAAGAAGACATTAACAATGTAAAGCAAACCTTGCATTGGAGTGGATTAAAGACACTCCTTCAAAGTGGTCATCTCATTATGAAAACACCAATTCTGGAGCAAAGAAATGCCAGTAGATATCCTACCAGAGCTCAGGTCTAGAATCAGGCTTTGTGATATTATCTTTTAGCCACTGTGTTCTTTACCTCAAAGTTAGACCGACTGTATTGTGGCATTTGGTATGTTAGGGTGCATTTTGTCTACCAAATTCAGATCTCTTTACCTCTCTCTTGGACTACTTCAATAGCATTTTAATTAGTCTCCCTACCTGGTTTCTTGCCTCTCAAATCCACCCTCCACTTGACTGCCAAGGTGATATTGCTAAATCACTAGTTACTACATCTATCCTGGCTTAATAAACTGCAGTGGCCCCCTATTATCTTTAGGAACAGGTACTTTGCAAAACTCTGCCTCCCTTAAATCCAGGCACAAGTCAAGATAGCACTCCATGATGTCATTGGTCTCTTTGAAAACAATGGATGAACAATAACATCAACAAGGACCAAGTACAAACTCTTCTTCTTGGCAACAAAAGTCCTTTGTTACCTGGCCTTAACCACTTCTTCAAGTTCATTAAACTATATTTCCAATTCACACGGTCTATCATCCAACCAACCTGGTCTTTTTCCTCAAAGATGACTATTCATTCCACACCTCCATGTCTTTTCAAAGGCTGTTCCCCATGCTTGGAATTCATTCCCTTCTCACCTCCATCTCTTGAAATCCGTAGTTTTCTTCAAAAATCAGTTCAAATGTCATCTCCTACATGAGGACTTTTTTGATCCCTCTGACTACTAGTGCTTATCCCTTATAATTACGCCATATTTATTTTTTTAACATTCATTTTTGAGTTCCAAATTCTCTCCCTCCCAGGCCCCCCATCCCATTGAGAAGGCTCACAATACAATATCAATTATATATTGTATTTAATTTGTACATATCTTGCATTTACCTATATGTGCACAGGTTTTCTCTCTCTTCCTTGAAGTCATTGGTTGTTACATTTTGCCCTTCTATCCTTATCACTTGGCACATTGTATGTCACATAGTAGACACAATAAACTCGTTTATTCAATATTACAATGGCCATAAACCCACAAGTGTTTATTGGGCACCTACTACATTGCAAAGCATTATATAAGATATAGCAAGAAGCTGAAGACATAGGCATTCCTTGTTCTCAAGGGGTTTGCCATCTTGCTGATGACAAAATTTATATCCTACAAAACAATTCAACACATCTTTATTAAATGCCTACTAGGTGACAGGTACCTTGGCAAATTAAGCTGCCAGTGAAGGGCCACTCTAAGTCTAGTTAGTAGTTGGCTGCTCCAACTCTAAATGCACAAATCTATCTTGTCACATCTACTTGCCTGGCATTGGCCATGGCAAAGCACCAAGAGATAGGGGTAGCTGTTCACTTCAAGGAATAAGTGATAAGAGAAGGCTACAGAACTAGAGAAGAGAGCTCCAATATGTTGGCCAGAGGCATGAGAGCCAACCAATAAGTCAGAGAAGGTGAAGTCACCATGCCAAGGAAGTCAACGAGAGGGGGAGTTGGGAGTGGGTGGGTCATGAGAAACACGTAGGAACTGGCTATTAGAACGGTGGGGAGAGATATCTGGGATATGAATATACTGCTGAGTTAATTAAAAGTGGAGGTCAGGAAATTCAGGAAAACTGGTATAAGCCAGGAGCTCTGAGCAAGTAACTAAGTGATCATTTGTCATCCTCTGCCTGAGCATCCAATTATCAATGAGCCCACCACACCCATTCCTGTCTCTTAAAGGAACAATATTGTGAGATGCCAGTACCCACAGAGGAGACAATGCCAAGGTAATGAGTTATGCAGATCTTTCAGTGGTAAACTATTTTGAAAAATGATAAGTGTTTCATATTTTATATGGGTAACACTGGAGGAAGATCTTTATCTCTGTCCTTTGGGGGAAGGGTCCTAGAAGGACCAAAGCAAAATAAATCCTTGGCAAACCTACACACCAATTGATATATGTCACTCTAGTTGTGATCCAGGAACAGAGTATCATCTATATTATCTTGATGAATGGAAGAGAAGGCACTGATGGGAGAGAGATACTTTCCAGGGCCAGGGGCCCAGTCTGTGGCCATGGTCTAGGGCCAAGCTAAATAATCCATATGGAAGCAGAAAGTGTGTCCTGGCCCCATTAGCATCATGTTCTAATCAATGGAGAAGAGCCATCAGCCTTTTATTAGTGGCTGAGTGGTGAGTAAGGAACTGTGCTCATGTACTTCTATTTGTAAGCATGGCTTGGGCTGGAATGTGGTCGAATGCTCCATGCTTCCGTTGGAGGCGCTGATTCCTTCCTCTGCTGTTTACATTGGAACTTACTCTGCGGCATTTAAAACCTGGAAATATGCACTTTTATATAAACTTACTGAACTGTCTAACAACTTGTTTAATGACTGCCTGAAATAGCTGAAGTGAAAAACAGCAAAGCTCATTACACCAGGGAAAAGCACTAGTCAGAAGGGTTTGGCTTCTGTGGTGTAGTCAGTAGAAGTCTAAAGCTTAGTTTATTTTTTTTCCTCTTTGACTTCCCAATAATATTTAAGTCTATAATAAAAGACTCCCCCCAAATCAGTCTGAGACTAGAAATGGATATTAACCCCTATTAGATCAATTCTTCAAATGATGTGTCATAAGAATCTGCATTACTTTTTCTCCAGATCAAAATACTGAAATGAAGAAAATAGATTTAATTGCCCAGCAGAACCCCACTTTCATTGTCAAATCCCAAAACATCACTCATTGTAGAAAAACAAAGAAGATATCAAGGTATCAGACTTATACTCCTCCATTATTGCATATCTAAGATCAATTAAAGCATTAAACTAGATATGCCTATGCCTTAATATATAACACAAGTTGGCATAATATTGGAAAAGGCCCACAGTAGTTCTCAAAATGAAAACCTAATCTCATAGGTAGGGGTGCAGAAGCTCCCTAAATCCCTTTGTTTACAAGCCCCTCTATAGTTTTCTGTCCTAGCTTGTGCACCCAAAAGAATATAATGGTGTAGGGTGACATCCAGGGAAACTGAGGACCAACCTGTATACCTTTAGACCATATAAGATTGGGCGCAATGATGCCTTAGTCCTTTTGATTGTTTCTTCTAAAATTTCTTTCACATTCATTTCTTCTTTTCCATTTCTACTGCCATCAGTAGATTATTATAAGTGTCTCTTCTCTGGTTGTCTTACTGCTAGTGTCCTTTCTCCCAGATTTATCTGACACATTGGTCAGATTAATTTTTCATGACACCATTTTTGTCACATCCAAACCTACTTCTTCAATCACATCAGACCTGGTTGATGGAGATATTATTTTATATAGGGGAATGTCCCCTACATAAAAAATTCCCATCAACCATATTAGTCTGCTCATTCTCCTCTAAACAGATCATCCCATAAGCACAGGCACAGAGAAATCAATACTTTCTAGTCCAGTTTGTGCCATGCCTACTCCTACATGGACCATAGTCTCTACCTTTTCCCTATCAGAGACTTGAACTTTGTCCCTTGGCCTCCAGGTTCTGTTAGATGAGTTTTTACCCTATCTTGTCAGGTGCACACTTTCTACTTCCAAATGTACTTGCCAGCTGTCCTTTATATGTTGTCCCCCTTTAGAATGTAAGCTCCTTGAAGGTAAGGACTGTTTCACTTTATTTGTATCCTCAGCATATAGTAAGCATTTAATAAAAGTAGGATCGGGGAGGCTAGGTGGCGCAGTGGATAAAGCACTGGCCCTGGATTCAGGAGTACCTGAGTTCAAGTCTGGCCTCAGACACTTGACACTTACTAGCTGTGTGACCCTGGGCAAGTCACTTAACCCCCATTGCCCCGCAAAAAAAAAAAAAAAGAAAAAAAGAAAAAAAAAAATAAAAGTAGGATCTATCTTCTATCTACTCCTTCACCTTCTACCTAAATTCTACCTTTCCCTCAAAAGTCACTGTCTCCTCTTTTAAATCAATTATGCTAACTCACAGTTATCACTACCTCATCATACCATCTACCATACTTATTACTCATTGGCTTGGCAGCTCGAGGTAGAACTTGAACTGTATACCAACTCCAAAGTGAACCAACTAAAAACAACTAAGAGGAAGTGAAGAAAAATGAGAATTTAACAGGGTACCTTAGACTGCCTCTTAGACAACTGGTGAATGGCTAAACAATTGTGACTATAAGAGAATGTACAAAGTATGAATGTAAAGAAAAACTACAAAATATTAATGAAATGACAAAATAATTCCAGAGGATCCTGGGTAATACGAATTGTTTCAGAATGAAGTCAACAGATCCAGGAGAACAATTTATAAATTAAGCAACATTATAAAGCAAAACAACTTTGAAAGACTCAAGAACTCCCATAACTTCAATGACCAGTATCTATTAAGAAGATCTATGAGGAAGCACATCATCGACCTCCTGGCAGAGGTGACAGACACAACGCACAGAGAATTACAGTTTGCACACGTTTTTTCCTTTCATTTTTCTCAGTTTTTAATTGAGGGAATAGTTGGGGGGGCAAGGGGCTAAAAATAGGGATAAAGACATGGAGTCATTTGTAACATATTTAAAGATTTACAGAAGAGAACAGGAGGACTTTGAGAGGAAGCACAAACAGTACAGTTTTGAAAGCAATGGGAAGAATTGACATACTTAAAAAAGCAAGTGATACACAATACAGATTCATGGTTTCATACAGAATCTTCTCTTTGCTTGAGGATAAGAAGAGTATCGGTAGGAGTGGGGTTGCCTTAGAGTAGATAAAATAAAAAACACCCAAAGGGACATGGCTTTTCCTTTACAGAAGAAGAGGGAGGGGGCAGCTAGGTGGTGAAGTGGATAGAGCACCGGCCCTGGAGTCAGGAGGTCCTGAGTTCAAATCCGGATTCAGACACTTAACACTTACTAGCTGTGTGACTCTGGGTAAGTTACTTAACCCCAATTGCCTCACCAAAAAAAAAAAAAAAAGAAGAAGAAGAAGAAGAGGGAAAAAGCCAAATTCTGCTGAGCATATGGAAATGCTTTCTTATTGGTGTTTATTTGGTGTTTATGTTTAAACTTTAAAAAAAATTTGACAATGATGAAATTTAAAACAGTCCCTATCCTCAAGGAACTTACATTCAGGAGAAGAGGAGCATACACTAGATAATCAGAGAAGTAACAAGTAGGGAAGACTTCCTGGAGGAGGTAGCATCTGAGCTGAGACATAAAAGAAGATAAGGATTCTCTGTGGTGGAGACAAGGAGGTAGCATATTCTAAGCATGGAGAACATAGAAATGGAAGAAGCATAGAAATGGAAGAAGGAATGGCAAATTGAAGACTTAAAATGTCAGTGTAAGGGACACACAGAGTATGCAAATGGAGTAATCGGAAATAAATCTGAAAAGGGGGTGGGACAAAAAAGTGAAGATTCAGATATGACAACAAACTAACACCAAAAATTGCAGCAAGGATGAAAACCTGCATGACTATTACAGTGGTAGTGCCTTCAATGGGAACAGTGAAGTTCAGAAGACAAGTGGGGGGTGTTTTTTTAAGAGCAATAAAGGGGATCTCATAATAATATTTAGGAGACATAATGGGACCCATTCTTGTTTGTTCATTATATATAACTCACTTATCCCATTCAAAAATTAAAATGGCAGTGGGGGGAGGGGGGAGAATGGACAGGACTCTTATTTACCAGTCACTATTCTACAGCCGGAGTTTGTTCTTTGAGACATGCCTGTCACAGACAGGCAAAAGGTGATCTGGGGGAGAGGGGCTGGTGGGGATAGAGCTTCCTGATGACTCCTGCAGAGGTTGTTTGCAGACTGCATGTTTGACACTTCTGGTATAGAACACCATTAATACTCTTGGTGGTGTTCATTTTTTTTTTTTTGGTGGTGATGGGAAGGGATAGGTACGAAAAGGGATGTTTAGCTACCTTGTGCCCCTTTTTGCAACAAACATAGGTACTTAGAAATCTCTATTCAGTCCTAGGAAACTTTATTCTCAAAATTCATAGTTATAGTTCATTTACTTTACTGTTAAGATTCTGGGTTCTTGCTCATTTATCCCTTTTTTCTTGCTTTTAATTTTCTCATTGAAATGCATGCTGTGTGTTAAATAACTCTCATTTCTAATTCCAATCTAACTGAAGGATTAACTGAAGAGTTCAAAAAACATTCTCCCATTCCCGATGGTAACATGGTCTTTTACTCATACAGAAAGGCAAAGCCAAGTACACTCATAGTCACTCTGTGTTTCATCATTTTATTCACTTGGTTGGGTACAGCTTGGTACTGATGAGGACAAGGTTATAGGTTAAACTCCATAAGTACTAATGAGTCTCCCACAGAGAAAGAATATGTTCTATGGCAACTGACTGCACTCCTAACACCAGCCAGAATGTGGCAAGTTCAGCTCACCACTTGGAGGAAAGGTAGTGAAGGCCTAAAACGGCACATTGATTAACGAACGAAATGAGTCTCAACTACTTATGTATGGCACAGTCATTAGGGTGTTAGATTTGGAGGCAGGAAGACCTGGATTCAAATCATTCTTCAGGCTCCTGTTAGCTATGTGACTCTGGAGAATTGATTTAACCATTCTCAGTCACAACTGCCTCATCTACAAAATGGGGATAACAATACCTATAGCACAGTTGTGGGTTGTGTTGAAGATTAAATGAGATAAGGTATTATGGTTCTTATAGTGCTAAGAAATTGTCAGTTCTTTTTTTATGAATCATTATGCTTATTTTCTTACCTGTGAATGAGAGCTTTTGGTTGGACCCTCTCCAAGGTCCCTTCAAAATCTACAATTCCATGAAACTGAAAGTTGTGCATGAATTATGTTTGAAAAAAATAGGACCATGAAAAATAAAGAAGAAAACTCAGTTACTGACCTTAAAGAAACCCTTCAGTTTGGCAGAGAAAAGAATCCTTTTGTAATGTGAACAATATCCATTTGATTTGTCTGGCTGGTACATTTGGAAATATGGGGTTTCTTAATGTATTATGTCCCTAGTTGGTAAAATATGAATTCTGAATTAAAGCACACATCTATCTAGTTAGCTAGCTAGCTGAAAGCATGTGTATGCTACTCAAGTACAAAGCTTCCTTTCATGATTAAAACAAAAAACCCTAATTATTGGCATTTTATTTTTAATTCTTTATCATCTTCTAATTCCCTGGAAATTTGTTTATCTACTTGAAGTGTATATACTTTTCTGATGCTTTCTGATAGTATCAGCAAAAATAATCAGTTCTACCCATTGTTCTTGATATCAAGGCTACTATATAAGGGTTAACAGAATATGTAAAATTAGAATTGTTAAAACGGATTGATTGCTTTGTCAAGTAGTGAGTTGATTATCACCAGAGATCCTCAAGCAAAGGTCAAGGGGTTTTTCGTTTCCAGTTACAGGTTGGGCTAGATGGCATCTGACATCCCTTCCAACTCTCAAGTTTTGTGATTCTATGATTGAGTAAAAAATTTCGTCAGTCAGTAAACAAGTTTACTCTGTGCCAGACCCTGTGTTAAGTGGTGGGGATACAAAGAAAGGCAAAAATAGTACCCCCTGCCCTCAAAGAATTTGCAATCTAATGGGAGGACAACATACAAAAATTATATTTACAAGATATATTGTTGTTCATCCTTTCTGAAGAGGATCAATGACATCATAGGGTGATATCGTCACTTGCTCACGAATTGATTTCAGTGAGGCAGTTACACAAAGTTATCAGCTTCACTCTCTCTTCCAGAGTCCTCAAAGTCCAGTGGCAAGACAAAAGTCCAGACAACTGGCAATGACCCTGCATGCAGCGGATGACCTTGGTGTCTTCAATGTCAGACCAGGAGATGGCCCCATATTTTTAAGGCAATTGGGATTAAGTGACTTGCCCAGGGTTACACAGCTAGCAAGTGTCTGAGGTGAGATTTGAATTCAGGTCCCTCCTAACTTCAGCACCAGTGCTCTATTCACTGTGCCACTTAGCTGTCCCTAGGTGCTTGGGGTAGACATCCTCTTACCTCACCGACCGGTTTGAGGTCTATCAGTTACCCTCAACCCCTGTTCAGCCCAACTGTTGAAATGGTTTTACCAGGCTGTGGCCACTGCACATGCTACATCTTCTTGGAGCACAGGTAAGAGTATAAGACACACAGACTATAAATGGAAGGTAAACTCAGAAGGAAAGCACTAACCATGTTCAAGAGCCAGAAAGGTTTCCCGTGGAAGGTAAAATTTAAGCTAAGCCTTGACGGAAGCCAAGGAAAAACTAGAAAGAAGAGGCAAAGGGAGTGAATCCCAGGCCTAAGGGACAGTCAGCAAATAGGAATGGGGTTGGAAAATGCAGTGCCCTGTGGGGAAGAACAAGAAGACCCATTCTACTGGATCATCAAGTAAGTGGAGGGAAACGTGTGAGAAAACTGCAAAGTTGGGAAGAAGTCAGGTTGCAAAGGGTTTTAAAAGCCCTACATTTGATCCTAGAGGTAACAGAAAGCCTTTGGAGTTTGTTGAGTGAGGGAAGAGATATCACCTGCACTTTAGAACTACCACTTTAGAAGGTGAATGGATGATGAAGTAGGGAGAGACTTGAGGCAGGGAGACCAAGGATAAGGCTATTGGAAAAAGTCCAGGATTGAAACGATGAGAACCTAGATTAGGATGATGGCTATATGTATGGAGAGATGGGATGTATAAGAGATGTTGTAAATGTAGAATCAACAGGAGTTGGACATGGGTTGTATATTTGGAACTATGATGGAGAAAAGGATCATACTGAGGTTGTAAAACAGAGTGACTGGGAGGATAGTGATGGCTGGGTATTTCCAGGGAAGATTAAAAGGTAGGAGTGTTTGGGAGAAAGATGATGACTTCTCTTTTGGACTTATTGAGTTTGAGATACCTACTGGGGCAGATGTCTAAGAGGCCATTGGTGCTATGAGACTAGAGGTCAAGCAGAAGCCAAGTGAGTCACCCCAACAGCATATATTCTTGCCTGGGAGAATGTAAACTCCTCCAGAGTGATGGCGGTTTTATTTTTGTCTTCACGTCTCTAGTACCTCATTCAGTGCCTGGCGACAGTAGGCATTAATAATAGCTTGCTGAATTGAATTGAACCAGAAGAGAATATTCAGTTATACCATTCACTGATAACAACAATAAAAGACTTGGGCAATCTAGAAATGTAACACCTTCAGAAACTTTATATTCACATTTAAAATAAACCCCAAAATACCAATGGCAAAACCAACTGTAGTAGACACTTTGAGAAGTGTCCATTTGAAATCACATAAATCAAAATAGCTTTTATGTTGGAGACTGAACTAACACATTTTCCCTAAAATATTTCCTCTCTTCTCCATCCCCAACAAACTGATTTTTGAGGAAGAGGATTGTTTTTCTTTGTATTTTGCCTTTCTATCCTCAGCATCTAGCATGGGACCTTGAACCAAATAGATATTTAATAAATGCCTGTTAAATAGAATTAAATATGAATATATTGTTCAAATTTTGGAAAAGCAGAATGTGTAGGATGTGCCTAAAAATAGGTCATAGCTTTAAGTAAAGAGATGCTTAGAGGTTGTGCCCACTCTATCGATGCTAGACAGTCTCAACACTGAAGTCACATTGAAATTTCCCAGCGAAGATTCATAAATGTTGGTTCTAAGGGCTGAAAGCTGGAAAAGTATCAGTGTTTCAAAATGAAGAATTTAAATGATGAATGGTATTCTCAATGTTTTTTTTAAATTTTTATTTCAGGCACAGGCACCTAGGGAAACTTCACTCTGAAACTTGTTTTACTCATGTCACCAAATACAGTCTGCTCTCTATCTATCTGGAAAGGTCATAAACCAAACATTATTTTAAGACTCCAAGAACTGAGCACACACACGCATCTTCTTGAAAATACACACACACACACACACACACACACACACACACACACACCAAGTAATCTCTAAGGATTATATTTCAGAATATTCTAAGCTGGCATCTTGATGTTCCAAAAAAGGCAGAAACATTTTCAAAGCAGACATTGAGCATTTTGCATCCTTAGCAATAGCATTGTTCAGTCTTTATAAAGTCATCTGACTGCAAGCATGTCAAATCAAAACACTCTTAAAAGGCTATGCACAAAACAAGTAACTGAATGTACTAGGGAAAAAGCTTTAAACAAAGATAATTCTTTTTATTAGATTAAAGAGACCTTCTGTGGGCTGTTTTGCATCTTGGAAAGATATTGTATATTATAATTAAACAGCTCTGATCCTAAAACTTTCACTTAATAGCATAAAAAGCAAGAAAACAAAACAGTTTTTAATAGTATTTGGGGCTGATATATGCCTTGGAATCATCTATAATTTTTATTATTCATATATGTTTTTTTTAATTTATTTTTTTTAATGAGGCAATTGGGGTTAAGTGACTTGCCCAGGATCACACAGCTAGTAAGTATTAAGTGTCTGAGGCTGGATTTGAACTCAGGTACTCCTGACTCCAGGGCCGGTGCTCTATCCACTGTGCCACCTAGCTGCCCCTAACATTAAAATATTTTAAATGTCCATTTTAAATAAGAAGTGGTTCTACTTGAATTTTCAAAAACAGCATTTTAAGCATCTTAATATATTTAGATTTTCTAAGGACTATCAGTGCCTTTTATTCTTTATACTATAGCCTTTTCTCAATATGATCTCTCTCCTCCCTCCCCTCCATTGTAACAAATAATGTTAGTCAAAGCCAACTAAGACTAACCACCTCTGTGTACAACACTCCATACCTACAGCTGCCCCAAACATTTTCCATGAGTGGGGGAATTATGTTTCACCATTTGTCCTCAGGGACTATTTTTTCTTTTTAATTGATTTTTGTAAGTGGAAACAAGACAAAAAAACCCCACCAAAACTCTGCTGTTTTATTTCAAAGGGAATACTTATATTTGTCACACAATTATTCCAAAAAGTCTCCACTGTAATATTTCCATGGTAAAATTGGCCACAAAAACAAAGTTACACATATGCTTCTTCAAAACACCTATTCTTAACTTGGAGTTCATGTCTCCTACACTTACATTGCCAATTTTCCAGAAAGGTAAAAAGCGTGTCTCCATTTCTCTTTCAGGTTTCCAGATCTAGGCAGCTCTGACAGTAAAAAACAACCACCCAACTAGTGATTGTGCCTTAATCAACCCAGAGTGCCAGAACAAATTAATTCCTTTCAACATTTCCAGGGCAACAGTAAAAGCACAGATTCCAGGTTGGCCCCTTGTACCAACACAAATTACAGCCACACTCAACCTAGTGACCAAGCATGAACAGCTGGAATTTTCATATGAATGGAGTTCGGAGGCTAGATTGATAGAGATTTGCCCTTATTCCTAGAGTTAAATGGAAACCCAATTTTCTTAAACTATCACTTTTAAAAGACTATTATAAGACAGTTGCTGCACAGTCCATGTAAAATTCCAGATAACCTATTTTAACATTAGTCCACTGGAATTTGCTTATTTGGATTTTTAAAAAATTAAGCTTGTTTTATTTAAGCATTATTTTAATTAACCTCGATGACTTTTCAGCTATCTCTAGTTGGGTGGTTGTTTTTATGCTATCCTAAAATAAGACTGTTGCCACACCTGAAATAAGGTATACCTCTCCCAAACACCACAATACACTTGTCTTCTGTACATTTCAATAAACTCCCATTATCCCTAGGATCAAATAGAAACTATTCTGTTTGGTATTTAAAGTTCTTGCTTTACCCCTCTGGATCACCTCCACACAATCTGCAGATCTGCCTACTTGCTGTTCCTTACACACAATATTCCATTTCCTGTCTCCAAGTCTTTGTATGGGATGTCCCCGTGCCCAGAACTCCTCCTCAACTCTCATGTCTTTGTGCTCTCCCTCTTTACCTTTGCCTCTTAGAATTCCTAATTGCTTTCAAAGGTCATATAAAATGACATCCTTTACATAAGACCTTTCTTGATCTCCTGTTACTATGATCTCCATACTGAAATCTCATATACTTATTTGTTTCTTACATATGCATATGCATAAGGTAGCATATTCTAAGCACCCTAATATGTTGTCTCCCACAATAGAACATAAACTCCTTAGGGGTGGGGTCTGCTTCATTTTTTTGTCTTTGTAGTCTCAGTGCCCAGCAGAGTGCCCTTTTGCATAGCAGTCATTTAATGACTAGAGGGAAGAAGTGTCATGCTAAAGCAAGACATTTTAACAGTGAGCTTGATTCTTTTCTTTGAGATCAGTGTGACATAATTACACTCCTTCAAGAGAAGTCCTTCTCCACTAGTCCTCACATTCCCTCCACACATGGGACTGTAATATTGTCTTACCCAATTCTAAGTGAGGGTAACAAAGCATCAACAAGTTGGTAGCTACTATGCACAGAATTACTGTGTTGTTGGTCAGTCATGTCTAACCCTTGGTGACCCCATTTGGAGTTTTCTTGGCAGAGACACTGGGGTAGTTTGCCATTTCCTTCTCCAGCTCATTTTATATACGTGGAAACTGAGGCAAACTAGCTTAGGTGACTTGCTCAGGGTCACACAGCTATTAAGTATCTGAGGCCAGAGATGAACTCAGGAAGATGAGTCTTCCTGATTCCAGTCCTCCTGATTCCAAGCCCAGTGCCCTATCCACTGTGCCACCTTACTGCAAGTAGCCACTGTAGGTAGCTACATGCCTCCCCTATCAGAACAGTGTGGTCAGAATGATGCATGTTGCAAGGTGTCACTGCATTCCACTCTGTGACATTTTTACAGAGAATGTATCACAATCCTTTATCTTTTCCTCCTTCAGAGGAAAAGTCAAATGAGGCTACTAGGTTTCTAAGTGGCAGACTTATATGGCTTCAGCGTGCTTTCTTATATAAATACATACTAACGTGCTAACGAGGAAGCCAAGAGACAGAACTATAAATAGCCATATACCCAACTTGTAGAGGAAGTGGACTTTGTAATCACGCCAACTCATACATAAGCAAGATGATGGAGTTTTCAGATCTCGGATTTTATTTTTACCCTCTTCTCTACCTAAAGGAAACAACCTCATTAGGAAGACTACCTCTGTCCATAAATAACCAGGGTTGCACATGAAAGACCAAAATAACACTTCATTCAATTAAAATAATGGGGGAAAACTCTAGTCAGATTTAGTGATAAATATGAGCAGTAATGTATGGCTGTGAGAGTTAGACTACAAGGAGAGCTGAGCAGAATCAGCACTTTCAAAGTATGTGCTGCAGAAGACTTCTGAGAATTCCTTAGAGAACAAGGAGATCAAATCAGTCAATACTTAAAGAAATTAATTCAGAATATTCATTGGGAGGACAAATACTAAAGCTGAAGATTAAATACTTTGGCCACATGAGGAGAGGACAGGACTCATTGGAAAAGACCCTATTGTTGGGAAGGATTGAAGGCAAAGGGAGAAGGAGATGGCAGAGGATGAGATGGTGTCATGGAAGCAATGAACATGAGCTGGAACAGACCTCAGGAGATATGAGGGGAATGAAGGTCTTGGCATGTTATGGTCCATGGGGTCATGAGGAGTCTGACACAACTGAACAACAACAAGGATGATGAGTTATGGAATGTATTCCTAATGTAGTCATCATTTTCAAGAATAAATTGAAAATGAAGGTCTAAGTTAGCTGAGGCATGTTGATGAATTTCTCATCATTACATGATATTCAATACTTAAATGGATCGATGATTTCAAGAGTTCCTTCCAACAATGCAGAATGCAACCCATTTACACTTGGCCATTCTAGGCAGTAATTCTTCTTCATTCAAAAACTCACTTTTCTATTGGTATCCCCAGGGCTCCTAAAAATGCTCACATAGTGAACACTTAATATATACTATATTCATTTATTCATTCTATCCTCATCTTTTCTGGACATAATATGGATACTGGTGGAGAGCTTTGGCTGTCCACCTCTCTCTCTTCCTTTGTGCTTATTACATGACCAGCACATCTTCATTTGCTGTATTGCAGTTCCTTGATGTTACACTATCCTCCTGATCTTCAGAGTTTTTCATTGGGTATATGGCGCAGCTTGTCCCACATGTCTTTCCTTTCCTCACTGTGGGATGCTCATCTATAGTTCTTTGGAAGAAGTCATGTTCCAGGTCTCATTACCATAGAAATGCCTGTAAAATGTCTATACTGAAAAGTGGATCTTTATTTTATGAAAAGCTTGGGATCAGTAAAAAGCCTTATCATATATAATAAGGCATACTGATAAAACTAAACCTAGAACTTAGTTTGTAGGCATATTGAAAGAATCTTTGAGACTGATTTGAAAATGTTAATTATTTAAGATGCTCTCTATCCAAAAAAGATAAAAAAGATTCTGAAAATTCAAAGACAAAAAAAATCAACAAAGGCCATCTTCTTAACAACAGTGTTCTTCAAGTGATGTTGTTTGGCTGCAAGTCATGGAACACTATGGTCTCTGAAAAAAAAATAAAGGCAAAGACTACCCAAAGGGAAAAGGAGAAGCACAAGGTAGGTGGGTGTGAACAGGCTGAGAACTTTCTCAACTGAGGCATTACATCAAAAAAGTGGTATGAAGGATGTCATAAAAGACATATGAAATTCAGAAAGAGGATGGGTGGGTCACATGGCATGAGAAAAGTCAGTGATTCAGTGATTCATAATCAGCCTCCAGATATCAAAAGGATACAACAAATCTGGGCAACACTGTGGGGGTTTATGAGATGACATGGATAAGAGTTACCCAGGGATCTTCATTTGTGAAGCAAGTGGCCATATTTATGAGAGAATGGATCTCTGGGAGTGTTGAAATATAAAAATAACAAAATAGTAGAAGATCAAAGTGCAAAGGAACCTCAAAGGCCTTTCAGCCATAACCATGCCTAAATAATAATCCTCTCTAACATACCCAGCAAACAGTCGTTCAACCATTGCTGATATTTTGAAATTATTTCATATTGGAACTTACTGGGGACTAAGTTCTATGCAACAATGACCAAGTGTCCTACAGGGCAGAAGATAGAACAACAGTGGGAATCAAGATAATGGCTATTATGCTCATATGGTTGTTTTTCATTTTCCATTGGGTCTTTTGGAGTATCTTATAAAAAGGTTGTGTAAATAGCTGGTTACAATTTACTGACTAGCTAGGGCTACTACATCATCATCAATGCATCTCAGTATTAGGGGACTGAAAGCAACCTTGGAGATTATTTAGGTCAACTTTCTCTTTTTACAGAGAAGGAAACCAAGAGAAAAAAAGGCCAAGAGAAAGGTCAAAAAAGTATTAGCCTTAGATTGTACAGCTTATTATAGGAGCATAAACTTAGATTGGGAATTGGCCTGAAAGGTCATATAAATAAGGGCATTCCCCCTTATTTTATGGGATTTGTCATGTGGGTTATGTGAACTGTCCAAAAGAACATAGGTGAAAAGTAGAATGAGGACTCAGACTCAGGTTCCATATCTCTAAGCTTAGCAGGAAAGTTCAGGGCTCTTTCTACTGTATCATGATTCTTTCTCCTCAAAGCTGCTATTCAAACCCAAATCCTCTGGCTTATAGACTCTTTTCCTATGCCACACTGCCTGGCTTGCCTTATTTGTTCCAACTCTGTCACGTTATCACACAATTAACACATTTCTCATATTCTGTGATATCATTTTCTACCATATAGCAAAACAAAAACCATATGGTTGCTATTTTGTTTTGTACAGTATCTAGGTCATTTTTTGGTTGAAAACTTCCTGATTAAGGAATAAGGAGTAATAAGCTCCTTGTGAAGGCTTAGAAAAATCACGTTTTTTCCCAGGTGAATGCTTCAACTGGAACACCTACCTGCTGGGAGCTTGTCTCTTTCCATATGTAGAATCAGGTCTTCTGTATAATATCTCAGCCAACTACTGTCCTTTACTTGGATATTATTTCCACCAACCCTGTGGGGGTCTGGAGACTTGAAATGGCCAAGATCATCTCAGGGGTCCATTACCAGGTACATCAGGCACAATTCCAGTGCATCTCAAAAATCTGCTAACCTCAAATAGATCCTCTAAAGGTTGTTCCTTGTACCAATTCCCATTGCTATAGCAACACGGCAGTGTTCCTGTACTAACTTCAAAACTTGATGCAGTCTAGGCATCAATCCTTATTCATATTATTACTCAAGAGAGCCGACCCAGAGAGAGTTCTCAGCCTTCATATTTGGGTAAGCTTGCACCCTTCTCCAAAGCACTCCCATGCTCTCAACTTAACCCAAAGATTGGCATCATCTGTGAAAGGAAATGGGAGCAAGAAGAAAAATTACAGAAATCTTTAGCATCTTCTTAAGTCCATTTCTATAAGAGGAGAGGCAGTTGGGCACAGTGGCTTTGGAGTCAAGAAGAGAGAGGTACAAAGCCTGCCTCTCACGTTGATTTGTCTTGCTGCTGTGGGCAAAACCTTTAACTTTTCGGAGCTTTCAGGCAACTCTCCAGGGCAGTTGCACATTAGTTGTCCATTTGTATCAGGTGAAGCTAATTTCCAAATGGGAATTTCTGGTATCAGGGTTTTTAACTACAGGAGTGGGTGAAAAAATATTGCACTATCCACAATCCAGGAGTAAAATATATAAAATAACCATCTCTGAGTCCAAAGAACCTCTTCATATAAAATCTGAAGAACTCAAACTATTGACAAATGACAGCTTCCAGCTTTCAAAGTCCTCTCATTGTCTCATTTGAGCCTAATGACAAACACATGAGGTAAGCAGCATGGGTAGGATTATACCCAATTCACAAATAAGGAAAGTAAGTAGATAAGTTCAATGACTCATACATAGCCAGTATATGTCAGGGTTGGGTATAGAACCAAGTAATTCTGCCTTATTCCACTGCTAAAATCATTACCCTCTCCTGTCTTGTTCTTCAACCCTTACTTCATATCTCCTAATATCTATGGTTGACTCTTCAAATACCTTTATAAGAAGTCATTTTATTACATTATTGTGGGAGATTAAAATGTCACACAGACTGACAGCAAACATTTTTGAACATTCCTTACCCAATAGGTTATTGGGATAAAAAGAAGTTTCAAGGTATATTTCCTGTCCTCTATGGCTTTAAAATATAGTTATGGAGACAACACACACCAGGTGTCTCAAAAGTCTTAGTGGAGGCTTTTGGGGTTTTTTTGTTTTTTTGGTTTTTTTTTTGTGGAGCAATGAGGGTTAAGTGACTTGTTCAGGGTCACACAGCTAGTATGTGTCAAGTGTCTGAGGCTGGATTTGGACTCAGGTCCTCTTGAACCCAGGGCTGGTGCCCAACTTTCTTTTTCTTTTTTTTTTTTTAGTGGAATTTTAAACTTTTAAAGCTTAAAAAAGACTGAAAAAAACCGCTATTGGGAGCAGCTAGGTGGTATAGTGGATAAAGCAGGAGCCCTGGATTCAGGAGGACCTGAGTTCAAATCTGGCCTCAAACACTTGACACTTACTAGCTGGGTGACCCTGGGCAAGTCACTTAACCCTCATTACCCCACAAAAAAATAAAACAAAACAAAAAGCTATCAAAACTTACAACTCTCATTAAGATTTTTGGGACACCCTGTATATTACATACTATGCAATTTGGTTAAAATAAGATGTCTCTAAGATTAGAAGTTTGTTTTTAATATTTTGAAAATCTGAATTTTCCCCCTTTTGTTTCCTTTAAAAAATCTTTGCATTAGAATGTAAACTCATTGTTACTAGTGATTATTTCATTCATTGTATTTGCATCACCAGTGCCTAGAACAGGTCTGGCACACAGTAGATGATTAAGGAATCCTTGTTGATTTATTGTTTGATGTTTTCCTATATGAGGGGCAGCATGGGGTTGGTTACTATATTAGTAGATTACCAGTCATTACTAGAGATGACTTCAGATTGAAGAAGGCTTGGGTTCAAATTTTACTTTTGCCACTCAGGTCCTCCTGAATCCAGGGCCAATGCTTCATCCACTGCACCACCTAGCTGCCCCCTTTAACATTATAAATTACAGAGAAAGTGCCAATCTTCTTTGTTGAAAGAAGTTCCTCACTCATAGAGAGTTCTGTACACTGACAAAATCATATTTTTCTCTCTCTCCCTTTCTCCTTCTTTCTCTTTCCCTCTCTTCCTCTCCTCTCTTCCTCCCTTTCCTCCCCTTCTTTCCTCCCCCCACCTTTCACCATAATGATTGGTAGCAAAATCCTCCAAAAAGACCAGGAGATAGATCGTATATTGAATTTAGGGAATGATACAAAGAAGAGATAAAAATCAGTTTCTTTTCATGTAAGAGAAGACTAAGAGAGCCCACCACAGGACGGTAAGACTGGTGAAAAAAAACTGATTGAAAAAAGTAGGAGAATTTAGGTACAAAAACTAAGTGATACTACTGCAACAAAGGCCTTTTTGGGAAGTATGTAAGGAAGACCAAGGGAATCGGTATATTGCTACTTACTTGGGATGATTAATAGATAATTTCCAATTAAGAAATTTCCTTAGGACAAAGAGCAGGATGAAAAGACATATGCAGATACAAACTCATATCCTCAACTTTAGTGAATTAATATGACATTAATGAAGGCAAAAGATTACTGCCCTGAAGGCAAAATATTCCTTAAATAAGTGAAAATATGAAGAATTAAAGTAATAAAGGTAACAGGGGGATATTAGGTCTCTCCCCTATAAAATTACAAGAATACAGCAAAGGAAGGGCTCAAATAATTAACCAAAACTTTTATAGTAATGAAATGAATATAATTTTACATGTTTCATACTTATCCTATGAATCTATTACAACAGAACAATCCTATGGCTACTTTTTGGGGATGGGTCCCAAATCTGAGATTTCATTGCATGTAAATCAATCCTGTATGGAGATCTCTTCTGCCAATGCCAATAAGAGCTTCTTTTAGAACTTAGAATTTTAGAGAGGTGCCCATGGCCTTGAGAAGTTAAATGACTTGAGCAGGATTATGTACTATGACATTGAAAAAGTTTAAGAGACAGTTTCTGGGTAATTAATCACTTTGTTAATAATGCTAATATATTATTAATAAAAGGAAGGTCATTTGGCTGTCTCTCCTAGAATAAAGACAACTCATGGAACCCACTCAGTGGTTATATTGCCTTTGGAAAAGTGGATGTTCCTGAGGATAGAAATCAACTCTGACTGGTTAACAATGAATGAGAGGGGGCAGCTAGGTGGCGCAGTGGATAGAGAACCGGCCCTGGATTCAGGAGGACCCGAGTTCAAATCCAGCCTCAGAACCTTGACACTTACTAGCTGTGTGACCCTGGGCAAGTCACTTAACCCCAATTACCTTACTAAAAAGCCAAAAACCCAAAACCAAAAACAATGAATGAGAGAATGAACATTATAAGGAGAAGCTGACCCAATTCTAAAGAGGAGCTAGGGGATGTGACTTTGATCATGTTATTTACTTCCAAATCACCCCCAGTCTTGGGTCATCTAATCAAAGAATTTATCCCCACCCAAATTTGAGCAGAACATAATGAGCAGGAATTCACCTAGATAAAATGGCCTAGGTGAGATAAATTTTTGGCCAACGTCAGTAACATCCTTCAAAGGTTGGGCTTTGAAAAAAGAAATGGGACAGGGAAAAAGCTTGTACCTCCCCCATAATTGGTAATTCATAATCATTTCTCTCAGTGTATGGGCTAATACTTAAACCCAGGTCTTCCATGATACAATGAGAACAGCACTGAAATTAGTCAGAAGATATTTGTTCAAATCCTCATTTTGGCACTTACTGTCATTACTTAACCTCTTTAACTTAACTAGGTCTCAGTTTCCTCATCTCTAAAATGGGGGTGGGCCTCAAACGATTTCTTCCAGCCCTAAACTAAGACTCCAGAGCCAATCAATATAGCGTGCTGCCTTTCATAGGACTATTTAACAAATGAATGATTTTTGGATTTAAATGTCAGAATTGGCTTCCATGCAAAAAAAAATAATGATAATAAAGGATAACTTACGCTGAATTCAGCTCAATTTCAATATGGGAATCAGCTATTTGCTACTAGGCCTTCAGGGAGAGGGTTCATTTGAGCCCCCAGGTTCTTGTGGTAAGAGCACACAATGTGCTTTGTTCCTTCTATACTACTATGGTAACTAGGGGTTGGGAGAGAGGAGGAATACTTTTCAATCTTAAAAGCCAAAAGATTACTTCAGCAGCCCTACTCTTTCCCCATAAATTGTTCAGCTGTGGCCAAAGTTTCTCCTATTATATTATGAAGGGTTGATTGATAGTGACCTGTGGACTTTATGGAACTGAATGTTCCTATTAAAACATTTTCTTCTAAATGTTGACTTAATATATCTATGATTCTCACCTGTTCTTCATAAATAATGTCTTTCTTCCTTTTTTTTTCCTCTCCACATCCTTTGACATCCACCCATTTGGGTTCAGAGCTCACCACAGTATAAACAAACATGGACAAAATAATTAGCTATAAATATTAGGGTTTGATGGGTGCTTTTTCCATTTTCTGTTGCTTCTTGAGGTACAAAATGCCCTTTGGTTAAAGGAAGTACATAAATACCATGTGAACAACACTTAAAAATTCATTTAGAAGAGGAAAAATCAGCAGTCATTATCATCTAAGTTTGAAAATGAAACAAACATGAAATTCAACTCTGATTTTTAAAATTATATAATTTCTAACACCAGAAGGTACCAAAGAATCAAGTAGTAAGGAATGTGGGAAAAGTTTCAGATTCTGGATCTTGTCATTGGAACTTTGAAAATACATAAATTCTTAGCTGAGCACTAACTACTCTATTGAAGATCAAGGATCTCTTACTTTTAACTAGTCTTTAAAAAATTCCTCATTTCCCTGGACATTTGTAGAATTGAACCTATTGATCCCCACCCATTCTCTATCTTAAAAATCTCTCCTTTTATTTCTATAATGCTGTAATCTCATTCTACCTCTCTGTTAAGTTTGTCTGTTTTATTGGCTTTTCTTCCTACCCACAAAATGTAGGAATTCCTTAAGATTCTGTCCTTAATCCTCCTTTCTCTCTATACTCTCTTCCTTAGCAATACTAACTTTTTTTTACAATGGTTATTATTGGCTATGAATAGATAATTCCCAAATCTGTTATTTTGAGTCCTCATCTCTCTCCTGAACTGCACATTTGAATTTCCATTGCCTCTTGGATATTTCCTGGTTGTTTCACTAACAATTCACACTCAGCATGATCAAACCTAAACTTACCTGACCATTCAAACTTTCCTGAGTTCTCATTTTCTGTCAATAATATCAATATCTTTTCAGTCAGTTATGAAATCTCAGAATAGTTTTAAACCCTTTCCATTCATTCACATCAAACATCTACCAAATCTTTCTGACTTTAATCCACAATGAATATGTTTAATCTATTCTAGGACCTCATTACTACTTATCTGGACTATTGCAATAGCCTCCTTGCTAGATTCCATGGATTCTCTTTCCTCATTCCTTCCATTCCCTCCTTACTCACTGGGCTCAGAATCACCTTGCTAAGTCCAGCTCTGATCATATAATTGCCTGTCTGCCTGCCTGCCTTCCTGCCTTCCTGCCTTTCTTTTTTCCAGGGCAATGAGGGTTAAGTGACTTGCCCAGGGTCACACAGATAGTAAGTGTCAAGTGTCTGAGGCAGTATTTTAACTCAGGTCCTCCTGAATCCAGAGCCAGTGCTTTATCCACTGCACCACCTAGTTGCCTTCATATAATTGCCTTTCTCAAAAACCTTTAATGGCTTTCCATTGCCCATGGAATAAAACTGAAATTCCTCAGCATGGCTTTCAATTCCTTTCCTAAGGTTTAAGCTTTTCACCTGACATCCCAGACTTACTCACCATTCCTCTTGTCCCACACGCTTTATACTCCAGACAAAGTGGACAACTCCATATCTTCCAATTTATCCTACCTGTATTTTTGCTCTTGCTGGTGTCTCCATGTGCAATTATTCCCCCCTCCCAACACACACACATTTCTGATTGCCAAAATCCCACTCATCTTTTAAGTCCAACTCTTCTTAAGCCTTCCACCAATTAAAAATAATTTCTCTCTGTGCCCTTTAGATATGCTACAGCTCCCATAAGGCACTTATCCTATTTTATGTAAGAAAATTCTAATCCCATTTTACATATTTTATGTAGCTACTTGTCATCTTTCCCCTTAAATGATCAACTTTTATGAGTAGATAGACTATAAACTCCTTTAGGACACCCATTATTTCATATTTGTCTATATTCCCAGTATCTAGCATAATGCCTAGCACTGAGAAGGAACTTATTAAAAGTCTCTTAAATGGAATTGGGAATTCTTCATTCCTATAGAATGGCTGGCAAGGGTACATTTCACGTTGTAAATGGTCAAGATGTATGTTGAATGAATAAAGAAAATCTAGCACTGAGATCAATTACTATGAATTGGACTCATACTCCAGTTGAAACTGATCACTAAGGCTACTTTTAAAACCTTTTGACCTTACTTGTTTATTACTTATGTATTATTTATATTTTTAAAAAGGACAAAAACAAAACCACTAATATTTTTAAATGAACAAATCCAAAAGGAAATATTTAATCTCTTAAACACTTCTGCAAGTGAATTCTTATATTTTATTGTTACTTCTAAATAGGAAAAGTGAAGCACATAGCCAATAAATCAAAATTACACATAAATTTGAAACAACATCAGAAAGGATATTTAACATAGCACACATTGCTCTTCTAAACTACTAGAAAGAATCAAAGCAACACCTAAGTCAAATGCAAAAGCTGTCCCCAACTCTGATCTTCAAAAGCAGACTGCATACATCTCTCAGAACAATTGTCTAATTAACAAAAGACATTCAGTTAAGTTTTTTGCCATTCAAAACCAGCAATAACAGGCTAGAGTCAGCTTCTAGACTTCCTTAGGATTCCAGCATTACTTATTTTTGCTAACAAAACACTATTGTAATAAAGGAAAATACTAAAGACTCTATTCTCCCACATTCCTCCAGCAAGGTCCGTCTGCTACTACTAGCTTCCTTCGCCTGGGCATCTTTCATTCAATAAAATTGATAATAGCTCAGATTTATAGGGCATTTGATGTTACTCAAAACTGTTTGTTTCACAACAACTGCATGAGGTCCAAAGTATTACCCCTATTGCACAATAGGGGACGCTTGAAACTCAGGGAGATTGCGACTTGCCCACCTAAGATTCAAACTCATGTCTTATGATCCCAAATTTGGTTTTCCATTATACCATGCTATTTCTTTTCAAGGACATTTGAAATGCTTTAATGTGTTTTGGTTTAAAATTCAAACATTTTATAATATACATGACCTCTGGTTAAAAAATGTCATATTTTCACTTTAGAAAATTACTAAAATATCTGTCATATTTATGGACAGGGGAAGAACTTAGAACCAAAGAAGACATAGAGAGCATTACAAAATGTAAAATAGATAATTATGATTATGTAAAACTTAAAAGATTTTTTGCGCAAGCAAAACCAATGCAATCAAAATTATAAGGAAATAAGAAAACTGGGAAAGAATTTTAGCAATAAGTATCTCTGATAAAGGTTTCATTTCTCATATACATAGTGAACTGAGTCAAATTTATAAAAATACAAGTCATTCTCTAATTGATAAATGGTCAAAGCATATGAACAGGCAGTTTTCAGACAAATCAAAGTTATCTGTAGTCATATGAAAAAATGCTGTAGATCACAATTGATCAGAAATGCAAATTGAAACAACTGAGGTACTACCTCATACCTATCAGAGTGGCTAATATAACAAAAAAAAAGGAAAATGTTGTATGTTTGAAGGGATTTGGAAAACTAGAATGCTAATCCACTGCTGATGTAGTTGTGAACTGACCCAACCATTCTGGAGAGCAATTTGGAACTATGCCTAAAGGGTTATAGAACTGTGCTTACCCTTTGATCCAGCAATACCACAGCTATGTTTATATCCCAAAGAGATCCCCTAAAAGAGAAGATCTATTTGTACAAAAATATTTATAGCAGCTCTTTTTGTGGTGGCTAAGAATTGGAAATCAAAGGGATGCTCATCAATTGGGGAATGGCAAACAGGTTGTATATATGATTGTAATGGAATATAATTGTGCTATAAGAAATGACAAACAGTATGGTTTCAGAAAATCCTGGAAAGACTTATATGAACTAAGGTATAGTGGAGTGAGCAGAACCAGGAGAATATTGTGCACAGTGACAGCAATATTGTTTAATGAAGAATTGTAAATGACTTAGCTATTCTCAGCAATACAATGATCCAAGACAATCACAAGGGACTAATGATGAAGCATACTTTCTTTCTTTCTATTTCTTTGATTTTAGTCTTCTTATACAAAAAGACTAATATATAATATATAATAATATATTTTACATAATTGCACACGTATTACCTGTATCTGATAGCCTACAGACTCAGGGAGGGGAGAGTGGATAGATGGATGGAGGCACAGATAGAATTTGGAACTCAAAACTTTAAATAAAAATGTTTACTAAAAGAAAAAAAAGAAAATTACAAAAATGCAATAGTCATACATTCTACACCAAAAGATATAGCTTCTCACAGCAACAAAAAATGGTGTTATCCTTTCCAAATGTAACCATACATTAAATGTAAAAATTGTAAAATACCTGTCCTTCTTACCCTGAATTAAGATCTTTCTACACATTTCATGGGAAAATCGAATTCCTAAAACAGTAAAGGTAAAAGAAAGTCATGTTTCTCCCAGTTGCAATAATGGATTACTTCTCCCTGTAGAACAGCTACTTCCCAACCTCTCAGTAGAAGTAGTAACAGTATTCCAGATTGTTAATAAACCCAACAGTGCTTGGAACCATCAGGAATCAGAACTTCATGGTTGTCTCAGGATCCCTTTGTGGAGACTAAAAAATAAGCCATATCCCACAGATAGTTTATCTATCTACCTTAGTGTTACAAGAGGGCCTTATATGTACTAGTAGCTCAAATATTTGTTAGAAGAATGAGAGCCTACTGCTAGCTATGTACCAAATTAGTAAAAATCTGTGTGAAAGCTTTTGAACCTTTCAACACAAAAATAAACAAGATACACTTGATTTGTGGGGATTTAGATTTATAAAAGGAAATGGAGATGACACCAATACAAAAAAACACACACACACAAAAACAAGTACAGAAGAGAGTTCTTGAAAAAATGGGGGTGAGCCTGGAAATGATCCCATCACCTCCACCATGGCAAAAGAAAATAGGTTAGAAAAATCAAATATTTTTAAAATGAAAAACAACTACAACCACAACAACAGCAAAGGATTTCAGATGGAAGCACAAACATGGCAATTCTGTTACTACCTTATTTAATTAATGCACATTCAAAAACCTATATGACAGAACTTTAAAATTCATGTATGATCTTTTGGGTTTTCTTTGTATGGTATAGTGTATGAATTTGTTGATGATTATTCATGATTAAGAAGAATATTTTCAAAAATAAACATGTCATCAAAATGAAAAACTTTTTTCTTTTTAAAAATAGATTTTATTGGGGCAGCCAGGTGGCGCAGTGGATAGAGCACCCGCCCTGGAGTCAGGAATACCTGAGTTCAAATCCGGCCTCAGAACCTTGACACTTACTAGCTGTGTGACCCTGGGCAAGTCACTTAACCCCAATTGCCTCACTAAAAAAAGAAAAGAAAAGAAAAGAAAAATAGATTTTATCACTATATCTTGGTTTTATATAACTGGGATCACCTCCTGTATTCTCAGAAAGCCATCTTTATAATTAAGATTTTTTTTTTGGTGAGGCAATTGGGGTTAAGTGACTTGCCTAGGGTCACACAGCTAGTAAGCATAAAGTGTCTGAGGCTGGATTTCAACTCAGGTCCTCCTGAATCCAGGGCTGGTACTCTATCCACCATGCCACCTAGCTGCCCATAATTAAGAATTTTTAAAAGAAAAAGAAACCAATAAAACTTATCAACACATTGAGAAAATATGATATCATATACAATATTCCACACCCATGGACCTTGACTATCTAAAAGAATGAGGGCAGATGTCTAACTATTTTTCTATGTAAAGCATTTTAAATGTCATTCAAAAATCCCTCTGAAGCTATGAAAAGAGCTTATGTGATATTCAGTCTCTCTATCTACTGAAGCAGATGTGAGCTTCATCAAAATTTTGCATCTTCCATCCATTGAGAACTATTCCTTTAAGGGAATGTCTATTATATTCCAGGGAAAATAAAAGATCTGACAGGAGATAGACCTTCTTGAAGTCCAGAGACAGGGTATATTGAGAGAACTCCTGTCAAGGGGCCTTAATCTCCTCAGGGAAGGTTGAATCATAGTTGCAACTGTGGAGAGAAAGGGAGTGAAGGTGTA
Organism: Dromiciops gliroides; assembly: GCF_019393635.1. Classification (NCBI taxonomy): domain Eukaryota; kingdom Metazoa; phylum Chordata; class Mammalia; order Microbiotheria; family Microbiotheriidae; genus Dromiciops; species Dromiciops gliroides. The sequence continues at coordinate 55,949,836 of NC_057865.1, read as the reverse complement.
ATTAAGGGCTTAAAGGAGGTAGAACAGTTTTGAAACTACTCCTGTAGTAAATATATTCATGTGTCTGTGACATCTGCCTTTTCTGTGTTCTGTCTACTCCATGCCCCTAAGGACAGGACAACATAGCAACTCTAGTTATGGCAACCCTATTTTCCTGGGACAAAAATCGGGATACACAGCCTGACAAAGGACATTTCTTTTTTAAAGATGAAACACATCCTTTCCTGAGATTAGGATTCTCTTGGAAAACACGAGACTCATTGTAACCATAGGGAGTCTGTCATGGAACCTTGTCTGTGGTTTCACCCTGTCCATGAACCTAAATGATTGTCCATCCCCTTACTGTGGTACATAAGAGGCTCCGAGGTATCTCAATGGTCCATTATGCTTCCTCAAATTAAGCTTATCTGGTTTACAAATTGGATTAGTTTTATGCCACAAAGAACTATAATATAGGGGTTGGACTGTATGTCCTTAATAGGTCATTTCCATCTCTAACTTCTGAAAAACACCATGCTGTTTCGAGTGGGATGAGCAACTGTTCTGGGAAGGCCTAAAAAAACAATTTTCACTGGAAGACACCCAAGTGTTTTTTGTAATGATGGAGCCAGCTGAACCCAGTATCTCAGTGTATCTCTCTCTCTCTCTCTCTCTCTCTCTCTCTCTCTCTCTCTCTCTCTCTCTCTCACACACACACACACACACACACACACACACACACATTCACACACACTCACACACACTCACACCACTCCAAATCCACCACATGATCTGCAAATGGATCTTCCCATTTTATCAGGTTTTGATGGGAGAAAAAATTCACTTTTTTTCTCTAAAGAAAAAATTGATACAGTATCAGGATTACCAAGGACACTTTGCCTACTTACTGCAATTTAAAAGAAACTATCAGATATCCTAAAATATACAACATTAAACTGAACTTTGTGATTCTTTAACTGATCAGAAAAAATCCAACCATTTGCTCACTCGTGGACATGATCAGAAAGTCTTCGGCTTCCAAGTTCAGCACTGTGTCTCGTGGCAGCTCAAATGTTAACAGAAAATAATTCGAATTTTGCAAACTGCTCATGCCAACAGAATGGTTTGCAAAATCATTCATAACATGTATTACGATCAGACATAATAGTTTTATTTAGCTCTCACTGACCCCCTAATTCATTCTTCAGCCTGGCTGCTTAAGACTGTCTACTCTCTCTTTAAATGCTCTACTCCAGGGCTTCTTAATCTTTTCCCACTTGAGACCCTTTTTCACCTGAGAAATTTTTACATTACCCCAGGTATATAGGTATATAAAATAGGTATACACAACATTTTACTGTTGCCAAATTTTTCATGACCCCCCACATTCAGTTATGGGGGTTGTGCCCCATAGTTTAAGAAACTGCTCTACCATTAGGTCATCTGCTCATCAGATCACTCTACCTTATGATTAAATAAGTCTGAGAGTCTTTAAAATGAGCTTTCTTGTTACATCTTCTCTACACCAACATCTTACCAGATCCCCAACAAGTCTCTTCTCTGCAATTTCAGAGGATGGGATGGCCAACCTTCTTGAAAATACTAATTCCAGCTTGCAACTATAATCTCATTCCCTCTAATCTTGTTTATCACTTTATCTTGCTTCATCAATCATTCCCACTGTATCTTTCATCTTTAATCCCTCTTTTTCCACTATCTCTTTTTCTTCTACTTCTAAGCATGCTCAGGTCTCCCCTTATCTAAAAAGCAAAACAAATTGCAAAATCATAGTCCTCTTTCTCCTGGAGCAATATTTGCTGCCATAGACCATCCCCTCCTTCTTGAACATCACTCTTTGCTTGGTTTCCATGACACTTCTTTTTTTCTGCCCATCTTGCTTCTTGGACCACTTTTTATTAGTATCTTTCACTATGTCCCCTTCTTTTTCATTCCATGTAAGTTTGTGCATTCTCCAGGACTCTGTCTTCAGTCCCCTTTTGTTCCCTATCCTCTCTCTTTTGACAATTTTGTTCACTCTCAATGGCTTCAATTATCTCATCTGCACAAATGAAGTCTAAATCTATATCTCTATCCTTGAGCTCCAGTCTCATATTCCAACTGCCTAGTGGACATCTCATTTAAATGTCTTTTATCAACTCACTCTCATTATGACTAAAATTTAACTCATCCTTCTCCAAAATAAATTATTCCTTCCCGACTTTTCTATTTCTTTGAATGGAAGCAACATTCTTCTTCCAGTCATACAGACTTGAAACCTTAGTAATGTTTTAATTCTTCTTCCTCAGCATTAGTTGCAAAGTCAGGCCAATCAATCATTCATTAAGATTTTACAATGTGCCAGGCAGTGTGCTAAGTCCTGATACAATGAAAGGCAAAAAGTTTTGGCCCTCAAGACACCTAAAATTGAATGAGGTGAAAGGAGCAATATATAAATAAATAGGTACATTCAAGATGCATACAAAGGAGATGTAAATTAATCTTAGAGCGGAAGACTACCATAACAGTCATCTCTGGCATTCATTCCCTATTTTCTTGGACTACTAAGACAGTCACCTAACTGGACCCATTTTCTTTCATTTACTCTCTCACTAATGACAAAGTAATTTTACTAATGTATAAGTCAAATTGGCTTCCTCCTTCCTAAAAACCTTCAGTGGCTCCCCACTGCTCATCAAATAAAAATCAACCCCCACATCATGGCATTTAGGCACTGCACAATCTGTTCTAAATACCCACTATTTTTGCCTTTCTTTGTAACCACAACCTTAGGGGCACATAGTACATAATAAATGCTTGATTGATTCATTGATTGATGTAATGTTCATCCCAGCCAAACTGAACTACTCTTTCTCTGATGACCTAATTTTTCTCTATCATCTCAGTACCTTTGTTCATCCTAACTCCCACCCCAGTAAAGGATTTTCTACACTCTAGAGTCAACTTCTTATTGAAATCCTTCTTCCCTCTCCCCTTCAAAGCTCAGTTCAGATGCCACTTCCTCCAAATTATCCATCAAAAAGTAATTGCTTCTCTCCTGAATTTCTTTGCCATTCTTTTTGACCCTTTTAATGAGATTTTAACTTGTAGTTCTATCATTTTTTCCATACAGAGTGGCAGACTGTAAGATGTACAAGGACCCACCCACATCAACATAGTAAATACTTAATAACTATGTGTTTATTTATACATTGTTGAATCATTCTAATTTTGTAGTTTAGGGCTTGGGCTTGCTTAGATGATTTTGTCAGAAAGGGTGAAAGCTTTAAAATTTAAAAGACAGAGAGACAGCATGCACACTGTTATAACAAATACTCCAAGGGCAGATGAACAAAAACCATAGACACACTCATCTCCCACTTGTGGTTTTGACCCAGTCAGGAAAAAGACAGGATCTAGCACTACTTTTTCCCAATGAGAGTAGATGGCTCAATGGATTTGAGGAAGGTTTTGATTATCTGAACATTTTGTTTGTTTATATGAATGAAACTAGCATAGTCCTGAAATTCAAAAGCCACAGCAGGTGTTGGAGGGGCTCAGCCATGCCATCCTCCACCCCTCTTTTACTGCAGATCTAGACTTGAGAACACTGTTACATCATATACATAAGGGTATCCTTAAAAAGTCAAGGACCATGTGGCAAAGATGGCTCAATAAAATACCAGAGAGAATCCAGGAATAAAGAAAAACAAAACAAAACAAAACAATAACTCAAGTAGCAAAGTTTTCCAATAAATACCCCAACTAAATCAAAATCATCTAGTATAAAGCATCAAAGATGTAACATAGGTCCTGAATTTTCAGAATCCCAATGAAATAAAACATACATGAAATATCAGCATATGTGAACTATAGGCCCTGTGCCTAACCACAATTGTTCAAAGTCCTGTGAGTTGAAATAGGTTACTGTTTCAGGGAAAGTTGCAGAGTGCCATTTCTATATTATGGCTTTCATCACTATGTCACTGCTGCAATTTTAAAGTGTTAATTGATTCCATCCACATGATAAAACGAACAAGTACAACAGAAGACATGACGAAAACAAAATAGCCACTACCCAAGTTACAACACTGACGATGTTTTCTTCACACATTGTCTTCCCCTATCTACTTGGCCTGTGGCTATTTCTTCCCCTCGACTTCCTCACCATCCTTTAATTAAATCTGCTGTTCCTCCAGCACCAGCATTGAAAAGGAATAAGAAATTACTTCTTACTCAATTTTGTTTTGCTAGTCTAGCTGTTGGCATTGCAACATCATAGTTTTCAAGTATCTTCATTGCAAATTTGTAGTATTTCAATGGCATCATCAGTTAAATTGGCTTCTAGGGGTTAGCCTGGTGTTTTACCACTATTCGTACAGATAGAAGCTAGAGGCCCTGGGAAGAAAGTCATAAGGCAAGAAGAACAGGGTACAGGGAAGCTAGGTGGCACAGTAGATAGAGCACTGGCCCTGGATTCAGAAGAACCTGAGTTCAAATCTGGCCTCAGACACTTGACACTTACTAGCTGTGTGACCCTGGGCAAGTCACTTAACCCTCATTGCCTTGCCAAAAAAAAAAAAAAAGAAAGAAAGAAAGCTCCCTCTATACCAGTAACATTGTGGGATGATCAACTATGATTGACTTAGCTCTTCTCAGCACTACAATGATCCAAGAGAATTCCAAAAGATTCATGATGGAAAATGCTATCTGATTCCTGAGAAAGGACTATGGAGTCTGAATGCAGATTGAAGCATACTATTTTCACTTTGGGGGATTTTTTCATGTTCTTTCACAACATGACTAATGTGGAAGTGTGTTTTACATGATTGCATATATATAACCTATATCAGATTATTTGCCATCTTGAGGAGGGGGGAGGGGAAGGAGGGAGGTAGAAAAAATTTGGAACTCCAACTTTTAAAAAAATGTTGAAAATTATCTTTACATATAATTGGAAAAATAAAATACTATTACGTTTGAAAAATGAACAAAAAAGAAAACTTCCCCCACCAAGGCAGAATGAAAAATATTCTGAATCTTATTTTCTTAGAATTTCCTGGAGGCATTGAGAGATTAAGTGATTCACCCAAGATCTCATAACCAGGATGTAACAGAGGCATTCATTTTTTTTTAATGGAAGACAAGGGAGTCTGTAAACTATAGATCAATGAACTTGACTGTTATTCTTGGCAAAACTTTAAGATATTACTACAGGACTGATTTGTGAGTGCTCAGAAGGAAAGCAATGAGTATAAATAGCTAACGCGTCTTCATCAAAATGGAGTCTAAAGTCTATCGTTCTAATTGATACATAATTTCTACTGCTAATAACATGAATGATATTTAGTTGACAAACCCTAAAGTCTTTTCTATTATGTTAGGGTACCTTAAGACCCACATGTTATTGTCATCACTTCCTGAGCTCATACATACATACATATATATATATATATATGGCCAGATATCTGATTTCAATGGTGTAGAGAACTCTCAATGAGAAAACTCCCTCTATCAATACAATTTGACATCTTTTCTATAATTTATAGGCTTACAGGATTGCCCAGAGCATTGAGAGATCAAGTGACTCTCCCCAGGTCACACAGCCAGTATGAGTCAGAAGCAGAACTTGAACTCAGATTCTTCTTACTTCAAAGACACTAGCTCTCTACTAGCATACTGTCACTGATTGATGACACTATTAACAAAAACAGTTTGACACATGTAACAATATGTGATATGCTTTAAAAACATTATTTCAATTATTTCAATTGATCTTTATAATAATTCTATGAGGTAGACAGTATGAATATATTATTTCATTTTATAAAAGACAAGGAACTGAGAGCTTGAACAATTTGGTTAAGGTCACACAGAGGAGAGAGGAATGAAATTTGTCCCTTTTAATCATGAGGCATTCCTCCATTACACTATGCTGAGTGTTAAGTTACTGCAGAAAGGAAATAATTCTTTGATTCTTACTTCTCTCTCCCCATCTGAGGTGGTCTTGAGGGCAAAAATTATATGAGTGAATATATTAAAAGCTTACAGTATATTTAAGGTCAAAAATCTTAATTATATAGAGCTAGGTCCCAATCGGTGTGAACAATGAATCATCGGAAATGGTCCCATGTATTTGAATTTGCACTATTCAAAGTTATAATTGTATAACATACAGTAAAGGTTCTAGCCTAATGAAAATATGCAATATGAATTTGAATAATGAGGCCACTTTGAGTGTTGGTCTTATTGTTCATACTAATTGGGATCTGCCTGTAAGATAAAGACTTCTCAGTTTAGGAGCTGGAAAAAAGAAAAACATGTAAGCTAATGTGTGTACTGTTTGTTAGTTTATATATTACTAATCATCTTCTCAATAAAATATTTATCACTGAGATATGTCATATGTACCACACATCAAAAGAAAAAAAGTCATATGTATGTGGAGTGCACAAAAATCATTTTAAACCAGATTACAGATCTAGATCTAGAAGGAATGTCAGATATCATCTAGACCATAGCTTCTTAAACTGTGGATGGTGACCCCATTTGGGATCATGTAACTGAATGTGGGGGTCATGAAAAATTTGGCAACAGTAAAAGGTTATGTATACCTATTTTATATACCTATATACCTGGGGTTATATAAAAATTTATCAGGTGAAAGGGGTCACAAGTAGAAAAAGTTTAAGAAGCTCTGATCTAGACCAATCCTTTAATTTTACAGAAGAGGAAACTGACCGTCATGAGGATTAGGTGACTTGCCCAAGGTCACACAGTCAATAAATGTAAGAAGCGGGTTTTAACTCAGGTCATCTGCTTAGAGCGCATAGGGCTTTTTCCCCACTGTGTGACACTATTTCCCTGATACCTCTTGCCTTAATTAAATACACACATACACGTACAGGGCAAGGCTATTGCAATAAAAACAACATTGCAAATTATAATTTTCTATATAAATGTGTGGCTATTATTTTAGACCTACTTCATTATTGCAGCCTTTAATTAAAGATGAAGTGCAAAGGTTCTTACCTAAAAAATAGGGCTCTTATCCAGTAACAATAAAATAAAAGAATTTGGGGTCAATTTGACACTACTTGAAAAGAAAATGAAAGAGCATCGGATATTTGACATTAAACACAATCCCCCTGTAAAATACTCCACACCAGAATGAAAAAAGCTGTGAAAATAAGGCTTTTGTTTGATTTGGTTGGGACATAGTGCTTCGTGAAGAGCTTACTCAGCATTCAACAAAAAAATTCTGAAAGATTTATGGAACTATTCTCTGACAGGGAACTGGTTGTAGAAAGAAATGTTATGTCATACAAGAACTCTGCCATATTGAACACATAGGGGGAAATATATGACTGCTGCATTTTTCAATTACAGATTTTACATCATGATGATATTCACTGCCAACTGCAGTCAAGGTCTTGTACATAAGATTTATGTTTGATCTCCACTATGATCTTTATTTACTCAACATTAGAAATGCAAGTAGGGCAGCTAGGTGGCGCAGTAGATAGAGCACCGGCCCTGGATTCAGGAGGGCCTGAGTTCAAATCCGGCCTCAGACACTTGACACTTACTAGCTGTGTGACCCTGTGGTAGTCACTTAACCCTCATTGCCCTGCCCCCTCCCCGCAAATGCATGCAAAAATGTTAGTGCATGTATACCCACAATTCAATTCAAATATTTATTTGAAATTGAAATTGATTTATTGAAATAATTATTTGTTACAGGAAGGTCCTATTATGTGCAAAGCACTGTGCTATGTGCTGGGACTATGGTAATAAAAGGTGAGTTTCTGCTATACAAGAGCTTAAATGGGCATAATACAAGATAAAATGTAATAGAGGCAAAGAACAGGTCCAAAGTTTGAGGAAAGAGAGAAAACTCAAAGGGGTGAGAGCAGGGGAAGAGAATTAAAGAGGAGGTCCCAAGTGAACTAAACTTGAAAGAAGAGCATTCTTAACAGGGAAAGATAAGGGAGGAGTTTGCTGGTCATTCCAGACAAAGGGGATAAACCTGTACAAATTCATGATAGTAGGATGTTGGGAAAGTGGGGTACAAGAATAGCTGGTATGTATAAATGAAAAAGATAGGTACTATGCCTGTGATTTCATTAGTACAACCAAGTCCCAACTGTTGCAAATAATGAATTTTCCTGGAATGGTCACACATATTCAAATTTACTGTATCTGAAGTTATAATTATGTAAAAATATGGTAATTATTTCCAGCCCAATGAAAGTATGCAATGTGATTGAGAATAAAGAGAACACTTCAAGGGATTCATGATTCTCACTAATTGGAACTTAGCTGTATAGGGAACTCCTTCTATCAAAGCTGGTAGTTGAAACTAATTCCTAGAGAGTTGCCAGAGGAATGAAAAGTTAAGTGACTTGTCCGGGATCACATATCCCTAATGTGTCAGAGGTGGTACTTGAACCCATATTGGCTTTGAGACCAGCTCTTTATCAACTATGCCATGCTGCCTCTATTATGAAATAAAGCTGAAAAAAATGGGCTGGAACACCCACACCTAGAGTGTGCTAGAGCACACTGTGAGTAGTCTTAGCCAGGGGATACTTTTATAAAATTATAGAGGGAAATATGATATTCATATAATAATGATGATAATAGATAGCATGTATCTAATGTTTTAGGGTTTACAAAGTCCTTTACAAATATTATCTCATGACAGTTCTTCTTCATATGAAATGAATGTGGTAAAAGCAATTCTCATCTTGAGCAAATCAGAGCATTTTCTTGTGAACAGAAATTGGAACCACAATGTGCCCGGCAAATGGTTATTCAGTCTCTGCTTGAATACTATCAGTGCTTGAGAGGTCATTCTTTTGAGATAGCTTATTCCATTACTGACAATTCTAATTATCATACCTTGAATTGGTGGTAGAGTGGATAAAGCACTGGCCCTGGAGTCAGGAGGACCTGAGTTCAAATTTGGCCTCAGACACTTGATACTTTCTAGCTATGGGACCTTGGGCAAGTCAATTAACCCTCATTGCCCCACAAAAACAAAAAAAACAACCAATAAATAAGCATTCGCGTGTCAACTATGTGCCAGGCACTATGCCAGGTGTTAGGAATACAAATACAAAGAATAAAACAGTTCCTTGCCTCAAGCAGATTAGATTCTAGTAAGGAAGATGATAAGTACAAATATCAGTGGATACAGAACAGTTGTTGTTGAGTCATGTCAGAATCTTCGTGAACCCATTTGTGATTTTCTTAGGAAAGATGTTAGAGTGGTTTGCCATTTCCTTCTCCAGCTCATTTTACAGATGGGGAAACTGAAGCAAAAAGGGTGAAATGACTTGCCCTGAATCACACAGCTAGCAAGTGTCTGAGGCTGGACTTGAACTTAGCAAGATGAGTTTTCCTGACTGCAGGCCTGGCATTCTATTCACTGTATCACTTAGTTGTATTTATGACACTAAATACAGAAAAATACATGGTCATTCATATACAGTAAATACATGCTTGTTGACTGACTGGGGTCATTGTTCCTAGTTTTATTGTTTGGAGCTACACAAAGTAATAGTGCCCTTCCGAAAGCGATTCTAGAATTATTAGCCGAATTGTGGTCTGCTATCTTCCTACTGGGGGATCTTCCTACCAAACTAAAGAATACCATTTTAGAGTTCGTTGCTATTATATAGGGAAGGTCATGCTTCTTTGTAATATAGGGGATGTAACCTTTCACAAATGGACAGCCTTAATGTCATAAGTCTAAAGTGGTAGCTTTCTTGCCTGCTACAAGTGAAAAATGTTGAAGCAGTCTATTTTTTTAAAATCTTGAACTTTTTGTTATTCCAAGTTCTGACATCTGTCAAAATTTTCAGTGACTGACATCATGTCTAACTAAACAACAGTTCAGTGCACTGTGTTCTCTGGAGACCTATGCAAAGTATTTAACCTTCATTTGTTTTCAGCTCATTCATTTTCATTGAGCCTTTCATATTTTGACATGGATAAATGCAAACACTATAATGAAAACCATCAAATATCACTTCATTCATTGGAGTTTGTCAAATGGTCAATGAGTTATCTGCAAGGAAAATTAACATCATTTAACATAGAGGCACAGAGAGTAAAAGCAGTGATTTTAGAGAGCTGGAAGAAGACCAGGGGGCAGCTTAAAAATGATTAACTGTGTGGGAAAAATTCATTCTAACAAAAATCTGGAGATAGAGAGTGTATTTAACTTAGAACTGTAAGGGGACTTCTAAGCAACAATCTTTAAAGATAAGATAAGATAAAGTAAGATTTTGGAGAGCAGCTACTCTCTGTTTTTGATAAGGAGAGGAGAAAAAGAGGCTTCATTATCTTAGGATGGATTTCTACTTAAGAGGAAAGTGTTAAGTGATACTAGAGAAGATTACAATAAGTACATCACTTTCACCAATGATTATTTAGAAAATCATACTGTAGTAGCTGACTATGGTATGGTTCACTCCATATCCCTTCCAGACTTCTAACTTTACGTGATTTTGTATTTCAGGGTGCTATAGAGAACAATAAAGCATTTGTGTATACCTGCAGCAATCAAGATAAACTTGGGGAAGCTAAAGACCAGGGAGAAATCTTCATGGGTTTCTGGAAGCTGCCCACTCTTGGATCTTCTAGACAAAAAAATTATCAAATATATAGAAAAAAGTAAAGACAGTCATAGGCAGGCCTCCGAGGACTCCCATCATAAAAGGGCACAAAGAGGATAAGGAGCCAATAAAAAAGACAGAATAGAAGCAGTTAGAGGCAGGAGATGAACCAAAAAATATGTCAAGTCTGAACTCCAGGAAGGAGAGACTATAGAAAGTGGTCAATAATGTCAAAGGCTGTAGAGAGGTAGGATAAGAACTGAGGGATTTCATAATCAGAAGTAATGGTGAGACTTGATAATTTCAGTAGAGTTGATATTGAGGAAATAGAGAAATAACAAGATAATAAGATCAAAGATCTTGAAGTAGAAGAGATTCACAGGTCATCTAAGTCCAATCTCCTCATTGAACAGATGATGAAACTGAGGCCCTGGGTATTTAAATGACTTGTCCAAGGTCCTACAAGGAGAAGGAAATGACTTATCACTCCATTGTCTTTGCCAAGAAAACCCCAAAAGGGGCCATGGAGGGTTGGACATGACTGAAACTACTCGACAACAACAACAAGGTCCCAGAAGTAGTACCAGAAAGGAACTTGAACACAGGTCCTTTGACCAAAAAGTCAGCATTCTTTCCACTGCCTCGCCAATTTGCTCAAGAAGGTTAGAAGTGAAAGGGCAAAAAACAAGATGAGGTTTGAGAATGATTTTCTAGTTCGAAGAAAAATTAGTATCTTTTTCTGTAATTTCATCATAATCATTATCATTAACAGTCTTGTTTTGGGGTTTTTTTTGGCAAGGCAATGATGATTAAGTGACTTGCCCAGGGTCACACAGCTAGTAAGTGTCAAGTGTCTGAGGCTGGCTTTGAACTCAGGTCCTCCTGAATCCAGGGCCAGTGCTTCATCCACTGCGACACCTAGCTGCCCCCTCATTAACAGTCTTGATAGAGTGTTTGTTTACTCAGTGGACTGTGGTAAGCCTTAAGCAAAGTAAACCAAATAGACATGGGTCCCCCCTTAGTAACCTAAAATTTAAGAGGAAGTATCATAATGAAAGCAGGGATATTGAGGACATACATTAAACTAAGTTATAGTAGTATTATAAGCAGCCAGAAAAATACATAAATCTAAGGAAAAGTGAATTCCTTTCATAGCTTCATTTTCAAATATAATAATTTATAAACCTATCCAAACATGTATGTATTTATGTATATATATATATATACATATACATACCACAAATATTAATGTCTTATTTGTTAACTTAATTGGTTTGAGCATAGTAATAATGAGGACAAGGTCAGGGGTCAATCCCATGGGGGGTAGTTAACTTTGATGTGTTAGATGGTCATAAAATCAACCCTAGCCAGCCTCTTTGTTATTGTATTGTTTTTTTATCATAAAGGGGACTATATTGCAATTTATTAAAATCTATTGCAATTAATGAAAAGAAATCTCAGCATATAATACATCTAACAAATTAAAAGCCTTTCTTTAACTATATAAATGAAAAACTTTCTCACAGTAGTAGATAAAATAATATTTTATAAATTTTTCCAATATTGAAATTAGAATTCAACCAGTTCACTGTTTCCAAAGGATTGTGTTGATGCTTTGTTAATAATTATTATGTTCTTATCACAGACTTCTATCACAAACAGACCTTTTAGAAATACATGCAACATATCAAATATAACAAGTACCTAGATGGAATTTATTTTAAAAAAATTACTTCCCAATGGAGGTACCTCAATATGGTTCTTAATATTGATGATAATATTGCCTAAGACACAAGCCTGCAATTGACATCTTATTGAAACTTTTGATTCTCTAGAGAACAAGGCAATTTGTTTCCAGGGTCTTGCCCTTATAAATTTGTGACATCAAATATCAAAGGATCCAAGAGACAATGGGGACAATCCTTGCTCCATTACAAAAGTAATTCTATACATAAAAGAGGCATTTCCTTGTGTTGTTGCTCTCTGGTAGTTGGCAGGAACTATTAAATGGAGTCACTGATTACTCATCTGTATTGTAATTAAAATTCATAAATTTGTAGCCACTAACTTAAGAAACTCAACCAATTCTGAGACTTACTATGGAAAAAAATGAAAGCACCATTATTTTTCTATAGTAGCACAAATTTTCACATGCTAGTAAGAATTTTGATTTATACTAATTTTTGAAGCATATTGTATTTTCATCTCTAGACTTCGGTTTCCTCTGCTAAGGGACTGCTTTGATCATTTCCAAAGTCCCCTACAGCTATGATTCCAGGAAACTGGGACAGTCCTATTTAAATAAAAGTAACTATGCTTGTAATGAGACTTTGAAAAAGGAAAATCATTGGTTAGGTCATGTACCCTGATTTTGGTTCATAGAGAATATATCCATATAAACAGAGAATTATATTTTAAACATATACATATATAATGTATATAAAATCTAATACATATATTATGCAAGTTATATAGAATTATACTCATTATATTAAGCATATTAACAAAATTCTGTATAATGAAGAGATTAATAATACATTATACTTATGTGTATATTATGAGTTATAGATTACATATATGTTATATATATAGATTATACATACATATACATATAGATTATAGAAATGTTGAAATATTATAGATTATATATCATATAAATGGCATAATGTACTATATTCAGGTATATAATTATATATTACATGTATAATCACATCTTATATATACTATTTTATTATATTATTATATATACATTTGTTATATATAAATATTTTATTATATTATATGTACAAGTATATAATTATATATAACATATATAACTTTACCTATCTATGTATGATCTAATTATTAGAAATTCTAAACTCTATTATGTGTCAATGAGGTTTATTATTAGCCCCCAACAGATTGTAACCTGGCTGCAAGATGAGTCTGGGGATCCTGGTTAAACTATTCTGTTAATTGTGCCCTATGATCCTTCTAAGCTCAGCATTCCTCTTTTGGTGTAGGAATAAAATTTGTTGGTTTCGTTGTTCAGCTGTTTCCAAATCTTTGTGACCCTGTATGGTGTTTTCTTGGCAAAGATACTAGAGTGGTTTGCCATTTCCTTCTTCAGCTCATTTTACACATGAGGAAACTGAGGGGTCACACAGCTAATAAATGTCTGAAGCTGGATTTGAACTCGTAAAGATGAGTCTTCCTAACTCCAGGCCTGGCCCTCAGGAACATAATATCTATCCCACGATCAATTCATGTTTGTATACTAGGTACCTTTTTTAAAAACTGATTCCCCTTTTTTTTGGGGGGGGGCTTAATGTAGAAGAAAAAATTGAATTGTCCCTGGAACTATCAGGGGGTGTGAGTAATAAACTAACGAATGTAATAATGGGGAGCCCAATCCCCTGAGGAGAAGTCAGGCCTCCCTACCAAGGAACCCAGTGCAGGACTGCATGTCTGGGTTACAGAGTGGGGAGGGGCAGGAACCCTGAGCACTAGGAGTTTGCAAGATTGTGATATTGCAAACTTCAAAGGGAATAAGAAGTGTTAAGGTTGTAAGGATCCAAGAATCACTGCCCAAGAGCTGGCAGGGTACCTTCGCAGTCATCCTTTCCACCCCCCTGCCCCCCAACTGGTACATCTACGTACCCTCAAGTCACCAAATATAACATCCTTTGCCTAAATGAAAAGTTTAGGGAGACAAAACCAGAGAACAAGAATTGGCCTTTTTCCAACTTTCAACCGTAACATCTGGGTAAAACTGAAGTAGAACAAAGTTCTTTTAATGGGAATGAGAAACTCGAACAGTAGTAAACCTCGAGGTTATAAAAGGCATAACAGTTTATAAAGAAAACACATGGGCCAGGGAAGTTACAGCCTCATTAAAAACAATAATAAAGAGAAATCCTGGTGAGACCCCTAGGATGGATCAAGACAAATAGGAAGGTGTGTGTTTTGGGAGAGGAGGGAGACAAAGTGCCTTTGTCAAACCCTTAAGCAAGCACTCAAGCTTTCATTCTCAAATGTGTCTCTCACTAGGTATCAAGGAAAATTGGAAACTCTAGTTATCCCTCTCAATTGGTATTTTTAAATTTCTTTTATTTTCTTTCTTTTTTCCCCATCATGGAACACTTTTGGCAATCTGGTGAAGCCTACAGATGCCTTCTCAGAGTAATATTTTTAAATGTCTAGGATTCCAAAGGAAACTAATTATATTGAAATACAATTAACCGGAATTCAAGGTGTCCTAAAAGTCTTAGTGCAGTTTTAAGCTATTAAGGCTATATATCCTTGTATTGAAAGTTGCCGAGGTATGGGGGTGTAGGGTGAGGGGACAGTTGTTTATGGAATCCATGTTAACAACAGGGCAGCCAGGTGGTGAAGTGGAGAGAGCACCAGCCCTGGAGTCAGGAGGACCTGAGTTCAAATCCAGCCTCAGACACTTGACACTTACTAGCTGTGTGACCCTGGACAAGTCACTTAACCCCAATTGCCTCACCCCCCCCCAAAAAAAAAGAACCTCTTTCCTGTAAATGGAAAGCAAACCATTGCTACCTGAACTGGAGATCTAATCCAATAAAAGCAATAGGAATGAAGCCCAAAGCTACAAAATAAATCTCTAATTCGACAATGATCATTTTTAAAGCAGAGAAAGAAAGTAAGGAGAAGAGGAAGGGTTAGAAAGGGGACTAGGGCTTCTTCTAGTTCTAAAATACCACAATTATTCACTTTGGGCCATAATATAATGGAAGGGAAAGGAAAAAGAGGAGTGAAGGGGCGGGGGATGGTCACAACTGATGGGTAGGGCATCTTTTCCACTCCCATTCTTTACTGAAAGCCCTTGCAGTAATGAACAAGACATACCAGATAATGTAACTGGGTTTAATTGATGTACCTAGAATTTTAGAGAACCAAGAATTTTTAGAAGGATCTTTTTGGCATCTATTGCTAAATAAATGCTCACCGGATGGCATGCAAGGAGTGACAACATTTAACAAAATGAAGTGGGGAGGGACTGCCTCCTTTACTTGCCCATTCCTGTATTCTACTTTTCCCATGAAGAACTAAACCACAAGCCTGACTTCATGGATCTGAACCCATCTTCACTGTTCCATTAATAAAGTGGTCGCCAAAGAAACAGAAAATAAGAATTGCTCTTAACAGCTAAGTTGCCGAGTCCATTTTGAAACCTAGGGCAGCAACACCTGCTCATTATCTAAGAGTAGATACTAGAAGAATAAGCAGTTTGCTCCTACCAATTTCTGCTTCCCATCATCTCTGCGTAACTGAGCCACTTGAAGCTTGCTGAAGTTACCTAGTCTAAGAAGGAGTTTCTAGAGAGTGTTTGCAATGTGATTTCTAACCAGGATCTCCATAATTACCCATTCCTCTTTCCCTCATTGGGTGACTCTCACATGCCTCCCACCCAAGGTCAAAGTCTTTGCTTACTTCCTCAGAACAGGGTAACAGAGCACAGCAGAAAGAACCTTAGGCTCAAAATGAGAAGAACTAGGTTCAAGCTCTGACTCTGCAAGTCATCTCCTTTCCCTGGGCCTTGGTTTATTCACCTATTAAATGAAAGGGTTGAACTGGGTCATTTTTCAAGTCCTTCTCATGTCAAAGAGTAAAATACAAGCTCCTTGAAGACAAGCACCATTTCTTATTTGGCCTTGTACAGTGCCTTGCACATGTATAAGGTGCTTAACAAGTACTTATGGAATTGTGATTCAGTCAATGAAGTCTGGACAGCAAGACCTTTTGTGGAATTCTTACCTGTTGTCAAAAATGGCCAATTACGAGGAAGTAATCTTCCAGTAGTGAATACTGGCAGGTCAGAGGTCTGTGATGAGGTTTGGCTCACAGATTCTGGTCTGAGGCAGAGCAACCTGAGACATCCTTCCCTTCCGCACTCCTCCCCCTATTATACAGAATGTTTTATTTGACACCAGGAATGAACACCACAGAGAAGTCAATCCACTGTGTAATTCTGAAATGTTAGAGGGCATAACTCTAATGGTCACAGCTTGCAAATGAATGTAGTGCTTTATAATACTTTCATTTCTCTGGTACTGAGAGACACACACACATCCTATCCTATATATATCCTACTCTGGATGAACTCTGGATTGATTTATTGATTGGGTTTTTTTTTTTTAAGCCTGTAGATTCCTAATCTTTATAATGCTTGTCCAGCTGAGTAGTAGTGCTAACAGAGTATGGGGTGGGGAGAATACATGGCAATTTTGAAATTTATCTTATTTTTCAAGGCATGTCACCGCCCCTCTTTATCTGTGCCTCAGTTTTCTCATCAGTAAAAAAATAGGCTAACAATACCAGAGTTACCTCAGCGGGTTATTATAAGCAAAATAGTTATAAAAATTTTAATGTAAGTTATAATTATTATTAGTAATAATATCACCCATGCAGAAATGATGTTGGGATTTTAAAAAAATATTTCCTTTATCTTAATAAAAAAGACAAATGCAAAAGATTAAATGCCTTAATCTCCTCAATTATTTTTAGTAATTTGAATAATGGCTTTGTTTATAGAACAGAAGATCCAAACATGATAATAAACCAATTTGGGAGAGACATTTCCCCAAAGTTGCTATAATCATGCCCTTTCCTTCTCTAGAGAGAACATATTTTAAAATTTAGACTTTTAAAACCAAATACATCTAAGCATGACAAATAAGCTGATATGCTTTAATGCCTTTTTTAAAAAATTAAGTTTCTAACAATGAATATATAATATAAATATTAAGCATCCTATATGTTTATATCACAGGATGAACAAGTAAGTTTGTTCACTGCCAATATTAGGTAAATATCTGTATAATTAAAAAAAAAAACCCTCATCCTTCCTGACACCACAAAATGTGGGTTCTACCATTCACAAAATCCAGCCAGTAAATGACTATGAAGACAAGAAAGAAATGTACAAGAAAGCAAAATGGTAATAAATGCACTATATCATTATTTATGGTAATGTTTCTAACTGAAACCAGCATAAGAAGGCACCAAGCCAGTATTTAAAGGCTAAAAGATTTATCAAACCTAGAGCATATCGGTCTAAGCAGGCCTGGAGTCTGTAATCTTTATCACTGTTTAATCTGTCTTTGCAAAACAAAAATTAAGGGGGAAAAAGGGGGACAGTCTGTCTTTGTGTTTAATCATTAGTATTTAAAATAAAATTTGAATGAATATAAGATCCAGAAAAGCAAAACCAAGTACCCGGTCAGGGAGACGGTGGAATTTGTTTAGAATATTGTGGGTCCAAAGTATCATACCACTTTCTGTTAAATATTTAGTTCATTCCATTTTGTCGGCCTGATTTGTATCCTGGAAACCCCTGGAAGCTACAGGATTATTTCGTTACAACCACAACATATGTCGGTATGCACAGACCAGATCAGATTCAGAGTCTTTCTCCTGTTAACCTCCAGCAGCATCTCGACTGGTACTTCAAAGGTCTTGAAAGAACAGCCACGGTGCATTTGGGGGAATCGGTTTTCTCTCCCTCAGCCCACCCCACTCCCCAAACGTCCGGGTTCGATCTAACCGGGCGACCCTAGCAAATCAGCCGCCCGGAATGTGGTGGGCTGCCCCTCCAGCCTGACTCCCTCGGCCAGGCGATCTGAATGAAACGTGTAGCCATGCCGTTCTTTCATCTAAATAAAACAAAGCTGGCGGTCGTCCTCTTAGCATTTGTTCATCTCAGGAAAGTTGCCAGGTAGATGAATGTAGCCAGGGAGAGCAAATGGCCTTAAAGAGGCAGAAAACACACAAGAAGGGGAAAACTCGGCCAGAAGAGCGCGCTACGGTAACTGACTCTACCCCCCTCCACCCCCCGCCCGACTGCCTTCGCTTTAGTGACCGATGCTTAGTTGCAGATGCGCATAGTTTTCAATGACCTTGGCAGTACCAAAGAATTTGTGCAGTAAACTGTGGTTGCACAATTGGCCTAAAAGAGGAGGGACAAAAGTATGATCCTTCAATGCCAGGCATGCCTGGACCTTCTCCACCCACTTCTCCTCCAAGTAAATTACTTTGCGCCCACCCCCCCAGATCCTCATATTCTAATTTATAATGTTATCATTTCATGTATTTTCTCTTGCAACAGCCCTTGGAGGGTGTGTTAGGGCTCTTTGTTTTGTTTGGGGGGAGAGGGCGAGACCTTGGCTACATGTTATGAAACAAATTTAATCATCTTCCGTTTTGGAAGCAGAATCCTAGAGTTAGCACAGATAGTAAAAGCAAAGGGTTTTTAGGAATTTGGGGTTTCCACACCTCACAGCTGCTGATCATGGAAAAGAAGCTTCCTGAAGGCAAGAACTTTTATTTTTGTTTTGGTTTTTGAATTTACAATGCTGGGCACAGTCCTGCATTCATTAGGTATGTAATAAATGTCTGCTGATCAATCACAATAAATAATACACTACCAACTTCCAAGCCCATAGATAATATTCAATTATTCAGTATAAGGAATTCTCATCCCTCCAAAAAATCACTGACCATTTGACATTATGATAATGATACAATCATGGTTCCATGTTAAAAGAAAACTCCATTCTCACAAAGATTGAGCTATTTCACCAGTTGAATTCTAGTACTACAAAGCCACATTTAATTCTACTTCATCCTCAAGCAATGAAATCAACTTCACCAATGGCAGCTCTGAGAGTCTGAGACAGTCTGTGCAAGGCCTAGCTAGAGGAATAGGAATAGGGAGTAGACCTGTGATTTATTGATAGATTAGACTCCAAAATGAGAGACCTCCCTTTTCTAAAAAAGCAGGCCAGTACCTTATCTTCAACTCTAGCTAGTCTTAGAGACTTGCCTAAAGAAGTTAAATGACTTTTCTAAGGTTCCACAGTGAGTATATGTAAGAGTTAGGACTTGAAAACAGGTCTTCCTGTCTTTGAAGACAGCTCTCTCTATCTACTTTCCTGTGCCTGACCTAACCTGAAACCAGGTATCTAAATGTTACTCTTTAGCTTCTCAACCCTACAGATTATTCAAGCACAAAAACCCACATGAGGATGGACTGAGTCAGATATCAAGATCTGACAGGATAAATTTAAGCACACTCAGGACAAGTGGGGCAGTGAAAGGGAAAGTGATCCTAGATCGCCAAGCTTTCTATCAGACTTCTTCATAGTTTAATACAACCATTTGTTGGTTTTCCCCATGGATTCAATGTCTTTTCTCTGGTGTCACATGCATTTTTATCCAGATTTTGTACATCTGGATCCCTGAACAGGCAATAATGCTCCTGATGTTCCAGGGAAGGTGGAAGGTACTTCAACCAGAGCCCAAAACATGGATTGATTTAAATAAAATCATTTAGAGATGGAGTCTCGGTTCAAGAGCAAGGGAATATACAATGCTTTTGATGAGAGAGAGAGACAGAGACAGAGACACAGAGAGAGACAGAGAGAGAAGGGAGAGAAAAGGATGAGAGAAGGGAGAGAGAAGGGGGAGCGAGGGGAGAGACAGAGAGAGACAGGGAGTGAGATGTACACATGAAACATCAAAACAAATATAATGCCCAACATTAATTTTTCCTTCAATATTGCTCTAATACACTTTAGGCTGGAAAACTGCCTCTTCTGCTCTTGTATGATGGGCAGGATTTCTCAACAACAGCAAAATGTAGACCAATGTCACCATGCCAAGATAAATATTATTAAGTGATATTAATAATATAACATGACATGCCATATATTCATAATACATATTCATATAGATAATCATCACAATACAATATGCTACACATGTCTGTATAAGGTACTCACTTCCTGTGTCTAACTACTTCTGACCCAATACCAGAATCAGATTTGGTTCCTACACTGAAACTCCCATCTGGAATCCAAGTGGGTACTTAGAGGCTGAGAGAAATGTATCTTTTTTCCCCATGGTGTCATAATAACTTTGGAGCCCAGAAGATCTGGGTTCTAGTCTGGCCCCTGACACTACAACCTGTGCAATAATGGGCAAGTCACTTAATGTTTCTTACTTCGGTTTCTTGATCTGTTAAATGAGGGACTTGATCTGGATGATATTCAGTTCTAAATTTGTGATCCTATATTGTGCTCTGATTTTTATTTTATTTTGAGGAGCAAATCACGATCAAGCAACTTACCCAAGCCACAGAGTTAGGAAGTATCTGAGACCAGATTTGAACTTAGGTCCTTCTGACTTCAGGGCAGGTGCTCTATCTATTTTGCCATCTAGTTGCCCCATGCTCTTATTTTTTAAATTATCATTGAGTTAAAAAAAGACTGATGATTCATTAAGGGTTGTTGATTAAATCAAACCCTCAGTGGTAACCACAAATATTATGAACTATTTTCACTGTTTCCAGTCTAAAAGCGAATCAAGGATCTGCAGTCACTCCTCAAGATGAAATGCTTCCTTTCAACATGTCCCTTTACTTGAGATGCCATACATGCACACATATACATATACACATATATACATACACACATATGTGTGTATGTGATATGTGTATATATATATATATAAAATTTAGAAAAAATAAATGCAAATATATGTGTGTATATGTGTGTGTGTATATATGTATATATATTTAGAAAAAATAAATGCAATCATACCCAAATAGCACTTGCCAGGTACTAATGAGCATAATCTCATACTCTTAGTTTAAGGGATTCCAATTATTGGTAACTAAGAAATCACTACAGTAAAGCCCTTGCTGAATTAATTATCCTAGACACGAGTACAAAAGTGACCACCAAGGATGGTAAGATAGTCTCACAAAGCTTTCCAGTTTTTAAAGACTATAATGCTGTGGTTTTGCTATGCATGTGTACACATATAAACAAATATCACAGGCAAATTGAAGTCCTAACATCTGGGCACTTGAGTTAGGGAGTTATGATTTTCCTGGAGGTGGAGCCAAGATGGCAGAGAGAAGCCAGGAAGTTGCCTGAGCTCTCCCAAGTTTCCCTCAAAGACAACATTTAATCAAGCCTCTAAATGGATTCTGAAACTACAGAACCTACAAAAAAACAGAGAGACACAATCTTCCAACTTGAGATAATTTAGAAGACTTCAGAAAAGGTCGGTCTCACTCAGGTAAAAGGGGAGCGCAGCACAGCTCACAGCACAGCGCTGCACTGAGGGGGTCTGGGCAAGTGAGCAAGAAGCTCTTGGTCACAGTGGAGCAACTTAGGCCAGTGCAGCAGGTGGTGCAGCAGGCCAGTGGTAAGACCCACCAGCACTAGCTGAGAGGGCAGGCTGCCAGCTGGAGGGCCACCCACAGAACAGTTGTGACCAGGCCTGGCCATCCCAGCTCAGTGGGAGCAAGGGCAGGGAGCAAGCCCAGCACAATGAGAAATCCACAAGCCATACAGGCCTCAGAGTAGAAAGCCAGTAACACAGACCCTATACCCAAGCACAAGAAGCTTGAAACAGTGACCCTTCTGTCTGAGTAGCAAATGTCAACTTAAAAAAATAAGCTGCAATATGAGTAATAAACAGAAGAGGGTTCTTACCATTGAGAGCTTCTATGTGGATAAGGAAGAGCAAAAGAGAAACTCAGGTGAGGACAAGACTCTCAAATCGCCTACATGTGAAGCCTCAAGAAGGAAAATGACTTGATCTCAAGACCAAAAAGCCTTCTTGTAAGAGCTCAAAAAGGATTCTCAAAATCAACTGAGAGAGGTAGAAGTAAAAATGGGGAGAGAAATTAAAGGAACACAAGAAAATTATGAAAAAAGAATCAGCAGCATAGAAAAAGAAGCACATTCCTTAAAAAATTCATTTGGCCAAATGGAAAAGGAAATGCAAAAGCTTACTGAAGAAAACAATGCCTTAAAAATTCAAATTGAGGGGCAGCTAGGTGGCTCAGTGTATAGAGCACCGGCCCTGGATTCAGGAGGATCTGAGTTCAAATCTGACCTCAGACACTTGACACTTACTAGTTGTGTGACTCTAGGCAAGTCACTTAACCCCCATTGCCTCACCAAAAAAGGAAAAAAAATTCAAATTGTACAGATGGAAGCTAATGACTACTTGAGACACCAGGAATCAGTCAAGCAGAATCAAAAGAATGAAAAAATAGAAGAAAATGTGAAATACCTCATTGGAAAGACAACTGACCTGGAAAATAGATCCAGAAGAGACAATGTGAGAATTATTGGACTACCTGAAAACCATGATCAGAAAAAGAGTCCAGACATCATATTCCAGGAAATTATCAAGGAGAACTGCCCTGATATTATAGAATCAGAGGATAAAATCATCATTGAAAGAATCCACAGATCACCTCCCAAAAGAGACCCCAAAAGGAAAACTCCAAGGAATATTGTAGCCAAATTCCAGAATTATCAGATGAAGTAGAAAATACTCCAAGCAGCCAAAAAGAAGCAATGTAAATATCATGGAGCCACAGTCAGGATTGCACAGGACCTGGTAGCTTCAACATTAAAGGATCGCAAGGCTTGGAATATGATATTCCGAAAGGCAAAGGAGCTTGGACTGCAGTTAAGAATTTATTACCCAGTGAAACTAAACATTCTCTTTCAGGGGAAATGATGGACATTCAATGAAATAGGGGACTTTCAAGGTTTCCTAATGAAAAAGCCAGAACTGAATAGAAAATTCAATCTTAACATTCAAGACTCAAGAGAAATTTAAAAAGGTAAATGGGGGAAAAAGTTATTTTGTATGGTTAAACTGTTTACATTTCTACATGGAAAGATAATAGTTATAACTCTTGAGAACTGTATCTCTATTTGGACAGTGTAAAGTTGCTATCTATATGGTGACTAAATTTCTAGCTTAACTGTCTAAAAATCGATTGAGTGGTTGCCATAAATTATAAGCTTTAGCAAGAGTTTAGACTTTCAAGTATTTATTAAGGAGCACAAGAATTTGGTGAGGAGAGAGAAAGAGGCCAAGATTCCTTCATTTATCTATCTCAGGGAGCCAAGCATCTCAGCTCCACTCAAACCAAGGTTCTGGGTGAAAGAGAGCTTGCTCTCTCTCCCCTTCCTCCTCCCAGAAGCCTCTCATGAAACAGGAAACAGGGCCATCCTCACACAGAGCTCCAAGATAATTGGCTGATAGCTTTGATCGACAGGATCCACAAGCAAACATCACTTCCTGTTTCCAAGGCCACATGGCTATGTCCTCAGGCCAGAGCTCACAAAATGTTCCTCCCAGCAGGGGATGTTATTCCAACTCTCACAACAGACAGAAAAAGTATACATAGAGGGTATAAATATAAATTACCTTTGATGTGATGATATAAAGAAAATTAAGGGGTGAAAAAAGGAGTTTATGGGGAGAAGAGGAAAGGGGAGGTGGAATAGGTTTAATTACATTATATGAAGAGGTGCAAAAAAACCTATTACAAAGGAAGGAAAGAAGGGAGGGGTGAGCATTGTTTCAACCTTACTCTCATCAGATTTGGTTCAAACAGGGAATAACATATATGTTCATTTGGATAAAGAAATTGAGCTTATTCTAAAGCAAAAGGATAAGGGGAAAAGGGGGCACTGATGGAAGGAAAGGCAGAAGCAGGGGAGAAAAGGGTAAAGAAAAGGGAGGGGGCTGATGAAAGGGAGAGCAGATTGGGGGAGGCAGGGGTAAGAAGCAAAATGTTGGTGAGGAGGAATAGGGTGAAAGAAGGGTCCTGAGTACAAAGTGGGTAAATGGAATGGAGGGAAATAGATAGTTAGTAATAATAACTGTGAATGTGAGTGAGATGAACTCTGCCATAAAACAGAAGCAAGTAGCAGAGTGGATTAAAAACCAGAATCCTACAATATGCTGTTTACAAGAAACATATTTGAAGCAGAGAGATACACACAGAGTAAAGGCAAAAGGTTGGAGCAGAATATTTTATGCTTCAGCTGAAGTAAAAAAGGCAGGAGTAACAATCCTTATCTCAGACAAAACAAAGGCAAAAATAGATCTAATTAAAAGAGATAAGGAAGGAAACTACATCTTGCTGAAAGGTACTATAGATAATGAAGTAATATCAATACTAAACATGTATGCGCCAAGTGGTATAGAATCCAAATTCTTAGAAGAGAAGTTAAACGAGTTACAAGAGGAAATAGATAGCAAAATTATACTAGTGGGGGATCTGAATCTTCCCCTCTCAGAATTAGATAACTCTAGCCACAAAATAAATAAGAAGTTTAAGAGGTGAATGGAAAGTTAGGAGAGTTAGATATGATAGATATCTGGAGAAAATTGAATGGGGATAGAAAGGAATATACCATTCTCTCAGCAGTACATGGCACATATTCAAAAACTGGCCATGTATTAGGGCACAGAAACCTCATAATCAAATGCAGAAATAGTAAATGCATCCTTCTCAGATCATGATGCAATAAAAATTACATGTAATAAAGAGCTATGGAAAGGTAGATTGAAAATTAATTGGAAACAATAATTTAATTCTAAAGAATGAGTGGGTCAAACAACAAATCATAGAAACAATCAATAACTTCATCCAAGAGAATGACAATAATTGAGTTAGGGAGTTATGGTTTTAACAGTATATGTTATATTTTATATTTTCAGATGTACCCATTTTATTTAAGAATACACATGAAAAACATATAGTCATGATGACATTTTTGCAATCTAGAATTTGTATCTTCGCCATTGCTACAACCTTCAAAGCTGTCTAAGTGAGACCACCCAGGAATTCATGTTGCCTGAATGGGCAGGCAGGTGGCACAAAGGAGAGAGTGCTGGGCTTGGAATCAGCAAGACTCACTATCATGAGTTCAAATCCAGCCTCAGACACTTACTAGCTATGTGACCCTGGACAAATCACTTAACCCTGCTTGACTTGGTTTCTCCACCTGTAAATTGAGCTAAAGAAGGAAACGGCAAACCACTCCAGTGTCTTTGTCAAGAAAATCCTAAATGGAGGAGGGAGGGAAGGGAGAGTAGGAGAAAAATTTGGAACTAAAAATCCTATGAAAACAAATGTTGAAAACTATCCTTACATGTAACTGGAAAATAATAAAATACTTTTATTTTAAAATGAAAGAAAAAAGAAAGAAAAAAAGAAAAAAAAAAAGAAAACCCCAAATAGGTCACAAAGAGTCTGACATAACTGAAAAAATGTCTGAACAACAATAATAACAAAAAGATTTTAAAACCTGGATATTGCATTACCTTTAAGAAAATAAGACTCACTGGTTTTCAGGATTAGGTACCAGGCTTCATGAATTGAAATTATTAATAATATTTGAGAGGCAGCAATACACAGAAGAGAGTTAGCTGTCCTCAAAGCCAGGAAGATTAGGTTCAATTTCAGCTTCTGACACATATTGGCTGGGTAACCCTAAGTGTCCTAGGCCAGTGGTATCAAACTCAAATAGAAACAAGAACCACTAATTTGTAGCTAAGGATCCGTATTGGCCACACAGTTGACTTATTTTGTTTGTTTGTTTTTTGTTCTTTTTTGTTTGTTTGGTTTGGTTTGGATTTGGGTTTTTTGTTTTGTTTTTTGTTTTTTGCTTGCATGGGGCAATGAGGGTTAAGTGATTTGCCCAGGGTCACACAGCTAGTAAGTATCAAGTATCTGAGGCCAGATTTGAACTCAGGTCCTCCTGAATCCAGGGCTGGTGCCTTATCTACTACACCACCTAGTTGCCCCTTGACTTACTTTTAAAATGCAATATTATCTATGTTTTATTGTATTTTTATTTATTTTGTCCCCAGTTACATTTTAATATGGTTCTTACAGACCCCTGGAGTCCTGTGGATCACATGCAGCCCTCCAGACATATTTTGGATACCTTTGTCCTAAATCTAAGAATAAAAATTCCAGAGAAGGTACTAAATTTCATTGGTAGAGGGTATTTCTTCACTTGGGAGTTCCCTATTCCAAGGAAGTCACAGGCCCATCCCTTACTCCATCCTTATCCCTGTTAGTATTTTTGAAAATTTTATTTATTTTTAAAATTCCCTTATTATTTGTTTTATTTTTTATTTAAGAAATAAAAAAGCATTTCCATAATATAGAATATTAAAAAGATGATTGCACATGAAACTGCAAATCTTTTACATACAACTTGCTAGTCCTTTAAAATATATAATACATTTATCATGTTTTTTTTTTCGTTTTTTTCTCGGCCCCCCCCCCCAGATATTAGAGTCTATTATTAAAAGACAAACTAGAGATCAGAGTTCCTGAGCAAAATGGCTACCAATACCAATACTTCTGTCTGCTCTATCCTCACCACAGTGAAGTAGTGAAGATGAATGGGACTCTCTAAGGTAAGCAAAACCACCTGATAAGCCCATTGCTTGAGAGCTGAAAGAAAAAGGATCCCATTTCAAAGACATTCTCTAAAATAATAGTTGATTAGCTCTAATGATGCTTTTTATTACTGCCAATTATACATTTTGCAAATACTGTCAGAAAACTCTTTCTTTTATATCACTTTCCATTTTCCTGGTAGTATTTCTGTAGCTTGTCAAAGTAGTGCTGACGGAATAAAGATTAACTAGAAAAAAAATAAAGAGAAATACATCTTTATCTTAGAAAGCTGCAGAAATACTGTAAAGTCTGCTGAGGAAGAGATCTAATTTTCCTCCTTCCTGCACCTACAGCTCAAGGTCAATGCTTCAGGACCCCTTATAAACGAAATTAATTTATACTTACATGGAGTCCCAGATGAACATGGGACATATTTAAGTTCCATGCTATAAGAAGATTAAGTTTAATGAAACTCCCCTCTCCAATATAACTAGTTTATGTTTTTTACCTTTTGAATTTTTCCCTTCTTTCTTGATTCTCCAATGGGCTGGCTCTCCTAATATGTAGCTGTCATTATATTACCTAATTTTTGTCTTTTCTGTTTAGAATTTACCTTTCAATTCTGGGCACAAATCTCCAAAGGTACTATAGACATATATACATTTAGCTACTGAGAAAACAAAGTTGAACTACAGTTATCTCCTGGGAAACCAAATGTTGGTAATTTCTATACCAGGAAATATACAAATTCAGCTACATTTGAACTTTATTCTTAAAGGTGAGAGATGTTAGCATTTTGTATATAATTTCCCTTACAGAGATTACATGACTGGGGGACAGAGACCTGCCATTTTCTTATGTTTCTTCATTTCTCATTACAAGCCCATAGTGGGAAGAAGAGAATTTAAAAGGAAAAAAAAAACCAAAAACATCAGCTACCTGGCTGGAGGTATGAAAACTCTTAGACAGAAATCTCTGACGATGTCAGGTAGTGAAGAGAACAGGATAGCAATTAATCACATCTTCTCATTTTGACACTATCTCATAAGAAATAGACTGCTTAGAAATCATTCTTCAACATGTTTCTAGAAGGTCTTAGTAATTCTGAGGAATTTCTACATAGGGAAATATAAAGGCTTATATCAGTATTTCCTTAAAACCACATCAATGTAAAATTCTTCTCTCTATCCTGGCAAGAAAAGAAAAATGTCTCCTTAAAAAAACCTAGCCAACATATTTTCAGCCACAGTCAGATGCACTAAACCTTGACCCCAACACAGCGATGTCATTTTGGTCCTTTGAGAACAAAGGACAAAAACCAACCAATCGATATTTTAAAAATACCTTTTAAAAAACACAGAGGTGGCACCTTACCTGACGGACAAAACTATTTGAGGTAGTATCAGATGAGGTGCTTCCATCGGATCCTTTAAATCTATTTTTTCTTCTGGCTCCTTTCCCATATGCCTGTACAAACAAGACAAGAGGGAGAAGCATTAATGCAATTGTTATGGTGATACCTCTGCTATGTTAAACATTTTAGTAAGGACAAATCTGTTACATATGGGTAAAGTTGGTAAATTCTTATTGGCAGAACCCACTTCCCCATCAAACTTTTCTTTCAGAATAGTGTGTTATGCTGAGGGAGGGAAAGTTTCCCATTAAAGCATCTACTCATTCATTTGTATCCATTCTTGTTCACTCTGCATGGTAAGAACAGAGATCCAATGAACACCAATCCAAAGTTTGCTATTTTCAGCTCTGAACAACTAGTAAGCCACCTGTGGTCCTTTGGCACCCTGTTTATATAATCAAATGATCCATGCGTTGTCCATCTTCACTATGACATAACCTACTTGGAGTTTCTTCATGTGACAAATCTCCTCTGCTGTCTCCGCCATCCCTGCCCTTCCTCATTTTGTAGAATTCCTCATTTATCAGTGAAGGAAGAATGTTTCAATTACATAACAGATGTGTAACCATGAGTTGTGTAAACTTAGATAAATCCTTTAACCTCTCTGGGCCTCAGTTTCCTTGTTTGTAAAATGAGAAGACTGGATTTGACAGCCTCTAAGGTACCTAGGCAACTTTCAGCCTCAAATCTACATGATCCTACAATCCTATTTTAGTATCTCATTCTCTAAGCTATCTCCATTCGCTATGTCTCGAAATACAGTCTTTAATTTCTTTTTCTGTCAATTCTTTTACCCCAATAGATTTTACTTTCTTTTCTCTTACTACCTTCTCACACCAGAACATCCCTCTGCATCTGTGCCCTTCTCATCCTGGAAGATCACTCCACTCCTAAGTTCTTCCCAGAACCTCCATTTTTAGAAAGGGTCTAGGCCATCCACCATTCCTTTCCTAAATCCACTTATGTCACTCTGAACTTTACTACCATGCCCTGCCTGGATATATTGGCCCCATCCCATTTCCTCCTCCTTTTCAGTTACTTTTTCTCTATTGTCTTCCCCCATTAGAATGTCATTTCCTTTGGGGCAGGGGACTGTCTTTCCTTTTACTCATATTTCTATCTCCAGAGCTTAGCACTGTGTCTGTCACATAATAAATACTTGATAATGATTGTTGGCTTGACTTGAATGATTAAGGTATCAGTTCTGCGTATAAAAATAAAATGACAAAGATAACAGTCACAATGCAAGGTTAATATCCCTGTATTATCACAGGAAATTTATAAATATATATTTAATTGACTTTTCAGGGTAAAGGAAAAAAATGCTTTTGTTCATCAGAATTGTCCCAGACATATGGCTGACACTTCGATAGGTGAAGTCCCACTCTCCCCTCACCACCCCCTCGCCCCTTACTCTATATATAGACTAACTTGTTAGGGAAAATCACACAAATATATTGATTCTAGGTTTGGAAGAGAGAAAAAAAATATTTCGGGATAAATACCACAGTATGACTGGAAATACTTGACTCGTAACTTAAATCATCAAACATTATCAAAACCATTTTAAATCACTATATTCAGGTTTTGAAAATGCTAACCTAAAATATTTCCTATAAGCATATGACTCTCATTAGAACTCAAGTATCAAATAAACTATAATATACATAGTATTTACACAAGTTGGAATTTATTATAAAGCATGGGCAGTACTCTGAGGGATCTGGGTGAATTTGTAATCACTGCAATTGTGGAACAGTCTTCAAAGAAAAGGTATTTCCTAAATAAGTTCATTCTTTCAAATAGTCAAGAGGAGTGTATAATATACATTTGTCTTACCACCACTGAATTGATTCCTTCTTCCAAAAGGAAAAGCAATCGACCTTGGGTCTTCATTACATAATACACAGGGGTTTACCCAGTATACGATTTTTTTAATGCAAATGTCATTCAGTAAACAAGTGAAAAATTATTTTCTTCCAACAGCTTTCTTTTCAAGTTATTAAAGGATTGATTACAAAGTTTTTGTAAAGTTTAAGAAACCTAAAGTGGCATTTGCAATAACATAAAAATATTAAATGATTCCAAATAGAAAAAAATACATATTACTTTATATAACATAAGTCCTACACAATTATGGAATCCCTTACTACTTCAGGTTCAATGTAGACTATTGGAGATAATTGTGGTTATATACATATGGCTCAACCTCCTTCCAGACAGAGGCCATAGATTTAGAGCTGGTGTATCATCTAATATAGTCCTCTTATTTTGCAGAGGAGGAAACTGAGAAATCCTGTTTATTTTCTATTAACAGGTAAAGCAGGAAGCACAGAACAAATGGAAAAGTACTTGAGACAGAATAGTCAAATATTATAAATCAAGCAATAGGATTATTTTTGGTCACTTATATGTGGCAAGGAAATACTCTCTAGAAAAATCTTACAGAGAAAGAATTAGGGGGAATTACTTTCTCTCTTTTATTATACTGATTTGACCAATATGTTTGGTGGCTAATCAAGTATTTTCCAGCTCTTCTGTTAAAAAGACTGGCTTATACTCAAAACATTGCTCAAAAAAGTTTACCTTTCTTCCCCTTTCCCTCTCTCCCCTTTTTTTCCTCCCCTTCCTCCCTTCCTTTCTTCTTTCCTCCCTTTGCTCAGCCTTTACAACTTCCTGAGTTGGGAAAAAAATTAATTCCTTCCAATTCTATCATGACCCTGCCAGAAAGTACCAGAGCCATGGTACTTGAAGCTTTGTGAATGCACCAAGAGTCCCTTAACTAGAGTGAAAGGGAAAGAGGTGAGGTGATGGCCTTTCCCCAGCTATCCAATCAATACATTAAAGACCCCTGTTTCCTTTTAACATTGAAAATCTTTGCCCTGAATTCCGACTGCTACACCAAAAGTCTTTGTCCTGCTTATACTTATAAATATTTCTCAAGCTCCCAATATAACCAGTTCCCCCTTTTTTTAGATTAAATATATGCCAAATACATCACTCATCTTTGTGAACACCAATAAATAAATAAGGAAGAATTCAAGGAACTTAATTTTCAGGTATCATTCCAGTACCTCAGTAGCTAAAGTGTAGAGAAATTATATTAAAATTCTAACCCTGAGAGGTAGGATTGAGAGAATGGAGAAAAGGGAGGAATTTGCCTGAGCTCTCCCAAATTCCTCTAAAAACAACTTCAAATAATGCTTCAAAATAAATACTGAGGCAGCAGAACCCACAAAAGGAGGGGGCAAAACAATTTTCCAGCCCAAGAAAACTTAGAAAGTTGGTGGGAAAAGTCTGTCCCATGGTGGTGAGAGTGGAGCACAGTCCAGCATAGGCTGCACCAGTACTAGCCTACAACAGGTAGCCAGCAGCAGGACTTGGGTGCCACTGAATCTGTAGCAGCAGTGGCTGTTTCCGAAGCTCTCAGCCCACAAACAGTAAGGGGGTCAGAAAACTGGTCAGAAGGATATTACAGGGATACCTTTGCTGGCACTGTGGCCAGGAATCCATTGCTTTGCCCATACTCAGATCTGGGTCACAGGTTCTGGGTGGTAGTCCCAAGGCAAGGAAGAGGATTAGCACACCAGAGCTTGTGGGTGGGACCCTGGTCACAGTTCCAGTGCTGAAAAGAGTGCTTGTGATTGCTAACAGATTAGAGTACAGTCCAGGATACTAGTAAATAGACCTCTCCTTTGATTATACCACCTTGGAATAACTGAAAGCTTAGAATCTCCCAGAATTAGCTTTAAAAACAGCTACACAAAAAACTGAAGCTTGGGATAGTGAACCCTCCACCCTGGGAGGAGAGCTCAACTTTAATATAAAGTTAAAAGTCAAGAAATAGGCTATGAAAAATGAGCAAACAAAAAAAAAGAGAGATTCTGACCACGGAAAGTTACTATGGTAACAAGGAAGATCAAAACACAAATTCAGAAGAAGGCAATAAAATCAAAATTGCCCCATTCAAAACCTCAAAGAAAAATATGAATTGGTCTCAGGTCCAAAAATAATTTCTGGAAGAGCTCAAAAAGGATTTTAAAAATCAAATAAAAGAGGGAGAGGAAAAATTGGGAAAAGGAATGACGTTGAAAGAAAAATCATAAAATCAAGTCAACAGTTTAGGAAAGGAGGCACAAAAATACTGAAGAAAGTAACACCTTAAAAATGGGTCAGATGGTAAAAGAGACACAAAAATCCAGTGAATAGAAGAATACCTTCAAAAGCAGAATTGGCCAAACAGAAAAAAAATGCACAAAAATTCACTGAAGAGAAAAACTCCTTTAAAAGTATAGAACTTGGGGCAGCTAGGTGGCCCTAACCCTAACCCTAATGCTTTATCCACTGTACCACCTAGTTGCCCCAATCCCCTTACAGATTAAAAAAACAAAGCCTGAGGTACAGAGAGGAAAAATAAGTTTTCTTAAGGTCAAACTAATAGAAAGCTAAGTGGTACAGTGGATAGAGGGCTGGGCATGGATTTAGAAAGACCTGAATTCAAATACAGCCTCAAACACTTACTAACTTAAGTGACTTGGGAAAGTCACTTAACTTCTGTTTGCCTCAGTTCCCCAACTATGAAGATTATACCAGTGTTTACCTCAAAGTTGTTACGAGGATCAAATGTGACATTTGCAGCGTGTTTAGTAAATATAAACATTTATTCATTTCCTCGTCCCTTTCCTTCCTTTCCTTAGTTAATGGCTCAACTGAGAGGAGAATATCTGGATCTTACTGCTGCTACAAAAATCATTAACTTACTCCTAGGACATGGCTTATACACTGAGAAAATATGACTACTGAATGAGATATTGCTGAGTATATTAACTAGGGCAGAGAATATACCAGTTCTATTTCAATCAGTGAGGGACAGTATGATCTGGGGGTTAGAGGATCTGCCTCCAGATCAGAAAGATCTGGGTTCAAATTCTGATAATAACACATAATTCTGTGTGAACATAGGAAAGTCATTTAATCCTACAGTCTGCACCACCATTACCCTGAGCAAATATGAAAGATAGGTGCAGAACTATTCCTGAGTAGAGGGATTTTCCTCACCAGAATTTTCACACACCAATGACATAGGAATAAACAACAATAACAACAAAATTCAATGGGTAAGCTCTAGTACGTTGAATGATATACTTTTCTTCAAAATCTTAACAGTTTCTAAAATTATTTTGATAATTTGGTTGAATATATTGACCATACTATTTATTTCCCTGTGTATGTAGCATTTCAAAAATGAGTTATGGCAATCTTCTAGGTGTCACATTTATAATAAAAGACCAAAGTAAACAGATAGGCTTAATTATACTTTGCTGGACATGACTGAACCCAACTGCTTTCTCTTTTAAGGAGTTCTGTTTTAAAATTGAGTACCTCTCAGTCATAGAAAATTTGTTTTCTGCATCTATTCACAAGGGATAAAATACCTCCACAAAACCTCAAAAGTTAAAAAAAAAACATATTTATATATGATTTCAATTAATAAACATTTGTGAAACACCTCTTCTGTGCCAGGCCCTATGCTACAAGAAGAGACAAAAGACAGTAGTCTCTGCCCTCACAGAATTTACAATCTAATTAGCAGTGCAGTAAGACAATTTTCATTTAAGGAAATGTTGAAACTGAAGAAAAACCTAATGAATATTTAGAATTATATGCTGGGGCAGCTAGGTGGTGCAGTGGATAAAGCAGCAGCCCTGGATTCAGGAGGACCTGAGTTCAAAGCCAACCTCAGACACTTGACACTTGCTAGCTGTGTGACCGTGGGCAAGTCACTTAACCCCCAATGCCCAGCAAAAAAATAAATAAATTACACACACACACACACACACACACACACACACACACACCAAACTTTAGTGTATAAGTTGTAAGCCCATATCCTTGAATACCATATTCCAAGATTTTCTCACATTTACAGTTGAGGCTTCCAGGTCTTATATGAACCTAACTATGGTTTTCCTTAGTATTTGAACTCTTTTTTGGATATTTGAAGATCTTTTTTATTTCATGGATGTTCTAAATTTTTACTATTATATTACTGGGTCTTTTCTCTTTGAAGATTCTCTCAGAAGATCATCAGTGGGTTCTTTCTATTTTCCTTTTGTCCTCAGGTTTTAATAGATCTGGTCAGTTTTCATTTATGATTTCTTAAGATATACTGTACAAGCTTTAAAGAAAATACAGTCCAATAATTCTTAATTGAGCTCTCTTTGACCTATTTTTCCAGGTAAATTCTTTTTCATAACAGTTTTTATCTTCCTCTATATTTTAATTGTTAAGTTTGTTCTACCATTTCTTGTTGTCTTATAAGGTCATTTGTTTCTGTTTGGTCTAATTCAATTTTTAAGAAGTCTATTACTTGATTAAGGCTTGCCATTTTATATTCTAAACTATTTATTCTTTCCTCCAGAGCTTTTGTTTAATTTTTTTAAATCTCTTGCTTCATTTCTTCTAAGCAGTAGCTATGTGACTTAGTGGATAGAATGCTGGACGTAGAATCTGGAAGAACTGAGTTCAAAGCTGGCCTCAGAAACTTACTAGCTGTGTGACACAGGGTAAGCCAATTAATTTCTATATTCCTCAGTTTCCTCAGCTGTAAAATGGGGATAATGCTAGCACCTACCTCCCAGGGTTGTTATGAGGATCAATTAGAAAGTATTTGTAAATGCTTAACACAACTCATGGCAGGTATTAGGCACTTAATAAATGCTTGCTCCTTTCTTGCCCCTCTCCCATGTGGTTCTAGTGAAAAATCCATTTTTCCTTTGTCTCTTTGCTTGAAGTATTACAATGTTACTCTCAAGTTGAATTTTATTCTTCTCTCCAGATTTAATTCCTGAGCTGGAATTGTGTCTTGGGGCCAGTCTCTGCTTCCCTCTGGGTTTTTGGATGGGGTGATCAACCCTGCATGGTCTCCAACTAGGTTACCTGGATTCCTACATTGATCTCAACATCTCTGACTTTGCCCTCTCCACAGATCTTTGAGGTTTAGCATAGTGGATCCTCAGGATCCGTGAAAGCATCTTAGGACCTAGTAGTCCCGAGACAATCTGGTCTGAGTGTTTCCACACACAGAGTGGTCACTGCCACACCTGTAGAATCATGAGTTCTTTACTGTGGGTTTTCAAACTTCACAGGACTTTCTTAGATAACCCTCATCTCTTGTTGCTTCTAGACAGAGCCCTTCAGGTTACATGTTTCTCTGGTCATATGGGAAGGCTTCAAGCTTATCACTGCCATTCTGGTACTAATGGTGGCCCCCTTTCCCATTGCCTAGTGGATTGTAGCTGGTTCTTTATACAATTCTAGGATAGAAGTCACTTATCAGAGTTGCTCACTTGAATTTCTAGATCATTTTTCAACCTGGTAAGAATTTTAGGTTTGTCCTAGAGTTGGTGTGAGGAAGCTAATTTCTTGCCCCCGCTCACATATCCATCTTGTAAGCCTCCTCATTGTAATCCCTTTTCTCTATACCAGAGTTGGCTAAAGCATAATTCTTCATAACTGAATTCAGGAATATGTAAATTTGAGCCTAAATATTTTACTTTATAAATAAAATGAAACTCACAACTACATGGTCAACTAATCCCCAATCACTCTCTCTTACATAGATCATTTTTCAGTTTTTAAATCAAACCCAGACATTTGTGGCTTTCTACTGGTTTATTTCAGTTTGCTTTGGTTTGAATTCCCCCAAAGTCATCTAAGAAGTAAATGATGCTATAGTGAATAAAGGTTTTAGAGAAGCCACATGCAATGTGAATGTAATGACAGCTCCAACTGAAAGCAACCAGCAAACTACTGCTGATTCTTTCAAATGAATATCTTTGCTAATGCTATTCAAGATGTTCTTCCTTTGAGACTGGATCCCTAAAATATAGTTGAAAAGTACCTGACAAGCTCAGCTGAAGGGAACAGATCAGAATTTGTTGCTCAAAGCAAATGAAGGTGTCCCAGTCTTGTAAAGATTTTCTCCCTCTTCTCAAGCCTTCAACTTTACTTTCTCCAATCCCTTTCAGCAGATGATTCTGACTTATACACTTAGAAGAATTCAGACATCTGTTAAGAACTATCAAGCTCCACTTCTCCCCTCATTAAAAAAAACAACCCTCTTTATGGTATGCATTTGTCCATCCTATCTTCTTTATTTCCATCAGAAGAAATAGCCTCTTTCTCCATACCCTTGAACTTATTCATTCTAGTCTCTGGTATCAATCATTCTCCAACCTGTTCCTGCTCCTGTTCTCTCTCACCCCTACTCAATCAGCCCACTGGTTCCTTCTCCTTTGCCTAACAAACAACCTCATTCTTCTTCTGTCTTACAACAAATGAACAAATACACAAATATTGCTTGGCCTTGCTATCCCCTCAACACATGTGTATATTTCTCTTCTTACTGACAGACTTTCAGTGTCATCTATACTTGCTCAAGTCATGGCAAGTCAACAAGCATTTTTCAAGTACCTACTATGTACCAGGGATTGCACTAAATGCTGGAGATACAAAGAAAGACAAAACAAACAAAAAAGTCTCAGATGTCAAAGACTCCACAATCTAATGAGGGCCCCAACATGCAAACAACTATGTGCAAACAAGACATATATAGGATAAATTGGAGATAATCAATAGAGGGAAGGGTGATCAAGTGTCAAAAACTTCTGAGAGGTCAAGATGGATGAGGATTATGACAAAGCTGTTAGATTTGGTGATTAAAAGATGATCAGTAACTTTGGAGAGAGCAATTTCAGTTGAATTATTTGGTCAGAAGCAGAAAGGGGATACCCTTCCCCAAGTGTTTAGTAACAAAAGGGAAGAGACATATAGAAATAACTATATGTATGACTAGTATGGAAAGGTGGATCAAGTGAGATTTTTTGAGCATGGAGGAAACACTGGCATGTTTGTAGGCAGTAGGGAAACATACACTAGACAAGAGAAGAAGCTTAACAGCTTCCACACACACTGCCTTCGGTGCATCCTTGGCATATCTTGGTCAGATAGGATCACCAAAACAGAAGTGCTCCAACGTGCACAACTTCCGAGCACCTATATGCTACTGAAACAAAGACGGCTGCGCTGGCTCGGTCATGTGCACCGCATGCAAGACAGGCACATTCCTAAAGACCTACTCTATGGCGAGTTAGCCTCATGCCAAAGACCTGCTGGACACCCCCAGCTTTGCTACAGAGATGTATGCAAGCGAGACTTGAGGGCTCTGGGAATAGACACCAGCAGCTGGGAGGAGATGGCCAAGGACTGCGCCCGATCGAGTTCAGTACTCAGGAGCAGCTTGTGCATAGATGAGATGGGCTTCCAAGCTCTTGAGGAAGAAAACAGAGAGCGCAGTTTTCCAATGTCCTTGTTACGGCAGGAGCTGAGGCTCCCGTATCAGGCTGCACAGCCACACCATGGCCTGTGGCTCTTCAAGGTGCTTATCCATGGTCGTCCTCGACTGGTGGAAGCCTACCTAGCCTACTAGGGAAGCAACCAATGTACAGAGAGCATTGGAAGAAAAATGAGAGAGAAAGGATGATAAAGGGGTCAATCCACTGGAGAAGTGATGTAATGTACAGAAGGGGTTGCCTTGACTGGGAGAAGTCCTATCTCTTCATGTGAGACAGAGGTGAAGGAGGAGATAGTGGCAGAAACCATCTTAGTGATGTGAGATGAGGAGGAGGGGAGAAGAGAGAGCTCTTGGCAAATGGCCTCAATTATTTTGGTGAAATGTGAATCAATGTTCTAACTGAAGAGGGTGGGGGGAGGGAAGCCATGAGAAGTTTAAAGAGAGATGAAAAAGTCTAGAAAAGCCACGGTATTGAGTAGGATAATGAATCAATTATGGAGGTATAAAAAAGATTGCCTTACTGTAGTGAGGTTATGTAACATAATTTTATAGTGGGTTCAAATCCAGCTTTAGATATTTGCTGATTAAAGGGTAGAATGTTACTGGGCAAATCACTTAACCTCCCTTTCCCCTCACTTTCCTCATCTGTAAAATGGAAGTAATAATAGCATCTCTCTCCCAGGGTTATCGTCAGGATAAAAGGTAATATTATTTGTATAATTTGTAATATTATATCTTACATTTTCATATTATGTATAATATTTACAAATATGTTCTATTTGTATAATTTAAAATATTGCATATGGATATTTGCCAAGATCCTTCCTTCTCCAAGGCCCAGCTTAGTTGTTCCCTCCCCCATGAAGCCTTCCCTAATCCCCTCTCTTGTACCCCATAACTTCCCCCTACCCCACTCTAACCCTGAAAACCTTAAAGTACTTTATAAATGTAAGTTAGCAGCAGCAGCAGCAGCACATTTTCATGATTTTCTCCAGCTTCATTCAGCAGCACATAAGCAGGAGCAGACATTGCATCACTGCAGTAATCCAAAGCTGAAGCTTGTTAGGGCAAGACAAATGAAAGGATAAAGGAACAAGGTATTTGAGAAAAGAAGAGAGTGTTGAGTTGAACTGCTTCACCAAGGGGTCAAGATCAGGAAGGAAGGAGGGTGTTGACAGTGAAGAGGTGATGCCCCAGGAAAGAATAGAGGGTGGAGAGATTGGGCTTACTTCCATCATCATCTGCTGTTCCACATCCCCTCTTCCTTAGAGATTTAGGTCCATCCTCTTCACTCCTCTGAAACTTTCTCTCAGATCTACAATGACTTTTGGTCTGGCAAACCCAAAGGCATCTTCTCCACTCTCATTCTCTGTATTTAAAACTGTAGCATCTTACCCTTCTCACTATTCTCCTCTACTGGGTGACATTGGGCTCTCCCAGTTCTACTCGGATAAGAGCATTACATGGATGTGGTTATTGAGTCATCATATGTATACATGCACATGCAAACATACATATACTCATGTATATACATATGCATTTATGTTTGCACATGTGCATTGCAAACATACATTTATGCATATACACACACATATGTATTTGCATATATCACATATCACAGGCAGAAGGGCATAGTGCATTGAGTTGGCCATCAAGTCAGGAAGACCTGGGTTCCCATTTCACCTCTGACACATACTAGCCAGTGTCTTTAAAGCTACCCTGGATTATTATCTTGCAATGTTCTCTCCCACCATCTAGGCAATAAGACTATAAATTGCAGAAAAGGTGCAGCAGACCTAGATTGGTAGAGAGAGTTTCATCACTAAAAACTTAAAGGAAACTAGGTGACAAAGTGAAGTTTATTTGGAGTCAGGAATACTTGAATTTAAATCCTGCCTCCAAGGTTCATGAGCTGTTTGACTCTGGGCAAATCATTTTCTCTAGGCCTCAGTTTCTTCATTTGTAAAAATGGGGGATTGAACTCAATGACA
This sequence comes from Dromiciops gliroides, assembly GCF_019393635.1. Lineage (NCBI taxonomy): Eukaryota > Metazoa > Chordata > Mammalia > Microbiotheria > Microbiotheriidae > Dromiciops > Dromiciops gliroides. The sequence continues at coordinate 55,910,226 of NC_057865.1, read as the reverse complement.
TCTCAATAGCCCTAGATCTATGATCCTTTGAGTTCTGTATACAGATATGATCCCTATCATTATCTTATCTACATCTATGCTTATTGATCTACTCCTGAAGGTCAGGGTTCATGCCTTATTCATCTCTGTATCCTTGTATAGCACATTGGAAATAAAAGCACTTAAGTGTCTGTTGAATTCCGTACAGATCACAGGTGAATCAAGAAAGGCAACTAAGATCAAGATGCCAATGCACTGTTGCTCTTAAGAGACATTAGCGAATCAAAAATTCATTTCTCAATAATGGCATGTTATTTCCATGGTAGACACTTATCTTTCTGGGATGGCTTAAATGTCCTGGCTCAAGGCAGAAGAATAAATGAGAAGCACTCACCCGATCCCAAGCAACCCTCCGATTCTATCATTTACCATATGCAGTATAAACAAAGCAATGTTTTCCTCAAAGAAGTTGATATAAAACTGAGTTGAGATAAAATGGTTGACATTTTTGGCAGGTAGGGAAGGAAGGGAGACGGAGGTTGGTGTTTCAGAGTACTCTGTACATCTCTCCTGTATAGCCTGTAACCCCTAGCCTGTTTTTGTTTTTAGGCACTCAGACATGAACATTATAACAAAAATGGAAGACAAGTAAAACCCTGGATTAAACCAGTAGGAACAATGTGTTTTTATCTATTTTTCATGACTGAGAAACTAAATCTGCTTATAAGCAGTGGACATATATTTTAATACCATTACATAATTTGATACAAACAGCTAGAACAGGGGTTCTTAACTTTGGGAGGGGAGATGTAGACCCCTTTAGCAGTCTGGTGAAACCTATAAACCCATTCTCATAATATTTTTAAATAAATAAAATACATCACATTACAAAGGAAGACAATTATATTGAAATACAATACTATTATTAAAACACTCTTGCGTGGACCATGGGTCAAGAACACCTGAATTCTAGATGAACATAGGGACCAAAAAACCGGAGGACTTAAAATCAGAATTTCAGACTCTGGCAGGTGCTAAGTAAGTTTTCAAATTATCTGTTCACTTTGCTTAGAAAAACTATGTGCTAAAGCCAATACAAATCTGAATCTCTGCATAATTTTACCCCTAGACAAAACAAGAGGGGCTGCTAGATGACAATGGATAGAGCCTGGCCTCAGACACAAGCTGTGTGACCCTGGGCAAGTCATTTAACGCTGGCCCGGTTTCCTCATCTGTCAAATGAGCGGGAGAAGGAAATGACAAACCACTCCAGTAGCTTTGCCAAGAAAACCCCAAATGGGGTCATGAAGAGTCGAGCAACTGAAACAACTCAACCAAAACAGAACAACAGGGAAAAAAATGGAACTCCAGTTAAATACATATTGCTTGTTTCTGGATTTTTGAAAAAGGCAATGAGGACTGGGGGAAGAATATGATTTTGTCAATAGCTGAACCTTCCTAGTATAGTTGTGGAGCTGATGCAAATCTGAGCTCTTTCACAATTTAGAATCCTCAGAACCCAGATTTTGGGGGGGGGGGAATGGAGGTAGATTATGTAATCCAATCTCTTGGTTTTTTGTGTTTTTGTGTTTTTTTGTTTTTAAACAATAACAGTCCCAGGTGAAGTGATTTGCCCAAGATCACACAAATAGCAAGTGGCAATGCTGGCATTTGAAGCCAAGTCCTCAGACTCCCATTCTGACGCTTTGCCCACCCCACTGCTGCCTCTCAACTTAGAGTCTTACAGAGATGTGTGGGTTACTGAAGCGTTAAGTGATTTGTCCAGCGTCACGTAGTTATTATGTATCAGACCCAGGACTTCAATCCAGGTCCATCTTAACTCCAATATTGGCTTGCTATCCACCCAGTACACCACACTGCCACCCACGCAGCTAATTATGCTTTACAGAGTTGTCACTTTTCTCCCACTGATAACAATATTTTAACAAAACATGACTATTTCTTCTGGAGCCACCAGTCTCTACAACCTACTTTATTGAAAACATTCCTGATTGTTTGAACAGCATTCTAGCCCACAGCAAGAACTTTAAGAGATATGTCACTCCCTGAAGAACTCACCACAACTTATCATTTGTGTATACTGTCTTAAAGCCAAGAAACTAGTTTACGTTTTAAGGCAAAAAGCACTCCGTAAATCTTGCCCTCCAGCCCTACTTACATCAGCCCCAGGCCACCACACAAGAGAGTTCTTCCTCCTAGGAAAAAACCCTGGAGGACCTCTTACTGCTGACACATGAAAGTCTGTCTCCATTGCTGTCCCTGCTAAAATCTAATGGTAAAAACAGCCCCATCCCCAAAAGCAATCTCTCTCTCTCTCTCTCATTCCTTCTTTCCTTCTTTCTGTCGTTTCACAAAGAGCAGAAATCCAGCCTTTTTCCAGCAGCCACTCATAGTACACAGAGAGGAAAGGGGTTCCAAGGTCCCATTAAAACGAAGGGGGCAGAGGGGAGGTAGCAAACTTTGCCCCAGTCCTCACTGCCCTCCCCAGCCCAAGCTGAAGTTCCTCCCCTGGGGACGGGAACCACCCGGAGAGTCCGAGAGGAAAAGCCTTGGCTAATGCCTTGGAGTGAGTGGAAACCTTTGAGATGTCACAGGCAACCTACTGACAGCCACGGAAGAGGAAGGGCCCGCTGGGGGCTCTCGGTGCCAAGGACCTTAAGACTAAGGTCTCTGGGGATTCTGAGACTCCCTAGAAGGCTGTATTGGGAGACCCCACTCAGACCCCATCCACACCTCCCCACTCCCCTGCTCAGGTGCACCTCTGTTCCACTCTCCTTGCTCATAAGCTTGCTTCCATGTGTTTTTCCTGGGAGGGGGAGAGGAGGAGCTGAAAAGAGCAGTCCGAGGGAGAAGCCCTGGATGGCAGTGAGGTCTCCACCATTCCCTACCAACTGATTTTTTTTTTTTAATGCAAAAGAAAAATGGAAGCCAAGACCATGGCAAAGGCTAGGGTCGTGGATGCTAGGAGCTGGGAAGAGGGGAAGGAGATAGAAAAGGCAGAAGGGGAAGAAGGAGTGGTGGAACTGTAGAGAAAGAGAGAGAAGGGAGAAGAAACGATGGAAACGGGAGGTCCGAAATAGAAACGCTCACAAAGAAAAGGAGAAGCTAGGGACCAGCCCCTAGCTCCCTACCTGTGCGGCAGCTCCCAGCGGCGCCGCGGGCAAGGGATTATCCAGCAGGTCCATCTGGATCTCCTGCGCCACCGCAGCTGCCGCCACCGCCGGGATGGGAGGCGACTTGGACATGTCACTTTGGACCATTGGAGAAAAGTCAGTGAGAAGAAAGGCAGGCGGCCAGCCGAGGTCCTCCTCCTAAGAGCCGCGGTCCGGCTCGGGGCTCCGCGGTCCGGTTTGGGGGTCCGCTGAGGGGCTCCGGGCCCCGCGGTCTGGCTCCGGGCTCCGCGGCGCGCTCCTCTCGGTATCCCGAGGTCCGGCTAGGGTCCCCACTGCGCGCTTGGCTCAGTGGAGCCGCGGTGCGGCTACTCCCGGGGCTCGGCTGTCGGGCTCGGGGCTCCGCGGTCCGACTCGGGGCTCCGCGGTCTGGCTCAGGCTCCGGTCCGGCTCGGGCTCCGCTGCGCGCTCAGCTCCTGCGCTCCCGCGCTGGCTGCGCCGCGCTGCCCCGCAGCGCCCCCAGCGCTCTGCCCGGCGAGCGCTCCCTGCTTGGCCACTCTCAGGGCGCGGGACTCGGCCGTGCCATTTTGAAAAGCGAAAGATCCGAGGGACTGGAGGCAGAGGTGGCTCGGAGCCGCGAGGGGCCCGGGAGAGGGGCACGCGAGAGAGAGGCCCCTTCTCCTTTTTAGCCGCAGCCTCGCTGGCTTCTTTGCCTCGCTTCCCTGGCCGGCGCCGGAGACCGAAAGTGAGGGCGCTCGCTCAGAGCCGCTGCTGAGCCAGGCAGCAGCAGCAGCAGCAACAGCAGCAGCAGCCGCCGCCTGGCAGGACCAAGCCAAGAGGGAGGGAGGGAAGGGGGAGAGAGAGAGAGAGAGCGAGCGAGAGCGGGAGCGAGCCGCCAGGAGGGGGAGGCGCAGCCGAAAGAGGGGAATCATGCTCGGAAAAGTTCCTCCGGAGTAGGCGACCGCCCTGTGGACTCCAACCCTTCCAACCCTCCAACCCCGGCCCCTTACTCTCCTCTCCCCTGCTGCCCACGCTGTTACAAAGTTGCCACTGCCTACGAGGATGCAAATAGGGGGGTGGTCTTCTAGAGTAGCTGAAAGGCCCACCGCTCACTACCTTCGACCCCTGTGGGCCTTGGACCAGGAAAGGGTTGTCAAAGAAAGTTAGACCCGGGAGTGAGTTGAAAATATAAATTGAAGCTGGAGAACAGGAACAGGAGTCAGGCAGACCTGGAGTCGAATCCCACCTCACACTAGGTGTGTGACGTTGGGCGAGTCATTTAGCCTCTTTGGGCCTCGGTTTCCTCAAATGTAAAATGAGGAAACTGGATTCAATGACCTCTAAAATCCGTTGCAGCTTAAGACGAATGATACTATGAATAAACGTAATGCCCTTTGGGTTACCGGGGTGACAAGTGTCAAGCCAGCACGAGGATTTGTTTTTATTAGTTCTAGTGCCTTGGATTGTTTTGGGAAGGGAGCTGTTGGTGAGTTATCAGGCCAGATAAATGAACACCAACACTTAGGACCTGCCCCCATTCAGTTGGACTTCCGTGCCAGAATCTTTCTCAATACTTCCCAAATTACACCCAAGTTCTTTTATTGTTACTTTAAGACACCCCCCCCTTTAAACTCCAGCTTTGTTATTCTAAAGACCTTCACCCTTCTGTCCACCACCATTTTCCCAAACAACCACAATCATGTACCTCTAGCAAAGGTCAAGATGTTTCACGGTTGTGTTGGGAAGCTTTTATACATTTTTCAACATCCGGGCTGAACTACAAAGGCTCACTTGAAGGAAGATGAAAGCCGAGCTTTTGGCCATGGAAAAGAAGCTATGGCAAGAGTCAAGGTTGCTTCATTTAGAAAATTCCTTTCAGAAATTCCTAGCATATCACTTAGAGCATTGTGTGCACTACAGGTCAGATCCCATGAAAACGAATCCCATTACAATGGAAGGCTCTGGATCACAAGATTTCTGAGCTATATTATCATGGGGGGGGGCGGGGGAGAAAGGGAAGAAAGATCTGGGCTTTTGAGTTCCTCTCTGAAAGGAAGGTACATTTTGGAATTGCCTAAGTCACTGAGAGGTTAGAGTTTACTAGTTAACATATGGCAGTTAGGACTTGAGTCCAAGTCTTCCTGACTCAGAGTTTAGGGGTCTAACCATTAGGCAATGTAACTTGCTAGCGTGGCCATATTAAATAATAATCTAGACAGTCATTTGGAATGTAGAATAATAAACCTCACCAGCATGGACTACTGCAATAGCTTTATTTGTTTGTCCTCAAGCCCCCAAATCTCTCTTTGACATAGCTGCCAATTAATATTATTAAAGTTCAGTTCTGACCACGTCATTGCTTTGCTCAAGAAATGTCAGGGGCTCCCATTTGCCTCCTGGATGAAACACAAGCTCTTGTTTGGCATATTAAGCCCACAGCAATCTCTTTCCAATCTATCTTTCCAGACTGATTTCACATTACTCTCTGTCATGCATTCTTTGCATCAGCCAAACTGGCTTACTTGTTATTTCTCTTACATGATATTTCCATTTCTTGCCTCTATGCCTTTGCTCACACAGGCTGTCCCCCATGCTTGAAATGTACTCCTTTCTCACCTTGGCTTCTTGAAATCCCAAGCTTCCTCCATGGCTCAGCTCATGACATTTCCTAGACGAGGTCTTTCCTGATTAAATTACTTTTAAAAAATCTATACATACTCTGTTTTTACTTATAACCTTGTCATATCCTCTCTATCTCCTGTAGGATGTAAATTTCTGTAGGGCAAGGAACATTTCATTGCGTTTTCATAGTGCCTGATTCATAGTAGGTAATATCACATGCCAGCAAGGTTATGCTTAAGATTTTGCAAGCTAGATTTCAACAATATATGAACTAAGAATGACCAGAACAGACTGTTTATTGAAGAAGTAGATGAACTAGAGACCAAATTGCCAACGTTTGCTTTATTGTGGAGAAAGCAATGGAGTTCCAGTAAAAAACAAAAAACAAAAAATCCCCAAACAAGCAAAAAAACATATCTGCTTCCATTTCGTGGACTGCACTAAAACCTTTGATAGTATGGGTCACAACAAAATGCAGCAAATCTTCAAAGAGATAGGAGTACTAGATTATCTTACCTGTCTCCTGAGGTCAAGAAGGAACAAAACTGGAACATGCAACGACTGGTTGGTTTAAGATTGGAAAAGGAGTATGACAAGACTATATATTATCACTTTATTTGATTTATATGCAGAGTTCATCATGTGAAATGCCAGACTAGATGAATCAAAAACTGGAATTAAGGTTGCTGGGAGAAATGTCATTATTCTCAGATATGTAGACAATATCACTTTGGTGGCAGAAAGTGAAGAATCCAAAAGCCTTTTGATCAGGGTGAAAGAAGAGAATGTAAAAGCTGGATTGACGTTCAACATCAAAAAAACTTAGATCTTGGCAACTGGTCCCCATCACTTCCTGACAAATAGAAGAAGAAATTAAAGCAGTTTCAGATTTTATATTCTTGGGTTCAAAGACCACTGTAGATGGCAACTGTAGACACGAAATGAAAAGATCCCATGGATTATGGGCAAAGTTGAGATTTGAATAGGTATACTTTGAATTCAAATCAAGTTCCCCTTTCTACTACAAGATTTGCCCATGGTCACACATCTTGGTGAATGGAGTAAGGACTCAAACTCAGGTTGGAGTTCTTTCTAATACATCTATTTTTACTAGGATTTAGAAATCATTGACATCATAAATGTGCTCTGTTCTTAGAATATCTAGTCTTGACTCAAGCTTTCTTTAGTTTGTAAGGGACCTAGAATAAACAATCATAAAATGTTACTCCAATAGGAGGAAGCAATATCAGTGGGATGCATAAACATAACATACACTTGTGAGCATCAATCCTTTCCATCCCAATATCTCTCTCTTTATCCAGTATCTGAGAGCCATAGATGAAAGAAGAAATTTGATAAGTAAACTTAATTCTTTAAATGTTAAAAGTTACGCAAATGCAAGACACTCCATCAATAATGGATGTACAGTCAGCCGAGGCATTCAGATGCAGATGACTAACTTGTTCAAGCTGCATGTCAGAGGCAATGTGCTCATTAGTAGTTATATTGGACAAGCATATTCTGGGCATTACTAATGCTCTGAAATAAGAAGAGGAACTGGTAGGGAATGTTGACAGGAAAAAAAAAAACAGAACCCCTTTAAAGATTCCTCTCCTGAAATGAATGATCAAATGGCTACATCCACTTGTTTCTTCTTCTCTAAACTAAGTTTAGAGTTGATGAAATGAGGGAGCTTGCCTAACCAAGCTTGGAATAGATCAGAAAAAATGTCTGCTTTTCATTTATTTAGATTAGTTACTTGTCTCCTGAGGTCAAGAAGCAACAGAACTGGAACATGCAACAACTGGTTACATGTTCCTTAAAACTAGCTTGTAGTTCACAATCTCAGTCATTGTTAAATCATTTTTCTAAAAGCCTACCTATGCTGTACTTGCTTAGCTTGGTAGACAGATCTCTATTTTCTGAAAACTGCCTTTTGTTAACTTGCCATATAAAGTAGATCAGAAATAGACATTTAAAGGCACATATAGACCCCATTTATAAATCTGTTATCACTCTATAAAGAAGTCACTTTTGATTCTGATTTTGATTTTACTAGGAGCACAATATGTGCTTTAATCCACAGTGTATTGGTATAGTAGAACCCCAGCCTCTCCCCCAGTGTCTTTTTGAGGAATAAGGGAGGGGTAATTTGTTATACTGAATGCACTTTGGCAAAATCCATACTGGGACAAAGTATAGTTGTGTGCAGATATCCAGGAACCCTGATGAAATAATTCTTTCTTTTTTAGCTTATCCTTTAATGCCCCTTGGTCACTAATTGAAGATTCTCTTTTCTTCCTGTCCCACTACTAAGTCCTTAGTAACTTCTTTTTTCATACCCTTCCTTTGATCTTCTCTTCCTGTCTAGAGAAAAGCTAGCCCATCAAACATATTGATATTGGCTAGAGAGAAGGCCCCAAAGCCTTGAAGACCTAGGTTCAAATGTTTCCACGGACAGATGCTGGTAGCATAACCTTGACACTCAATATCTCAGTATCTCCAAGCAGCCCTCCAAGAACAATAAGTTGCAAGAGATGAGATGTGGATGTGCATGGGTAGAAATTTATTCATGAAGTGTTCCTTACAAACCAACAAAATCAAAAATCTAATCCCTAACCCTAGGATATTGGAGCATTGAATTAGAGCTAGGAGAGACCTTTGTGGCTCCTGAGTCCAACCTTTTTATTTTACACATAGGATTTTTTTGGGGGAGGGGGATTGGGAGTAGCTTATTTTATTATTTTATTTTATTTTTTCTGTTTAGAATTTTATTTTACAAATTACATGTAAAAACAAATTTTGACATCAAAATTTTAAAACTTTGTGTTCCAACTTCTCTTTTCCCTTCCCTTTCCACCTCCACCCCCAAGAACTCAAGCAATTCAATATAAGTAATACATGAGTAGTCATGGAATACATCTCCACATTAGCTAGATTGTGAGAGAAAACAGATAAAAACAAATCTTCAGATTAAGGAACTGTCCAAAAATATTATGCTTCAATCTGTTTTCAGGTACCATCAGTTCTTTCTCTCTAGATGGATTGCAATTTTCATAAGTCCTTCAGAACTATATTGGATCATTACATTGCTGAAAATAACCATGTCCTTCCCAGCCAATCATCTTACACTATTGCTGTTATTTTGTATACAGTACATTTCACTTTGCTTCAGTTCATGTAGGTTTTTCCAGGTTTTTCTGATAGCATCCTGTTCATTGTAACTTTTATATAGTACCTTAAACTTGACAGAGAATTTTCTTCACAATAGCCCAGCAAAGTAGGTACCGTATGTTTTGCCATTATAATCAATTATTGTAACTGTTTCCCTCCTATTCACTTCCGATGATATTTACTCTATTTTCTATCTTCTTTTACCCTATTCCTCCTCAAAAATATTTTACTTCTGACTTTCCCTTCCCCTGCTCTGCCCTTATTTCTTTCACCCTTCCCTCCTTATCCTTTTCCCCTCCTACTTTCCTGTAGAGTTAGATAGATTCCTCCTCCCAATTGGGTATATATGTTATTCCTTCCTTGAGCCAAGTCTGATAAGATTTAGGTCTTTAAGATAATAGTGTTCTAAATTTTCTTCCTCCTTCCCTCCTCAACCCTCCCTATGAAATCAAACAATTCAATATGTCATACATATGCAGTTATGCAGAACATCTTCACCTTCCTTGAAAGTGTATTGCTTTTTACTGCTCCCTTCCCCAATCTGCCCTTCCTTCTGTGCCCTCTTCTCTCCCCCCTGCCCATCTCCTTCCCTTCCCACTTTTCCTCAGGGCAAAATATATTACTATACCCACTTGAGTATGTATATTATTCCCTCTTTGAGCCAATTCTGATGATAGTAAGGTTCACTCACTCCCCTACTCCTTCCCCCTCTTCCCCTCCCCTCCATAAGCTTTTTCTTCTTTTATGTGAGCTACTTTCCCCCAGTATACATCTTGCTTTCCCTTTCTTCAAGTGTATTCCTCTTACTCCTTAACTTTATTTAAAAGATGTCATCATGGGTTAGCTAGGTGGCATAGTGGACAAAGCACCACCCTTGGAAGATGCTGTCTAAACTCTTATTTGGTCATGGTTTTCAGGTAGTCGAATGATTTTCAAATTATCTCTCCTGAATCTATTTTCCAGATCAGATGTTTTTCCAAGGAGATATTTCATATTGACCTCTATTTTTTATTCATTTGGATTTCCTTTACTGTGTCTTGGTTTCTCATAAAGTCACTAGCTTCCATTTGTTCAATACTAATTCTTAGGCAATTATTTTCTTCTGAGAGCTTTTGTATCTCCTTTTCCATTTGGCTTTTAAAGCTTTTGACTTTTTTCTCATTACTCTCCTGCATTGCTCTCATGTCTCTTTCCAATCTTTCCTCCACCTCTCTAAATTTTCCTTCTATCTCTCCTACTTTCTCTTCAAAGTCCCTTTCGAGTGCTTCCATGGCCTGAGACAAATTCATATTTTTCTTGGAAGCTTTGGATGTAGGGGCCCTGAGGTAGTTACCCTCTTCTGAGGGTATACCTTGATTTTCCTTGTCACTAAAGAAACTTTCTATAGTTCTCAACTTTCTTTGCTCACTGATCTTGCCATCTTTTACTTGACTTTTAACTCCCTCTTACAGTAGGGCCCTACTTGCAAGCTACATTGTGTCAAGGATCAGAGGGTCCCAGGTGTTTTGTTTGAGGGAGGGCAGGTTTTTCTCTCACCTGGCCTGTTCTCTGGTCCAAAGATAACCTTAAGCCAACTTGCTAATTAATCAGCCAGCAAAATTTTTTGTGCTGTGATTGTTAGCTCTGACGAGCCTGTGCCCCTCCCTGACCTGGACCTCCCATTGCTCAAGATTTCTTTTTGGTTCTCCGCTAGGGTGGGATACCCAAATTCCTCCTTAGGTCCCGAGAACACCCCTGTATCCCTTCCCCACCCTGGGCATCTATTCAGCCCTCTCACCCAACCATAAGCTTAGCTCTAAAAGATGCTGGTGCTACAGCTGATTCAGAGGCTCTGGAGTAAGTTTCTTTGGTGCAGCCTGCCTGGGGACTGTGTCAGCATGATCATGGACTCTTCTAGTAGCCCAGAACAGCCCCCTCAAAGCTGTCTTTGGATGGAAAATAATCTCAGCTAGTCTTTTGCTGCTCCAGGGATTGCTTTATTGTTGTTTGGGGAGTAATTGTGTCAGGAGCTCCTGCATTTAATGTCTTTCCTCCACCATCTTGGCTCTGCCCCAGACTACACATAAGTTTTTTTGTTTTTTTGTTTTGTTTTGTTTTGTTTTGTTTTGTTTTTGCAGGGCAATGGGGGTTAAGTGCCTTGCCCAGGGCCACACAGCTAGTACGTGTCAAGTGTCTGAGGCCAGATTTGAACTCAGGTCCTCCTGAATGCAAGGCTGGTGCTTTATCCACTGTGCCACCTAGCTGCCCCTACACATAGGTTTTTAAAGAGAACCAATGATATCATAGGTGATATCTTGATTTGTCTTCAAAAATGGAAAAATACAACAACAACATATGGATAATGCCCAGTGATTATCCTGGGTTTTTTTTCCCTTTTCTTCCAGATTTCCTTTTCCTAGAATCACAGATTTTTAGCTAGAAAGGACCTGGTAGAGCATATTGTGAGTATTTCATTATTTTAGGTGAAGAAACTGAGGTTTCCAGAGGTTGTGACTAGGGAGTTCCGAGGTGGAGCCAAGATGGCAGAGGAAAGGCAATAAACTCTCAAAACTCATAACATTTACTCTGGAATGGTTATCTAGAGAAGAAGCAAAACACAAACCTTTGCAAGAAATTCTTACTCCGAACAAATTTGTAGTAAAGGGGACTAAGACGAACAACTAAAGGGGGATTACAGTTTTGTTGTTTGGAATCCCAGGAGACAAGAAGCACTTTGGAAAAGGGTCAGATATTTAAATGTATTATTTTAGTATAACCATTTCCATTGTTTTCTTTTTTTACTGGGTTAAGGACAGGACCTGTGATTTAATTGGCATAGAGAACTCCTTCTTTGCACCTTTGCAATTTATCATCTTAGAGAGGTGCCCAGAACACTGAGAATTAAGTAAATTACACAAGGTCACATAGATTATGTAAGAGACGGAACTTGAATCCAGGTTTTATTCTTTCCTTGATGCTGACTTGTTTTGTTTGTTTGGGTTTTTTTTTTTAGTGAGGCAATTGGGGTTAAGTGACTTGCCCAGGTTCACACGGCTATTAAGTGTTAAGTGTCAGAGGCCGAATTTGAACTCAGGTCCTCCTGACTCCAGGGCCGATGCTTTATCCACTGCGCCACCTAGCTGCCCTGATGCTTACTTGTTGATGAACTTGTCATTTGTTTTTTTTTTGATCAATTCATCAGTATTTTAGGGGCCATATTTTTTTTTGCTTATCCTAAAAAGCAAAACCCAAAACAATTTTGGCAGGTATTAAATACTCACCTACCTGGATGAATATGGGCTGGAATCCAGAGAAGGCAACTGTGAAATCTCTTCAGCTATAGACAACAGGTATGAAAGGCTAAATATGTTATTTTTTCTCCTATTGGTTTCTCCAGCCTTGATTGGTTTGTTGAATAACCTCGGTATAGCTTCACTGGCATCTCTATCTCTGACTAAAGATTTTTCTCCTCAGTTTCCACTCATTTTAAAATATCTAGAGGCCCTAACAATAGGATACTCAAGCTCAGGTACTGTAGTACTCAGCCATGGAGGCTAAATTATAGGAATTCAAAGAACTTAAATATTCATGGATTTAAAAATGGGTGTTTTTCCAATTCTTTGGACTTTGTGGAATAGGGCCTCAACAATTTTTAACTCGGTGCTGTTTTATTGTCATTCACTTGTTTTCAGTCATACCCAACTCTTTGCGACCCCATTTGGAGGTGTTCTTGGCAAAGATAATGGAGTGATTTGCCATTTCCTTCTCCACCTCATTTTATAGATGAGGAAACTGAGGCAAACAGGGTTAAATGACTTGTTGAGGGTCGCACAGCTAGTAAATGTCTGAGGCGAAATTTAAACTCAGAAAAATGAGTCTTCTTGACTCCAGGCCTGGCACTCTAGCTACTGTGCCATCCAGCTCCCTAAATAATGTTTACTCCCCACTTATGTACCCTTGAAAGCTCAATATTAAATCAATCAAACTATCCCATGATGTCTTTTTTCCACTTGGCAGATAAAGTTTTGCATGAAAATTTCATAATAAATGTCTTTAATTGTATATTAATCACTTCATGGGGTCCAACTTTCAAGATGTTGAGTGGATAATAATCCTCACATTATTTCCAGGAAGTAAAATAAATGTTTCTTTAATTCTACAATGAAAGGAAACCACAACTGCTGCTCTTAAGATCACAAATAAACTAAGCACAGAAAAAATACTAGACTTTTGTGTTCTCAGTTTTCACTCTCATGATCTTTCAATAATTCAGCCACAAAGATGTCTTTAAATTTTGGAAAATAATAGTCATAAGAAAATATTCTATTCAGGGCCTATTCAATGACTCATAATGGCATTGAGTTGAATCTGGGTCTATGAGCCATGATACAAAAGCTCTGGTGTGTCCTACCAAACTTGTCTGTAGAATGTAATCCCTTTGAGGGCAAGAACTATTTATTTTTGTCTGTGTTTAGCACAGAGGTTGGTACACAGTAGGCCCTTAACAAATGCTTGATTGATTGGTCAGCCTAGCTACCTAGCTACAGGTAGAGATCATTACCATCAAATTGGATGGTAGATGATGAATTCTTTTTGGCATAGTCATTTGTAAAGACCATCTACTGAAGGAGAAAATAATTGTTATCTAATTTGGTATTGTGTAGCAGATACATCAGAGTATTTATAGACTCCATATTGAAGTACCAAATAAAAAAATTCCAACAACCTATACTTTATAGAACTGAGAGCCCTTATAATCAGTCTTTAATTATATAAAAATTTTGTGCAAGGTGCAAAAACCTTTCTCCATCTCTCACAAGGTCAGAGGAAAAGGGTGTATGATAGAAGGAAGGTTTAGGATGAAATAGACAGTTGGATTCCCTTACCTTCTCTCAAGAAATATCCTTTTGTTTTTCTTACTGATGCACACCTTTCATTCCTTTCTTCTATTGACCTCCCCTTTGAGCAAAGAGTAAAAGCTGTTTACCCCTGAAATTGGTTGCCAGGAGAAAGATGGGAATGGATGGAAAAGCAGAAGAGTATTTTCTGAGGGAATAGGAATTATCAATATGACCTAATTTCCCTTTTGACTCAGTGATTTATTAGAAACAGCTATCTAACATTTTCTGTCCTAAGCATAGCACTCAGATGAATCTTTCTCCTGCTCCCTTTCCCTCAGTCACACATATCCTCATACTTCTATTCCTGAGCAATACAGCAAAGCGAATAGAACGCTCATTGTGGAGACAGAAGAGACTACTTGCTAGCTGTGGGATCACCAACAAAATCATTTAATCTCTCTGAGCCTCAGTTTTCTCATCTATAATATGGGAATAATAATAGCCTGAAGTCGCTAAGATTTGGGCTTGTGATGATTCAATAAGTCAATAGCTATGAGTATTTTGGATACTTAAAGATACCATATAAATATCAAATGTTTTTTTTCCCTTTCTGTACCTACTCTACTTTGGTATCAGATTCTACACCATGTTTGATTATGTTTGGTCAAGATCCACATCTGCTTCTGGTCTTGTTTTGGAATGGTGGTGCTATACAGTTGGAAATGTTCTCTACTACCTGAGGATGTACAAAAATTGTTTCCCTATCCCACCCTACCTCCTGCTGCTCTGTTGTTGTTGTTATAATTGCTGATTTCTCTCTCACTATGGACCTCCCATTGTTAGAGAAATGAACAGCCAATAAATCCTCATGGGGTACTTAATGCTAGCCTCAAAGAGAGACGTTTGGGAAAAGGAAGACTAAGAAAAGAGGTGGCTGCATTCAGCATGTAGTATGAGGTAGGGATGAGAGGCAGTGAAGGATTCTTTCCCTGGAGATCACAGAACTTTTAGTTACTCTCTTGTATAGATAGATATACATATGTATCCATTTATATCTGTCCATCGATATCATCTATCAACACATACTTATAATATAGGCTTTCACATTTCTTTCCCAACTCAAGTTGATAGGTAGGAGAAATAGTAAAGAGAGAGATTTATGACCTTAAATGAATTAAAATCCCCTAAGAGAGAGAGATTTTCCAAGTCTACCTGGAATAAAGAAGAAAGAAGTGTGTCTTTTGGAGGTATAGTTTACTGGGATATACCTGTATTCCTCTCCTGTTTTGACCTTCCCTTTCAGTGGCAGCTCAAAGTATCAGCAGGGTGAAGTTCTCTTTTCAACCCTCCCACTCAGGACCTCTACCCATCACCAGTGTCTTATATTACAGGTTGAGGTTACCTCCCAGGGTGCTATCATTGTCTTTTCCCAAGGAAACTAGTCCACATGAAACACATCTGAGAAACCATAACCCTTGTAATCCTGACATAATTCATATTATAAGTAGGAGGCCTCACCCCTTTTTCTTTGTTACATCTTTAGTCCACTAAAGATTTTCCTAAAGTCGCTGGCTTGCTTTCCCCCTCCCAGCCCTAACATACATATTCCCTGGAAGGCGACAATCTGGGGTAAAATGGCAAATCGGGCAGAGATTATCTTCAATAAAGCCCCAATTCTAGCTTTTCTACTCTCCTCTAAAGTATCTTTAAAGCCTTCACGTTATCTTGACTGATTGGGGTCCTGGATAGGAGTCATCCATTTTCTAAATCTGATTTTCCTCTTCCCTGGCTCAATATCAAGGCTTACTTTTCCTAGAATTATAGGATTCTGGAGTTGGAAGGGACCTCAGAGCTCATCTGGCCAAAATCACTCAATTCAATTTATTAAGCACCTACTAGCTACAAGGCACTGTGCTACATGTGGGGACTATAAGGACAAAACCCAAACTGTTTTTCCCATAAGACACTTAAAATCTACTTCAAGTGAAGTTTTTTTTTTTTTTTTTTTTTTTTTTTATAGATGAGGAAACCAAAGTTCCTAGATTAGTGGCTCTCAAAGAGTGGTCCTAGGACCCCTAAGGGTCCCCAAGGCCCTTTCAGGGAGTTCATGAGATCAAAAGTATTTTAATAATCATACTAAATGTTATTTGCTTATTAAAATAGTTCTTCCTCACTAATCCACTGTTGGTGAAGTTGTGAACTGATCCAACCATTCTGGAGAGCAATTGGAACTATGCCCAAAGGGCTATAAAAACGTGCATACCCTTTGATCCAGCAATATCACTACTAGGTTTATATCCCAAATAGATGTTTGAAAAGGGGGGAGATCCTCTTTATACAAAATATTTATAGCAGCTTTTTTCATGGTGGCTAAAATTTGGAAACTGAGGGGATGGATGCCCATCAATTGAGGAATGGTTTAACAAATTGTGGTATATAATTGTAATGGAATATTATTGTGCTAGGAGAAATAATGAGCAGGATGATTTCAGAAAAATCTGGAAAGACTTAAATGAACTGATAAAAAGTGAAGTGAGCAAGAACCAGGAGAACATGGTACACAATAACAGCAATATTGTACAATGAATAACTGTGAATGACTTAGCTCTTCTCAGCAATACAATGATCTAAGACAGTCTCAAATGACTCATAATAAAAAAATGCTATCAACCTCCAGAGAAAGAGCTGACATCATCTGAATATGCTGAAGCATACTATTTATTTTTCCTTCCCTCTTTTCCTCCCTCCTTCCCTTCTTTCCTTCCTTCCTTCCTTCCTCCTTTCCTTTCATTTTCTTGCACAAGATGACTAATATGAAAATGTTTTACCTATATCAGATTGCTTACCATCTCAGGGAGGGAAGAGGGGAGGGATAGAATTTTAACTCAAAACTTAAAAAGAAACAATGAATATTAAGAATTGTTTGTAAATATATATTTTGGCAGGGTGGGGGAAGACATCAGAAGTGGCCATTTGAGGAGGACTAAAGGTTCTAAGATGCTGAGGTGAGGAGGCTCTGTACTCCAGTCATGGGGGACAGCCTGTAAGGGTATGTAGACAGGAGATACAGTGTTATAAATGTCTTAGCTTAGTAATAGCAAGAAGACTAGTTTGGATAGGTAATAGTGTTTAAGAATAATTATATATAATAAATTGGACCTAGATGGTGAAGGACTTTCAATAGAGAAGTTTGTATTTGTTCTTAGAGATAATTGGGAACCAGTGCAATTTATTCAGTAGTAGCATGACATGGAAGATCTGTGCTTCACAAATATTTTATCATCTATTTGGAGACTGGATTAAAGGGGGAAAGAAAAAAAGATAGTGTAAGGGATAACCTATGGACAGATTGCAATGTTGAGAGCCATGGGAGTCTGTCTCTCTCTGTCTCTCTCTGTCTCTGTTGCTCTCTTTTTCTCTCTCTTCCCACCAATATTCACATGTCCTGCCTGTAAGATTGACTTTCCCTGTGACAAATTCATGAGAATGAGAAGAATAAGAGTCCCAGGGTGAGTGAAAAGTAGGCAGCTTGAAATCTACATTGTTGGAGGGGAAATCTATATCTCTTGAGATGGCAGAAACACTGGAACAATAAATAAAAAGTTGTATAAGTAGTAAAATGATTTTACTACTGTTTGTGCAACTACATTCAATCAAAAACAATAAACTTCACTATCAATAAAAATGATTTGTTCGGGATTACTTTAGTCTTTATTCTAATGTAATTATAGGACAATATGAAATTCAAACAGAGAAATGGAAAATTGGTGATTGAAAGAGAATCATCCTTCTAACCTAACCCAGCTCTCAAACACAATATCAGTGTAAGAATTGTTATGATTCTTTTAGCCTGTCTATTTTTAAATGTTCTTACTATTTCCACTGGCAGGCTAATATGCAGGAAAACACAACTCAGACACTCAGAGTATATCTATCAACTGTCCTCTTATTATCATGGCTATTTAGATACCATAATTCTATTTTGTCGAATTGTTCAATTAGTTTTGCATAAACTCTCTCCTATTAAAACCTAGCTCTTTAACAAAAAGATGGAGAAGAAAAATCGAAAAATGTTAAGGAAAAAGTAAAATACTTCAAACTATGTGCCAAACTTCTAGTGAAGTTTTATTACAATTTTAGAAATTGTCCCTTGTTTCTCTATTTAGCAACACATTCCTTTAATCTAGTAAACTTCTTACACTATAGATCCTTCGAGAGAATTTATTATTTAGTAATAAGGTATATAATTAAAAGGAAAATTTCAAATCTCTTTGCTGAAAGTAAACAATAGTCAAGTTTTACTAACATAATATTTCACATTTACTAATTCATTTGCTTAATGAACATTTATTAAGTGTCTTCTTCTTTTTTTTTTTTTTTGCGGGGCAATGGGGGTTAAGTGACTTGCCCAGGGTCACACAGCTGGTAAGTGTCAAGTGTCTGAGGCTGGATTTGAACTCAGGTACTCCTGAATCCAGGGCCGGTGCTTTATCCACTGCGCCACCTAGCCGCCCCCTATTAAGTGTCTTCTTACACCAGGCACTTAATTGGTATATTACTTATACTAGCAGAGTGCTGGAATTGCAGTTGGGAAAAACTGAGTTCCAATCCTGCCTCAGATACTTATTAGTTTCTGTGACCCTTGTTAAGTAACTTAAACTCTTTCAGCCTCAGTTACCTCATCTCTAAAATGGAGATAATAATAGCGCCTACCTCCCAAGGTGGTTGCAAAGATGAAACATGATAAGATATATAAAATGCTTGCAAACCTTAAAGTGCTATATGAATATTAGATATTGTCATCAATCATCCTATAACAGACTGTACTTATTTACAGAAGAGAAACAAAAATTCTCCCGTGCCATTTTTCCAGGCTGGTGCTTCTCTCATTTTATTTATAAAGGAATCTACTAGACTAGAGCTTCTTAAACTTTTTCCTCTCAAAACCTCTTTTGCCCAAGAAATTTTTACATGACTGTATATGTGTGTGTGTGTGTGTGTGTGTGCATATGGTATATATAACCTTTTCCTGTTGCCAAATTTTTCATGACCCCCACATTCAATTATGTGACCCAATATGGGGTCAAAACCCACAATTTAAGGACTTTTGTATTAAACCATAGAGAACTGGTTCTAGTCCTGGCTCTGTTGTGAAATACTGTAATGACCATCTAGAAGTCACAGCTTCTCTGGACCTCAGTTTCTCATATGTAAAATAAGGATATCAGACTCCATAATTTACTGTTTCTTCTGTTTTGAATATTAGGATCATAATATTTAGCGGTGGAAAGGACCATGTAAATAGCTTTTCAGTCCAACTGTTGCACTTTACAGATAAGGAGAGAGGTTAAGTGATTTGTTCAATGTCAAAAAGGTATTAAGGCGGGCAGCTAGATGGCGCAGTGGTTAAAGCACCGGCCCTGGATTCAGGAGGACCTGAGTTCAAATCCGGCCTCAGACACTTGACACTTACTAGCTGTGTGACCCTGGGCAAGTCACTTAACCCCCTATTGCCTGCAAAAAAAAAAAAAGGTATTAAGGAACAGAGACAGTATTTAAACCCAGGTCATTTGACTCAAAATCTATTGCTCTTCCCAAGGTATCATATAACCTCTTACATAGTCCAGTTCTTTGATCCCATGAAAACACAAAGATGTATAGATGCTGTAATTTAATAGCAAAGTAACGTGCTGTAATTGTGATCAGTCTACACTTAATTTTTTATTCTCTTTAGGAATGTCCTCCTCAAGGAAATTGAGCTTCTTGGGGGTGAGGGGGATGGAGATGTGAGGTGATTAAATATCTTCACTCTGCATTCCAAAATAAAATATCAGCCAGATACACAACCAGCATAATAAGGTTTAATAAGAGCTTGCTTTCATGTGTGGTTAAAAAATATGCATGACATTTTCCTCAGAAACATTCCTCCTGTAACAAAAAAATTATAATGAACAAACCATTCAGTGAGTTTACAAAGTATTTCTACTTCATTATGCAAAGTATTAGAATGGCCTAAACTCTTTAGCAATGGAGACATCAACAGTGAGTGGTTCTGGTAGTTGTAGAACCAAACAGTGTTTAGTTCTCATACTCTTGTGAATGAGTAAAATGCTTCTTCAAGTGGTATCCTGCTGTGTTTATGAATTGTAACGCTTTAATAATAGTATATTGTATCAAGGTAGATCTTTTTTTTTACCCAAAAGCATCAAAATGCTTTACAACAATGAATGAAGTTTAACAAAAATTTGGCCAACTCATTTTATACTGGACATGGGGGATGTCTTGAAATATTGCCTGCTATTGCCTTTGAAATAATGAAACCCCCAAATATATAAAAAGACATATGGTAATAACAACAATAAAGCACAGACAGGGTAACTTTCATCCTAGAACTCTCAAAGAGAATTAGAAACTCAGAGCCAGGGCCTGATACATAATAAGCAAGCACCTGATAAATTCTTGTTGACTTGACAGAAAGGCATCCCCAAGTATCCTCAGTAATCTTCTGCAATAGTATGAAACAAGAAAGGAGTATCATGCTTAATTAAAACAACAGGTGGGGAGGATTTAATTGCTAGATCTTAATTATTGCCATGAGGTTTCTTTTTTTTTTTCAAGCATATATGCTATAATGGATTCATTGACTGATTCTCAAGGATGAGGCTGTAACTTGCATGAGTAATTGTACCTCTCAGGGCCTCAGTTTCCTTATTCAAAAAATGAAAAGTGGTGGCCATGGGATAGTGGCTAGGGCATTGGGTTGAAATCAGCAGACCTAAGCACAAATCCTACCTAGACATTAACTGTGTTTCCTTGGGCAAAGCACTTACTCTCTGTCCCATCTATGAAATGTAGATGGGAGGCTGGATTAGCATTCTATGACGAGATAACCTCTAAGTTCCCCACCACTTCTAAACTTTGTGATGCTATGAGGCAACAACATAGAACTATACATACATAGGATTATGGTAGTAGTCAGCCTGGCCTATGGAAATGACCTAACTCTCAGCAGTTCAGTCAGTGAAAGAAGGATACTGTATTCTCCGAAGTTTGTTCAACTTTGAGTTATCCCTGATAATGGACCATAGGAAATATGTGAGTATGTTAAATTCACATATAATCAAAGAATATGACACATTTCAAACATCTCCTCTACCATACTTTTCAGGTACTAAAATCAGCTGATTTATATTTTATAGCTAAATTCTGTTCTGCAAGTTCTCCCGAGAACTAGTCCTTTATTTAGGAATTTGCATACTATACAATATCTTCCATGTTTTGAGCAGACTGCCTATTCCCTTCACAGGCTCAGTCATTTTTTTTTTCCTCCCAAAGAATGTTTTCCTTGATTGTTGCTTTGTAAGGTAATGATACACACACATAGCCATAAATAGGAATTTTGGCACCTGAAGCAAATTCAGTTGAAGAGTGGGGAGGTGGAGAGGACAGTCTGACCTAGAAGTTATGCAGAGAGACAGGGTGGGCTCTACCCAAGAGAATCTGGAACCAGGTCTTGTAGCACACAGGATGCCCCTTGATTTCCTCTTCGGCCCTAGAAAAGGAGGACTACTTGGAAAACCATCATAGTATGGCAGGAACAGTAAGTTAGAGGCCCACTATGAAGGGGACAAAGAGCATTTCCCATATGCTAGTATCTTGGGAGAAAAACCTAGTTGCTCAACCCTAGATATGACTCTGTATATAACTATGGAGATTTTAAAAGTTTGATGGGAATGTCAGGAAAAAGGTTTAGTAAGAAGTTATAGCAGTGTTTAAGGGGGGAAAAGCACTGATGAAATATTATTTTATTCTAAAAGGAACTAAAGGGGCTACAGTTACCATTTCTTTTCATCTAGACCATTGAATATACTGGACCACATACTTGGTGCTCCAGCCAGTGTTCTTTTAACTCTTCCCTAAACCTGACCTCATACCTTCTACCTCTAAGTTTTCATAACTGTTTGCCTCCGTCTGGAACGTATTTCTTCTCATCTTTGCCTCTTAAATTTTCACCTTTCATTAACACTCAATTAAGGTTTCACTCTTCTCCCCGAAGGCCTCCTGCTCTCTACCCCTCCTCATAATGACTCTCTTCTCAAATGACTTTGTATTTACCTATCTGTTTATGTATTGTATCCACCCAGGAGAATACAAACTTCTGGAGCACAGAGACTGATTTATTTCTGTCCTTTGTCCTAACTCTGGGCCTTTCACTAGGAACATGATCTAGGGAGCGACTCAGTAAAGTTTAAAAACTTAGAGCTGGTGCCTGACACATAATAAGGAAGAACAATAAACTTTTCTTGAATTAAACTGAATGTACCTGAGCTGAGTTTAAGGAATATGTGAAAAGGTCCTTCATCTAGGCTGTTACCCTTGAGCCTCATCATCTTTAAGTGATCAGTTTGAAAGGATCTTGCAAAGTACTAAAGAGATCTAGAAGTGCATTATTGGAGAAAGTTGACCAACGACAACCCCCACCACAATAAGACTTGGCCTGGTTCTCATAACATTCAGCTGCAGGTTGGAGCGATGGCTTCTGAAGTCCCTTTTGATTCTGAGATCCTAGAGTATAAGGTTAGTCACTTTGAAAGCTGGCCCCTTTCTCACTGATAACCAACACAACACACAACATAATTCTTATTTTTAGTTGTCTCTTTAAATTCTGTCTTCTTAACTAGACTGCTAGCTCACTGTGGACTGCCCTACTTCTTTTGTCTTCCACAGTGTCTAGCAATGAGTTGCATGCACAGTAGGTACTCAATAAATGTTTGTTGCCTGATTAAAAAAAACAAACCATAAATGAAAACATTACCTGATAGTCCAAGAAAATCACACTTTAGATCTTGAATATTTACAATTAATAACTACTTATATTCCATTATATTAAATTTTTATACCATATAAGTAAGGCTCTTCCTAAGTCTTCAGAAGACTCATTGGGACACAGAAGTGGCCTGGTTTCTTCTCTAAGGCTACTCTAACAGACAAGAAGTTTTGGTAAGTTCCCCCAAATCAAAGAAGGGCCAGTGGGTAACACATGACAGATAACATGGCTATTATCTGGGGACCAGCCTGGCTAAGTACAGAGAGGTCATCACCAGGTTATCCTTCAGTGGGTCGAATTTTTCAGCCTGCAGTTAGTGGAAGGAACACAGATGAAATGCAAATGAAACTGATAAAATCATGGATTCCCAAAGAACTGAAGTAAAAAGAGAACTCAGCTGGGGGATTGAAAAATAAACATCTCCTCAAAATAATTCCCAGGAACAGTGGGAAAAAAACCAAGAACAGAAAGACTTCTTATAAACACCTCTTCCTTCTATAGTAAATATACAAAACTACTTGAAGCATTTAAATAAAATGTGTTAAAACACATTTTTGAAAATTTACCAGAGTTTTTGCATTAGTGCACTAAACAAAACCTCAGAACCATATATCCAGGGGCTCTACTACACAGGAAGAGTGGTGAAATGTGCAGAACGCTAGACTTTTTGCCTGTAAGACCTCCATTCAAATCCTGCCTTAGGCTGCTCCTAGCTGGGTGACCCATGGCTAGTGACAAACTTTCTGAACCTCAGTTTCTTGATCTGTAAAATGAGGGCAGTGGGATAGATGACCTGTAAGGTCCCTTCTGACTCTAAATGTATGCACATGTGACCTTTTCAAATATTCTGAGAATCTTAAAAAATAAAATTATATAGCCAAATTGTGAAATTTTCAGGGAGTAGGTGGTGTGAATCAGATCCTAAACACTGAGCTTCGATGTGTGAGCATCAAAGCTTAATAAAAACACCCCTAAGATCCCTGGTTGCGATGGGAGACAGAGTGTAGAACTCCACTGGGGATGTGGGAGTGTGTAAAGCCTCCTTTGGGATTTAGTGAAAGTCTTCGAGGTGTTTCTCAGCCTAGAAAGCAAATAACTCTTAAGTATCCATCCCTCTTAAATTTATTTTATAGGGCTTAATTCTGAAAGAAGAATGTTACCTAGAAAATGGAATATATGGGACAACAAAAATTGGGGGCCATAGTCATAGTTTATTCCACACAAAGAAATGACTATTCCCTGATTGTTCGTGTTTATTTTAGGTCTGTAACATCTTCTGAGCAATCCTCTTGGGAAATAGGCAGTACTTTAAAACACTGTATTAGGAGTAAATGGTTGTATTGTTTTGGGGAATAATATGCTGTCACAGAGACTTTGCAGAGAGTAGCATCTTCACCATTCTATTGAAACTTTATCTTTCGATGAACCCTCAGCTGAAAATAGTTATACCCATCTGAATTTCCTAGAGTACTCCTTCTGGATGTGTCTTTTACCATGATCTCATTCAACCCTGTATCACACTTGTTTGTATTCGTGCATCATCCTCTTTACAGTAGTCAGTAAGCCCCTCGATGGCAGGACAAGCCAATTTTTAAAATCTTTGTTTCTCTCAAGCTGCCATGCAAAGGTTTAATAAATGATTGTTGAGTTGGTAGAATTAGTTACCATGGACACAAAGTCTGACTACTCTGGAAACATACATTGTTCATTATTAATGATGACAATCATCCCAATAAATATGTATGGACTGCTTTCTTTGCATAAGGCTCCTTCTCCTCCTCTTCCTCCTCCTCGTCCTCATCAGCACTAGCATCACCATCATCCAAAGATAGGTTCTTGGGGGCAGCTAGGTGGCGCAGTGGATATAGCACTAGCCTTGGATTCAGGAGGACCTGAGTTCAAATCCAGCCTCAGACACTTAACTAGCTGTGTGACCCTGGGCAAGTCACTTAACCCTCATTGCCCTGCAAAAACAAAAACAAAACAAAGATAGGTCCTTTCCAAAGGAAAACACCAGATCAAATCAGAATAGATCCCCATAAAACACATTTTCAAAGATATCTAGGTACCTTGAAAATTTGTCAGTCAACACAAATCATGACCTAAAATATATAAAAAAAAATAAATCCCCTTTTCTCCTAAGTATGGCTTTTGAAAATATAACTTTTCCAATACCTTTTGGAAAGATGATTTGTTGTGTATGAGTGATAATGATTTAAATGTCATCTTGTGAAATTAAAAAAAATGTTTCGGGGGAGTTAATACATATTTTGATCTACTATATTACATGCCATCAGATGAAAGGTGTCTTAAGGTTTTATTGCTATTATTGTAATTGCATAACAGTTTGCATTTTATAAATACTCACATCCAGAAAAGCCAAGAGTGACATTAGTACCAATAGCAAATAATCTTGATGTCCAAACCTTTTCTTTCCTTTCTAACAATTTATACATTAAAAAAAGGTTTCCCCCAAAAGGACTTAAAATTCTTTAAACACAACATAGAAAAAACAATCCAGAAGACAAAAGCCCCAGTTTTTCTAATTTCCTTAATAAACAGGCATTGTGATTATATACTCTAGGCTCAGTAACTATCATTGCAAAGTCAATCCAATGAGTTTAAAGAGCCTCCTTCAAAGAGTTTAACATTTACTGTAGAAATAGTCAACTTTACAGTTTGTTGGCTTGGTATCTCACAGCTCATCCAAGGCAAAACAATTTGAAGTCCTTCCATCACTGCCATCTTCGTTTCCAATCTAACATCAAATGTTGTCCTCACCCAGATAATGAAATGAATATGGTATGACAACATAAATTAGCTGAGGATGCTCCATGGGGATGAATACTTTCATTTCTCATTTGAATGTTTTATTTTATTTTAATTTTTTCCTTTTTACCCAATCTTAAGAGTATTTTATTTTTTCCAATTACATGTAAAGATAGTTTTCAACATTCGTTTTTATAAGATTTTGAGTTCCAAATTTTTCTCCCTCCCCTCTTTCCCTCCCCCTTCCTCAAGATAGAAAGCAATCTGATAGAAGCTATTACGTGTACAATCACATTAAACATATTTCTGCATTAGTTATACTGTGAAATAATAATCAGAACAAAAGGGGAAAACTTCAAACCCCGCCCCAAAGTGGAAATAGTATTGTTCTATCTGCATTCAGATTCCATAGTACTTTTTTCTGGTTGTAGAAAGTATTTTCTATCATGAGTCCTTTAGAATTGTATTGGATCATTGTATTGCTGAGAAGAGCTAAATCTGTCATTGCACAATGTTGATGTTATTGTGTGCAATGTTCTTCTGGTTCTGCTTGCGTCACTCAGCATCAGTCCACTTAAGCCTTTCCATGTTTTTCTGAAATCTGCCTGCTCATCATTTCGTATAGCACAATAGTATTCTTTTACATTCATATACCATAACTTGTTCAACCATTACCCAATTGATGGGCATCCTCTAGATTTCTAATTCTTTGCCACCACACAGAGAGCTGCTATAAATATTTTTGTATATGTAGGTCCTTTTCCCTTTTCTATGATCTCTTCGGAATGCAAACCCAGTATTAGTATTACTAGGTCAAAGGGTATATACAGCCCCATAGCCCCATGGCCATAGTTCCAAATTGCTCTCCTGAATGGCTGGATTACTTCACAATTCCACCAACAATGCATTAGTGTTACAATGTTTCCACAGTTTCTCCTACATTTTTGTCATATTGGCCAATCTAATAGGTGTGAAGTAATACCTCAGAGTTGTTTTAATTTGCATTTTTCTAATCAATAGTGATTTAGAGCATTTTTTCATATGGCAATAAATGACTTTGATTTCTTCATCTGAAAACCTGTTCATATCCTTTGACCATTTCTCAATTGGGGAATGACTTGTATTCTTATAAATTTGATTTAATTCCTTATATATTTTAGAAATGAGGCCTTTATCAGAAACACTGGCTGTAAAAATTGTTTCCCAGCTTTCTGCTTTCCTTCTAAGCTTGGCTGCATTGCTTCTGTTTGTACAAAAACTTATAAATTTGATGTAATCAAAATGATCCATTTTGCATTTCACAATATTCTCTATCTCTTGTTTGGTCATAAATTTTCTCCTCTCCATAGATCTGAGAGGTAAACTATTCCTTCCTCTCCTAACTTGCCTATGGTATCACCCTTTATGTCTAAATCATGTGCCCATGTTGACCTTATTTTGGTATACATGCCTGTTTTATTTATAAGATCGTGTTCATACCTTTTCTTCCTCTGATCATGATTTGCTACTCTGCCAACAAAGATTCCATGTTTTTCCCCTTTCTTTGTGTATGCTGTTATGTGTAAATGGCTGACAGTGTAGTGTGCTCTATAATATAGAGTACAATGACATCGTGCTCAGGGAACATTTGTATTCAGAGCAAAAGGGATACTATAAAGAAGGCCATTTCTATCCAGTTTCCTGATAAAACAGTCTTGGAGTTGGATACATAACTCATTTTGCGTATTAATCAATATGTTCTTAATGATAGTATACACACTAAAGAATACTGAGGGAACTCTGAGAGCCAAAGAAACTGAATTAACAAACATAGATGGGTGCATGTAATCCATAAAAACAAAGACATTTCTTATATTCAATGGTTTAAATTATATGAACATTATATTAGAGTTCTATACCTTTGCCCTTTATGCTCAATGGGACTTCCAATGAAGCCTGAATTTATCATGAAAATTATGGTGATGCTTTCCCCAGTCAAATTTCCTTGTATTTATTTTGACTATTATAATATATTATATATTAATATACATGGATATATGTCTGTGTTTATGTGTGTATACATACACCCATAAGTATAGTTTTATGTGATGGAATGTATGCTCCATGAGGGCAAGAACTGTTTAAATTTTGTCTTTGTATTCCCAGTGCCTAGCACAATGTCTGGTACATAGTAGGCATTTAATAAACGATTGGGGAAAAAAAGGAAAATAAATAAATGATTGAAGATTGACTGATAGGTCTTATTTGGAGACCTTAAAGGAGCCCTTTAAAAGATAAATGGTAGGGGCAGCTAGGTGGTGCAGTGGATAAAGCACTGGCCCTGGATTCAGGAGGATCTGAGTCCAAATCTGGCCTCAGACACTTAGCACTTACTAGCTGTGTGACCCTGGGCAAGTCACTTAACCCCAATTGCCTCACACACACACAAAAAGATAAACGGTAATGGTGAAAACATTAACTTGCTTGTATATCTTTACTTCTAGGATTATCTCCAGTGTTACACCACGAGTTGGTATTCTGGAACCTGAAGATCATAACATAAAGGTCTGACCTTATATTGGATTGCTTGATTTCTTAGGGAGGGCTGAGGAGGGAGGGAGGAAGAAAGGGAGGAAGAAAAAAAAGAGAGGAAAGGCATGAAAATTGAGGGGCAGGGGGCTGGGAAAGGTTTCCTATAGAAGATGATGTCTTAGTTGGGACTTAAAGGAAGATAAGGCTAGCCAGTAGGGAGAGAGGAGGAAGGAGAACGTTACATGAATGGGGGACAAACAGAGAAAATGCCTGGAGCTGAGAGATGTGGTTTCTTTAAAGCCAGTGTCACTGGAATCAAGAGTATGCGATGGGTATATAACCTATATCAGACTGCTTTATCTTGGGGAGGGGGAAGGGAAGGGAGGGAGGGAGAAAAATTTGGAACTAGAAATCTTATCAAAACAAATGTTGAAAACTATCTTTACATGTAATAAAACACTTTTAGGATGCTAAAAAAAGAAAGGTCTGGGGGGCAGCTAGGTGGCGCAGTGGATAGAGCACCAACCTTAGATTCAGGAGGACCCAAGTTCAAATCTGACCTCAGACACTTGACATTTACTAGCTGTGTGACCTTGGGCAAGTCACTTAACCCTCATTGCCCTTCCCCCCAAAAGAGAAAGGTCTGACAACATCAGAGTATATATATAAATATATATACACACACACATATACAAACACACATACATAAAAACACATATATATATACAGAGTATATATATATATGTATATGTATACACACACACACACACACACACACATTAGCCAAGTGATTGCATAGAGTTCTAATATCATTAACCATCTGGGTAATAGTTAGAGAAGACTGAAGATATACACTTACATGTATGCATGCGTGAATGTATCTGTGTATGTATATCTGTATATATCTGTATGTATAAATATATATGTATATATGTATGTATAAGGAGAGTTTGCTAACATGTACATATATATACATAAAACATCTATACACATATATGTTAAAACTTTTTTCTCCCTTAAGTCATAGTTAATAACTAACAAAATCATAGTAAAATTCTCTGGGCATTAGTGTATCTACTGTAAGCATATATTTTTATATTTCATTAATACATGATCCCATTGATATGGGTATTTCCTCTAAGGATTTAAACTCACATCATGTCCTATGTTACTTTCTTCCACATATTCGCATTATATATTATTGGCTCATATTACTGGATCATTGGAAGTCATATAATTATTCATAGGGGAGCTGCTGAATTTGGAAGGCCTTCTATCTAATTTCTGCTCTAGATGACAATGCCAAATGCTTTTGGTAGACATGTTTCTCTTTTTTGTGTCTTACTTTATTTGATGACCAGAGATTCCTCAAACAGATTTATCTCTCTTGATACATGTAGCAAGAAATCCTGGATGATGTTAGAATATTTTGGGGAGATACCTGGTCGAAGTTAAGGTTTCAAGGCTATTGAATCGATGCTTTTTTGTAATCAAAAAATGAAAGTTGTTGCATAGAGGATCGCTATATTTACAAGTGGAATAATCTATGTAAATAGTTATCTGCATTTTCTACAGCTATATAAAGTCAGTTAATACTGTTATTTTTATCATCAAATACCATCTCAGTTATCTTTATCATTAATGTCTCATGGCTTTGGGTTTCCTTATCTATAAATAAAGGTAGTACAATTAAATGATATCCTCTGAGATCCTTCTCACATCTAACTCCTTAGGATAGGTTCTTGTTCATCTGAATTGGAAGAGAGAGAGAGTTGACTATCCAGTCAGATTGGAGGAGGCACAAATTAGTCACCAAAAATAGATTTAAACTTTTTGCAAGAAAATAAATGTTAATTCCAAAGAAGAAATCATCCTTTAGTATAAGGGTAAGGATAGGTGAGGTGGCTGAAGAAACTGCAGGGAAAATGAAAACACATCGCACCAAGAGAAGATAGTTAAATATAAGATGATACTATGACATCAAAGAAAATGCGGAATGGTGAAAAGTGTAATACACTTTATCCATACTAGTTATAAAAACATATGCAATAAGAATCATCTTGTTGGTCTATAGTTAGGTGACAGGGAATATGAGACAGTTAGCTGTGACTCAGCTAAAGCCAGAGAGCCCAGGATTTCCCTCTCTATTTGGTGTGTGTTTGTCAGATGATTAAACAAAAACGTGTCCTAATATAAATGTTTCACAAGTAACCTTACTTTTCCCTCTGCTTTGTTAGAAGTCTTGGGCAAGCCACGGGCAGGAAAACATTGTCAAAAATGAAAGTGTTGGATTGAGGGTAACAGGGAAAGAGAGAAATTCTTACCTTTTCTCCCCACTATGGTATAACTCTGCTACATTATAACAAGGTTCATGATTATTACATGTATTTGGCCACAGGCCAAGTCGAACTCCCTCAGATGTAAAGCTTTAAACAGTAAAAGTTTGTAGGAGTTATCTTAGAACCTAAATTTCCTCCTCATTCCTCATTGGTAGCTAAGTGTTACAGAGAATAGAGCTCTGGACTTGGAGTCAGGAAAACTTGAGTTCAGATCTGGCCTCAGACACTAGCTGTGTGGCCCTAGATAAGTCATGTCAAATCTGTTTTCCTCAGCTTCCTTAATTGTAAACTATGGACAATAATAGCACCTACCTTTAAGTGTTGTTGTGAGAATCAAATTAAGTGAGTAGTGAAGTGCCTGGACTACAATCGTTGCTATATAAATGTTAGCTCTCAGCATCACGGGGCAGCTAAGTGGAACAATGGATAGAACACTAGGTCTGCAATCAGGAAGATGGGTTTAAATCTGTCCTGTTTGTGACCCTGGGCCAGTCACTTAACCCTGCTTGACTCAGTTTCCTTATTTGTAGGATGAGCTAGAGAGGGAAATGGAAAGCCATCCCAGTTTCTTTGCCAAGAAAACCCCAAATGGGGTCATGAAGAGTCAGGCATGACTTAAACAACTGAACATCATCATCATTCCTCAACATCACCTTAATTGTCACCAATAAATAATGTCATTTCTACCCCAAAGGTAGCAGTCTCTCATATTGAGAATAGAAATAACACTTTGAAGAAAGTCCTTCCTGACCTTCAGTTTCTCCAAGCTATTTGGATGGAATTTATTGTTGCTGATGTCCTTTGAGGAGAAGTTTGAGGGCTATGATAGCTTCATGATTACAGATAGACTTCACTGTTTTTCAATTGCCAAGCAACTTCAAATCTGAAAGACTTTTCTAGTTTTAGTTTGAAAATTGAGGAAAGAGCCTCCAATCAGTCTCCCAAGATATGACGAATTCAAAACAAGCATCCTCTGAAATCATATCCCTTCTAAAGAACAAGGAGAGAATCTGCCAAAGAAGGCTTTTAAGGATTATCATTTGCTGGCTTACTTTAGCCAAATGTACTTTTGGACCATCCTTAAAGGTTGTTGGTTTTTTTCTTTTTGTTCTATAGCCAAACCATTATTCCATGGCAATAATGGAATTATTGGAATAATGGAATGGAATTTGCTTGTAACAAAGTAAAGTAACAAACAACCTGAGAAATATTAGAAGGAATGCAAGGAATATGGAAAGTCATCATTTCTTACCAGTCCTACATCAAAGTCATTGGTCAAAAAGCATTGGTCAAAAAGTCATTGGTCGGGGCAGCTAGGTGGCGCAGTGGATAGAGCACCGGCCCTGGAGTAAGGAGTACCTGAGTTCAAATCCGGCCTCAGACACTTAACACTGTACTAGCTGTGTGACCCTGGGCAAGTCACTTAACCCCAATTGCCTCACTAAAAAAAAAAAAGTCATTGGTCAAAAGCAAAGTCATTGGTCAAGTCTACTCTGCATTGCTTGCTTTACTCCTTGTATTGGGAGTAAGGACACCTATGAGTCTGCCTCCTGAAATTTAAGGGGCAGCACAGAATATAGTGGATGGAGCATTGGACTTAAAATTAGAAATATCTGGGATCAAATTCTGCCTCTGACATTGTCTACATTGGTGACCATAGGCAAGTCTTCTATTCTTGGCCTCCACTCCCCAACTGTAAAATGAGTTTGTTGGACTCAGTGACCTTAAAAGTCCCTCGCATCCCTAAATGTATGATCCTGTGATATTGTAAAGAAGGGAAACTGACATGGTGGACAGAATGCTGGACTTAGAGACAGAAAGAACAGAATTTATATCTTGCTTCTGGTCCTTACTTGCTAAGTGACTCTGGGCAAGTCACAGCAAAGCTTTCCTAAGCCTGGCTTTCCTCAGCTATAAAATATGGACAAAAGAAACACCAACATCACAGGGCTTTTGTGAGGATTAAATGATATAATATATGTAAAGCACTTTTGTAAGCTCTAAAGGTCTTTCTAAATGTCATTTCATTTTATGTGGGTTTTTTTCAAGGCTGTTATAAGTATGATATGAAAGAAAAATAACAGAGTATTTTAGGGAGGCAAGATTGATATAGAAGAATAAATCTGATGATTAGAAGAGGAAATAAAAATGAAAGTAGAACTGAGAAGAGATGATAGCAAATAAGTCATATTTATGAGGACTGTAGACTTTCTAATTAGAGAAAGCTCAGTAAGTACAAATCAAAGGATATTATTCTTCATCCTTTTCCCATGGTTTACTTTGAATGTCTTTGTAGGGGTTAAATGCTTCTCTTCTTTCCCGGACATCCTCTTAGTTCAAACGCTGTTCTAGATAAATGTTTAGGCATTTTTACCTTATCAGTGTGTCAAAATACCTGCGCTTAGGCCTGCGGTACATCTCCAAAAAAGGCTTACATTTGTGGTGTCGTGCTGGCTATTTCTGATAGGAGAATATGTCAGATCCATTTTTCACTGGTCTCAGTAATCTAAGAGAGTCTTAGGAAAGAAAATAATTTTAGCTGAAATAAATTGAGTACTTGTTCTGTCTTTTCTTTTAAGATTCAGAGCCAGGTTCTTCTAGTGCCTAAACCATAAACTTAGAGGTAATTATGAATGACAAAGGGCCTTACAGATAACAATAAAATAGTGTTTTAAGCTTTACAAAGCTCTTTCTAAATATAATTTTTTGATCCTCGCAATTTGGGGTGCCTGTTATTATTCTCTCCATTTTATAGGTGGTGAAAAAAGGCAAACAGAGCTTAAGTGAGTTGCCCAGGATCACAAAGCTAGTAACTGCCTGAAGCTGGATTTGTACTTCCTAACTTCAGTTTCATTCCTCTATCCACTGTGCCTCCTAGTAGCCTCAATAATCTAGCCTAATCCCCTCATTTTACTGAAGAAGAAACTGGAATAGGAGCGTTGTAAAATGACTTGGCCAAAGTTATGTAATTAGGCAATGACAAAACAAGAGCTAGAACCTGTCTTGTAACTCAGTCCATTGCTTTGTTCAGAGCACCACCTTATCTGGTTTTAAGTAAGGTACTTTTGGAGGGTAGGTTCAATTGTAGATTTCTAGGGTACCATCAAATGTACTGAATTAATTCCTTCTTTTTTTGTGTGAGGCAATTGGGGTTAAGTGACTTGCCCAGGGTCACACAGCTAGTGTTAAGTGTCTGAGGCTGGATTTGAACTCAGGTACTCCTGACTCCAGGGCTGGTGCTCTATCCACTGCGCCACCTAGCTGCCCCACATTTGGGGTTTTTTTCTTTTTCTTTTTTTTTTGGTGAGGCAATTGGGGTTAAGTGACTTGCCTAGGGTCACACAGCTAGTTAAGTGTTAAGTGTCTGAGTTCGGATTTGAACTCGGGTCCTCCTGACTCCAGGGCGGTGCTCTATCCACTGCACCACCTAGCTGCCCCAATTCCTTCTTATATACTACCATATTAAGGTTAAAGTTAATGTTTAATTTTTAATGAATTCATAGATTATATGCTAGAACCGTTTATTTCAATAGAGATTTCCCAAACATGAGGCCTAAAATTTCCTAGGATCTGAATGGAATTCTCCATTGGATCCCTTATCTTAATTATCTGGTTGTTGCTTCTAGACTGTTATTGATATGATAGTCATCTCATAATGAGATTGTGTTTATGAATCCATGACTACCCATTCAGAACTACTCTATTCCATGTCCTCTCAGTTCACCACAAGGGGATGCTGGCCTTCCTCATTTTCTCTTGATATCTGAGAATTCCCTTTGAGGACATGAGTTGTCTGTTGATCGTTCTTCTGTTACTATGTGATTGCCCATCTTTTTCAACCATACATTTCTTTGATGAGATACTTTGTGCTGCTTGTCATGCTTAATTTCTTGTTTTTCATCCATTGCACCCTCCTCTCATCTACTATATCCTGTTCTATTGCTCATTGGGGAAAAGTGGTATATCTATAATTTCCATTTTACCTTAAAAAACCAATTGATCTGGAAATTAATGTATGTGACCAGAATCACAGATTTACAGCTAGATAATATCTTAGGGGTCAATGTCAGAAGAAAGTAGTAGAAATGGTTCAAATCTGTGCCTTCTGCCTCTAAATAAAATGCTCTTTCCATCTCACCACATAGTTGTTATTTATTCCTTTCAGTCATGTCCAACTCTTCATGACCTCACTTGGGATTTTCTTGGCAAAGAGACTAGAGTGGTTTGTCATTTTCTTCTCCAGCTTATTTTACAGGTAAGAAAACTGAGGCAAATGAGGTTAAATGGCTTGCCCCTAGTCACATAGTATCCAAGGCCAGATTTGAACTCAGGAAAAGGAGTCTTTCTGACTCCAGGCTTGGTGTTCTATCCACTGCACCACCTAGCCGTCCCCCCTCGTTTTGCCATAATTTTAAATACCTTCATCCATCATCCTTTCTATTTTTGAGTTTATTTGTAGACTACAAAAGCTTATTGGAAAAGAACCCCCAAAACTAACAACTTTGAGATATGATGATATGATAGTAAATGCAAGAAAGGACTGGGTCATGGCTCTTAGGAAATGAAGTAGGTAGGCGATGTAATAACCACAATAGCAAAAATGAATAAGGTTAAGATATTCTGGTTGGTTGTGCGACTCTGGGCAAGTTAAATTGACTCCAGCTAACTCATGTAAAAGTAAGGTCACTTAATGAGATGAAGTCTAAGGCTTTTTCAAGTTACAAAAGGTCATCATATTTAGACACTGTTTTTGCAAACTCCTATATGTGCAATGTTGCTATTCTAATAGCCTGAGAAGTGCTGAGGCATCCATGTTAGATTGCAATTTTGCAATCTTTAGGCTAAACAATTCTGTCCTTCAACATAGGCGAAAGGGACACAGAGAGGACTCTTAATTCTCTGAGATGGCTCAAGGTACCTTGTGTCTCATAAGGCTAGAAGGGAGAGTTGGGTGTGATATGATGGGAATCAATTCTGGAAATAAGAATGCTTATGATAACAACCCAGTCTGCAAAAACTTAACTGGGTGAATGCTTAATTTTAATTCAGATATAGGGAAAACACTTTAGCCACGTTCCTGCATACAGAACTCAATAAAATGATCCATCCCCAGTTTTATAATCTGAAGCTAAATAAGTACAGCTCAACATTTTAAATGATGAACCACACCTAATTATATACATACCCACAAAATTGCACCTGGAGTGATACAAGTGAGCATGAAGCCTTAATATATTTAACTTTGAACAAGTGAAATGCCCATATGAAGAAACAACAGTAATTGCTATTGTTGGATGGAAACCAAGCAATAAGGAACATTTTTCAAATGGAAATTTAAAAAAAACATTATAAACTAACATGATTTAATTATCTTTCAATTTGAGGAGTGGTTTCAAACATCTAAATAGCTACACTGATAACTTCATTAGCCATGGTCTGAATGTACAATATGCTTAACTATTCAATACTCCAATAGATCTGTGATTTCATTGATTTGAATGTTTCCATCACCAATTCAGTTTTCAGAACGTCCCTGTGTACCTAACCTGTGCCACTCTTATTTATATCTCCCATAAAGTTTGTTACAGAGGGTCCACCCAATGTTCACCTACTTTCTTCAAATCTGGTGAGATAAACAGTGGAACATTCGGTGTGTCCAGCTGTTATCCCTCAGTGACTACTCCATCTTCTTTTCCCATCATACATTTCCCTGATGACATCCCTGTTGTTCATCTAAGTCACTCCTTGGCTATATGTTGCAGCCTGTTCACACTAAAAATAGAACATGAATATGGATGAGATCAAGCATGTGCTGGTAAATGTTTAACAACTATCTCTCCTGAAGGAAAAAAATATGTATTTATGTATGAATGTATGTATGTAGGCATACAAACACAGAAGAGATGCTTTTAAGTTTACATTATTAACATTTTCTCCCTTACTTTTAGTGAAGTCAAACTCAAATAGAAACATTAAACCATAAAAAAGGATCCCTAAAGGTGCATATTGAATTGGAAAACTGTATTATCTCTGTTTTGTTCTATTTTTATTCATTTTAAAAAATATTTTCCAATTACACTTTAATTTGGTTCAGTGACACTCAATGCAGCTGTATGTTGGATACTTCTGGTGTAACTGGAGGTTATATATTATTTAACTTGATCACCAAAACAATCCTAGGATGTATGTTCTATGGGTATTATTATCCCCATTTTACAGAGGAGGAAACTGAGACTCAGAGAATTTCAGGGACTTGTTAATAGTCACATAGCTCTGAAGCAGGATTTGAACTCAGGTCTTCCCAATTTCAAGTTTAACACTCTATTATGTCATATGACTAAATAAATCTTTCTTTCTTTCTTTTTTAAAAATTTTGAGTTCCAAATTCTCTCCCTCAGTCTTGTCCTACCCCACCCATTGAAAAGGCAAGCAATGTGATATCAATTATACATGTGATGTTACTTAAAAAACACCATTTCTATTATGTGGATCTTTAATTGAAAAATACTATTAATATTTCCAAGTAGAATTCTAGATTCAATGATAAAATGAACATTTTCTACCCTAGACTTGCCATAAATGTTATTAGGGGGAAAATCTGATAGAAAAATAGCTAGAGATTTTTTTCACAAAGAACAATGGAAATAAACTATCAGTGATCACATTTCTTTTCCTGGAGTCAGAAAGGGAACACCACAGGAATTCTCAGCAATCAGAAAATTAATTAGAAATGTTCAGTGGCAATTAATACTTTAAAAAAAAATTAAGTTGAGGGGGCAGCGAGGTGGTGCAGTGGATAAAGCACTGGCCCTGGATTCAGGAGTACCTGAGTTCAAATTCAGCCTCAGACACTTGACACATACCAGTTGTGTGACCCTGGGCAAGTCACTTAACCCCCATTGCCCCTCAAAAAAAAATTAAGTTGGAAATAATCAGTTATCTTTGTAGGATGACTTCTTGGAAAGAATACACTTACAAAAGGTTTGAATGCAAAGTTGTCTACAAGCTCTCTAGGTAGAGACAAACCTTGAATACCAGGAAAAGGTTTGGCTGTGAAAATGGAGTTCTGGTAAAGCCTAAGGAGAAATCCAGGATTGGTCTAAGACATGATGGAAAACATGTCCTTCCCCTGCTCAAAAGTCTTTAGTGGTTATTGCCTCTTTGAGTAAATATTGACTCCTCTTCTTTACAGTTAAAATCTGACTCACCTTCATTCTCTTTAGGCTTCAGTCTCAATAGCCCATTCACCATTCTCTTTGCATTATTTAAAAAGAAAGAAAAATTCTAGTGCTAGTTTTTCCATATCCCATATTCTCTATTCTCACCATCCTCCCACCCTTTCTCTCAGGCTCCCTTAGGCTAAGTCTATATTTCTGACATAACTGCTTTATGAATTGTTTGTGCATATGTGTATATGTGTGTGTATGTGTATATATATATATATATGTATGTATATGTGTACATATATGTTTTAATTAGTGTAACGATTAGAATGACGCCACCTGCTGGAGACTTACTGTAGAAGAGTTCTGCCCATGAAGTGAAGGTCTTTGAGGGCAAGACCAGGAGTCTTTTCTTTGGCATCAGGAAGTGACATTTGCTTGTGGGAGGAAGAAGGGGGGAGCCTGGCGCTCTGACTGGGGCTCTTTTCCTGAGGACGCTGTTGGAGAGGGGAGCTAGAAATGCGCTCTCCCTTTAATAGATAGGAATCTAGGCCTTTCTCTCTCTCTTTACCAAATTCTTATTCTCCTTAATAAATGCTTAAAAGTCTAACTCTTGCTAAGGCTTATAATTTATTGGTGACCACTCAGATATTTTAGACAGTTTAGCTAGAATTTTAGCCCTTAACATTAGCTAAATTAGACTGTCATGTTACCACTTCAGTTAATTTGAATACAGCTGGTTGGTAAGATGGCTAAGAAAAAAATCAAATAAAACTATATTAAAGTTCATGCACACACACACACCCTAAATCATTATCTTTCTTTACAACTGGAGCCAAATAACATTAGACTATAAAATGTCATCTATTCTGAATCATCATAGCTCATGGACTTGTCCAAATTGCTTAGTTGGTTTCTAAGAATTCTTGGTGCCACTAATGCTACTTAGAAAAAGCCTCTAGAAATTCACACATGAAATTTTTTTAAATTTGCATGTGTTTTGTCTAAGCCATACAGAACTGACTGACACACCCACAAAAGTCTAAGAGCAAAAAAAAAATAATAACCCTACCATAGGAGATATAATATGTCAATTAAATCTAGAATAAACTGAAATCTACTATTTTTAAGAAGAATATACTATATTGGTCTGAATAGAAGCCATTCCCAAATAGAAGTGAGAAGACCTACTCAAAAAGGGAAAAAGGTATATATGTATATATGCATATGTGTACATATATTTGTGTATATTTCATATGTGTACATATATTTTCTTTATTAATATGTACATGTATTCACATATATGAATGTGTAGGATCATATATACAAAATAGTTATTCAAGATTAGTATGTTAAATATATTCACTGTCAAAGTAATGTTTACAAAACTATCAATTCTAATAAAGATTAGGGGATTACAGATTCAGAACTGCAAAGGGAATTTATAGGTCATTAAATCCAAACCCTTCATTTTACAGATGAGCACTTTTCCAAGGTCATACAATTGGTAAATGTCCAGGGCTGGATTCGAACCCACAAATTCCTGACTCCTAGTCCATCATTCTATTCATGTTGCCTCTCAATTTGTTATTTTGTTTTGTAGTCCACAGTAATTTACTTGACATTTTTCATACAATCAACACTGATTGCTGTTAAAGACATTCTCATTTCTATTATTTTTCTAAGAGAGTGATAAATAGAGTTGTGGACAGAGACTCAGTCTTAGAGTCAGAAGGTCTTGGGTTAAATCCTTTCCCTTGTTACATACTATTGGCCATGCCACCATGGGCAGTTTATTTAACCTCTTAGTGCCCTAGGCAACTTTCTAAAGCTATAATTTATAGGTGAGTTGTCAATGTGGAAAGTGTTTTCTCTCTAGGAGTGCCTCACAGCAATGAAATCACAGGTCCAGACTCAAAAAGGGGAAGGGGTTGAATAAGGAATCTACTTGTTTTTTTTTTTTTAAGTTTGCATTTGAGAGTACGTTCTCTATATAATACAATGATAGGGTAAGATAGCATGTTCCCCAGTCATAAATAGTTTACAGTGACTGCCATTATAAATAGACTGTGTTATTCACACACTCACGGAATAAAGTCTTGTCACATCATGCTTTTTTTTAACAGAGATAAGAATATCAGCTATAAGCGAAAGATAACAATTTTTAACAGGAAGGGACTCCTGTAGCTTCCTTGATATATTTCTCAGACTCCAGTTGAAGATTCACTATTCAAGGCAACAGAACCAAAAATAGATGAAGCTACTTTAGCAAGCCTGGAATATTTAGTGTTGTTCTGACAAAGGGCAAAGGGTATTTCTTTCCCCACCCTTTTAGAAGGTCTTAGCACTTGCCTCAGTGGCAAAGAAACAGGTGTTTTTGTATAGGACCTTACGGAATAAATGGGAAACCAAGTTTCATTCACACTGAGAGCAGGTTTTCATCCTAGATCATTTTAAATTTAAGTGAATTTTTAATAGTTATATTTTGTTCTTTTATGTACTTAATTCAATTTAATCATTATTAGGAAAAAAAATATTTAGACAAGTAGGAGACTGGAAAATTTTCCTTTCTGAAGGAAGTACTTTATGAATTGGAAAAGTGCTATATAAATGTGAGTTCTTATTGAAACTTCTTTAGTGTGTCCTTTTCCTTCCTCTATCAATTATGTCATGTTTCCAAATAAAGTCAGGGCCAAATGTTGTTTTCCACTCTTGGCAAAGAAATCAAAGTCAGAGGATAATGGGAACATGACTGGAGAAGTAGAAAAGAATTTCAAACCCATGTTGTCCAGCCTACCTTGTTTTACAAATGAGAACAGTGAGTCCCAGAGGGTAAAAGCACACAAATAGCAAGTGTCGGAGCTAGGACTTGAATGCAGTTCTTTGCACTTTCAATCCAACCCTCTTTTGACTTCATCCCTGTTCCCTCTTTACAGGGACACCCTAAGTCTTATTGCTTTTGTTATCAATAGATATTTTGCAAAAACAAAACAAAACAAAACACAAAAAAACCCTCATTATCTCATTTGATCCTATTGGCCAATATCACACGTTTTGTAAATGATGAAACCTGGCCTTTTTTTTTTTTCTGATTTTCAGGCCATTCTCATGTGGCAGACACACTGAAGGACAACTCAGCAACCACTCCCTTGTTACTGATGCTTCTCCTGAGAGGAGAAACCCAAGTCCAGGATACTCTCTTTTTAAGATCCATTCAGAAGGTCACCTGATGATCAGGGAAGATATGAATTCCATAATCTAAAAAGAAAAACCAAACTCAAGAAAGATCTAAAGACATCTTAGCTGAGATCAACAATGGCTTCACAAAACCCTTAAAATCCAAAGCTACAAATGATCTAAAAATGTTTTAGAACTAAAGAGATTTATCGAACAACTTTAATGCTCCCATTCTTCAGCAAACACATGAACTCCTCATGTTAGTCCCACAGAGGGAGTCAGTGCCTGGCATATATTGGGCACTTAATAAATTCTTATCCCTTCATTCTTTTTTTTTTTTTTTTTGCGGGGCAATGGGGGTTAAGTGACTTGCCCAGGGTCACACAGCTAGTAAGTGTCAAGCGTCTGAGGCCGGATTTGAACTCAGGTACTCCTGAATCCAGGGCCGGTGCTTTATCCACTGCGCCACCTAGCCGCCCCCTCCCTTCATTCTTAGAAAATTAAAAAAAAAAACCAAATCGGTGGAGCCAAATTAACTTCCCTTCTACCAATTCGGGAGATAGCCATTGCACTTCTACTGTAATGTCTGAAGTATGGAAAAGTAGTTTATGATAATTCCCTGCTGGAAATGTTATGAGAAGCCTGGGGCAGAGAGGGCTGTATCCTGCGTAAGTACTGGCTTCTACAAAGCCTTGGGCCTTCCTTTTATGGTACATGCTAAGTCAAAGCTGGTAGGATCAAGTTGTTCACTAATCATGAGTGGACACTTGAGTTTTCTATTGCAAGGATGAATTGTAAGAGAGTGACAAATTTAGAAAATAGTGGATCATATCCAGGAATAACCCAATTAAAGCATCATTAATGGTTGCAAAGAGATCCAAGG
This sequence comes from Dromiciops gliroides, assembly GCF_019393635.1. Lineage (NCBI taxonomy): Eukaryota > Metazoa > Chordata > Mammalia > Microbiotheria > Microbiotheriidae > Dromiciops > Dromiciops gliroides. The sequence goes on along the minus strand of NC_057865.1, from coordinate 55,868,831 downwards.
GGCTTCTAAAGTTAATTCCTAAGAAGAGTAGCTGGTTGATCTGTGCACAATAATAGGATTTGAAGCAACTTTGTGATATGATAAAACCAAGAAAAGCAGAGATCTCAATCAAGCTCAGGTTCTTATTTTCTCCCAAAGTGCAGGGAGAAGTTGGCAGGAAGCATAGAATTGTGGGGCAGAAAAGGTGGTCAAGCATGTGGACTCTAGTAAAATCTGCCATGCTCCCAAAGTCTGGCAAAAATAAAGTTTTCTCCAAAGAACTGTGCAGTTGCAGGAGATACATCTGGGAAGGATTCCCCTTCTATTTAATCAGTATTGGCTCCAGAGAACAATGAAGGGCATAAAGAATGAGGATGACCTCACTCAAAAGAGGCAGTTCTTGGTACTTGGGGCTTTCCCAGAAAAGGGAATATTCCTCCCCACTTAAATTTACATATTATTGCCTAGCAGTCTCTGGTTTCTTGGAATTATATTCAGGATTCCAGATCCTCCAACAATAATTTTCAGACACCACAACTTACAAGAAATATTTTTCAGCCCCATGGAATTAAAAAAAAAATTGGTGGAGGAAGGAGATAAGACTTCTAAACACACACACACACACACACACACACACACACACACACACACACACACACACACACACACACACCTTCCTGCCCCTATAAACACAAATTGGAGAACACTACAATTATATAAACAACTATATAAGCATCTAAATATGGTATGGACAATTAGTGCTGTTGAATAATCAGGAAAGGGAGAAATCATTATGATCTGGAGAAGGCTTCATGGAGAAAGTAAGACTTGAAATGAACCTTGAAATATGAGTAAGGTCTGTGTTTTTAATAAGAAAAAGTCTTTATTGGCTCAATTAATAAATTGAAATGATGTTGGGATGTGCTACCAATGGAGTTAAGCAGTAGATACAAACACCTTTAAACAAACATGTCCATGTTCATGGTCACCCCATAGCTGGGGATCCCTAAAGCAGAAGAATCAGAGGATCACATATGGAGATCTGGAAGGGACCTTGAGTCCAACCTCTTTATATGACAGATAAGAAAACAGGCCCAGAGCAGTTAAATGACTTAATCATTTGCCCAGTGTCACAGAAACAATAAAGATAATAATAATAGCATTCATGTAGCACTTAAGGTTTGCAAAGGACTTTACATGTTATCTCATTTGGTCCCTACAACAACCTTGAGAAGGGAGGTACCATTACTGTCCCCTTTTTACAGATGAGGAAATGGACACTGAGGGATGTTAAATATTTTGTCTCAGAATCATCCAACTTGTAAGTATCTGAGGCAGGATTTGAATTCGGATCATGTGGACTCCAGGCTCAGTGTTCCACCCAGTGCCCTACCTAGCTGCTTATTTAGGTAAGTCTAGATGGGAATAGGATGTGGAGGAGCAGAGAAGAGACTATGAGAGTATTTCTTCTGTTCCTTGAAGGTAGTGACTATTTTTATCCTGGGCATTTGGTACAGCACAAGGGTTTAATAGATAGATAAAGCATTTGTTAAGCAGTTATTATTGCCAAGCACTGTGCTAATCATCAGGACTACAAATATAACCAAAGAAAACCATCCTTACCCTCAAAAATGGGGATAAGGAGGATGAGAGGCAAGGTAGTGAAGGTGAGAGGGATTAAATGATTAAATGGGAAGTAATGTGAGTATGGATGGAGTCCCTAGTGAAACTGACATTCCAGTCTAGGAACTTGTGAGATTGGGCCTCAGAGAAAAGGCATCTCTAGGGTGAGAAGGTTGCTGGCAAGGAGGTGGGGAAGATGAAAAAAAAAAATACCAGAGAGTAGAAGTATCAAACATGCAGCCTGAGGCCACATGGGAACTGCAACACTCTCAAATGCAGCTCAACCAGATTGAAATGTAGCTCCTATCTGATTTAAATGTATGGATGTACCAATTAAAAAAAATACATATAAACATGTGATGTTTTCTAAGTTAATATGCAGCTTGCAAGGCTCCTTATGTATAGCCTAGTGACCCCTGTTTCTATTTGGAGTTTGATGCTGCTGCTGGAGGAGAGTAGAGAAATGTCTCGTCATTCCAGTAAGTGGTTCCATTTTCAGAGGACCAGTCAGCACTTTATGGGGAGGAAACTCCTGGTATAGGCAGCAGTGGTAGTCAGTTTCTCTGTCCCCAGGAGCTCTTTCAGAACCATGAGACAGACTGTTGCTGCAAACTGTTGAAGTTATGAGGAGCAAGTTGAACAGGCAGTTCGCTAATACTTCCTATAGCTTGCCCCCTTCTGTCTGGTACTGATCTCTCAGGTCTGAAATGATTTCCTGCTTTAATTTCAGCTTTAAAGTTGGTGTTTTTGAGGAATTTTGGTTTCTGGCCTAGCTTGTGCTCTAGTTTCTGCTTACATGTATTTCATTTCAGATCCAATATTCTTACCCCCCAAGCAGAGTACCCTCAGCTCTGGTAATTACCCTAATCCCAAACACATGGGAGACCCGCATAGAGGTTTAAAAAAAAGGGATTCCAAAAGTCATCTTGTATATCCTCTTCTTAGAGATGAATCCCTTTTTCAGCATCTACAAAAAATCAGCAAATGACTGAAAAATAATTATTAATTAAAATATTTAAATTAGTGATAAATTTATCAATGAAAATATTTATTAATTAGGTGCCGTGTTCTAGTGGCTGTGCTAATCCCTGAGGATCCAAATACAAAAGAACAAAATGGTCCCTGCCCTCAAGAAACTTATATTCTAATAAGAGAAAACAACACATATAAAAAAACCCACCAAGAGTTAGAGAAGGGGGAAAGTGAGGCAGAGGACATGTGAATGCTTTGGGTTTAGCTGGGCAGTGGTTCAGTGGGCCAAGGACTGAGTAAGACAAGGTGAGAGAGTTCACCAATCAGAACCCAGTGTCCCAGGAACAGGACTCAAAATTCTATTGGGAGGCTGAGGAGGAGGCAGCCAGCATGCAGGTGCCATGGCTTAGGTGGTCACTTAGGCTCCAACTGAAGTCTTCTAATGATGAGGAATTTGCTACCTTATGAGGCAGCTCATTCCACTTTTGGATAGTTCTTATTTTTAGAAAACTTTCCCTCCTATCAAGTATAAATATTCCCCTCTGAAATATCCACTTATTGTTTATCCTATTTCTCTCCTGCAAGGCCAACCAGAGCAAGTCTAATTATTGTTCCACATGGCAGTCCCTCCAAATATTTTCCGAGGCATAGTAGATAGAACACTGGATTTGGAATTAGGAAAATGGATTCAAATCTAGCATCTGCTGCTACCTGTGTGGCCATGGCTGAATCAATCAACCTTGGTGACTCTCAGTTTCTTCATCCATGAGGGGATTGGTCCTTATGACTTCATGTCTCTTCCTGCTCTTAATTGATTATGTGACAATGAAATATATAAAGAAACTCATCATGCTCCCCAAAGTCTCCAGCATAAACACACCAGGTTCCTTCAATGAATTCATGTAGGGCAAGATTTCAATTACCCTTGGCATCCTGACTGTGCTCTTCTGGATGCTGTCTACTTTTCAATTTTCTTTAAAAAAAAAAAATTGGCCCCAACCTAATACTGTATTCAAGATGCGGTTGAAGGAATACAGAATACAGGAGAATGAAGAGCTTCTTCATTATGAACATGGTATCTTTATTAATTCAATATAAGGCTGCATATCTTTTCTTGGGGGACTGCCTTCAAGTCACATTCATGGCTCATGTTGAGCTTGTTGTTATATCACAGAATCTTAAACTTGGAAGGAACATCAGAGGGCATCTAATCAAATCAGTACATGAACAAAAATCCTGTTCACAATATTCCTGACAAGTGCTTATCCCAGCCAGTGCTTGAACACTTCTAGTGATGGAAAAATCTCTTGAGACAGCCTTTTCCAATTTTGGGATAGCTCTGATTGTTAGGAAATTTTCCCTTACACTGAGCCAAAAACTTCCTCCCTGCTATTTCTACCTATTTGTGCTCCTATTTCTACACTGTAAACCCATACAATCTAATCCCTATCCCATGTGAAAGACGTTCAAATATTTTAAGCTCCTCTGAGTCTTCTCTTATCTAAACTAAAGGAAATCAACCCTATTACTTTGCATTTATAAGGTGTGATCTCAAGGCCTTTCACCATTTTGGTCATTCCCCCTTAGGTTTTTCACAGATTATCAATGTCCTTTGTAAAATATGGCATCAATAACAGAACAAAATCTCCAAATGTGGTCTGACCAGGGCAGAATAGAATAAAGCATGAATATCAACTTTCTCATTGTGGATGATAAATTGTTCCTTATTTAGCCACTATCCTAACTCTTTGCACTGGAAAAAACCTGACTGTAATACTTGGGTGAACAGACAGCCCATCAAGTCAATACTTTTGTGCCTGCATACTAGAAAACATTGTACATAGACAATAAGTTCAGAACAGAATATAGGAGGGGCAAGAGAGGTTTGTCTTTGGGAAATTGCAGCTCTTTTACTGCCTGAGCTTCTTCATGAAAAGAAAGCCTATCTTTTTAAAACACCAATATTGCCCTCATGAAACACCATGATTGCAAGTAAAAGAATCCATTGGATTCTGAAGAACTGAAGTTGACCATCAACCATAAGGTAATAAAGAGGACAGGATGGGTGTGAATAAGCTGCTACATAATAACATGAGAAGTGGTATAAAGAATATCATTAGAGAAATGATGAGGGGGGAAGGAGAAAAGAGTAAGGGATGGGCAGTATATTTCATCAACGTGCATTTGATATTGTTGAATACTTCCTCTTTCTGAATACTTTTTCCTATCTGGGTTTGTGTGACACTGATCTGTTTTGATTCTTCCCCTACCTCTTTTACAGATGTTTATCATTTTGCTTTGTAGAATCATCATTCTTAACCCTTCACCACATATAAATATTCCCTATGATTCTATCTTGAATGCTCTTCTCTTTCTATACTATCTTTCCAGCTACTATTCCCATTCCCATTCTCTCTCATTCTCTCCCTCCCTCCCTCACCCTTCCCCCCACCTCCCGGGGCAATGAGAGTTAAACAACTTGCCCAGGGTCACACAGCTAGTAAGTGTCAAGTGTATGATGCCAGATTTGAACTCAAGTCCTCCTGAATCCAGGGCTGGTGCTTTATCCACTGAGCCACTTAGCTGCCCCATACCATTCCGTCTTTAGATGACTCCCAAATCTACATATCTACCATTTACTTCTCTTCTTAACTCCAGAGCCATACCCCCAGTTGCCTGGTAGACATTTCTCCCTGGATATCCCATAGGCATCTCAATCTCTAGATATCTAAAGCTGAAGTTGTCTTTCACCTTAAACTGACCCTTTCTCCTAATTTCTTCATTTCTCTCTCAGGTACCACCATTCTTCCAATTAGCCAGATTTACCACCTAAGGGTGATCTTCAGCCTTTTACTCTCTTCCACCCCCCACCTCCCCAACTCATATCCAGTAAATTACCACGCCTTCTTGAATCAAACCTCCTCATCATCTCTCAGGTTCTCTGAGGTTTTCGCTTTAAAAATGACACAAATAAACAGAACCAAGAAAAACTATGTACAGGAACTATAGCAATAGAAATGGAAAAAACCAAAGAAAACTCAAGATAGAATACTGCGAATGCATGGTTTCTGGAAGGCTATTATCTTCTTCTCTTCCCTTATAGCACAACTACCCCAGTTCAGGTCTTTTTTGCCTCTTCTTTGAATTATTGCAATAATCACCTTTCCCCTGTCCAATCTATCTTTGATACTAGTGGTGTCAAACAAATAGAAATGGGGGTCATAAACTATACATAAGGATCCAGATAACCACATATGTTTATATATTTCCTTTTTTTTTTGTTATATCACATATCAAAATCAGATGCAATCTACATTTTAATCAGGTCTGGGTCATACTTAGAAGTATTGTGGTCAGCATGTGGCATGCATGCTGCCTATTTACCACATTTGTTCATCCTATAGTTAAATTAATATTCCTAAAGCACAAGAGATCTAATCATGTCTGTCTCTCCTAAAGTAAGTTGAGTGGCTCCCAACAACTAGAATAAAATATAAATTCCTCTGTATTTGAAGTTCTTTACTGTTTAGACTGTTTTCATAGACTACTTTCCTTCAAGACAGAAGACAAAGGGGCAGCTAGGTGGTGCAGTGGAGAAAGCACCAGCCCTGGATTCAGGAGGACCTGAGTTCAAATATAGCCTCAGACCCTTGACAACAGCTGTGTGACCCTGTGCAAGTAATTTAACCTGAACCTCAAAAAAAAAAAAAAAGACTAAAGACAAGCATCACCTCCTATAAAAAACCCTTCCTGATTCCTCCAGTTGTTTGTCACTCCTTAAAAAAATAGTATTTGTTTTGCATATAGCAGCATGGCGTCATGGAGACTTGGCTTTAAAGCTAGGAAGAGCTGGGATACAGTTTTGCCTCAGATATATACTGGTTGTCTGACCCTGGGCTAGTCATTTAATGTCTTGGTGCCCTAGGCAACTCTTAATGAATTAGAGATGAGTTAATATGTACTGATGATGGAAATTTCCACACTGACAGTTTCATATACTGATGAAAACACCAGATTCCACTCTCTCCCCACACACACCCCCCAAAAAAACCCCAGCAAATTTTCTCTACTAAGGTGTGGAAGAATTGTGATCTGGATTATCATACTCAAAGTGATAAAAATCACATATTTCTTCACGTGTCCAAGTAAATATTTTAATTTAAATGAAACAAGTAAAAATGAGTACTGAAATTGTTTTGTTTAAAAAAATATATAAATGTAGCCTGATTAATAGTCTCTCCCCTCCTATAAATCCTCACTGTCATGGCCAGTGTCTGCTCTGCCTCTTCCTATCTGCTGGTATGCCACTCTAAACAGAGATCAGAAGAAAGAAAGCAGACCAGTGCTGACAAAAAAGAGCTGAAGTGGGGACTGAATGGAATCCCAATTCCAAATGCTTTTGAACGAACATGCCTCAAAATCCATCTTAAATGGGAGCGCATGGAATCTCTGGAAATATTTTCCCCAGTCTTTGCTTTGATATGCCACCCTTAGAAACACTGCTTTTAGAGGGAGGACCATCCAATCAGAATGAGAGAAAACAGAATGTCATCCAAGTTCATGACAATACACCCTATAAGTCCAGAGCACAGGGTGTTCACTAGATTCAAGTTACTTATGTTGGAGTTATCTAAGCAGTCACAGGTTGATGGTTAATTTAGGGAATTGTAGATAGGGACAATGAGGCTGGGTCTCCCAGCTACATGCATTATACTTTCTCTACATTAAACTTCAAGACTCAAAAAAAATGGTGGGACCAACCAATCAATAAGTGCCAGTAAACGGTTTCCATAATAAATTCTTGTTCCTACAATAAGGATGAATCGGATACCCTGAAACCAAAGTGAAGAAGGTAGAAACAGTTCCACTTCTTTTCACAAATACATGTAATAAAAAGTAACATATGACATCTTCAGGTTTTCATGGCACTTCTCCACAGTATCTCATTTGATTCTTCTAAGAATCTTGTAAGTTAGGTGATATTATTATCCTGATTTTTCATATAAGGAAACTTAGGTTGACAGAGGTTGATGTACTTGTGATAAAACAACTAAGTAATCATCTGAAACAGGACTTGAACCCAGCTATTTTAGACTCCAAACCCAGCACTCTCCTATACTACTCTGTCCATCATAAAACACACAGAGATGCCCTTAGAAAACTTATCTCAGTTTCAAGGGCCTATGGGGATCTTTATCTACAGATAACCATAGTTAGTGATCCGAATCATGCTAATTCGTTTTGATAAGGAAGTCTAATCAAATAGTATAGTAAGAAGTTAAGTCAAGTTAAAAAGCATTGATTCAGTGCCAATTATACATCATATGCAAAGGTAAAAAAACATTCTCTGCTCTCAAGGAGTTCATTATCTAATGGGGAAGACAACATGTAAATGACATGTACAAATAAACATATGCTATAAAATTCGATAAAATAGCAGTTAAGCATTTCTGAATCTGGAGAACATTCACTCACAAATGTACATATATCTAGGGAATATGTAGGGAGGGGCACACATAGCCAGGGAACATTCAGGTGAACATACACATAAGAACATATTTGTTTGGTCATTTCATTTGTGTCTGACTGTGTGATCCCATTCAGGGGTTTCTTGGTAAAGAGACTGGAGTGGTTTGCCATTTCCTTCTACAGCTCTTTTTATGGATGAGGAGACTGAGGCAAATGGAGTTAAGTGATTTTCCCAAGGTCACACAGCTAATAAGAGTCTGAGGCCAGGTTGGAACTCAGAGCTTCCTGACTCCAGGCCCAGCAGTCTATATATACTGTACCACCTACCTGCCCTATAGAAGCATATATCATCTAAGAAAACATATGGTGGACATGTAGACAGGGAATATGTAACTAGGGGCTATGAGGAGAAAGGCACATGCCAAGAACTAATGTCCCCAGGACACAAGTGGGGACGTACACATAGAGATCATATGTGGTCAGGGTAACACATATCTTCGATGCTTTGTAGCTGCTGCTGGTCTCTGGTGATGCCGCCCATCATTTTGCTCTTTCTACTGAACACATTGCCTTTGTTGGGGGTGGCTCCATCGTTTTCATTGTCACTCCAAGTTTCTCAGCTGGGTTTGTGGTGGAAGACCTCTTTCCTACCAACTTCTGGACTTCTCTCTAGGGACACTGATTTCCTATCTGCTACAGTGCAGTGCCTACAAAGCCTCTATCTCAGAAGAAGACGTTGACAGGTCTTTTAGTCCTGGACCCTGAACAATAGTCGTGTAGAATGGGCCCCTCGCTAATATGATTATTACTTTTAAACTCCCTGTGTCTCCTGAATGTTGTTCCAGAACACTGTCTGACTTAAGGTTAGAAGTTAGAAATTCTTCACATCTCCTATTGAACGCCTTACAGAAACTCTGTACCCCCCATCAATATTCGGAAGCTCTACCAACAAAACCTCATAGGAACTGTATGAGCATTGGGTTCTGAGAGTTGAATGCATACTACTGAAGCGGCTTTTGAAAGACTGCTCTTTTGGGGAGGAGACCGTGACAAACAGCCTTGCGCCTGCTGCTTCCTGGAGAGCGTTGGCCAAGCACGCCATACTTCTGGGACACCAACTTAAAACTGAGAGTGGGAACGGAAGTTGGCTCTCGGTCTCGCACACTCTGGCTTCTCAGTTTAGCGGTGATGGCGCGTTCTGGTGATCTGCTCCGGTTCTCGGCCTGGCAGGCAGTTTTGGGATTCAGTGAGTTTTATAAAAGAATATAGACTAAGCATAGATCTAAGACTATTCATTTGTATTTTTACTTTCCTATTTCCCTAATCAGTATCACCTGTTTGTTATCTAATTCATTTCTAAACAATAAAAGCTAATCCCTCACTGATTAAATTTTAAATCTCACAGTTCTTATGTTTTCCTTTGCTCCTGAATTTTGTCTGTGTGTGCCATGCAAATGGATGGATGAGAGAAAGGCAAGAACAAAGAGACTATCACCCACTTTGTCCACTTCAAATCTTCCCCCTCCCCAAATTCTTACCTTCCACATGCAAGTGTGGCCTAGGCTCAGAGCTGCCCAACATTCTGACTGATCTGTATAGATAAAATCTGAGTCACCAGAATTCAATGTAATCTACTCCCACACATGTTCTATTTTCCCCACAATCAGACCTACATTTCCCTAACATTTTCTTTTTTAAAAAATTTATGGAATAAAACATGCATTTCCATAACATATTACAATAAAAAAGATGGTTACACATGAAACTGCAAATCTATTATGCACCACTTGCTATTCCTTTAAAAAAAATAACAAAATTATCATGTAAATTTCTTTTCCCCCCTTTTTCTTCCCTCCTCTCAATCTAGAGAAGGTTATCATTAGACACAAATAGTTATGTATATATATGTATATTATATATGTATATATGTATGTATATGCAGAATCATTCTATGCATATATCCATTTATCACTTCTTTCTCTGGATGAAGATAGCATAGCATCTTTCTTCATATGGGTTAATTTAGGTATTTATAATACTCAAAATAATTCATTCAATTCAGTCATTTTTAAAACAATGCTGCTATTACTGTATACAATGTTCTCTTGGTTCTGTGCATTTCACTCTTCATTATTTCTTGCAAGTCTTTCCATGTCTTTCTAAAATCACTGGGCTCATCATTTTTCATAGCACAGTATTATTTCACCACAATCACATACCAGACATTCTCTTTATTTTCTTTCCTCTTTAATAAGGGAAGAATTCATGTTATTGTGGGGTTGAAACAGGATGCAAGTAAATGCTGGACGTAGAGATACTGTTCCTTTTTTGTCATTGAAAATCAATGTGAAAATCCATATGTCTAGGGGTAATTTTTTAAGGGGGAGGTTGTTATTGTGAACATGCTAAAATATCAGGGTGATTGTCATGGGTCCTGAATATATATTTAGAGTCAATTCAGCATCAAAATCTGTTGTCAAAGAAATTATGAAGAGATTGTTGGAGGCATTTAAAAATTTTAATTTAACTTTCTAAATCATTAGCTTTTCCCTGATTCAGGCTAGTATAGAATATCAGAGCTAACTCTCTATAAATAGGAGAGAAAATCATACTGTGAATTCCTGTTGCCCTCAAATAGTCATTTTATATGAGTAGAAACTGGTTAAAATGACTGTCAAAAGAAGATTTGATCAACAAGAGTGTTACAGGAAGAAACAGTATCCCCTCTTATCCCCAGAAGGGGTTCCCTGGAAAGGGAAAGAAAACTGGTTGTGTTGAGAGTCAATGAACCTCTCTCTCAGGTAGAGAAGGCTAGAGTGTTGGACATGGAATCAGGAAGACCTGGGTTCAAATCCCACTTTAGACACTTATTAGCTGCATGACCCTGGGCTAAGTAATTTCTGTTGAGTCTCAGTTTCCTCATCTGTAAAATGGTGACCTACCTTAAAGAATTAGGAGAATTAAATGAGATAGTATATGCTAAGAGTTTTGCAAACCTTATGAGCTATATAGGTATGAGCTGTTATGTTATCATTACTAATGACTCATGGGATAAAGGGGCAGGGAGCTAAATGGGCCAGTTTTATTACATCAAGTCCATACATGTGTATGTATGTATATATGTGTATGTATGTATATATATGTATGTATGTGTATATATATATATGGGAATATCCATAGATGTATGTGAAATATAAACATATTTAACATCAGCTGCAGCTTGGCTTCCTCCTCCTCCTCCCTTGCCCTCTGACCCACTGTGCAGCTCCATTGCCAGGTCCCCACAAATAGCAATCCTTTAAACCACTGCACTTGCTTTGCCATCGGGAGACAACTATGAAAGAAAGAGCCCTGGGAAACAGGACACCTAGCTTCTATTCTAAGCTGATCTACTCATAAACTCCTTAAAAGTTGAACAGTATTTCACGTTAGCAGTTTTTGTACTTAATGTTCTTTCCAGCAGAAGGGGCATTAGACTGTTCTGCCTGCTATTGAGAGGTTAGTTGTAATGTGTTTTGAGCTCCTTGCAAATCAAGTTATGCACTGTAATTACAAAGGATGCCTATAAATAGTACTATAAACATTACTCTAAGACATTCAGTATTTCTACAATTACATTTGCAGGTGATAGCTTGTAAATGCTTAGTGGTGACAGCTACAGCAAAGATCTAGTTTAGAGAAAACTGTTTATATTATACTTAAATGCAGTTCAGAAAATGGAAGTGCTATCTATATACAATAATAATTTTTTAAAAAATAATTTTTTAAAAGTTAGCATTATTGGGGGCAGCTAGGTGGTGCAGTGGATAAAGCACCGGCCCTGGATTCAGGAGTACCTGAGTTCAAATTCGGCCTCAGACACTTGACACTTACTAGCTGTGTAGCCCTGGGCAAGTCACTTAACCCCCATTGTCCCGCAAAAAAAAAAAAAAAAGTTAGCATTAAGGGACATTCATAAAGCCCTGATGCTATTTACACCTATTAGAAGAACCCCCCCCCCAAAAAATTGAATCCATAATAAATTTTAATATAATATCATCCCACTACATCTCCCCATGTCTGAAACACACTCCTTTCTCACCTCTGCTTGTTGAAATCATTCCTTTTCTCCAAAGCCCAGCTTAGGTCACTAAATAAACATGCTTTTCTCAAACACTGTACTAGATACCAGCAGAAAAAAAAAAGATAGTCCCTGCCCTCAAAGTGCTAACACTCTAATGAGAGAAGAGGACATATAAAAGAAAGCTGAAAAAGGTTGGAAGTTGGGAAAAGATATTAGAACACAAGTGTGTTGTTAATCAAGAGTGGAGCCTGGAGAGGAACAAAGACATGACTGGCCTGAGTGTTTTCCTTAAAAGGGAGTTCCTGGGAAGAATTTTCTCTGATCTCCCACTCCCTCCCCTCTAACTGAAAGTGACTCCTAACTCCTCAAAATTTCTTTAAGCAGTTGGACTGAATCCCTCCTTTGCCCTTAATCAGACTCTTCGTTCCTCTCCAGGCTGTGCCTTGGACTTTCTTACTCTGGGGCCCCTCTCTCTGATCTGATGGCTCTTCCCAGATCCTTCATTTAAAAAGGGTACCCAAGCCAGCCATGCCTCAGGGATGCACTCCAAACTTCCTCTACCGTGCCCCCCACCTTGGTACCTTCCTTTCTTCCTCCTTGGCCCTCCTTTTCGGATTCTTTTTAAGTGTTCCCCTCCCCCCCAATTAGAATGTAAACCCTGTGAGGACAAAGACTATCTGTGGTTGTATGTATGATTGGCCCTTAGTAAGCACTTAATAAATGCTTGTGGGCTGAAGCTTTCCTAAACTATACTTATATTTATGTCTGTTACATTCCTTCTCTTAGACTGTATTGTGTTTTAAGACAGGATTTGTGCTATGTATAATCCTTGTATTCTAGTACAATGAACAATCCAATGCATTACTCATTTGATTGCATATCCTAATTTGGTCAACATCTATTCTTCATCCACTTTGCTTTGGTAGAAGGCTAAACTGGTGTGTGTGTGTGTGTGTGTGTGTGTGTGTGTGTGTGTGTGTGTGTAGTTACTTTGTATTTATTCTATTCTTTATATAATTATATTGTCCTTATTAGGAGTAGTGACTGTCATATTTATGGTAATTGTATTCCCAGTGTACAGTAGGCTCTTTAATAAATGTTTATTGATGTCATTGATGTATCCCAAGGCTTGTTACAATCAATCCAATGTCACAGGCAAACAGAAACATGTACAGAACTTCCCTGGAATAGATAATCCTTCTAGTTTTAATTCATGAGACATCATCCAGGACAGTAGAAAACATTTTAGATGAACATACATCTCCCTGCTTTATTCCTTCACTTGATATTCATACTCAGAAGACTGCTGAACCAACTTATTTTCTGTAGTAATATCTGAAACTACATCACATGTGGTCATGACATGCCTATGAACACAGTCTTAAAGTTGTATTTTGCTCTATTGAGTAAATGCTTTTTTGTAATCAATTGACACAACAGGCTCTGATATTCTTTATACTTATATTTGTTTAGGCAATTTAATTGAGTGATTTATGATGGTTTGTTCTACCGTGGAAAATAATTTGCAAAAGCCTCTCTGTCTGTTTCCTTGCTCTATTTTCATCAGAGATAATCTTCACTGCAAGCACAGATCATAAAGATTTTATCAAGGTATAACATAAGGTATATGGATTGCTAGCATTGGGATTTTAGGGCTAGAAAGAACTTTAAAAATCATGATGTTCCAACCACTTATTTTACTGAAGAAAAACTGAATCCTGCAGAGGTTAAGTGACCTGCCTCCCATCACATGGGTAGTAAGTGGTGATTCTGGGCTTTAGAACCAGGTCTATTGACTTCAAATATACTATTCTTTTCTCTACATCAAACTAGTGCTGTCCTTTCAGTTTCCCCCTTTCTGGGATGTTGTATCACTGTGATATTTTCCCTCTGGGGTGTGGGGAAGGTCCTTTCTTTGAGAAATATTGAGTGCTTTTAAAATTGGGTTCTTCCCAGCATGGATTTCTTCTTTCTGTAATCCTTAGTAAGAGAAATTCTACAAAGAATTTGGTGAGATCATCTAAAGCAAAACAGCAGACACTCTTGATACTTGATGATCAATCCAAAGGAGAGAAAAGGTGAGTATGGGGAAATATATATATATATATATATATATATATATATATATATATATATATAGGAAAGTATGGGTCAGGAAAAAAGAAATGCAGAAACCAAACACAAAGAGACTACACAGAAGCTTCATACTGTTATATCCTGAGAGCAGCTTAGTGGTGCAGTGGATAGAGCATTAGACTTGGAATCAGGAAGACCTGAATTTGAATTCTTTTCAGATGCTTACTAGCTGTGTTATCCTGGGCAAGTCACTTAACCTTTCCATGCCTCAATTTCTTCATCTATAAAATGGAGATACTAGCACATACCCTGAGAGGTTCTTGCAAGGATTAAATGAGTTAACAAATATTAAAAACTTTGAAAAGCTCAAAGCATCATATAAAGCCTAGCTATTATTCTTATTCTTATTATAGTTATTCCTTCCACATTGAAACTTTTCACCATTGAGGTTTTGATATATTGCGGGTTGCCATAAGAAATTAAATAGGAATTTTGGGGACTTTTGTGGAAGCTGCAGATGACAGGCAAAGGCCAGTAGATGACATGGAAAAAATGTATAAACTCAGAAATACATAAAATATATGTACAGTATTATATAATACCAAGACATTTTATCTTTTTATACCTAAGAATTTAGACTTCTTCTCTGGTACAAAGAGAGGGCCAAAATTTTTTACAGGGATTTTCCAGATTGCGGGAGCACCGTGCCCCAAACCCTTGTGATGTGGAAGGGATAAATGTACTTTCCTTCTTTCCCCATTCTAAAATGGGGACAATAATACCCACAATACCCATATTACAGGGTTGTTGTGTGACTCAAATGACACAATGTACGTATAAATGTCAGCTGTTCTTATTCAATATAATATAAACTGCTCCAAGTCAGGGACTATTTTTTTTTTAATCTTTGCATTCCCAATGCTTGGGATCAGAGTCTTACACATAATTGGTCTTTAATAAATGTTTGTTGAATCTATTTAAATTTTCTTTGTGGAGGGTGGCTATACCTAGAGCCGGTCTTATATATGAGCATAACTCAATCAGTTGAATACATGTAAATATCATTGGCTTCTGGCATAGATAGGGTCCTCCATAATCTCTGGGTTTTTTTTTTTACTTTTCACTGAGGGAGCAAGCAGATCAAACTCTCTCTGCTCTTGAGCTACAACCAGGAGGTTGCTCTTATTCCCCTAATGCCCTTTGTTTGGTATCATACTGTAGTGCTGGCACAAAGCTCAGAGCCCACAAGTGTGGGCTAGGTAGAGACACTAGAGTTCCTCCTTCTATGGTCTAATAGGGTCCTATATGACATATTTAACTAGAGCATCCAAAAGAACAATTGAGAACTGGAAGATGGATCCAGAGTAGCTTCAATCACCCAAATACTTTTGAGGTAAATTTAATAACTTGTAGAATGTGTCACATTCAGCTTTGTCATCACCTCTTTATGCTGGAGGGAGACAAGCTATTTTCCACAATCAAACCTTGTAATCTGGACCTTGGATAAACATGTCAGTGGAGGGAAGGGTGAGGAGGTTAATGTAACAACCAAAGAGGTATACCTTTCCCTCAGCCCACCCATGTCACCCCAGCTGACCCATCATAATTTACCATCACACTTCATCACTTCCCCATCAACATCATGGCTCATTCATTCCTCCCTTTCTGGGCTATGCACACAGAACATCCCTATCATTATCTGGTACTTCAGCTTTGCATAATATGAGAAAGAGAATTCTCTTTCTATCCCAAATTCCCTTTCAACAGACCTAGTCCAGGAAAATAGGGAAGATCTGAGGTGGAAACGGGGCAGATAATGTAAAATAATAGCATCCAGAAAGCCCTAGAAACTCAAATGAAAGACATCCAAGCTAAAATAAACACAGTTTCTTGTCTTTTAAATCCTAGCTATTTGATACATTGCCAGAATGTAATAAGCTAAACACTCACCCTTGTTATTGCTGAAGTTAAGCTTTCTGTTTTTGAAAAGAAAAAAAAAATCACTTATGAGAAAAGATGAACTCTCTTTTAAGATCATTTATAGCAAATACTTGAGAGGACTCAATTCACAAGAAGGTCAGGAGGAAGGCATATGAGAAGCAGTCACTGGGAGCTATGGATTGTGCCTTCACTATAACTACAGATCTTATTTTGTCATTTGTACAGCCAAGGAGATGGGGTTTCAGTGAGATGACATGCCTTGCTCTTTCTTTTTGTTTAATGAAGGAGTTGATCTTGCATATAGAAAACTTGCCTCAGAGTCAGGAAGATGTGGGTTTGAGTCTGACCTCCTTCACTTATTGAACATTAGATGCTTCTGACACTTACTAGCTGAATGACCCTAGGTAAGTCGAAGTGCCCCTTGGTAATCATTTGCAGAACAATCTCAATACTTGCGTTGGTAGTGGGGTGTTTCCTCATTGGATTTTTAGTGAAATATTAATTTATTAATATTAATTAATTAACAAGATTTTAATTAATAAATTAATGAAATCACACAGCTGAACCAAAACAACAACAACAAAAACCCACCATGAGTATGGGGGCTTATTCCTGGTCTCCTGATTCAAAATCCAATATTTTTGCACTGCAACCAAATCTATAACTAGCCTGGGGCAAATGGGATTTTCTTTCAGGGTCCTACATTGTTGGCCATTGGGCTATAAGTACATACAAGAAAATGCACAGAATTACAAAGGGAACTCAGAGTTAGTGAAAATAAAGATGAATTTTTTATCATGCAAGTACATGGACCCTTTGAAATCTATCCTTGTATCCCTTAGAGGAATTCTCTTGAAGGAGAGAATACCTGAGCTGATTGACAATGCTTGTCATACCATATGAATACTGTAGACATTTAGAGAGGAGGGGGCCCTTGTACTCCTCATAGGCAAATCCTGTAGCCTTGAAGCAAACGAGAGATATTTCCCTGAACACCTATATGACTCAATAAACAAGAGTGTCTCCATCACTGAGACAAAGGCCAATGACCAGCCCTGGATGAAGGGACATTTGTGGGCCTGACACACTGTGAGGCTCCCAAAGCTCAGTAGGGGCCCAGCAATACATAGCATCATGGGGCTACTTGGTGAATGCCATGATGTCTAGATAGATGTTCATAATTTTGAGACCAAACATTTGATGTGTGACATTTTTCCAAGGGGTTACATCCATCCTTCCACATAAGACCCATCTCAAGGTCAGAGAATCTCTTTTTTGTCATGGATTCCTTTGGCAGTCGGGTAAAGAGTATGATCCCTTCTCAGAACTAAGTTTTTAAATAATTAAAGAAAATGCTAAATTTCACTTAGAGGCTTAATAACAATATGGTTGTACATTTTTTCACATCAAATTTCATGGGGTCAGTCAATAAACATTTATTAAACTCCATACTATGTGCTAGGCACTATGTAAAGCACTAGAGATAAACAAAAATAATATAGTCCCTGCCCTCAAGTTGTTCATCCCTGAAATCTAATCATGGACCCCAGACTAAGAACTCCTATGTTACAGTGATAAGTTATGTTAGAAAAAGAAGGCATGGGGGCAGTTAGGTGGCACCATAGATAGAGCACTGGCCCTGGAGTCAGGAGGACATAAGTTCAAATCCGACCTCAGATACTTGACTTAGTAGCTCTGTGACCCTAGGCAAGTCACTTAACCCCAATTGCCTCAAAACAAAGGAAAGAGGGCGTCAACTTCCCTCTATATGACTCAATGCCATAACTAAACTGTCATTGATGCCAGGTCACAATGAAAAAAACAAAACAAAACAAAACAAAACCACAAGTATTTGTAGAATCAGGCATTGGGGGAAGTTCAGAAACAGCTGCATCTTTCTACCCAGGTTTTTTTTTTCTTTCTATTCTGTAATATCTGCTCCCAAACAATAATTCTGAGCAGACCTTGTAATGAGAAGTTATAGGCCAGGGTAATGGTTACTAAGGATTCAGGACATTTTAAAACATTTTCAAAACCTGACGGAAGCACCCCGTCTGCTCTAAAACGATGAGGTCCTCTTTTTATCCTCTCTAACCCTGTGTCAGTTATCATCTCACTGAGAGAGCTTTGAACTTTCTTGCAGTGGGCACGTGGCCCATCCATCATGCCTCTCTCCTGTTTGGCTCTCTGCCAACCAGAGACAGCACAGGGACAAAATGGGCTTTTTCCTTGAAAATATATGCTCTTACCTTGTGTTCTGCTGTAGCTCGTGGGTCATGCTCTGAGATCCCTTTTCTGTGAGTGTCAAGGCTTAATGAAAACACTTGATTGGGCACATCTGTAACTGCTCAGCTTTCAGCTCCAATTAAAGGGTGAACTTACCTTTATGAAGGGTTGATGGAGGGTGAGAGAGAAAGAAAGCAATAACTGAATTTGTACTCTGAATTTCCTAGACTGGGTTATCTTGTCCCCTTTTTGATAAACAATGTCCTTAAGACCACAATGTAGACTTAGGAATAGAATCATCAAATCTGACATTCATAAACTAATAAGCTTGCTCAGCTCAATCCCCTCACCCCAGATTCAAAGCAAACAAACAAGAAAAAAAAGGGAAGGCTAAAGCCAACATTAAAAGTTAGATTAATGATTGAAAAAAAGGAAAAAGAAAGAAGGGTAATCAGTCATTTTCCTTTTGGAGATTTCTCTAAGAATTGTACCTAATGTGATTATGTGCATATTTTCCTATTAATAATCATAATACTTTGCAAAGGACTTTATAAAGTCCAACCCTGTGATCATGCTGACAGAGACCCCAAGCACACCGGCACTAGAGGAATTTACCCCACAGCTTCTCAATCAGCTACAGCACCAGTGTCTTCTGGAACTGCGCATGTGGTCGGGTGAGAGGGCGGAATGACTGGCTGGGGGGGGAGGGGAGGAAAGTGCAGAGGTATCAGCAGGACCTAGGGAAGAATTTGGCTGTACCACCCCAGCAGGGAACCAGGAAGAAATCCTGAGGGGCTGGAGGCCCAGGTTGGGGAGGGGCACAGGCTTGTGTAAGCTAAAAACCACCACAGTGCTCTGATGGCTGATTAACTAGCAAGTTGGATTAAGGTTATCTTTGGACCAGAGAGCAGGCCAGGCGAGAGAAAGACCTGCCCTCCCTCAAACCAAAACACCTGGGACCCTCTAAAGCTGAGAACAGTAGTGTAGCTGAGAATCAGGGCCCTCCAGTGGGGAGTTTAAAGTCAAGTAAAAGAGGGGCAAGCAACGAAAGTTCACAATTATAGAAAGTTTCTTCAGCAACAAGGAAGATCAAGGTGCACCCTCAGAAGAGGAAATCAACCACAGGGCCCCTACATCCAAAGCTTCCAAGAAAAATATGAACTGGTCTCAGGCCATGGAAGCTCTGAAAAGAGACTTCGAAGAATAAGTAGGAGAGACAGAAAGAAGATGTAGAGAGAGGGAGGAAAGATTGGAAAGAGAAATGAGAGCAATACAGGAGAGTCATGAGAAAAATGTCAACAGTTTGAAAAGTCAAATGGAAAAAGAGATTTAAAAAAACCTGTCTGATGAAAATAATTGCCTAAGGATTAGGATTGAACAAATGGAAGCTAGTGACATGAGAAACCAAGACACGGCAAAGCAAATACAACTGAATGAAAAAATAGAGGGCAATATGAAATATCTCCTTGGAAAAACAGCTGACCTGGAAAATAAATCCAAGAGAAATAATTTGAAAATCATTGGACTACCTGAAAACCATGACCCAAACAAGAGCTTAGACAGCATCCTCCAAGAGATTGTGAGGGAAAATTGCCCTGATATTCTAGAAGCAGAGGCTAAAATAGAAATTGAAAGAATCTACCCATCACCTCCTGAAAGAGATCCCAAAAGGAAAACCTCCAGGAATATTATAGCCAAATTCCAGAACTCCCAGGTCAAGAATAAAATATTGCAAGCAGCTAGAAAAAAGGAATACAAATACTGTGGAGCTCCAATAAGGATAAAGAAAGATCTAGCAGCATCTACATTAAAGGCCCAGAGGGCAGGGAATATGATATTCCTGAGGGAAGAAAAGGAACTGGGACTACAGACAAAAATCATATACCCAACAAAACTGCATATAATCTTTCAGAGGAAAAAATGGGACTTCAATGAAAAAGAGGACTTTCAGGTATTTGTGATGAAAAGATCTGAACTGAATAGAAAATTTGACTTTCAAATACAAGACCCTGGAGAATCATAAAAAGGTAAATAGGAAAAAGAAATCATGAGGGACATTAAAAGGTTAAACTGTTTACATTCATACATGAGAAAATAATACTTCTAACTCATAAGAACTTTTTCAGTAAGAAATATACAGAGGACACAGGTCTGAACTGAATATGAAAGGATGGTATTTGTAAAGCATTTATTTTGTGTATCCTTGTTCTTTGTGGAGCAAACAGGGTGGGTTGTCTAGTATCTGGGATTGGATTTGGGCTCTGGGCCTCCTGGGCCCAGGGCTGGTGCTTTTTCCACTATGCCACCTAGCTAACCCATGATGACATCTTTAAAATAGGGTTGAGGGGTAGGAGGAATAGATTGGGGGAGGGGAAAGGGGAAAGGTGGAATGGGGAATAGCTCACATGAAGGAAACAAGAAAAAAGCCTATGGAGGGGAGGGGAGAGGGGGAAGGAGAGGGGGAGGGAGGGAACTTCACTATCATCAGAATTGGCTCAAAGAAGGAATAACATACATACTCAAGTGAGTATAGTAATATATTTTTGCCCTGAGGAAAAGTGGAAGGGGAAGGAGATGGGGGTGGGGAGAAGAGGGGAAGGAGGGAAGGGAAGTTTGGGGGAGGGAGCTGTAAAAAGCAAAACACTTTCAAGGAAGGTGAAGATGTTCTGCATAACACCACATGTATGACATATATTGAATTGATTGATTTCATAGGGAGAGTTGAGGAGGGAAGGAGGAAGAAAAATTTAGAAAACAGAATTAGCTTAAAGGCCTTAACCTCTTCAGAGTGGGCTCAAGGAGGGAATAACACACACACCCAATTGGGAAGAGTAATCTATTTAACACTACAGGAAAGTAGGAGGGGAAGAGGATAAGGAGGGAAGGGAGAATGAAGGGAGGGCAAAGCGGGGGAGGGGGCAGTTAGTAGCAAAACACTTTTGAGGAGGAATAGGGCAAAATAAGATAGACAATAGAGTAAATATCATTGGAAGGGAATGGGATAGAGGGAAACAGTTATGATGATTGACTAGAATGTTAAAACATATGGTACCTACTCTGCTGGGCTATTGTGAAGAAAATTCTCTGTCAAGTTCAAGGTACTATATAAAAATTATAATGAACAGGATGCTATCAGAAAAACCTGGAAAGACCCACATGAACTGAAACAGAGAGAAATGCATTGTATACAAAATAATAGCATTAGTGTATGATGATCTGCTGGGAAGCATGGCAATGATCCAATAAAACTCTGAAGAATTTATGAACATTGCAGTCCATATACAGAGAAAGAACTGATGGTATCTGAAAACAGACTGAAACACATTTTTTTGACAATTCCTTAATCTGAAGGTTTTTTTATCTGTTTTCTCACACAACCTAGCTAATGTAGAGTTGTTTTCCATGACTACTCATGTATAATTGATATTGAATTGTTTGAGTTCTTGGGGTGGGGGTGGGAAGGGAGGGAGGAAGAGAAGTTGGAACACAAAGATTTTAAAAATGTTGATGTCAAAATTTGCTTTTACATGTAATTTGGAAAATAAAATTCTAAAAAAAACTTAATTTAGGTTAACAGTATTTTCCTTTAAAATAAAATACCTTCTTACAAGATGAAACTTATCAGTCATTCTGTTGAGTTTTTACACCATTATTTTTCTTTATTTTAAATTTTGTGTGTGTGTGGCAATGAGGGTTAAGTGACTTGCCCAGGGTCACACAGCTAGAGACATTCCGTTTTAATGTGTTAACAAGTATAAATTATTTTAATCAAACAATCTCTTAACAATTGGCCAAGACATTACAGCAAGGTAACTGGAATGGAGGAGAAAGAGGAGTGGATCATTTTAAATTGTGGCACACTGGGGAGAGAAGGCAAGCCTGAGGAAGCATTTTAGCAGAGAGGTTTGTACAGCCAGAGGGAAGCATGAGGACATTCGGTCTGTGGGAGAACAATGGAAAGCCCAAGAAGGGGCAGAGACAAGGGAATGAGAAGACTCCAAAGACAAACCTTGTGTAGTAGAAAAATAACAAATCATATCAGTTTCACTGAAATCAAAATCTGACCCTGTGAGTCCCTGTCTCTGTCTCTCTCTGTCTCTCTAGCTCTCCCATAAGGACCCTCTAGCTAAGGGAAACCTTTCAGTCATTTATATCTTAGTATAAAATGACTGGGGAATATAAGCACCTAGTTAATCTTTTGGCCTTAGTCCTCCTGTGGCAGTCTTCACTCCCCTATCAAGTCCCAGAAGGCTTCCCTCCCAAGTCCTTTGTTGGAGCTCAGCTATTTACCTCTTGATATAAGACTACACAGCCTCCATCTTCTCCCTGGCCCAGGAATCTGGAGCCTGAGCCCTAAATGCCTAGTATCTCCTAGAGATCTGTCCAGTTTTAGAAAATCCTTCTGGGGTTCTTGATGTTGAAGACCAGTCCTCTGACTCTTGGGTCTCCGTTTTAGGCTTTGGAACCTGTATATATGGGAGGGGGTATCTGTAGTCTTAGTTCCTAGCCATGCTTGACTTGAGGTTGTGGCTTGATAAGTGCTTGATGTTTGATGCATTGATTGATTGATTAATTGATTGAAAGGTATGAAGCATTATTTGTTTTTAGAACTCAGTTCTTTCTAAGCCTTACCTGTACTACCTGCCACCCTTCTCCTGGGGCTAGAACCTCTTGCCCTTTGATCTGTCATGAGTGAAAAAAGAGCTGGCCACTATAAGTTACATGGTCACCATTCAGTATTCACATATGACTTTCAGCCTTCTCTTCTCAAGAGATAGTGTCCAGGTCCCAACACCAAAAACTATGGCTATGGTACAGTGGAAAGAGCATTGGATTTGTGGTCAGAGGTATGTATTATTTTAATATATTTTATGTTTAATAAATACTTGCTGACAATTAATAAAATAAGAATTGATATAAAAGCATTACTATATTCAGAGAATTTTTTTTGTCTTTCAATAGATACCAGATAGTACCACTACTGTCACATGAGAGGTCTTTGCAAGGTTTTTTTTTTTTTTTTTGGCTTGTTTGTTTTTTGTGTGGCAACGAGGGTTAAGTGATTTACCCAGGGTCACACAGCTAGTAAGTGTCAAGTGTCTGAGGCTGGACTTAAACTCAGGTCCTCCAGAATCCAGGACCAGTGCTTTATCCACTTCACCACCTAGCTGCCCCCTATGTAAGCTTTTGAAAATCCATTCCACTTTAGTCTCAGGAGCAAGAAAGAGACTCTCTTTGACTTCTCTGAAAAAAGAATTCTTCTGAACACCTTCCCCTATAGTAATTACTATACCTCACCCCTTCTTCTCTGGAGTCTCAGGGAAACTGCTGCTAGATTAGAATTATTCTAATTGGGGGCAGCTAGGTGGCCCTGGAATCAGGAGTACCTGAGTTCAAATCTACCCTCAGACACTTAACACTTATTAGCTGTGTGACCCTGGGCAAGTCACTTAACCCCAATTGCCTCACTTAAAAAAAAAAAAGAATTATTCTAATTGGCTGAAGGCCTCAGCTCTCCTACTC
This sequence comes from Dromiciops gliroides, assembly GCF_019393635.1. Taxonomy (NCBI): domain Eukaryota; kingdom Metazoa; phylum Chordata; class Mammalia; order Microbiotheria; family Microbiotheriidae; genus Dromiciops; species Dromiciops gliroides. The sequence goes on along the minus strand of NC_057865.1, from coordinate 55,844,959 downwards.
TGATGGAAACATAGGCTTCTCTAACACAAGAAGTGCAAATCATTTGTGCTGTTTATATATACAAATTCACATGCACCAACAAAAGTATAGGATCAAGGCATTCTCTAAACAATGTCTTACAACTGATAAATAAACTCTGAAACTCAGATTATCTGGAAGTCAGACTCTAGACAAATCTCAGTCATTTCTGGGAATATCTAGCCCCCAAGTAAATTTTAAAAAACAAACAAAAAAACTTCTGAAAGGCAAATGGATGACTCAAAACCCAGTAGGGAAGGAAAAGACTCCCTTGGCCTTTCATGCTAAGCAATTGTGTGTAAAATAAGGTAGCAATCAGAGACTAGGAGCAAAGTCATATTGTACTATTATGAAGGGAGAGCAAAAGGCTAACAGAATGGGAAGAAGACAAAAGTGTGTTCAGTGCAGTGTGACTAAGGAATCAGGTAAGTAGCCAATAACATTTTTTTTTTTTAGGCAATGGGGGTTAAATGACTTGCTCATGGTCACACAGCTAGTAAGTGTCAAGTGTCTGAGGCCGGACTTTAACTCAGGTACTCCTGACTCCAGGGCCCGTGCTTTTTAACCACTGCGCCATCTAGCTGCCCCCAGTCAATAACATTTTAAAAGAAGTCTGTCAACAATGTTTAAAATGTTCTGTAGCTTCATTAAGATGTACCCCTTTATTGAGAAATTTTACTTTCCTTGTTTGCCAATGATTACAAAAATGAAACATTTTTCCTTTGATTAGTCAACAAATTCATTGATATGGCCTCTTCCACAAGATTGTATGTTCCCTGAGGGTTGCAATGTTCCACACTTCCCCAAATCAATTGACTCTCCATAACTATTCGATTTATTGTGTCATACAACAATGATGTCTGTGAGTATTTAGGGTAAGGATGAGGGCAGATATTGGAGAAAGCAAATAATTATAAAAAATTAGGGTTAGGGATCGCCCTATTTGGGGTTTTCTTGGCAGATACTTGAGTAGTTTGCCATTCCTTTTTCCAACTCGTTTTACAGATGAGGAAAATAAGGTAACAAGGGTTAAGTGACTTGCCCAGGGTCACACAGCTAGAAAGTGTCTGAGGTTGGATTTGAACTTGGGAAGATGAGTCTTCCTGATTCCAGGTCCAGAACATTATCCACTGCACCACCAGAACAGTGATAATCAATGGCACTGGACATCATATAACTGGTAGTGATAGAAGAATTATGGTGTTCTCAGAACCTCCTACTTTGAATACAATTAGGAGCCAACAAACCATTGAAGGTGACTATTCTATTAAGGGAAAGAGGATGAAAGATAAACCATGCAATTAGGAAAACTTAGTCATCAAAAATTTTGGAACACATAATTGAGAGTAGGAGTCAAAGCTGAGGAACAGCAGGGGGGAAACTTTTAGTAAAGTTACCAAAGTGTCACTTACTCACTACATTCCTTACAAGCTTGGTGAAATTTTCATTAAACAAAAGACTGTACAAATGGTATCAAACAATTGACTCATGGCCTTTTGTGATTTCCTCTTAGCTAACACATGGCTGTTAAGTGGTTTTGGTGCTGAAGAGTTTTTGAATAACCACAATATGGAAAGTATCTTCTACAAGGGATAATTCTCTCAAATTATCATTAGATTCAAGGCAGCTAGGTGGCGCAGTGGATAGAGCACCGGCCCTGGAGTCAGGAGTACATGGGTTCAAATCTGGCCTCAGACACTTTACACTTACTAGCTGTGTTACCCTGGGCAAGTCACTTAACCCCAATTGCCTCACTAAAAAAAATACCATTAGATTCAAGAAGTAGTTGAACTTCAAAAATTATTTTAATATCTTTTTAGAGGTCCTTTCCTACAGCTTCCTCAACTTACTTTATTTGGTAGTTATCGCCAGAAGCCTAGTCATTCAGAGACCCTGTGGCACTGATAACTTACAGTCTGCTAAGTAATTTTTAAAAATTCAAGAGAAGGATATCACTCTCCTTAGTAACAAACACTACATTGCTTGAGCAATCTTACTGCCCAGATCTACCTGTCACATGATTTCAATCTCTCTTATTTTTGCACAATTCATCCAGTCACTTACTTCAGAGAATCACAGAGTTAGGAACAATCTCAAAACCCATTAAGTCCAAGCTATACCTGAAAATGAATCACCTTTTGTTGCTATTGTTTTTCTGCCTTCGTTTTTTTGTTTTTGGCAGGGCAATGGGGGTTAAGTGGCTTGCCCAAGGTCACACAGCTAGTAAGTGTCAAGTGTCTGAGACCGGATTTGAACTCAGGTCTTCCTGAATCCAGGACCAGTGCTTTATCCACTGATCCACCTAAGCTGCCCCACCCCCACCTTCATTTTTGAAGAGGAACAATGACCTCACAGTGTTGGAGGGAGGGTATAGTGTGTTTGGCTATGGTTAATCAATTCAACATGAGTTCAGAAGGCTCTACCACAGGTTGGGCACAAGGTTAGAACATTTGGAATGGAAATATCTTTGGATTTGTGCAGCTCACGTTTACTTTGTGCTGGTACCATTCTGCTTTGCTCATAGACTACAATGCCTCCTTGCATGTGGGTATGCCATGCTGGGCAGTCCTCTGACAGTCTCTTCTCACAATTAATATTAAAGTTCCCCAGAGAGACCTTGAAAGTGTCCTTGTATCCCTTCTTCTGGCCACCATTTGAGTGCTTGCCTTGTGCAAATTCTCCATAAAATAATTATTTAGGTAAGCACGCATTTGGCATTCAGGCTATGTGGCCAGCCCATTGGAGTTTCACTCTCTGCAGTAGAGTTTGAATACTTGGCATTTCAACTTGAGAAGGACCTCAGTGTCTGGCACCATATCTTTCCAAGTGATCTTCACAATCTTCCTAAGACAATTCAAATAGAAGTGAGTTTTCTGGCATGGCACTGGTAGACTGTCCAGGTTTCACAGGCATACAGCAATGAATGCAGTCAGCCCAGTGGCTGTATTTTTTCAAATCAGCAGGCAGGCTGATACCTCTTCTCGTTCTTTCTTTTAAAGTATCCCAGACCCTGAGTTAGCTCTGGCAATGTGTGCATCAACCTGAGCATCTATGTGGAAATCCCTGGAAAGTACACTGCCAATTTAAGTGAACTTATCCACACCATTCAAAATGTCTTCTACTGAGACCAGTGTTTTCACATATAGATGGTTGCACTGCTGGCTGGTGGAAAACCACTGTAGAATCAGGAGACCTCTGTAAAATCACCTCTATATCATAACCAACATGTGATCTTGCAGCCTTTCTATAAAAATTTCTAGTTAAGTTCCAAGATGACTAGTTTCATTTTGACATTGCACTGATGGTTAGGGAGTGTTCTTGCTACTTCTGCCCTCTGAAGCGAAGCAGAGTAAAGATAATTTTATTTTACTCTAGTAGAGAGCTTTTCCCCACCCCTCCTGGAAGCATTTTCTTCTCTAGACTAATTATCACCCCTTCCTTTAATTGATCCTCATATGGTATGATCTCCAGATACTTCACCATTCTAGTTTCCTTCCTCTACACATTCATCAGTTTATCCTAAAATGTAGCACCTAAAACTGAGTATAATGAGTTAATCGGTCAACAAACTTATCAAGGAATTTTTTATGTACTAAGTGGGCACTCTGCTAAGTTCTGAGGATGCAAAAAAATGAGAATTCAGTCTCAGCTCTCGAAAAGTTCATGAAGGAGATGACATAAAACACAAGATACATACAAAGCAGTTGGAAGATAATGTCATGGAGAAAGCCCTGGCAGCTGGGGAAACCAGGAAAGGGTTCATTCTCCAAACCTGTACTCATTTTGGCAGGTAAGGCAACCAGAGGATCACTACCTGCAGGGTGGGCCAAAAGTCACAAAGGGGTCTGATGTTTTAATAACTTTTTGAAAATTTTATTTATTTCATATATACATATATATATTTCCTATATATACTGCATATAATGCTATGGTATTGTAAATTAAAAACAAAAAAATAAAGGCATTATTAAATATTGGACCCCTTCATGACTTTTGGCCAACCCTATATTTTCCCCTTGTGGTTCAGTGGATAATTCTGAGAAGCTGGAATTTCTAGTATTGTTATTTATGAGTCTCCACTGGTATTCTTTTCATTGGTTATCAGAAAAAGTTAATTACTTTTTAGAAAAGGTATTTACTAAGCAGAGATAGCAAGGACAATTGTTAAAAGAAAAGTATTCCCCTAAATGGAGGGACACACATTGCATACGAAATTCCCAGAAAGAGTGGCCCTCCAATTTAGAGAGCATATATGATCAAAGAGTAAATGCACAGTTCCTAGTAACTGGGAATTCTTTTTTTGTTTTTTTCTTTATGGAATTCTTATCAAGTTCCCCTTAGGTGTAGTTCTCTTCTGGGTTTGAAGAGCTCATGTCTTTTTAGAGTCCTGAAGCTGCTTTTCCTTAGTGTATCTAGTTTGTTAATGGTATCTGAGCTGTTCTCTGTGCTTCCCCTTGATTTTGATGCAGATATTGCCATGAACCACTACTACTAGCTCTGGTAGACACTGCTGCTAAAGTAGATGGTAACTCCAGATATTCCAACATTTCAAAATTTTCAAGGTTGTTACCTAATCAGTGGGTTTGGAGAGGAAAGAGAAGAGGGATAGAGAAGAGAAAAGAGAGGATAGAAGGGGGAGAAAGGAGAAAGAGGGAGGTCTTCTACCATGGCAATTTTCTTTCTGAAGTCCTTCACCACCTGATTTTTCTACCATTTGACTCACTTACTACTGGGATTTGTGATTCCAGATTGGCTTGTTTTGTAATATAATCATCCCAGAGGTAATTATTTATTGGCTTTGGCCAGTCAAAAATATTTCCTATGTTGTTTTATCTAAATTCATCCAAGGACCTAAAGCCCCTCTCATCTTTTCAAATTGACTAAGGACTTATATAAATCTAGTTTACTTTTGATAAATTGATTCAATCAAGCTGTCTGGACCTTCTGTGATTATATTAGCAGTAATGTGATCAAGGTAAAGTTGGGCAAGACTTATCAATTTCCTTGTTCTGAACACCATGGATCCTTTAGTGCAATATGAAAAATAGCTTTCTAAATTGGCATAATATGCTATTGATTCCTTTTGAACTCGAAGCCCATTAACTTTCAGCCCTTCCCAGATCTTTTCCCAGATGAACTACAATCTATCCCCACTTTCCATTCTTGTATATGACAAAGCTGACTCTTCAGACTCAAAGGTAAGACTTCATATTTCACCCCATTTGGATCTCATCCTTTTAGAAGTAGTTCGGCATTCTAGTCTGAAATATAATGATGTAATATTCAGAAAGATAATCTGAAAAAATTTCGAATCTCTCTTAGTTTTGTACTATTTTCAAATTTGAAAAGCATGACATCTATGCCTTTGTCTAATTCACTGATAAAAACAGGCAAGCACCCATCCCTGGGCCATTCCATCAGCGAACCTTTCCCAAGTTAATCTGGGGAAGCCATTAAAGACAACATGTTGGATCTGGCCACTCAACTGGCTTTAATCCACCTAACTGCATTACTATCCTTCCTATCTTCAGGAATAGCATAAGAGATTTTGAGAAATGCTCTGCTAAAACCCAGGTAAATGATACTTATAGCACTCCACTGATCTACTTGCTTAAATCTAGTTAAAAAGGAAAATGAGGTTAGCCTAGCTTGGTCTGTTCATGATATTCATGCTGGGTTTCGTGATTATTGATTCCTTTTTAAATGTTCATTCACCATTCTTTTAATAATACATTCAAGGATTTGGGGCGCACAATAAAGCCAAGCTCACTGGGCTATTGTTAAGAGTCCACTTTCCTCATTTCTTTTGAAAATCAGAATAGTATTTACCCCTTTGCAAATTTTATAATATTTCCCCATTTCCCACTACCATTTACTGACTTAAGATGGGGGTTCAGCAATCACATCTACAATCTGTATCAGAACTTCAGGATATTGTTGACCTGGTGACTTGAACTCATGAAGGGATGCTAGGTCTGCACCTACTATCTATCTGTTTAGCCTAGAATTCAATTCCATATTCATCATTTTTATTGTGTCCTTTCTAGTCCAAAGATCAAGCGCATTGTTAATGGTAGAGAAAACCAAACCATAGTAAAAGTTGAGTAGGATCATAGATTTAAAGTTGGAAGTAATCTTAAAGGTTATTTAGTTCACCTTCCTAATTTTATCAGTGAGAAAATGGAAATCCAGAAAGGTTAAGTGACTTCCCCAATATTACACAGAGAATAAGTGGCAGAGCCAAGAGTTAAACCTATTTTTTCTTGTCTTTGGCATTTTTTAAATCAGCCTCAGTTCTTTCTTTACTTTGTTACTCATGACACCATTAGTATAGGATTCTACGACATTTTTTCATTCCTTTCTCATTGCCTGACATCATTTGCATCTTCTGTATATGACTTTTTTTGAAATCTAAGTTGGTCATTGAGTTTATTCTACATTTACATTTGACTTTTTTAAAACTTTTTATGGGCAGCTAGTTGGGCACCATAGTGGATAAAGTGTCAGGCCTCAAGTCAGGAAGACTCATCTTCCTGTGTTCAAATCTGGCCTCAGATATTTACTAGATGTATGACCCTAGACAAATCACTTAACCCTGTTTGACTCAGTTTCCTCATGTGTAAAATGAACTAGAGAAGGAAATGCTAATCTACTCCAGTCTGCCAAGAAAACCATAAATGAGGTCATGAAGAGTTGGACATGACTGAAATGACTGAACAACAACATCATATACATAAGTATGTTTCTGACTACCAAATTTGACACATGCCATATCTAAGCCTGTGTAATAACAAGATTCTACTGCCTCTAAGTCTTTAAGCCATATTTAACAGAAATCACTAGAATAGATATGTATTTACCCAATAGGGAGAGGGCACAATGTAATGGAAATAGCCATAAGACTCAGTAGGAGAACATTTCTATTCTCATTCTTGCTCTGCTACTAACCATTTGTGTGACCTTGACTAATTCAATTCACCTCCTTGGTCTCCTGACCTGCAAAATGAGCAGATTGTACAAAATATCTAATATCTTTTCCAATGCTCAAACTCTGTGCTTCTATTTCTGATAGCTAGACATAAGAGATTTTGTAGAAAAGAACATATCAAATCAAGGGCACCAGCTATCAAGAGAAAAATCTATTCTGAAAATTCATGCATCAATGATAGAAACTAATCCGAACCAAGAGAAAATCAAAAGCCTTCAAAACGAGAGAGAAAAAGGACAATTCAGCATGGGAATTTTGAAAAGTAATTTAAAATAATTGCTATGTTCTATGCAAACAGGAATGACCAGGACAGTTGAAAAAAACAAAAAACAAGTGGTCGTTTACAGCCGTCATCACCTAGCAGATCCACCGACACAAACCACCCCTGATATTAATGGGAATTTTGCCATTTGCCTACATATTCAAGGCCACCAAACAAGACACCAAAATAATAAATAAATAAAAGCAAAAGAAATGATTGTGATACAAAAGAACCTTTCTTCTGGCAATAGCTGGGGCTCAGTCAAACTCATTCTGATTAAAGATAAACAAGCGCACTTTATTGTTGTACCCTGGTTTGATTTTTCTGCAGCATGAGGGCGTCTAGAACAGAATGGAAAATTGCACAGATTGCTTAAAAGACCAAAGCTGTTTTCCTTGAATAGGAAATAATGCAGTGTTGTTTCAGGCGACTCACGTAATTCACCAAGATTCAGCATGTGACTGACACTCATCTCAAGTAAAGGTATTTTTCTAAATGGTGAAAGAATTGCCTTATGATAAGTATGTTTGAAAAATACCAGTCAACTATTTAGGAACTTAGAATCCAAAGGTGGAACCAAGACAAGAGATTGGCAGACCCTAGGCAAGGTTTGAAGTAGGGTTCTCCTCCATTTGAAGATTTATCTTTCTGTGTGAGACTTTATTAGAGGGATTGAGTCTTCAGTGTAACACATGTGATATCTTGTTGTTCAGCTACTTTTCAGTTGTGTTCAACTCTTCATGACTCTATTTGGGGTTTTTTTGGCAAAGATACTGGAGAGGTTTGCCATTTCCTTCTCCAGCTCATTTTACAGATGAGGAAACTGAGACAAACAGAGTTAAGTGACTTGCCCAGAGTCACACAGATAGTTAAGTGTCTGAGGCTGGATTTGAACTCAAGGCTTCCTGACTCCAGACCTGGTGCTCTATCCACTGTGTCACGAAATCTTAAACTAGTAACTGACAAGATAGGCCTTTAAAATTTGTAATGTACTTTGCATACATTATCTCATTTGATCCTCACAGCAGCTCTGTAACCCTAATTTTGTGGATAAGGCTTAAAGGTCATACAATCACAGATCTAGAGTTATTAGGGACTATAGAGTCCATCTACTTAAACCACTTCAAATAACAGATGAGGAAACTGAGGCACATGGAAGTTAAGTTGGTGGATATAACTCTATGAAATGCCTACTATGTGTTGGGCACTGTAGTAAGTACTGGGATACACAGAAAGGTAAAAAATAGTCCCTGCTCTCAATGAGCTCACAATCTTGATTTGCTAAAGGTCTCAGGAATCATCAGCTACAAAGTTGCCATCCCAGGGTAGTTGTAACTTCAAGTTCAATTCTGCCTATCTTTAGTTTCCAAAGTCAAGAATCTAGGAGAGTAAGTATATGAGGCTTAATTTGAACTCAGGTCTTCCTTACACTAGGCCTAATTAACAATCTATCCGCTGGATAACAGAACTGGACAGCAGAGATAACACTGACTCTGAATAGACTAATTTTATTCAGAAGTTTATTCAGTTAAAAATTTTTCACTGTTTTTGAAAAAGAAAAACTTTAATGATAACTTTTTTATCACATCCCTTTCTGTTTCTACCATTCCTTGCTTTCCTCTACTGTAACGATCTCATACATTTTTTTAGAATAGAAAAAATAAGTTTAGCAAAAGAAACATGTAATTGGCAAGCACCTACTATACTTCAAGCATGTATCTACTGAATCTGACATCACAATACTCCTCACCTTTGCAAAAAGAAAGTGGTATTTTCTTTTAAAAGATTGTTTTTGTTCTGAACTTAGAGACCAAAATAAAGAGCATTTCTATACACACAACAGAACACAAAAGAAGATACTTGATGAAACCACAGAACTCCATGTGATAGGGCTTGCTTCTTTTTAAATTATACAATAAATTTTACACATCACTTTCAGTTGTCTTGGTTATATTTCCTTTTAAATTTTCTTCTGTTCTCTTCAATGCATTAAAAAAAGTTTTAATAACTGTGTGGGAGTTGGGGGAGACATCCTTTTTGTACCCTCCTACCCCCAATTAAAAACAGAGAGAAAAAGGGAAAAACCTTGTAACAATACAATAAACAAATATAACAATACAACACAATACAAAAAATATCAATACAATAAAAGAATACAATAAACAAAGCGACCCCGCCTCCCAATAGACTACTATGTTTCAGGCACTGTGCTATGCAATGAGTTTACCAATAAGAAAAAGAAACAGTCCCTGCCCTGGAGGGGTTTGCAGTCTATTAGAAAACAACACACAAGACAACTGAAAAGGGACAGGGAAGGGGGAAAGAAAGCACTTGGCTCAGAACGCATAACGATAATGAGTTGAATCCAAAGAGTGCAGGTAATAGGAAGTGAAGCGTTCATTTGGTTTCTGAGACCTCTTTGGGGGGGCTTTGGTAGAACTTTCTGCTCCAGCCTTCCTGTTGAGGCAGAGGTTACTGAGACTTCTGATGAGGTGAAAGAACCAAAGCTGAAGGAATCTCTGTGATGATGATATGGCTATAGTCAAGCAAAACAAATGGCCACACAATGGCCATGTCCAAAAATGTTTGTCTCTTTCTGCATCTTTCAGTACCTTTCAGGAGATGGGTAACATGCTTCATCATAGGTCCTTGGGGGCGGTTAGGTGGCACAGTGGATAAAGCACCGGCCCCGGATTCAGGAGGACCTGAGTTCAAATCTGGCCTCAGACCCTTGACACTTACTAGCTGTGTGACCCTGGGCAAGTCACTTAACTCCCATTGCCCCGCAAAAAAAACCCCAAAAACCAAACCAAAACAAACAAACATCATAGGTCCTTGGAGGTCTTGGCTGGTCATTGCATTGCTCAGAGGTAAGTCTTTCAGATTTTTTCCTTCATATTGTTGCTATCCTTGTATAAACTATTCTCCTGGTTCTGCTTGTTTAATTTGGCATTGGTCCATACTACCCAGGATTCTCTAAAATAATCTTTCATTATTTCTTTTTTTTTTGGTGAGGCAATGGGGGTTAAGTGACTTGCCCAGGGTCACACAGCTAGTAAGTGTTAAGTGTCTGAGGCTGGATTTGAACTCAGGTCCTCCTGAGTCCAAGGCCAGTGCTCTATCCACTGAGCCACCTAGCTGCCCCTCATCATTTCTTTCAGTGATTATTCCCTTACATCCATGTGTTGTTATTTACTCAGCCATTCTCCAATAGTAAAAAGGCAATCTAAGACATCCCTTTAGGTTTTAGTTCTTTGCTTTTCTTCCCCCCACCCCCTTTAATATCCCTTTTATGACATGGAAGATTGTTTCATTTGTCACTATTTCCTCTTTATTCTTTTTGTAGGGCAATGAGAGTTAAGTGACTTGCCCAGGGTCACACAATTAGTAAGTGTCAAGTGTCTGAGGCTGGATTTGAACTCAGGTCCTCCTGAATCCATGATCAGTGTTTAATCCACTGTGCCACCTAGCTGCCCACTATTCCCTCTTTAAGTATTATCCTCCCTCTTAACCTACCTTACCCTATCCCTGCTTGTTTCTCTGTTGAGTTTGATGTTCAGGTGGTGAAGTTACTGAACTTGGTATAATATAGATAAATATCCAAGGTAGACTTAATTTGTCACTTTTTTATCGTTTGGTTATTTTTTTCCTTAAACATTATTCAGTAACTATATGTGAATTCTTATTGGAAAGTAACTTATGCAATGACTTTTTCCATCAAAAGGTTTCATAGTGAGAAATTATTATTCATTCTCTTCTCTCCTCTCCTCTTCTCTCCCTCTCTCTCCTCTCCTCTTCTCTCCCTCTCTCTCCTCTCCTCTCCTCTCCTCTCCTTCTCCTCTCCTCTCTCTCCTCTCCTCTCCTCTCCTCTCCTCTCCTCTCCTCTCCTCTCCTCTCCTCTCCTCTCCTCTCCTCTCCTCTCCTCTCCTCTCCTCTCCTCTCCTCTCCTCTCCTCTCCTCTCCTCTCCTCTTCTCTCTCTCTCTCTCTCTCTCTCTCTCTCTCTCTCGCCCCCCGTCCCCATTTCCCTTTCTGCATCCCTCCTTCTGCCATCAGTGATGACCTGGAGACATTTGAACTCTGGGTGAGTGAAAGACTTTGATACATAGTAAAAACATAATGGTTCCTGTAGAAAGACAGCATGCCCTTTTCAGATGTCAATGCTTTGGGGCAAAGTCAGGGTCACTACACAATTGTTACAGCTCTGTTCCCTTCTTACTACTGTCCATCCCAATCATATTTGATCTCTACTTTCCACTAATATTTACCAAGCTACTTCCCACCTTCAAATGTCTGCTAGACAACTATTTTCTCTGGTGCCTTCCTAGGAACACCATCCTATTTGTCAAAAATTCATTTAAAAAAGTAGTCTCAGACACTTGACACTTTACTAGCTGTGTGACCCTGGGCAAGTCACTTAACCCTCATTGCCCTGCAAAAAAAAAAAAAAAGATTCATTAAAAGGGTAACTGACAAGTCATTCACTAGCTGGTGTTACTTTCCCGATTTCCCCCCACTGTTACCCTTTGAGCTTTTAATTGTCTGTCATACAGTGAGTCAATAACTATTGATTGATCTACAAGCCACAGGACTGATTAAGCACTGGCATGGATACAAAGATGAATAAGAGCTGATTCCTGGCCTCAAGGAGTCTACAATCTAACATGAGACTTGCAAACAAATAATAGCACTAATGAACATTCCAAGACAGTGGTATCAAACTCAAATAGAAACTGGTAGCATATTACTTTAGAAAACCACAAACTAACATTATTTTTTATTAATTTTGTTCAAGATCTCCCAATCACATTTTAATGTATTTCAGGCTGCAAGCTGGTGAATTCAGAGTTCAACATCACTGGTCTAAGACAGATGCCACATAACCAATATAAACAAAAAAAAAAAAATCAAGGGAGTTCTGAGAAGAGGGAAATCACTATTGATTATGTTGATCAGGAGAAGCTCTCTTGGGGAGGTAATGTTTGAACTAAGCCTTGAAAGACAGATCAGGTCTTGATTGGAAAAGATCATGGGGGATGAGAAGGGGAGATCATTTCAGGCACCCAGCCTGGCATGGACAAAGGCTCAGAGGCTTGAAAGCAGAAAGAGTGTTTGGGGAATGATAAGAACAAGAATATAGAGAGAAGAATAGCAGAAGATAAGGCTGGAAAGTGTGGTTGGGGTGATTGTAAAAGGTCTTGAAAACCAAGCTAAAGAAGCTGAATTTTGTTCTGTAGGCAGTGGTTAGTCACTAGAAGTTTTTGAGTAGGGATGATGGGGGAATGAGTCATGACATGACCAAAGCAATGCTTTACAAAAATTCATCTGTTGGCCCTGGATAAGTATGAATTTGAATCCTAATGACTGATGGTTCACAGACCTGTGAAGTAAATACTCCAGGTGTTATTTATCCCCATTTTCCAGATGAGGAAACTGAGGAAGAGAAGGGTTGGTGACTTGATCAGGGGCTCATAAGTAGGATCTACATTGAGATTTAGAAAAAGATCACCTGACTCCAAGGCCAGGGCACCATCTTCTCTATCCATTTTGTCATGTTGCCTCTAAGAAGAGAAGGAGATTAGAAATAGAAATACATGATGTCATTTTACAACTTCAGGCTAGGGATAATGAGGGCCTGAACACCGGCAATGGCAGTGGGAATGAATGCAAAGGAAAGGATGGATGGGAATTGAAAAAAAAAAAATTAACTGCTTCCTAATGTGTAAACTCCTGACTGTCTGGCTATCTCTGGGGTTGCTTAAAAAATCCCCTAAGTGCTTCTCCCAGCCTGATAAGAAACAAGATTAAAAAACCTACTTTAAATAACACATAAACAGGGTTTATTGATAAGAATAAATTTAGAGATTAGGATAAAGAAGAATAGGGCAATAGGACCTGACTGCTTTCTCCCTATCACCAGGAAATCTCCTCCCTCATCTCTTGCCTGTGGGTGTCTGACCCTTGCTGCTGCTGCAGCCACACCTCACTCAGACAGGTTCTCCTCCCCTTCTCTAGCTGGCCACTTATGCTTCCTCTTCTCCTCTGTCTCTCAGTTGCGCCCCCCCTCTCTCTGTAGCATCTCCTCTCAGTCCGCTCTGTAGCTTCTTCTTTATTCCTCCTACTGACCGACTTTCTCACTCACAGTCGCCCCCTTCTATGTTTGCCCTTCTGAATAATAAACCATCCTCTCTCACCTGAAACTCGGGCTGACCAAGCCCATGCACACCACGCTAATTCGCTGGCACCTCCAGGCTGTACCTAAGGCCCGGTTTGGGGCACAGAGACTCTGTGCCAGCATGCCAGGAGCTGGGGGCTGGGCGGAGGAAGCTGGCATGTGCCTGAGGCTTCCCGTGCTGGGCATGGTGTATCCACAGCCTGGAGACGCAGAGGGAGTTGCAGTGCACCTGAGGCTAATTTTAGCCTCTTACAGAATGAAGTTGTGAATTTATGCATAGCATTGGTCCATCTATTCAGACTGCAAGTTGATATGGAAAGATCTGCTTAATTATCTATATTTTTGCAACTATATTACCCATATTTATTAGGCAAAATAATATTGTGGGAGAATATAGTGTGACTCAGTGTTGGATAGCTCAATACCACCACTAACTAGAAGTAAGTAAAAGATAAAGACACATGAAAATCTTTTCATAATTCTTTTTTTTTTTTTGTGGGGCAATGAGGGTTAAGTGACTTGCCCAGGGTCACACAGCTAGCAAGTGTCAAGCGTCTGAGGCCAAATTTGAACTCAGGTCCTCCTGAATCCAGGGCTGGTGCTTTACTCACTGCACCACCTAGCTGCCCCTATTCATAATTCTGAAAAGGCACCTGACACCTTATTTTACCAAGAGACATTCCGTGGACACCTAGAAAAAAACTTTCTGTCTATACCATACTGTTAGTAGCCCTAGATGCAATTATCCTCCTCCCCCACCTGTGGTACAATGGAGAGAACCTAGGTTCTGGAATCAGACAATCTACATTCAAATACGGCCTTTGATGTTGTAGTAAAAATTATTTGTGGTATAGGCAGCTTTTGAAGGACCTCCCCTTTTAGGGGAGAAAGGATTGAATGCTCCCTGAAGGGAGGTTAGAAGGCACTTCTAGAACTCTGGCTCTGGAGTCACTTCTGGAATGCTAGTTCGCTCCCTGTCTGGGAACTGCTGTCCTGGTGGCACATGAGCAATCTTAGACTGGCAGGCTCTACAGGTATTGGGTGAGTTAGTGACGGAAAACCCTAAATTCCTTTGAACTAGCTTAATAGAAAACGGTCTGAGGATTGCATAGGCTAAATTTAGAGTTAAGAATATCTATCTGTATTTATATTTTCCTATTTCCTTATCTTTGATTTTTATTAGTTTCACCTTTGTTTTTTAATTAATTCCCAAGTAATAAAATCTGATCCTTTTGTGAACTAAAGCTTAGAGGCTCCTTTCTTATTGACCTGGGAGAAATATCTAAAAAGGGCAGTTCAGAGGGGAGGGTTAAACCTAAAAGGTCCCTCATATTTCTGGGACCCCAATATTAAGGCGAGTCACCCAAGTAATGTTCCATATATCAAATTTTGGCCCTCATAATGTCTATTGCAGATTATGTCCCACCACCAACATAGGCCTCAGTTTCTTCACTTGTAAAAGGAGGATATTAGACTAGATGGAAAGATCATTAAGCACTTAATTATGTACTTGGCATGGTGGTAGGTATTGGGACCATAAATCTAAGTAAGAAAGACTGTTCCTGACCCCAGGGGACTTATATAGGCTGTCCCCAAAGTCTTAATATAGTTTTAAGCCATTAAAGACTTTTGGGACAACCTGTATTCAAATGATGAAGAAAACACATAAAGTGGAACCAAGAGCCTGGGTCCCAACAAAAACAATCAAAAGCTTACCTAGCACAACTGGGAGAGGCAGAAGCCCCTTCTCTCCTTCTCTCCCCCGGAGTGTGCCGGCACCCCCACCCCACCCCACCCCTAGCTCAAGGTTCTGTCGAGAAGGAGATGAGGATGATGGCAAGACAACAGAATGCATGACAAGTTACAGGCCACAATGGAGAATGGAGGGCTAAAAGTCCTGGCACAATAAAGCAAAAATTCACTCAACTAGATGGTCTCCGAGAGGTTTCTGCCAGTACTAGCACAATGATCTAGATGTGTTTCAGATGCCCAAGTTATGTCCTATACCCTTCATCTACACTAAATGTCAGTAAATTACCTGAAACTTATTCACTCTATGTAAAAGATTGAAGCTTTATGGTGTTAACCTCTCTCCAGAGATATCTGCATTTGAAGAGATTTGAAAGCCATTTATGTTATAATTTTGGAATTTTTAGGGACCAACCAGACAATGGATAGAGTTTTGTTTTGTTTTTTAAGGTCTCTGGGGCACCTCTGTTTACTCTACTTTAAGGATGGCCCTGGCCCCAGGGAAAGTCACAAGGTTTTAAGAACATTCTTATCTCCTACTAAGACTGGATGGCGCCTTTCTGCAATTCATGTCAGGGAAGACACCCACTTACACTATCAGAGGACAAATTAAACTCATGTATTTAAATTTAGCTCTAATGTAACCAGATGCCTGTTTTGTAATAAATAAAGATGAAAATATCATTATTAATTGGACAGCAAAAATGAGCCCTGAAATTAGAAATTAAGAATCTTAGAAAACACAGTATCACCGACTTAGAAGTAGAACTAGAAAGGACTTTAAGGATCATCTAATTTAACTCATTTTACAGATGTAGAAATTGAGCCTTACTGATGCTAAGTGATTTGTCTTATGGGTAATCACTGGCAGAACTAGGATTCAAACCCAGTACCAGTAGACTTTCCATATATCACATAGCATCCAGAAGCTAAACTAGAAAAAGTTCTCATTTCAAACTACAAAATACCATCATCCCATTGACTTCTAATTTGGCTCTCCTTTCTTGGGGCCATCTATCACCTGCAACTTCTAACAAAGTATCCCCCTGACTTTTTTAGAGGTCACGTTTCTGTTCTAGTGTCTAATTGGCAAGGGCTGTTAGACACCTGAGATTAGAGGCAGCCATCTCAAGTCCATTAGAAAATGAGAAAGAGAATTGTAAAATGTCATTGTATCATTCCATTGAAAGGATTTTCAAAAGGCCCCTATGTCAGTTGGCCTTTGAATTTGTGTAGGTTTTCATAACGGACACATTTTAGTGGTCTTAGGTTCAAAATGTACAATATTCTCTTACGTATCCCAAACTTATCAAAAATAAAAAGTTATATTTATCCATTCATCACTGCCCATTTCTGGCACATAGACTTAGATGTTAAGTGACTGACTGACTTAACACTCACTCCTTAATATCAATGGGCAAAGAACTTAAACTTGGCAGGGACCTTAGGGATAATTGGGTTTAACCCCCTTTTGTTACATATGAGGAAACCAAGACCCAGAAAAGTTAAGTGACTTACCCAAAGTTACACAGTAAGTTGTAGAGCCAAGTTTGAACAGAGAACTTTTCACTTGTAATACCCCCAAACTGGTTCAATTATATTTATGAAGAAATTATGTGTAATCACTATGATAAAATTGCTTTTATTTTTATGTATTTACAAATTTTTAATTGTAAAATTTATATATTTCATTTGTATTAATAAACAAATATATTTATTTATAAATTTATTAAATATTTATTTAGATGTATTTATAAAAATGTAAATAGTATTTTTCCAATTACCTGTAAAGATAATTTTTGACATCCATTTTTTATGATTTTGAATTTCAAATTTTTGTTCTCCCCTTCCTCTCCTCTCCTTTCCGTTTGACAGCAAGCAATCTGATATAGGGGGTATATGTACAATGATATAAAACATTTCCAAATCAGTCATGTTGCGAAAGAAGAAACAGAACAAAAGGGAAAAAAAAAACAAAAAAAAAGTGAAAGTACTATGCTTCAATCTGCATCAGTTCTTTCTCTGGATGTGGATAGCACTTGATGAAATTGCTTTACTTTAGCCAAACAAAGACTTTTTTTTTTTTAGTTCCTTAGATCATCAGCTTTATAGTCAGGAAGCCTGAGTTCAAATCCTTCCTAACTATGTGACCATGTCCAAGTCACTTATCTTTTCAATGCTCCCTGGCAATTAAGACCATAAATTGTAGAAGTTATGGATGTACTTCGATGGAGAGAGCTTCTCTCTACCTATACCCATGAAATCACAGGCTTGGATTAAGTCAAGAGAATCCAGCTGCAGAAATATAAAATGGAGTAAGTGTGTACAGAAAAAAAATATATATGTATATATGTGTCTAGATATGTTTATATATATACACGTGTGTGTGTGTGTGTGTGTGTGTGTGTGTGTGTGTGTATAAAAGACTACAAGTTAAATGAGCCAGTGATCTCAAATTTCACTTGGGAGGAACAAAGTCAGACTTCATTTAGAATGCTGCGTCTTTCAGAGGAGAATTGACAAGTTGGTGATTTCTTCTCAATATGATTGTGGATAATGTTGGGCTGATTGCATCAAGGCCCAGAATATTATGAGGATTCCTAAATAAGAACCATGACTATTCAAAAGAGATCAGCCTAGCAATACCCCCACCGTGGGAGGGGGGAAGAAAAACAAGCCCCAAAAATGGATGAAAAATTCATATTGACAAGACTGTGATATTGGGTTGGCTGGACAGACCATTTATTTGTCTCATCAGTTATATGTCTTTAACAGGTACTACAAAAAATAAATGATGAAATAGTAGAATAGTGGCTAGAGTGCCATGCCTGAAGTCAGGAACATTCATTTCCTTGAATTCAAATCTGGCCTCAGACACTTACTAGCTATGTGACCCTGGATGAGACATTTAACCCTGTTTGTCTCAGTTTCCTCGTATGTAAAATGAGTTGAAGAAGGAAATGGCAAACCACTCCAGAATCTCTGCCAAGAATCCCCAAATGGGGTCATGAAGAGTTGAACACAACTGAATATGACTGAACAACATAACAGTAAGTTCAAGAAAAGTTAGACCGAAAGGGTTAGGGAATTTGAAAATGAGTTATACTAGGATAGGATAAAGAACTTGAAGATGGTTATCTTGGAAATATTAATAATTTGATAAGCTGGACCATGCGCTAAAGAAAATGGTAACAGAATGAGAGGACTCTAAACCATGAGTTGAGTGTATCACATGATCTCCTGAGGCCTTGAGGGTTCTCATTAAATAGACGCCAATTTAGCAATCATCACATATTAGTCAGACATGATATTGCATACTTGTAATCCCCATTAGTGGAGAGGCTGAAAATGGTGAATCACTTGGGCTTGGAATTTCTGAATTACAATAAGGATAAATCCTATCAAGTTTCCATGCTAAGTCCAGCACCAGTATGGTGAGACCTTAGGAAAAAGAGATCAACAGGCTGCCTAAGGAGGAGTGAAACAGCCCAGGTTGGAAAGGAGTCA
The DNA here is from genome assembly GCF_019393635.1 of Dromiciops gliroides. Classification (NCBI taxonomy): domain Eukaryota; kingdom Metazoa; phylum Chordata; class Mammalia; order Microbiotheria; family Microbiotheriidae; genus Dromiciops; species Dromiciops gliroides. The sequence goes on along the minus strand of NC_057865.1, from coordinate 55,826,262 downwards.
ATTAGTAGTGAGACTGGGAATGGGAATAACTACTGTACTTCCTGACTAGGGAATATTTTGTTGTTCAGTCATGTCTGACTTTTTGTGACCTCATGGACCATATTGTCCATGAGATTTTCTTAGCAAAGATACTGGAATGGTTTCCCATTTTCTGCTCCAGTAGATTAAGGCAAATAGAGGTTAAGTGAGTTGCCCAGGGTCACACAGCTAGTGTCTGAGGCTAGATTTTAACCCAGGTCTTCCTGACTCCAGGTCCAGTGCTCTATCCAATGATCCACCTAGCTGCCTTCTAGGTGATATAGGGAAACTAAGTCTCAAAAACAACAAACTTACTCTTTGGATATGATATGTCTTTTTTTTTTTTTTTTTGGACAGGGCAATGACAGTTAAGTGACTTGCCCAGGGTCACACAGCTGGTAAATGTCAAGTGTCTGAGGCCAGATTTGAACTCAGGCCCTCCTGAATCCAGGGCTGGTGCTTTATCCACTGTGCCACCTAGCTGCCCCTGGATATTATACATCAATTTTGAATCCACCCAACTATACTATTACCCAAATTTCTCCATCTTTCTCTCCAGGGGTACTATATCACCCCATCTAGAACTGATCTCTTCCTCCTTCAAGGTCCAAGAATACTTTGTTTATACTCTGTGTAAGTTATTTGTTGCTTTCTAACTTACATCACAGGTTTTGTACAAGTTCCTTACAAGGTCAATGTCATATCAGAGAAATAGCTACCAGTATTCTGATACAGCATGGCCAGTGCATATTTATTTTTATTTATTAACATGTAGCCACAAGGGATAGTCTTTATCCCCAGACTACAAGTTTGATTTAGACACCAACAATCTTTTAATAGGTAGAGCAAAGCAAAATTTGGGCTAACCTCAAGGAAACAGAATAACACATTGGGAGGCCCAGAACCAAATGGTAGACAGTGCAGATCAGGAAACAAAGAACATAAAATGTGGGAGATTAAGGAATCTATGGAACCATTCTTAAAATTAATGGGTACATTCAAAGGCAGAGCAAACTTAACAAGCCCCTCCAAAATAGAGAAAAGTAAAATATTAACAGCTGTCGAATTACCAAACATTACATAAGCAAGTAGCACAAACCTTCTGTTCTTCTTTTGAGAATCAGCAAGGTTTCCCTTTGTTTCTTCAGGTTAGTGGAAATTAGTTTACCCATAGGACTTTGCAGTAATGTCAAGCTCACTCAAAGCAGGATTCCACACTTTTAAATCTTGTTATCTCCTGCAGCACTTAGTGGGAATGCCTTGTCACATAGTAAACGCTAAACAGCTACACTTTGAAATGGATTACAGAGAAGCAAAGACCAAAGTTGTTCAGGATGGGAAGGCAAGAATGGGAAATGAAACACACGGCTGATGGGAACACCCACACCAATGAGATCATTGAAGCATAATTGAGTTGAATTGTTAACATCAGACACATTCTTCTAGTTTGACAAAACATAGATTTAGACATAATCCTTAACTATCGGGCTCACTAAATTTTTCACGCAGGATATAAACAGCTGTCTCTGAGGTATTCCATGGGATAGGACAACACGCAGCTGAGGGAGTCGCTGATGACCCATCACCGGGTCAGGGCTTTGCTACTTCTAGACATAATGATCAATAACATCTGCAATGATTGGATGTTTGGGTGGTGTCCGTGTCCCTGCTGTTATCATTTCAGCCATCACCATTCCTTATCCACATCTCTACATTTGGTTGAGGCAGAATCACAGAATTTTTTCCCCCCAGAGTTGGAAAGAGCTTTAGAGGTTATTGTTGAAGGAAACTGAGACCTTGCTTGGGCGGTCATAAAGGACTTCCCTTGAGGAGGGACAGGTAAGGCAGCCAGAGTTTGGATGCAGTCTGCCAGAGACAAAGGGTGGCACGGCTTACGGATGTCACTAGAGGCCCACCAGGACCCGAGCCCTAAGTTAGAGGTAGCTGTAGGATTTGGGCTCTCCTCCTAACCCTCCCCCATCTTTGAGTGATCAAGGGCACCCTCACACACTCCAGCTGACTCATTATAGGAAGAAAAAAAATTTTTGGAAAACTCTAAAAGAAACAAAAAGAGGAATGAATGATTTCTGGCTCTAAATCTACGAACCTGAGCAAAGGCTGCTTTGCCGAGGCTTCCAAAGAATACCCCAATGGGCAGTGGAAAAGCCTGGGGTTGAGGAGGAGGGAAGGAGAAAGGGAGAGAAGAGGAGACATGTGCACTTGAATTTGACCTTCAAAAAGCCAAAGTCTCAGAATCCCCTGGCTTAGTTGTGCCTCTGGGCAGGGCAGGGGAGGGTGCAGAGTGATTTGCTGGCTTACTTTCTAGGCTGCCTTGTGCCCACAACAACTTAATTACAAGCAGAGCTAGGACTCAGTCACTGTAAAACAACAACACATCGAGGAGCCTGTTAGGAGGCAAGGGGACTTATCTGTGGGAGGGAGGGCCTCTGGCAGGCCTGCCTGGACCCCCCTCACTCTCCCTACTGCTCTTCCTGTCTGGGGCTCCTTTCAGCTGAGTCCCAGGAAAGGCCTAGCAAACAGTGTCAGTGCGATGACTGAGGGGACATAAACCAGAGCTCGGTTTGCTCAGTTAAGTACATTTGGAGGAGAAATATTTATGTTTTTACATTTTAAATAGGCCCCCGGGGGACATGTAATATATTTTCTACCTTGCTGGCCTTTGAGAACTGTGTGTACTGAGGAAAGCAAAGCATGCCTAGCAATGTTGGGGACCCAGAAGATAGTGATTCTTAGAGTGGAGGGGGACAAAGGAGAGGAAGCATTGTGCAGTTGTGCAGTGGATAGAGAGAGCTAGTCTACCTCTGATGCATCCTGGCTGTAGGACCCTGGATAAGTCACTTCATTTCTCAGTGCCACAATCAATTTTCTAGATTTATAAGTTGCTGCAAAGCCAGTGCTGATTTGCATTATAGAGGGAGTTTTCTACACTAATATTGGGTAAAGAGAGTGACAGATGGGCCTATCCTAGAGTTGCCTCCCAGCCCCCCCCACCTCTAAACGCGGGGGTACCCAGAAAGCAAGCAAGCAGAGGTGCCAGTGAGCAATACTTTGGATCCCTGAGAACCACAGTGTAAACAGTTAAAAGGCCAACATATGGTGCATCACCTCTGTGTACTCATACAGCACAGATCCACGTGTTCTCTGGGAATCTAGGAAAACTGCTCACAGGTTTGAGTAGGGTTGGGGATGGGGAACATTCTGTGCAACACATCTCCAAACCCCCCCCCCCCACACACACACACACCAGAAAGGATGGGAATAGTCCTTATTTTGGCTGACCTGTAAAGCACAGTACTTCTGGGAGAAGCTTGTTGGCGATCAGATCTCTCCAGGGAGACCGCCCAGGCTCTTTTTAAGCTCTTCACTGGCTACTCTGAGAAAGGGAAAGCTGTTAGGGCTGGGGAGGGTCTAGGGGTAAACTGCAGACCACCGGGGAAGGCAGCCAGAAAAAGTGGATGCTGCTGATTAGAGGCCGTAATTATCTGGGCTAATGAGAGGAAATGGGTCTTTTCAGGCACGAATTTCCAACTTCCCTTCCATATCTTTAACAAAATAACTCATTCCTAGCAAAACCGATTGATCAGAGCCTTCTCCTGCAGCCTGCCCTGGCCCCAATCACCCTCTAATAGTGGTGCTGACAAGCTGGAAGATTGCTGAAAGACATTTGCCAGATTAAAGCCGGAAGGAAAAGGGCAGGACTAGCCATGCTGAATAGTAAGTGAGCTATTACTTACTAGGGCTGTTGAGTGGCAGGGACAGTAGGTTCCTGCAGGATTCAGGGCACATCAATTTAGAACTGAAAGGGGCCTCAGAGGCCAACTCTACAGATGAGGAAAGTGAGGCTCAGGTAGTTTGTGACTTGTTTCAGGTCACATAGTTAGCAAGAGTCAGAAGCAGAATTTGAACTCAGGGCCAGTGCTTTTATCACTAGCAATGATTTCCCATCAGAGCTTTTCCCATTAGGAAGGGAACACATTAGAATTTGGGGAGGGGGTAGAAAAACACACCCTGGATTGGACATCAGGAGGCCTAGATTTGAGACCTAATGTCACTAACTAGCTTGCTAACTTTGGCCAAGTTGTTGGACTTCTCTCAGCCTTGTCTGCAAAAAGGAGGAATTGTGAATTAGATAGCTGTCATTCTGGCCCCCACATTCTATGATTCTATTGCTAGGACCAACAATGAATAATATTAGAATACTCAAACGTGCTTCTTTAGAGCGTGAGATTTCCTGTAAGTCTCCATTAAAATCCCACCTTCTGCAAGGACGCTTTCCTCATCTGCCATAATCACTAGTGGCTTTCCTCTGAGATTATCTCCACTTTGTTGTGCACCTATCTTGTTTGCACACAATTGTTTGCATGTGGTCTCCTTCCTTCGAATATCAGCTCCTTGAGAACAGAGACTGTTGTTGTTGTTTCTGGTTTACCTTCCTTTGTATCCTCTATACTTAGCACAATGCATGGATCATAGTAGGCACTTGGGAAATGCTAGATGACTGACTGCTGTGGTTGATACCCATGCAGACTCTGTATTAATTACTGCTAACAGTAATTACATGGTCTATACTATAGGTGCCAATAAGCTAGACCTGTTGACTAATTAGATAAATAGTTTGGTGAAAGGTCAAATCTTGGAAGCCAAGGAAAGAGCAGTTGCTAGCCAAGAGTAGTACCTTCCTCAATAAAAGCTAAGGATTAATAATGCTAGTAAGATAACTGTATTATGGTCCTTGCTCATAAAAGACATTTCAGAACAGGAGGAAATCAACAGCTAAAACTTCTGGGCTTAGAGCTTAACTGGAGAATCCATCATTGATTCACTGTGTACCTTGGGGCCATGGACTTAACCTCAGCTCGTTCTTCCACGAAACAGGACTATCCAACCTGATATGCCTGGTAGAATTGTTATGATGAACAGCTACAAAAGCCTTTCATGGTCCACAAAAGAATCAGACTAAGGCATATAGTATTTATCCATACTTTTATAGAGAGAGTAATTGTGACCATGGAGAATAGATGGGTTGCTGTTGAATTGTCTTTGGTTTATTCTTTCTTGTAATCCCAAGACTTTAAATATAATTTATAGGGAATCCTACTAAAAGACCTTTAGAAGTCATCTAAGCCAAGGGTCTCTAAAGTGGATGCCCTGCATCCCTAGTGGATTCATGGTGTGATTGTAAGGGGCAACCAGAGTGGGGGAAAATGGGTTGCATCCATTCCATCATTTGCAATAGATATTTATGGATCTTATCTCCAAAACAAGCCCACTGTGCTTCAACCACTCTCATCCTACTCTGTTGCCTCCCACTCCTGCCATTCAGTGGCTGTGCCCTTTCTCCCCTTCTACTCCAGGCATCAGTCCCTCAAGATGCTTAAAACTTAACTTCCATAGGACAGACACTTACTCTGGCAGCTACACAGAAGAATTCAGCTCACCTTAGACTGTATACATGCCCCTATATCCAAACAATTACACAGTCTTATTGTGTGTTTTTTTCTAGGACAATGAGGGTTAAGTGACTTGCTCAGGCTCCCACAGCTAATAAGTGTCAAGTGTCTGAGGTCAGATTTGAACTCAGGTCCTCCTGAATCCAGGGCCAATGCTTTATCCATTGAGCCACCCAGCTGTCCCCTTACTGATTTTCTATGGCACATCTCCAATCCAACCCATTCACTATACTCACATGGCTGGTGCTCTAACTCCCACTTCATTATTTTTTGGCAGTGGTGGTTGTAGTGGTAGTGGTGGTGGTGATGGTAGATGTGTGCATGTGTGTGTGTATACATATATATTTAGAGAGTAGGGATGCCTTATTTCATGTTGACAATCCCTTCTTTTCAAAGTTAGTTCTGTTTGTTTGTCCTTCATTCTCCAAGAGGACCATGACATCGGGATAATGTCATGACCTGCACTGAATTAGATTTAAGTGAGGGAGGGCTGTGCAAGGTCACTACCTCACTCTCTCTTCCAGAGCCATCTGCATCCAGTGGCAAGACATATCAGGATGCATGGAGATGTACCTGGCTATTTTAAGGCAACTGGAGTGAAATGACTTGCCCACATCTAGTAAGTGTCTGAGGTGAGATTTGAACTCAGATATTCCTGACTCCAGGGCAAGTACTCTATCCACTGCACCACCACCGCATGGTCCCTTCCATTCCTTTAGCAAGTGGTATGTGTATCTCTCTCTCTCTCTCTCTCTCTCTCTCTCTCCATATATATAAATATATATGTGTGTGTGTGTATACATACATAATCTCTATTTATTATCTATATAGATATATATTATCTCTTTACATATAGATATGCACGTGATCCACAAAAGCCTAAGACTAATACATATATTATTTACCCATAGTTTATATACAGAGTAATTGTGACCACAGAGAAGACATGGGTTGCTGTTAAATTGTTTTGGTATTTTGTCTCTGGTACTTTGATATGCTATTTAACATGCAACAAGTTTCCTCCTGCTCCCCAAAATAAAGTCTTGTAATCTATTTTGCATTTTTTAATGTTTTATAAAAATAGGTCACTTCTTGGAGGAGTAGCTACCAGCGAATATCTTGACTTAAGCTTCCCCAGATGTAAAATGCTGCAGATGAACTAAGTGATAGAGTCTTTAGGACATTTCTTTAAAAGGAATCTTTTCCAGCATTTTTTTATCACAGAAAGTATAATATGACTTTCACAGTAGATCTTATTGCAAGAGGCTGTAGCTTTTGGCCAGATTGATGTTTGCTGATGGAAACTTGGTCATAATTTATTCTCATCGTTGAAGTATCTTTTTTCTTTGAAATTTTGTACTTAGATATTTTTATTTGATTTTCTGTACCTTCAGTTTAAATTATTTCAAGATTTTTCAAATGTTCTTAAAGAATGGTGTGATTTTTATTTAGAAAAGAAAGAAAAATAATCTCGCTTATGAAATATATAGATATAGGGGGCAACTAGGTGGCACAGTGGATAAAGCACCGGCCCTGGATTCAGGAGGACCTGAGTTCAAATCTGACCTCAGACACTTGACACGTACTAGCTGTGTCACCCTGGGCAAGTCACTTGACCCTTATTGCCCCCCCCAAAAAAAACCACACACACACACAAACCAAAAACAAATAAAATATATAGATATAAATGTATATCTCTATCTAGCTATCAAGTGCAAGAGAATGCGAAAACAAAGGAGAAAGCAAGAAAGAGAGAGAGGGAGGGAGGGAGGGAGAGGGAGGGAGAGAGAGAGAGAGAGAGAGAGAGAGAGAGAGAGAGAGTGAGTGAGCACAAGAAAGGGATGTGTTTAAGGAGTATCTTCATAAAAGATAGAGACAAATGACCAACAGTAGATTATAGAAGAGAAATTAGCATTGGAATCACTGAAGTTTTTTGCTTTTCTCAGTATTGATAAAAAGGGAGAATTTCCTCTTTCCATTTATTAAGCTAGATCCAACAACAGTAGCCCAGACTAATTATTGTCCAATTTTCCTTATTTAGCATTAGACATGTTTTAAGAACTCCTGTTGAAAGCCACTTAGAACTTCTTCATTAATATTTGAATGGATGCTAGTATGAGAATTGTTTAATAGCAACTACATTGTTGCTATTAAACCTATTCCTAGGGAATATGTTCAGACTCTGATAATTCCAGCACTTTCCCTGATTGCTTTCTCTTTGCAAACAACAAGAAGATTTATTTTGTCTAACCAGCTGTGACAACTAAAAAGCAAAGATGAGATTTAATTTTTTTTTTTTTTTTTAGTGAGGCAATTGGGGTTAAGTGACTTGCCTAGGGTCACACAGCTAGTAAGTGTTAAGTGTCTGAGGCCGGATTTGAACTCAGGTACTCCTGACTCCAGGGCCGGTGCTCTATCCACTGCGCCATCTAGCTGCCCCGAAAGATGAGATTTAGAAAAAAAAAGTAAAAAACCTTGATCACTTCATGTAGTAAGAAAACCTTGATATTTCAATAGAACAAAAAGAAGAGTAGGTCATCCGTAATTAGCCATGCCTTGAAATAGTAGCTTTTATAGACTTATTCCCAGTGTTTTTATAAAAGGAAAGGAAAAGATGGGGAGAGAGACAGAGAGGAATGGACCTGTGATTTCATTCATATGTTTAAGTACATCCACTTCAGAAAGGCAGTGTGACTCAGAAGTACTGACGTTGGAGTTAGGAAGCTCTGTCTTCATTTCTGACACTGGCTGTGGGATCCTGGCCAAATCATAGAAACTCTCATTATTCTCGGCAAATTTTAAGACTCTATATTATAGGTACCGATTTGCATTGATAAATGGGAACTCCCTACACCAAAGAAATCCTGTTGGCCTATCCCATGTACAGTTCTTAAAAAAAAAAAGTAAATTTCACCGGTTTTTTACACAAATTGCTTTCTTGTCCCTGTTTTATGTTGAAACCTTATATTTGTTCATTATTGTTGAGTTCACAATGAAGAGAAAATTTAATTTAAAAAATGAGCTGTTCTTTTCCTATCTCAATTTCTTCTTTCATCTCATTTGGTAGATCCTAATTTTTCTGTAACATCTTAAATTTTGACACCCTGCAAGGATCTGTCTTTGACTTTCTTCTTTTTATACATTCACCCTTGATAGCCTTATCCACTTCAATGGTTTCAGATTTAAGGAAAGATTTTAAGCAAATATCTCTTACTCCCAAACCTCTTCTAGTATCCTCAGCATCTGTCATGGTGCCTTGTATGTGGTAGGCACTTAACAAATGTGAGTTGATTACATTTTTTAATATTAAAGGATAATTTGTAATTTGGTGGTGGTGGGATGTGTGTATATTGGGGGAATGAGACTACAATTGAAATATAGTCTATGTCAGCCCATTTTGCTTCATAGATTTTTAAATAAGCACTTCTTTTTGGTGAGGCATTTGGGGTTAAGTGACTTGCCCAGGGTCACACAGCTAGTAAGTGTCAAGTGTCTGAGGCCGAATTTGAATTCAGGTCTTCCTGAATCCAGGGCCGGTGCTTTATCCACTGCACCACCTAGCTGCCCCATAAGCACTTATTTTTTTTTAAATTAATTAATTAATTAATTAATTAATTTATGTTACATGTAAAGATAGTTCTCAACTTTTGTTTATACAAGCTTTCCAATTTCAGGTTTTTCTCCCTCCCTCCCCTCCCTCCCCCCTCGCCCAGACAGCAGGTAATCCGATATAGGTTATATATATACACATAATAACATTAATCCTATTTCTGCATTAGTCATGCTATAAGAGAAAAATCAGAGCAATGATGAAAAACCTCAAAATAGAAAAAACAACAGCACCAAAAACAAAAGATATAGTATGGTTCATTCAGCATCTATACTCCACAGTTTTTTTTTTTTTTTCTCAGATTTGGAGATCCTCTTCTATCATGTGTTCCTAGGAACTCTTCTGTACCATTGCAGAGGTGAGAAGAATCTAGTCCATCACAGTAGATCAACACTCAATGTTGATGATACTGTGTACAATGTTCTTCTGGTTCTGCTCATCTCACTCATCATCAGCCCACGCAAGACCCTCCAGGTTTCTCTGAATTCCTCCTGCTCATCATTTCTTATAGCACAATAGCATTCTATTGTATTCATATACCACAACTTGTCCAGCCATTCCCCAATGGATGGGCATCCCCATAACTTCTAATTCCTTGCCACCACATAAAGAGCAGCTATAAATATATTTGTACATGTGGGTCCCTTTCCCCTTTCCATGATTTCTTTGGGAAAAAGAACCAAAAGTGGTATTGCTGGGTCAAAGGGTATGCACAGCTATATCGCCCTTCGGGCATAATTCCAAATTAAGCACTTATTTTTAATAAACATTTTTATTTAAAGTTTTGAGTTCCAAATTCCCCTCCCCCTCCCTGAGGCAGTAAGTAATCAGATATAGGTTATACATGTGCAGTTATATAAAATGTTACCACATTAGTCATTTTGTACAAGAAAACAAATGAAAGGGGAAAATGAAAGAAAGTGAACAATAGCACACATCAGTTTGTGTTAAATCAATATCAGTTCTTTCTTGGGAAGTGGATAGTATGCTTCATCATTAGTCCTTTGGGGTTGTCTTAGACATAGATTTTTAATTTTTTTTTTAGCAACAAACATTTATTTTATTTTTTCCAGTTACATGTAAGGGTAGTTTTCAACATTCATTTTCATAAGATTTAGAGTTCCAAATTTTTCTCCCTCCCTCCCTCCCTTTCCGCCCCCCTCCACAAGATAGCAACAAGGTTATATATGTACAATCCACAAGTGCTCTTTTTATCAGTTCTTTCCATGGGGGTGGATAGTATGCTTCATCATTAGTCCTTTGTGATTGTCTTAGATCATTGCATTGCTGAGAGTAGTTAAATCATTCACAATTGCTCATTGAACAATACTGCTATCACTATGCACATTGTCCTCCCAGCTCTGCTCACTTCACTATACATCAGTTCATGAGTCTTTCCAGGTTTTTCTGGGATCATCTTGTTTGTCATTTCCTACAGCACAAGACCATTCCACCACAATCATATACCACAGCTTCTTCCATCATTCCTCAATTGATGAACAATCTCTTGATTCTCAATTTTTAGCCACCACAAAGAGGTGCTATAAATATTTTTTGTACAATTTCCCCCTTTTCTCTTTTTCATGATTACTATTGTTAACTGTTTCCCTTCCATTCTATTCCCTTCCCCATGATATTTATTCTATTATCCATCTTCTTTCATCCTATCCCTCTTCAAAAGGGATTTGTTTCTGTCTGTCCCCACCCCCAATCTGTCCTTCCTTCTTTTGCCCCTCTCTCTTTATCCCCTTCCCCTCCTATTTTCCTGCAGGGTTAGAAAGATTACTCTACCCAATTGAGTGTGTATGTTATTCCCTCCTTGAGCCAATTCTGAAGAGTGTTAGGCTCATTTACTACCCAGATTAAATAGATTACTCCACCCAGTTGGGTGTGTGTGTTAATTCCTCCTCAAAGTTGCCTAAAACTCTGATGAGTTTAAGGTCTTTGAGCCTTTTATGATGAGAGTAAAATTCATTTACTGCCCTGCTCCTCCCCCATCTCTTCCCCCACTCCATAATCCTTTTCCTGTTTCTTTCATGTAGGATTTCACCTCTGCCCTTCCCCCTCCCCCAGTGCATTCCCTTCAACCCTCAATTTAACCCTAAAGATGTCATCATGGGGCAACTAGGTGACACAGTGGACAAAGCATCCACCCTGGACCCAGGGGAAGCCCAGCCAAAACCCAGCCTCAGACACAAGACAGTCACCCACTTCATGACCTCAGATATGTCCCTCAACTCCAATTTTTTATGGTTCTCTAGGGTCTTGTATTTGAAAGTCAAATTTGACATTCAGTTGAGGTCTTTTCATCACAAATACCTGAAAGTCCTCTTTTTCATTAAAGTCCCATTTTTTTCCTCTGAAAGATTATGTTCAGTTTTGCTGGGTAGGTGATTCTTTGTTGTAATCACAATTCCTTTGTCCTCTGGAATATCATATTCCATGCCCTCTGGTCCTTTAATGTAGAAGCTGCTAGATCTTGTGCTATCCTGACTGAGGTTCCACAGTACTTGAATTATTTCTTTTTGGCAGCTTGCAATATTTTCTCCTTGACCTGAGAGCTCTGGAATTTGGCTATAATATTCCTAGGAGTTTTCCTTTTGGGATCTCTTTCTGGAGGTAATCAGTGGATTTTTTCCATTTCTATTTTATCATCTGCTTCTAGAATAGCAGGGCAATTTTCCCTGAGAATATCTTGGAAGATGGTGTCTAAACTCTTTCCTGGATCATGGTTTTCAGTTAGACCAATAGTTTTCAGATTATCTCTCCTGGACCTATTTTCCAGGTCATCAGTTTTTCCCAGAAGATATTTCACATTGCCCTCTATTTTTAAAATTCATTTGGATTTGCTTTATTGTGTCTTGGTTTCTCATAAAGTCTTCCATTTGTTTAATCCTAATTCTTAGGCAATTATTTTAATCAGAGAGATTTTATACCTTCTTTTCCATTTGGCCAATTTGACTTTTCAAGCTGTTGACTTTTTCTCATGTCTTTCCTGCATCACCCTCATTTCTTTTTCTATTTTCTCCTCTACCTCTCTAACTTTATCTTCAAAGTCCTTTTTGAGTGCCTCTATGTCCTGAGACCAATTACTCTTTTTCTTGGAAGCCTCAGATATAGGAGCCCTGACTTTGACATCTTCCTCTGAGGGTGCACCTCAATCTTCCTTGTCACTAAATAAACTTTCTATGGTCCTTACCTTTCTCTGTCTGCTCATCTTGCCTTTCTTTTACTTGACTTTTAGCTCCTTAAAGTGGCGCACTGTTTCCAGGCTGCAGTATCCCAAGCTTCAGAAGTCCCAGGTGGTATGATTTAAGGAGGATCAGGTTCTTCACTGGCCTGGCCTGTTCCCTGGGCTGTAGATGACCCCCAGACCAACTTGCTAATCAACCAGTTTTGTGTGTTATGGTTTTCAGTTCCAACAAGCCTGTGCCCCTCTCCCACCTGGGTCACTGCTACTCAAACCTACATCCTGGTTCCCAGCAGGGTTGAAAAACCCAAGTTCTGCCTCAGCACCAGCATAGACCCCTGTAGTCTCCCCCCCTGCCAAGGGCTCAGCCCTGTCACCAGAATGTGAGATTAGTTCCAGATGACACTGGTGCTTCAGCTGATTCAGAGGCTCTGGGGGTCTCCTTCTCTGGTGAGTCCTTTCTGGGACTGGATCTGTGTCAGGGTGACTATGGAGTTGGGCTCCACTCCTGTCTCAGCACAGCAGCTCCCTCCTGATCTTTCAAGCTGTTCTTGGTTAGAAGATTATTTCAGCACATTCTTCTGTGGGTTTTGCTGCTCCAGGCATTGTCCTATGGCATTATTTCGATGTTTTTTTGGAGCGATCGTGTCATGAGTTTGAGAGCTCACTGCCTTTCCTCCGCCATCTTGGCTCTGCCAGACATAGATTTTTTTAAAGACAATTTCTTTATCTCACTAAAACTAGAAGGGCAGAGGCTACTCACAGACCTGAATACACTAATGATATGTGCAGGATCTTTGACCTGCTCTGTTTCCAGCCTAAGTCAATTCTCTCCTTAGGCATCTTGGTGGCCTATCACTTGCAGAGTCTCTTCATATTAATTCATGATGCTAAACTTAGTTCGGTCACCTGATTGGTACAGTCCACTGCAGCTCAGTATTCCCAAAAGATCTGCCAGCCTCCTCTTTCCTAGGAGTTGGCATTACCTTATGGTCATTGCCTCATGGGTTTTACAATTTTCAGTTATGTTATGCTACAGTAACTGAAGAGGTCCAGCTAGGTGGTGCAGTGCAGATAAAGTGGTGCAGATAAAGTACTGGCGGCCTCAGACACTTGACACTTACTAGCTGTGAGACCCTAGGCAAGTCACTTAACCCTTATTGCCCTCCAAAAAATAAATAAATAAAATAAAATAATTGAAGAGCCTCTGTGTGTATGTATGTATGTGTGTGCATGCATGTGTGTGAGTGAGTGACAGATGGGGGGGGGGGGAGAGAGAGAGAGAGAGAGAGAGAGAGAGAGAGAGAGAGAGTCAACTTGTTCTTGTTGCTCCAGAAGACCTAACTAGGAATTTTGGTTGGAAGCTGAAAAGAGGTTGCTTTAGGCCTAATATAATACAAGCATTTCATCAAAATTAGAGTTGCCCAAACTTGAAATGGGCTGCTTTAGTAGGTAAGAGGTTCCCCCTCACTTGAGGTTCTAAAGTAGCAGTTGAACATTCCATTGGTGATGTGGTTTTTGTTTGTTTGTTTTTTTTTTTGGTGAGGCAATTGAGGTTAAGTGACTTGCCTAGGGTCACACAGCTAGTAAGTGTTAAGTGTCTGAGGCCGGATTTGAACTCAGGTCCTCTTGACTCCAGGCCCGGTGCTCTATCCACTGCGCCACCTAGCTGCCCCTGGTGATGTGGTTTTAAAGGACGGATTAAATGAGATGGCTGTGGAACCCTCTTCCAGCTCTGGAAATTTATTACTATGTGACTCACAAAAGGTGAATATAGGGGTTTAGTCACCTCAAAGTTAAGGATTGTTAATATGTCCTATGCACTTCCTATTCCAAAAATAAAAGAAAAAAAAAAGGGAAAAAGGAAAAAATTGGGAGACAGGCTGTGGATGTTTCCCAAGGTTAGCATAAACCTAAAAGGGGCCTGTGCTTTGATTCACAGAAGTCTTGCTTTGCATGAAGCAGGCTCCTTATTCATGATGCCAATCCCCTGTTTTCAAGGTTAGTTCCATTTCTTTTGCAAGTATTATTGAAACAGAGGTGGGAAAGATTAAGAATTTTTTTCTCCCCTTCACTGAAATTAGCTCGTGGATAATGATTTACGTCAGACTCAATTATTCATATGAACTTCTAAGAATGACTCGCGAGGAAGAGAAAAGTTTTCATTTGATAGTAATGGGGGGAAAAAGGAAAAGCATGAGAGATAAATGCAGGAAATCAGGATCAAAGATTTAGAGTTGGAATGGAACATTGAAACCATCCAGCCCAATATCCTCATTTTCTAGATGAAGAAACTGAGCCCAGAGAATGAAATGATTTGTCCAAGGACACATACAGAACAATGCAACTAGAATTCCAACACTGGTACTGTAGGTCTCAAGTTCAGCACTCTTTAATAACACTGTTGATAATGGAAGATTAATGAAGAGAGTGGCCCCTAGGCTGGGTGTGAGACATGGATTAGATCAGAATGTCAGGGTCCCTTCTCCCCTCCCACCTTGTAGGGACCTACGATATTTTTATAGAAGTGAAATCAGGCTAAAGTAAACATCGGTGATAATTTTGGAGGGGAAAGGAAGTCACAAAAATTACAACATTGTAACATGTGAAGGTAAGGGGGAAAGGCAGTCTCACCTACTTGATGATGAGAAATTGTGTGGGTTGTTACAGGCTAATTATATTTATTAGCCTCTCAGGTATTACTGCTGCAATGCAGGTATGCCCCTAACCCCCATCAATGGTCACCCAACTTGCCTTACCCTAAGGGTATGGCATCATACACTCTGTCAGTATATAATGAATGACCCAATAAGGCTACTCAGTTAATATAATTCATTGGTTTATATCAGGGAGCATTTTTTTTAGGCTCACAGCAAATAAAAATCATAAGAGTATCATAGCAGGATCTAGAATTAGGGAGTATATACAGAAATACTGTGAAGCTATTAAGAAACCTGCTTTTAGGGGACAGCTAGGTGGCACAGTGGATAAAGTGCCAGTCCTGGATTCAGGACTACCTGAGTTCAAATATGGCCTCAGACACTTGATACTTACTAGCTGTGTGACCCTGGGCAAGTCACTTAACCCTCAATGCCTTGCCCCCCCCCCAAAAAAAAGAACTATGGAGTCTGAATTCAGATAAAAGAATACTATTTCCACTTTAAAAAAAAATAAAATTTTTTAAATAGAACTGGATTATTTTAAATAAGATCTTAGAAATTATAAATTAACTACCAGAGTGGAGATGATAGCATCACTTATGGATGGTGAGCAGTTTATTTTGTAAGTTACTAGTTAGTACCTGTAAACTGGTCTGGAATAAAGAAGAAAAGCATATTTAATATCAAATGTAGTGTTTTTTTTTAACAAATTCAAATGAAATGAATTGTTATCTCAGAGGATGCCTGTGTGCATCAAAAAATGAAATTTAAGAATCAAAATTATATAGCATGCTTTGAAAATGTTAGGTCAGATGCCAATATACCCATATATTTATCATCATGAGCTGCTGAGCTCCAATTCCACCAACTGCCTATTGGATATGTCATACTTATTATTTCTCCCCTCCCTCTCCCCAATCTACTTCTTTTCCAAACTTTAGTATTTTTGTAAAGGTCACCCACCACCATCCTTCTATTTGCCTAAAAGTCTGCAAACAGAGGTATCTTTAAATCCTCACACACACTCCAACCAGTTGTAGATAAATAGATAATTCCTGTCCTTTATGATCAAAGAGGACCGAAATGACATTACGATGTTGGTGTCAGCGTACAGTGTGTCTGACTATGGTCGATCAAACCAGTACAAGCTCAGAAGCCTCTACCACAAATTGGGCACAAATAGTCAGCATGAATATTTGGGAAGGTGATGTCTCTAAATTTGCACATCTCACATTTCTTTTTGAGATGGTATAATTCTGCTTTGCTCATAGACAATAGTTTATCACTTACCATGTACCAGGCACTGTGCTGAGTGCTGATGGGATAAACACAAATAAGCAAGCAGTCATTGCCTAAAAGAAACTCATAGTCTCATAGGGAAAAGCAACACAACACACAAAACAGAAGTAAAGAGGAGAGAGTATGCTGATGAGTATTTGGTATAGAGATAGCCTGAATGTGGCATGGGGAGCTGACTCTAGGCAAGACAAGATTGGGTACTAGAATCTCAATCCCTTCCTTAAATCGATTCTGCCTTGATAGGACTGGGCACATCTTCTGATCCCTTTTTGTTCAATCCTAAACCAGTGACAGAGGCAACTGTGGTCTTAAGTCCTCTGGCTTATGCTGCTAGCCCTTGTGCCATTTACATACAGGATGAGGCAATACCAGGCAGGAGGGAAACATAGTTGTCAGCCCCCATGATCGACAGCATCCCCCTCTTATGTGACTGGATCGATTAGAGACTTCCCACACTCTGGAGTCCCACTAAAGTGTCCTTGCTGTTCTTCCCACACGAAATCCCATGCCAAGTCCCTGTATCTTTGCTTACCTATTCTCATGCCTGGAATGCACTATCTCTTCCTCTTAGCAGCTTCCATCAAAGTCCATATAAAAGCCACTTCCTGTGTGATGCCTTTTCTGATCCCCTCATCTGCTGGTGTCTCCCCCAACATCCCAAATATCTTGTATTTATTTTGCAAGTATTGATATGTATACAGGTTGTCTCTGATGATAGAATATAAATGCTTTGAGGGTAGATAGCAGTTCATTTTTGTCTTTTTGCTCCCAAGTAACATAGTCTGAACTTATTTGTCGATTGATTGACGAAGCAAAA
The DNA here is from genome assembly GCF_019393635.1 of Dromiciops gliroides. NCBI lineage: Eukaryota > Metazoa > Chordata > Mammalia > Microbiotheria > Microbiotheriidae > Dromiciops > Dromiciops gliroides. The sequence continues at coordinate 55,809,197 of NC_057865.1, read as the reverse complement.
TTATTTTACTAGGAAAACAATCAGTTACATGGACTAATGGGTCCCATTTGCCTTTTTTATACCCCTAATGGAAGCTTTGTGGCAGTGTTTTACTCAAATGCATATCATAATTAATGCCTAGACTCTTACCCCTCATATAGAGCCATAGACTATTTTTTAATGGGGCAATGGGGGTTAAGTGACTTGCCCAGGGTGACACAGCTAGTGTCAAGTATTTGAGGCTGGATTTGAACTCAGGTCCTCCTGAATCCAGGGCTAGTACTTTATCTATCCACTGCACCATCTAGCTGCCCCTGCCTAGACCATTTTCAACCACTATTTTCTCATATGCTACTTTCCTCACCTTTGTTGGAATTGAAAATAGGCTCATTGTGTCTTGAAGGTCATAAAATGGCTCACTACTTTCACTAATATCAACATTTTTCTTTTGCAATTTAGCAAGATTCCTGAACACTTGAACTTAGAACAAAGATCCATCAACCAGAGTCTTTTTAATTAACTAGTTTGAATGAAAGCTTAATCAAATGTAGAAGTATACCATAGAAACCTTAAAGATGGTGCTAGATATTCCTCACATGGCCCACATTCTGTTTGCCTGCATGAAATCGTATACAGATATCTCTCTACAATCTCTGTCTATATCTATATCTCCAGCTATTTTTCCCTAGAGTTCTATTCCAATGCTTCATTGTTGCATGGAGGTGACCCTAGATTCTAGAAAGTGATGAGCAGAAAGTACAAGAACTGTTCAAAAGGATTCGGTTACATTCTCAACAAGCTGTCTTTGATTTTCCAGAGAAATATAAGGAATCTTATTACAAGTAGACTGGCCCACAGTACTGAATTATTTGGCCTAAACAATCCATGAAATAAAAATAGAAAATGGTTCAATCTTGTATAGGCCTTCCATTCTGCAGTAATTCCATAAGAGCAGTGGAAAAGGTGACATAAGGTGCTAGGAATCTCAACATTTTAAAAACATCTATAAACATTAACTTTGCTGCCCGTACTGTAAATGTGACATCCATTGGCCAATGACCAATGAACAAAGTTTACATACTACTGGAGGAACTGAAGAATATCAATCTTGACGTTCTCCCTAAAAATGAAATCCAATAACAAAGGAAATCGAAGCAAGGATGACTTATAGGTTCTCCTTAGAAATATAGAACAGTTAGCCAAGATGGTTTTATTGTGAGGCCAAAGGCAACAAGAAACATCACTTCATGGAAAACTTGGTCCTCTCATATTGCAGTGTTCATGAAAAGTTATTGCAAATAGACCACCATGAAAAAAAGCATAGTTTATATGTCACCACCTTTTGCAAAAGTTTAGGTAGACAAGATCTATATAGACCTTGGCCAGACTGTCGAAATTAAATCAACATATTCTTTTATACTCAATGACTTTGATACAAAAGTATTCATAAGGGAGAATGAAGAAAAAATGTTGGAAAACGTGGTTCAGGTCTAAGAATTTTGTAGATGATTTAGATACTCCATCCCTAAATATCATCTATCCTTTCTTCCACAACAGAGTCAGGCAGTGGTGGCTGGCACGTAGTAGGGACTTTTGTTTATATCAGAAGATAAAACAATGTTGAGGACTTCAAGACATAAATTCCCAAGGTCTATGAAGGGGTAGAAAGTACCAGAGCCATGAAAGGATTGGAAATCATGGATTATTACTTTTTTTTTCAGGGCAATGAGGGTTAAGTGACTTGCCCAAGGTCACACAGCTAGTAAGTGTCAAGTGTCTGAGGTTGGATTTGAACTCAGGGCCAGTGCTTTATCCACTGTGCCACCTAGCTGCCCTGCTAGTAAATGCTTAACAACTGGCTCTCTGAAAAGAATATGTGCACATTTAAGTTTAATTTACATAATTAATATTTTCTCTACCAATTCTTAAGTCTGTGAAATCCACAAAGCAACAAATCACGCCCTGATTTGTAGCATTTGCCAATTTCTGAGGTATATTTGCTCACACTAAATATTTAACCATTAGTTCTTCTCTGGTGGAAGCTAGCTCAAGTACCCCCCTGACATCAAGCAAAAGATGGACTAGGGAAGCATAGGGTGTTTCAAGGGTGTTTCCTTAATCTTCTGATTTATCCAACTGATGTCAGCACTATGACCTTAATGTCCTTCTTTGCTCCCATTATTATTCACTTATCACAGGTACTTCATTTACTTGGATGAAAGGGCCAAACAAGACTGTTATTGTTGTTTGTCCTTCTTGAACAGGACCATGACATGGGAAGGAGATGTCATGACTCCCAGTGAATTGGATTTAAGTGAGAAAGAGCTGGGTAAAATTACCAGTCTCACTCTCTCCTCCAGAGCCACCTAGATCCAGTAGCAAGATATATATCAGGATGACTGCAGATGGCTCTGATGCAGTAGGAGACCTTGGCTTTTTTAAGCTAAGGTTTTTTTTTTTTTCCCCTAGGTCTGTTTATCTGAAGCAATGCCCATTCAGTGAGTAAGGCTAGGTAAGAAGTGAGGCAAGGAATGGTCTCTTTTATCTAGTCAAAAAAATCAGTCTGGGAAGGGAAGACCTCAAGGTATCTGGACAAAACAGAAACAATTGATATCTATCTATACCCACTCTGAGCCATTGAGAGTCAAACAAAAAAAAATGACCCAAAAAAGACTTGGGCTGGGACTGACCTACTGTTAGTCAATCAATGAGAACCAGAATTATTTGGGTTCAAGAAAGGAGCCTTCAAAAAAAAATTTATCCAATAAACCCCAAGATATCTTGGGAGATTTTAGCAATCAAATTGTATATTTCTTTGGGCAGAGCACCTGCAAGTAAGGGTATGATTCCCTAGATGGACAGAGGGAGAGAAGGGAGGAAAAGGAGGAGGGAAAGAGGAAGATAAAGAGGAAAGGAGAAGGGAAGGGGGAAAGGAATGAATGAACAAAGGAATGAAGGAATGAAGGAAATAGCAAGCTGTATTGTCCAACTGGACCTGGCCAGTTGAGGCCCCAGTGGGACAGCTACTACTTACATATTGTTGTTGTTTGTCCATTTTCAAAGAAGACCATGATATCTGGGATGAATGGGTCAAACAAGGCTAGAGTTTTACTGAAAGAAAACAGAAATAGCTGATGGGTAGAGCTCACCTGGGACTTAAGTACTGTAATATACATGTGAAAATAGTGTAAGGTTATTGATTTATTGTTATTTAGTCACTTCAGTCATGTCCGACTCTTCATGACACCATTTGGGATTTTCTTGGCAAAGATATTGGAGTATGAAAAGCATTTATTATGTACCTACTGCACAGCTAGATGGCACAGTGCATAAAGCACTGGCCCTGGATTCAGGAGGACATGAGTTCAAATCCAGCCTCAGACACTTGACACTTATTAGTTGTGTGACCCTGGGAAAGTCACTTAACCCTCATTGACCAGCAAAACAAAAAATAATTAAAAAATATTATGCACCTACTACATGCTTGACACTATGATAAGTGTTGGGTATACAAATGAAAAAAACCAACAAAAACAGTCCTTTCCTTCAAGGAGTTTACAAGCTAATGGAGGAAGATAATGCATGAAAAGAATCTAAAAAGCAAGGGGAAATGCCAGAGGGTACCTGGCACAGAGTATGATGAAGCAATCTCCATGATAATGAGTTTCTTGGTGATGTGTTTATCTGGTGATAAGTTTATACTGGTTGGGGCATGATGAAGGTGATAGTCAAGTCAAGCTAAACAGGGTAGCTGGCTGGGGGCATGATGGAGAAACCAAAGAAATCAAAACCAAGTGCAGCTGAAAGGGAAATGAGATTTCTGAGGATATGCCAAGGACATGCTTTCTTTACAGCCTTAGAAATGGCATGGAAAATGTTAACCATTGCTCAGAGAAAACAAGGTCTTGTAGACATTGAAAAAATTCCCTTCTTCCCTGGAGAATATCCACTGACTATTGCCTTCCAAAGTCTTAATCAGAATAGAACTTTTAATCATCATGTTCTTCCTTTTTCAACCAATCAAGCATGCAAACAAACATTTATTAAGTCTATGAAATACTGGGCATTGTGGTAGGTACTATATATAAAAGTAGCATTTCCTTTGACCTGAAAATATTATTCTTAGGCATACTCACCCATTAGCTTCACTCACCAAAAAAAGGAAAAAAAAAACCTTTTACTACCTTTCATATCAAATAAAAATCTTGAATCATAGCATAAAAATGTATATAGGCATAGAATGTAAGGTCTTAGAAATAATTTTGTCTGTTTAATGATCTCAAAGAATGAAAATAATTAAGCTCCTAATAAAGGCAAAGGAAAACTTACCTTCATTAACAAAGTCAAACAGTGTACTCCCAGCCAGCTAAAATCCTGTCCTGAACTATTGTGGGGGTTTCCTAAGAGATTTACATAGAAGAAAATTGACTAATTTACATAAATCTTTCCACAACAACCCCATACTTTACAAATGACACATTTAAAAGCAAGGGTATAGTGGTAAATGTTTTACAACCAGCTCTATGGAAGAAAAAAAAGTGCCCAGGACACACTTTTAACCTACATTATTGACATCCCCTCCATTCTCATTCCCTCTCTCCCTCTCCTCCTCCTCCTCCTCCCTCCCTCGCTCCCTGGCTCCCCCCCCCTCTCTCTCTCCCTCCCCCCCACATGATAATCAGAAAAACAATAAAACAAGCTGTGATTTCCAGGGTTTGTCTATTTCTAAGAGGCAAATTTCAGCTCACACTGCAAAAGGAGCTGGAAACTCCTGCATAGGTGACTCAGGGAGTATTTTCTGAGGTTTCTTTATTAGGTCTGCACCTGAAATTGGAGAAGAACCCACTCTTCACCTGGGCCAATCAGGCTCTGAGTTTTTTAGGGGTCAGTTTTCATTGATGTCTCTCTTCAGAGTGTTGACAGAGGACACACCCCTCAAAGAAGTCTTTAAAAGGTAGAAAAGCCACCTAATTGTAAAATCAGAATGCAGGAGGTATCTCTTGTCTAGGATGTAGCAAAGAATGAATATTTATAGGAGTATGGAATATAGAGAACAGTCATGATTAAATATAATGAATCATTTTGTCCATTTTTGAAGTTAATCCCAAATCTCCTGATGGACATGATCTCTCCCTCCTCTGAAGACTGATATCAGCCTATGATGGCATTTAGCTATGTTGCATAAAGCAGAAAAAAATAGTTTTGTGAGTTTGCTTCATTCCTCTCCCTCCCCATTCCACCCCCAGCAATACACATTATAATATAAGCTCAGTGAGGGCAAGATAAATCTTAATCATCTCTATAGCATCTAGCATTATATCATGTCTTGCATATACAGATTATTGAGAAGAAAGAAAATCTTGACACCTATTTTTTCAAGGAAATTACTTAACAGAGCTGAATATAAAAAAAGTTATATGATAAAAAATAACTTAGAAAATAGGCAATGTCTTTTACAACTCTGGTTAGAGGGAGAATTCAAACCTAAAATAAATAATATTTATTCTAAAAGATAAAATGGGCAAATTAAATTATATGAGATTCAAAAGTTTCCCAATCCCAAATGAAATAAATGCAATTAGAATTGAAAGGGAAATAATTGGGGGAAATCTTCATACCAAAATCCTCTGGTTAAGATTTCATATCCAAGAAACACAACTAATTGATGCAAATACAAAGAACAAAAGGCAGTGGATAATTACCCAATAGATAATTGATTAAAGGTAGATCTCAAATGAAGAAAAACTATCAACCATATGAAAAATGTTCCAAATCACAGATAAGAGAAATGCAAATTAAAACAACACCTCACCACATGCTCATCACATTGAAAAGGCATTGAAAAGGAATATAAAAAAGGAAAATAATAAAGGTTGGATGAGCTGTGGGAAAAACCAGCACATTAATCCATGGTTGATAGATCTGTGAAATGACTCAAGCATTCCGGAAAATAATTTGTAACCACACCCCCAAACTCACTAAGCTGTCCATAATTGTTTACTTCTATATAAGTATATATCAAAAGGAGCTCAAGGGGAAAGGGAAAAGACCCATATATACATGAATATTTACAACAGCATTGCTTGTTGTATTAAAGAACTGGAAATAAAATAGATATCCATCAACATGGGAATAGTTGAGCAAATTGTGGCATAGTAATAAAATGGAAAATAATTGTGGCAGAAGAAATGATGACTGTGATAGATTCAGAGAAACATGTTAAAATTTGAATGGACAGATGCAAAATAAAATGAATAGAACCAAGAGAAGCAATTTATATGACAACAGTAATAATATAAAGGAAAATGACTTTGAAATCCCTCAGAACTCTAGTCAAAGCAGCAAACAATAATGGTTTCAAAAGGCTGATGATGAAACATGCCTCCCACCTGTAAAGAATTAATTATTATTTGAGGTTTTTATGACCCCATCTTTTGGCTAAAAAAAAACCAAAACAAACCTTGGCACACAGACTGGCCTCTGGGGCTCCTCAAACAGAACGGTGATCCACCCACTGGTTATAGCTGTTACCATGGTGCTGGCACCTTATGTCATCACCACTCCACAACGCCTACATGGGCCTGGCAAAATTATGATTGGAAGCCCAGCGAGGGCAGTCATGTGACTATCAGAGTGGCCAGCCAATTGGCTGGGGTCTGTGTGGTCAGCTTGGGGTCTGCTGGGGAAAAGGGAGATTTTTTGGCCATTCTAGCTTGAAGTTGGAAGGTGACAGGACACTGCTGTGTGCTCTCAGCTGATTCCTGAGTGGTGGTATTATTTAGGTTGTATAATTTCCCTTTCCCCATTTTATTTCCTTTCCCTTGATACTACTGATCCTGTTTGTGTTTTTTTTTTAAGTCCGTTCTTGTTAAATAAATCCTGCTCTATTTTGAGGGAGTCTGTCTGTCTCCTTCCTTGCCCCAATATTGCAGCAAGCTGCTTAGCTAACACTCCTTAATTAAAAATAGGTCCCCACACACCTTTTGGCAGAGAAGTAATTGACTAGAGATGTGGAATGAGATATGTAATTTCATATATGGTCAATGTATGGCTTTGTTCTGCTGGGCAGTGCATATATGTTACAAGAGAAAATTTTTACTCAAGTGTGTGTAGAGGTTGAAGTTAAAAGGGTAGAGTAATAGATAGTGATATATACTCCAAAAAAAGGAATAGCAATAAAGCATTTTCAAAAATTCACAGAATATGAAAAGGAGTGCAGAAAGGTACACAAAGTAATTTTGTTACTACCTTGGTTAAACTTTGTATATATACACACACATATATACACACACAAACGTATACATATATATATGTGTGTGTAAAGAACTATAGTTTACAGAACTTCACAATTTCTTAAATAATTCTCTCTTATGTCTTCCTTTTTATATTGAAGTGTTTATTAGTTGATGATTATTAAATTCAGAATAAAAAGAAATGTATCATAAATGTACAAATATCCTTAACAATACTTTTTTTTTGTAGTGCCAATGATTTGGAAAAAAAGCAGATTTCCATTCTTGGAAAATGGCTCAATCAATTGTGGTGCATGAATATCATGGAATATTACAATGTCATAAGAAATGACAAATAAGAGGAACAAAGAGAATCATTTGAAGACATGAATTGGCATCAAGTAAAGTAAGCAGAACCAAGAAAACAATACATACAATGACAACAACAATGGAAAGGAAAAACAACAAAAAAGAAACAAAAGGAAATGTTGCTAAATTGTATTGACCAAGGTTGACCCTGAAAGAATGAGATTGTGCACCTTCCTCTCTTCACTAGAGAAATGGAAAATTCTCCTCAATTTATCTTGCATCTAGTTCTTTGCTATTACAAAAAAGTGGTACTCTATTTTGGTGCATGGATATGGAACGTGGCATATACTGTTATACTCAGTTATATGTTGATCAGTTTTGTGAAACTACTTTCTTATTTTCTCTTCCTTTTCTCCCCTTTCTTCTTTCTTACAAGATATAGTTCTCTGAACAGGGGTAAGAGGAAGAATATATTTAGAATTTAAGGTGCTATAAATACAAATGATACCTATTTTTTTAAAAAAAGATACATGCCAGACATCTTTTACTTTGCTAGGTTATGAAAGACCTAATCATAAAATATCAGTTATTAAAGAACTGAAATTGAAAATCCCATTAAGAGTTATTAAGAAGTGTGTGGTAGGCATAAGCAGGTTGTAACATATTAAGAATGAGGAATTATGGAGGATTAGAAGTGAAAAGGCTATTATCTGCCCCCTCCCCCCCAAAATGTGGGTTATATAGCAATATAACCAATAGACAGAATGTCTGTCCCATTGGCAGCTGAACAAAGTCGAGTACTTAAGAAGGCTATATGGTAACCTTATATGAAAATTGTGTGGTAGATTTATTAAAGGGCATGTATATGAATCAATCAGGAATGGCAGGAGTGAATGGGTGGTGATCCACATTGTTAAAGGGACTACCCACGCTGGTGACATTTTATATCAGTTGTAGTTTTGACTGCCATGACTAGAACTGTTGGCTGTTGATGTGGGGGTACATTACCCTTTTATTACATATCCCTCCCCTTTATTATGATGAACTCATATAGTATTGGTGGTAATAATGTGAAATATATTTTGTGTCTGCCAGCAAGAGCTTGATCATAAATGTCTTCTGCTACAGTCAGGGGGACTTGATCAGTTAAGCTGCTTCACAATGGAAGATTTAGTTTTATTTTTGAACTTCATCTTTTGATTGCAGTCTGGAAGAGATTTCATTTGATGAATACATAGCAGACTGCTGACATACAGGGCCATTTAGGCTTTAAGAGCTTACACATTTATAAAAACGAATGAGCTGAAATGTATTTTCTTTGTGTGTGTGTGTTACCCAGACCTAGGAAGAGATGATAGAAAAACTTTCAAGAGGAGTAGAAGAGAATGCACATTTTTGTCATGTTAAAACCAGATTTTATTGTATTCCTATAAAATTGAGTGTGGTTATAGTTTGTAGTTTCTTAGAAAGGCATGTATTTTTTACATTAAAGATGTTGCAGTAAATATGCATATAGGTATACTGTATGTTTATATATTTCTATATTTTGTGTATATATACATATATATAATCTGAAAACTATATAGTCCATTTCAATTACTATAGACATTCTTTATTAGAGGGGCAGAATATCAGGGTAATTTCTTAGAATTAATTCAACAGTTCCTATCTTTAAAATGCTACGAGTTTGAATAGTTTGGGAAACTAAGAAACATCCATTTAAAACTGTCTTAACCTTCGACTTTATAAGAACACAATACCATAGTGCAAAATCTGAATAAGTTAATAAAGTGAAATGATGGCTTATCTTTACCTAAGACACAAAAAAATTAATTTACAAATGACTATATAGTGCATAGAGAATGATGAAACAAGGTCACAGGAATTAATTTTAAAGGAACCTTGAGAATCCCAGCAAAGACTATATTTTAATGTTATGCTCATATAAAGCCAGCATTAAAAGAGACAGCCAACCGAGTATCAGTCCAAAGTTCTGCAGGAGAAACATCAACCAGGGTCGCTGAGTTTGAACGTGAGTCATTTCAGGAAGCTAAAAAAAGAATAAAAAAGAATGAGATCCAGATATATTCATGGCTGGGAAAGAAAGTTTTATGGGAAAAAATGAGAAACTGTGTTGTTCAAGACTTAGTAGTAACCTTTCAGATTCTTGATTCGGTTACCATAATTAATTAAATTAAAATGGCAGAAGCAATTATATCACTAGAAGTAGCATCTGTAAGCTGTATGGCAAAAGGAAATATCATGAGATCAAGTAGGCTCCAAATAGTCTCACTTTTCATTGTTTTAATATTCCCAACTGGGGGAACCTAAATGAAAAATAGTACCTTTACTGTAGAAAAAATTAGTATATTTAGATCCTTCTTAACTTGGTATTTGTGAATTGAAAAATGTATGTGTGTATATATACATATATGTGTGTAGCTACATATATGTATATGTATGAACATATATAATTATATTTCAATGTAATTAGTATCCTCTGTAATTATATGTATTTTATTTTATGTAGTGAAAAACATTCTTCTGTAGGTTTCACCTGACTACCAAAGGGATCCATAATATAAACAAGGTTAAGAGCCCCCTTTTTTAATTGTTCTGTGTAGTCTGTTAAGCAGATAAATGATTTCAAGATATTATGCTTGCTTGCTTTCCTTCCTTCCTTCCTTTCTCTCTTTCTTTTGGTATTTAAAGAAATGCCCAAGTGACTCTTCGTGAGCTTTTTTTTTTAGGACCACAGAAGCATAACTGGATGAAGCTCTATATTGTATCAAGAAACCTATGCTGTTACCTGACACATTTGTGAAATATTATTGCCCATACTTTGAGTGATTTCCCTAGGAACCTCTGTGAAGCAAATCCCAACAGGTGGCAGTCTTACATTAATTTCCATAGAGGTCTTACCCCCTCTCAGTTGAGTTGTAGGTCTGACTTTGTCACTCTGATAAGTTTTCGTTTCTATCAGAATGCAAGTTTCAGTTCAACAGAGAGGTGGCCTTTGTTCCTCCAAATTCAAATAGTTTACCAACATAAAGAGTCAAATATGAGTTTGAGATAAGCAAGGTAACTGGATGATGACATTAGAAAAGAGTGAGGCCTGTTTTGTGGGGGGGAGGGGGTCTGGGGTTTATTTATGAAGTTTATTCATTTAGAAGATGATTTCATATTATGGACATCTGTGATTCAAAACACCGTTATGGAAGAATTTAGTGTGCCCTCAAAGCACTGGATGATAAAGTTGGAAAATGCTGGATTTATAGTAAAAGAATAAAGAAGACTTGGTTTTACAACCCAGCTCTCCTATCCATGTGACCTTAAGCAGATTGCTTCATGTCTCTGGGTCTCTGTTTCCTCATATATAAAATGAAGGAGTTAGAGTAGGTGACTTCAAAAGTCTCTGTTAGTTCTGCTGGTTGTATGACCTCAAACCTACCACATTTTCTCCATGTTCTTATTTGCTCAAATTTTTAATGGAGGCTAGTCATCTTATTGCACAGAAAACCTATCTGACCCCCTAGTTATCTTGAATTCATATCTTTAGCTTCAATTTATCTTCATGTCTTCAATTTAATTAATATGTTTAATTCATAATAATTCACAGGTAATCTTCGAGTTTGAGACTTGGAAAAGGCCTCAGATGTCATCTGTCCTGTTTGCTTTACAGGTAAGGATGCGGAAGCCCAGAAAGGTTTTATAATACAGAAGTGCACTATATAGTATGAAAATTCAAAAAGAATTGACAAGAATATGTCTATCATCAGGCAGTAAGCTTATTAATCATATGAAAGCCATTTGTATTCCAGTAAAATACAAGCTTCCTGAGAACAAGTAGGCTTTTTATGTTTCTCTTTGTATCTCCAGAGTGTTGAGTTGAATTAATTTTATTCCAATAAATGTTACGATGCAAAACTGCTGCTCCACTTAAATATGAGGTTATGCCAAACCTTCCCCATGTTCCTCATCCTAACCCCCTTTTGGGCAGGAAGAGAAAGGGAATAAACATTTATAAAGCACCCATGCTGTGCAGGCACTATGCTAAGTGCCTTACACATATTACCTCATTTGATCCTCACAAGGTCTTATTCTTTTCCCATTTTGCTGTTGAAGAAACTGAGGCAAACAGATTAAAAGACTTTCCTAGGGTCACGCAGCTAGTAAGTATCTTAACCAGGACCCAAATTCAAGTTTTCCTGACTACAAGTATCATGTGCTACTGACTCCTTTACCTTGTAGCCTCTTAAAACTTGTAATACCTACCTCTTGGGATTTTGTGAAGATCAAATAAGATCATATTTATAAAGATCACTAGTGCATCAAATAATAACAAAACCCATTTATTTAATCCAAAAACCTCTTTGGGCCAAAATAGTTGCCCCTGTCTCCTTGTACAGATAGAACTTTCATTTCTGAACTTTTTCTTCTAAGTAAGTCTCCCTTCCCAAGAGATCCGGGTGATGGTTATATTTTCAGGGGCATGCTCAACTTATACCTCCTATAGGATGCTTTCCAATATTGGACTTCATTCTGTCAGTCATTCTCCTCTATCACTCCCATTCCAGTCTAAGCAACTAGGGAAAACCAGAAGCTGAGAACAGAAATAAAAGATACTAAAATTCACCATAAAAAGCATTCCCATATATTGTTGCATTTATGGATCTGACGCAAATCAGTAAATGAGATAGAGATTTCATTTGCCAAAGATAGGAATGATGAAAAGGGACAGAGGTTAACAGAACTCTGCCATTAAATTCTTTTCTATATTTTATAAGACATAATGGGTACTCAAAGTACTAGCAGACAGCACAACAGTGAGCAAAAACTTCAGAAACTGGGAAGAAATATTCATCTTTCTAGGCAAGGTTGATCATGATTTGCACGGCCCATTCGAGCTTAGAAATCCAACCCAGATATGTGGTGGTTGTTGTTTTAACCCCCAAACATACTGTACATAAATTGGCTTTGCAACAAGTTCCAACTAGACTGGTTTTTTGAAAAGGCCACTTGGCTCTTTTTAGCAAGGTTATGGATACACACACAAACCATAACAGCTTTTGGATAAGTGCCAGAATAGCAGAGATCCCCACAGGAATTGTGTCCCAAAGAGATACAAATATCCCACTGTCCTGCCAAAACTCCAGCTATGCATGATTATACTGAGAAGATAGTCCCCCTCATAGGAATCAGTTAATTTTGGAGACAAATGAAGATGCAGAATGTCTTCTGCTTTTAGGACAATATATTTGGGGAGATTTTAGATTTAAACAGTTTTTAAACCAGGAAATAATGAGTTGCCATCTTGTTTTGTGACTTTGATATACAAAAATGTCTCTTTTCTCCCATTGGGCGATTGGACATCCTTATTTCTCAGTGTTTGAGAGCCTGACATAGATTCTAGAGATAAATGGAATGAGCTAATGGACAGTTGATGTTGCTCTTCAAGCAACAGGGCTTGGAAAGTTACTGAAATGTTATTACTTAGAAGCATTGCCCAGGGATTATACTAATAAAAACCTTCAGGCTTCTTCCTGAAAATTGCAAACATTCAAATTGAAGTTAATCCTTGAAGAATTAATATCAGCATCCTTTGGTTGGTCACTTGCACTTCTCTCCCCATCCCGCATCACTGACTAAGGCAGGTGTTCTTCACTTTTTTTGTGTGTTCATGGACCCCTTTGACAGTCTGGTGAAGTCTAAGATCCCCTTCTCAGATGAACGTTATTAAATGAATGAAATAAAATACATGAGATTACAAAGGAGACCAATTATAGAAATACATTATTTTTTTTAAAAAATCAAGTTCACAGACACCAGCTTAAGAATCCTTGTCCTAAGGTTTTCCAACCTCTCCTCAAGATCAGAAAATGCTAGGACATGATGTTCTAGGAGTTTTAACTTTCAAGAAAAATAGAAACTTTGCCAAAATATATCTAACAGACCTGCCAGTTCTTAAGTACTTTACCCAAATTCAGAGTCTTCGTGCATTGATTAGAAATTCCATGAGGCATACCAGAGCCCACACACAAAACATGACTTGTCTATGCATATGAGACAAGTACTTTTTTTAATGTTACAATCTGCACAATCGTCTGCTTTGGAAGTAGGCTTTACTGTCCCAGTTGGAAACTTTAAAAATGTTGAACACTATGTTAAAAGACCTTTAGTCCTGTTCTGATGATTCATCATGGAATGGAGGTGAATCGGGTTTTCAAAAACAACAGTGGGGGGCAGCTAGATGGCGCAGTGGATAGAGCACCGGCCCTGGATTCAGGAGGACCTGAGTTCAAATTCAGCCTCAGACACTTGACACTTTCTAGCTGTGTGACCCTGGGTAAGTCACTTAACCCCCATTGCCCCACACAAAAAAAACAAAAAACAAAAAACAACAGTGAACACAAATTCTAACAGTTTCTACCAAGATCTGAGGGGCCTATGATTTTTTTTTTCAGTTTAGGAAATGTCCTGTTTGCCCATGAATTGATAAGATATTCTTATTTTTATTCTTTTTCAGTGTTTTGGAGTTTACCCTGTAGTATAGAGATTAAGAAGATGAGTTGGTATAGAGATGGAAAAGCTTTCAGATGACCTGTGTGCCTTGTCATTCAAGTATTGATTTAGCTAAGAATGGAGATGCCCATCTTATGAAGGTTGGCTACCAGGTGATAAATTCTTTCATAATAATTTCCATTCTATAAGGTACAAGGTGGGAGTGGGGAAGGGAAAGGGAAATCTACATGAGCACATGGATGGATAAAGAATGAACACCAATCAAATAGATTCTTCTCTTTTTTTTTTTTTAAGTGAGGCAATTGGGGTTAAGTGACTTGCCCAGGGTCACACAGCTAGTAAGTGTTAAGTGTCTGAGGCCGGATTTGAACTCAGGTACTCCTGAATCCAGGGCCGGTGCTCTATCCACTGCGCCACCTAGCCGCCCCCAAATAGATTCTTAAAGAGCTCAAGTCCATATATTAAGAAACAAGAAATCACTGATTGCTTTGACAAACATGAGTCCCAAGGTTTTCTCCCTGTCATGACCACTTGCCACAAATATCTAATCAAAAAGTAAATAAGAAAATAGATCTTTCCATAGTGATTTACTCTATTGTACCTGTATGCATAAGGGCCATCATGGTACTCTGGTTAGAGGACCAGCTCAGGGAGATGGATTCAGGTGCTACCTCCAATTCACATTGGCTCTGTGATCTTTGGCTGAGAGTCACAACCTCCCAGTGCCCTAGGAAAGTCCCTCTGACTTTAAATTAGAGGTGAATTATCAATCTGCACTGGTGAAAGTTCTTTTTCTACTGTATCTCTGTCCAACAACAAAAAACACCAAAATAATATATCAATGAATTTTGGAAATTGTAGACTGTATAGTAAAGCTGCTTGGGGGCAGCTAGGTGGCATCGTGGATAGAGCAATGGCCCTGGATTCCAGAGGACTTGAGTTCAAATTCAGCCTCAGACACTTGACACTTACTAGCTATATGACCCTGGGCAAGTCACTTAACCCTCATTGCCCCGCAAAAAAAAAAAAAAACCAAACAAACAAAAGAACAACAACGACAACAAAAAGCTGCTTAAACTGCGGGTCACAACCCAATATGGCATTATGTTACTGAATGTGGGGGCTGTGAAAATTTTGACAATAGTATGCCACACCTAGGATGGCATAAAATGTATCTGGTGAAAAGGAGTCTTGAGTGGAAAAAAGTTTAAGAAACCCTGTCCTATAGAACATAAAGTAAGGGGTCCTCACTAACTCATGAAAGTAAACACAAGGGGTCTATTGGAAGTTGATTTTGGTAGCACCCAGGGTTTCCCTATATTCCCAAGGGATTCTTCCTTTAGAACTAAAATTTCATGAACTCCATTCCCAAATTGTCTCTTCTATACACTCATGCCCTTGCAACAATATTGTAATTGAATTTGATTCGGTATTCAATCTTTTCCCAACGTGACAGACATGTGTAAGGATCCCTAATTTTACTAAGTTTCAGACTTTTTTTTTTTGCCAAGTGATGCTTCCTCTCTTCTGTTCCATCTGTAATTTGAACAAAGGCTGGTTTCTCGTTTGGTTTGCTTTATGGTTCTAATACTGAATATGCCAAGATTTACCTTCTGCATGACTCATCAAAGTGTGTGTAAAAGAAATGAACAAACAGCATTTGGTACTTTCACAATAGTGCATTATCCGGCAAAGGTATGAATGCTTATATCCCTTTACTGAAAATACTTTGAGATATGTTTCGTGAAAAAACTCTAAAATGTCCCTGTCACTACAATATACTATTTACTATCATTAGTTTTTTTCTAAGGAAAGGGGACTTTTTTCATTTTAAAAAGTCCATATGTGAGGAATGATTCCTTCCTGACCATCTGCTGTACAGTAGAACTAGCCACCACAGCTGTACACATAAAATCCATACACATCATTGGATTGGATGGGCCAGGTGAACATTAAAGATTGCTTGACATGGAGCATACTCACAGGGAAGTACATGAAGCAGATATTCTTGAACTGGATCAGATTTCCTGTTAGCACATATTCAGAGGTTGCCTTCATTTCAGCCCCATTTGTGAATATTTCAATTTTGTCTTTGCAAATGGGTCACTTTTGAACCAAGCAGGGACTTTTTTTTAAAACTCGTGCAGACTCCTTTTTGCTATGCAAATCTACAATTACATGTGCAATCTGATACATTCACAAATCAAACAATGGTTCCTCTATATTGTAAGTCACCATCTACTTTTGTTCTTAGCAGGAGAAGGAAAAATTGCAAGTCTCCTTTGGGGAAGACTGCATTATAGTTGTGCCTTTTCTTCAAAGCAGTGGTTTGCTTTTTCTCTACCCCACCCACACATTCCCTTTGGGCAGAAAGTACATTTTGACTGACTTTGATGTTTACTGGAGGTAACAGACTGATAGCCCTGGAAACTTAAGTCTCATTTATCCCCAGAACAGGTGTCTGTAGTACAAGCCTTCTCACAGCCTGCCCACAGATGTACCCACACTTTTTTCTTCCTTTCTTCAATGGCTGATCACTGTTGAAAAGTCAAAGCAATGGTTATTTTTCCTGGATGCCTAACATCTGGAGCAAGAGTAGAAAATTCAATCAATCTTCCAGATGCCTCCTGATATCCAAATGTTTGGTGTAGGGTAGCCAAGTCATACAGATGCTTTTTATTCTTCTTTTTATCCAGATGTTTTGCAAAGGCATATTTGATGGCAAAGAAATGGTATCTTGGGTATCTAAGAATGCCTAGGAGGGGGGTGGTTCAAGTGGAATCTTTTTGAGAACTAAAGACACTACTCTACAGACTTTTTACTTCGATTCAAAATCAATTACCAAGGCATAGTTTTTAAAATTCGATATTTACTAAGACAACTCTCAAGTTACCTGGGGCCTCACCTTGTGTAACTTGTCATCTGATACCGTATGACCACACCCAGAGTTTGTCCATGTGAGACCATAGGCAGGTGAAAAAGGCAAATGCCCACCTGGCTGCTCTTCTGCCTATAGGTGACCAAGAACTGAGTTCGTTGACATCCTCATTCAATTTTCTGAATTTTCAGGTCTAGCCTGGCTCCACCCTGACTGAGCCCAGTGGATTGTACTCAAACATTCCCCAGCTGTGAAGAACTTTATGTCTTTCGTGGGAAAGTTTGCCTACTAACCTGGAACTCATACTTTACAAGTGTAACCTTACTGAGAATAACAAAAAATTGCCATAATTTTAGCCAAAAGATAATAGGCAATTACTTTGTACTCATTTTGTTCATTTTGTCTTGCGTTAGTTATGCAACATCAAATTAACATAGAGTAGAATAGTATGTATTGGGTAAGTTGAATCATTGTGCCTTCTACTTTTCAGTAGCTGAAGAATGGAGGAAGGAGAGGGGCAGCTAGGTGGCGCGGGTAGTTAAAGCACTGGGCCCTGGATTCAGGAGGACCTGAGTTCAAATCCAGCCTTAGACACATGACACATACTAGCTGTGTGACCCTCAGCAAGTCACTTAACCCTCATTGCCCTGCCAAAAAACAAACAAACAAACAAGAATGGAGGAAGGAGAGAGATAGGAAGAAACAGAGCAAAACCAAGAGAAGGATGAGAGAGAGAGAGAGAGAGAGAGAGAGAGAGAGAGAGAGAAATGGTTAAGATGATCTATGCTATACTATTTCCATTTGAAAATATCTTTCACCCACTCTTTTTTATTCCCTTTGATGCTCTTTGTGCTGTATTTTAAATCTTCCTTGCTCCTCCACTAAGCCCTGATTTAGATAAATGCATCTACTCTTTTTTTTCTATGACACAAAAATCCCATGGCAAGAACCCTAACCTTAAGCACTCCACCCACATAGATCATAAGTTCATAACTACAATGGGGACTGCAAGAAGGAATTTGATGAACTTACAACAGGAAGGGTGTGAATTAGAGCTAATGAACTCACTAACTCTAAGAGGTATCATTTTCTAAGATGTTCTCATCATCATTATCATCATATTTCATTTTAAAATTTCAGTGCTGGGGCAGCTAGGTGGCACAGTGGATAGAGGACCAGCCCTGGATTCAGGAGTACCTGAGTTCAAATCTGGCCTCAGACACTTGATACTTAACTAACTATGTGACCCTGGGCAAGCTGCTTAACCCTCATTGCCCCACAAAAAAAAATTTTTTTTCAGTGCTATAAGTTTAGAGCCTTATCCTTTAAGCAAAAGTTCTAAATGAAACTTCTGATATAAGTCACCTCAAGAATGTGTACAGGGGCACTACGAGGTTTATACCCCAAATGCATCCCCCAAAAGAGTAAAAAGACCTATTTGTACAAAAATATTATAGCAGCTCTTTTTGTAGTGGCTAAGAATTAAAAATCAAAGGAATGCCCATCAATTGGAGAATTGCTAAACAAGCTGTGGTATACGATGGTGATGGAATATTATTTTGGTATAAGAAATGACGAGCAGGATGATTTCAGAAAGGCCTGGAAAGACTTGTTTGAATTGATGTATAGTGAAGTGAGCAGAATCAAGAGAACATTGTGCACAATGACAGCAATATTGTTTAATGAAGAACTGTGAATCACTTAACTGTTCTCAGAAATACAATGATCCAAGACAATCCCAAGGACTAATGATGGCGCTACTATCCACCTCCAAAGAAAGAACAGATATTGATGGAACACAGACTGAAGAATGCTATTTTTCAATTTCTCTCAATTTTTTCTTTTATTCACATTTTCTTGTACAAAATTACTAATCTGGTATTGTTTTACATAATTGCACATGTATAACTCATATCTGAGTGCTTACCATCTCAGGGAGCGGGAAGCAGAGGGAAGGAAGGAGGGGAAAATTTGGAGCTCAAAATTTTAAATAAAGGGGTATTTATTGAAAAAAAATGAATGTATACAGGTATACATTATTTTGTTGCTTTTCACTTTATTGTACTTTGTGGATACTGCATTTTCTACAAATTGAAGGTTTCTGGCAACCCAGCATTGAGCCAATCTATTGGTGCCATTTTTCTAATAGCATGTGCTCACATCAGGTCTGTGTCACACTTTGGTAATTCTCGCAATATTTCAAACTTTTTCATTATTATATCTAATGTGGTGATCTGTGATCAGTGAACAGTGATATTACTATGATAATTGTTTTGGAGTGCCATGAACTATGCCCATATAAAATGGCAAACAGTCAATAAATGCTGTGTGTGTTCTGACTGCTCCACTGACCTGCTGTTCACCCATCTATCTCCCTTCCTCTCCTCCCACTTTCCTGTTCCCTGAGACATAATGCTAAGGAATATTACATAAACTTAGTTGATAAAGCAGGAGAAGTTTTTGAAAGGATTGATTTCAATTTTGAAAGTTCTACTCTTGGTAACAATGCTATCAAACAGTATCTGTGCTTCAGAGAAATCTTTCATGAAAACGAGTCAATCAATGTAGCTAACTGCATTGTCTTATTTTAAGAAATTGCCCTTTCCTTACATTTGACTACTTTGTATATGCTTGTATTGATTAGCTTTATGTCTTATGTATATGCAATTTTTGTCTCCCCCCATTAGAAAGTAAGCTCCCTATGAGTAGGGATCATTCCATTCTTTGTACTTGTATCCCCAGCACATACCTAGCATGATGCCTGGCACATAGTAGGCACTTAAAGGTAGGTACTCTTGCTGCTTCATGGATTGGTCCAGTGAACAGAGAGAAGACAAGGTGTCTGGAGCATAAAGTGTATAAGGAGTTGTGAAATGAGCTAAGACTAGAAAGGTATGGATATGCCATTCTGGAAGGCCTCAAATGAAAGGCCAATGAGTCTGTATTTTGAACAATAGGTAATAGACACTGATGATTTTTAGTAGAGGAAGAACACATTTAGGTCTATAAAAGGAAGATCGTTTTGACAATGGCAGACAAGAATGCTTAGAAGGAGAGGGAAGTAAAAGTAAAAAGACCTATTAGAAAACCACCCCAACAGATTGGGCAATGAAAATAGTGGAGGTGATTGAGAAGAAAATTGTTGTGGAGAAGGAATTGACAGGACTTAGTAACTGATTACATGTGGGAGGTGAGAGAAAGGACAGGTTGTGATTGTAGGAGAGAGGAACAAATGATAACGAAAACACCACAAAAAGATAATGAAACCAGAAGGAGACACACAGTGAGGAGGAAAAGACATTTAGAAGGTTGAGTTCTCCCCCATTACAATCTATTGAGGGAGATAACATGTGAATAATTAGGTATATTCAAGATATGCACTTTAGATGAGAGGCAATCTCTGAAAGGAAGACACTAGAGAAACCTTGGAAGACTTATATGAATTGAATCAGAGTGAAGTGAGCATAATCAGAAGAATCGTTTATACAATGAACATCTTTGAAAGACTTTAGACCTCATTGATACAATGATCATTCATAACAGCAGCAGACAGATGATAAGTATATCTCCCTTTTCTTCCATGGAAAGATGACAAAGAATAAAGGAGGAGACACATGTTTTCATATATGGTACATATTTGTTTTGCTTAACAAAAATTTTGCTATAAGGAAGGACTTTGAGTTTTTTTTAGGAAGGTACAAAATTGGGGGAATGTGAAAGGGGCTAGTGATATTGATGCCAAAAGAAAAGAAGGAAAAGAGCATCAATCCCTTTAATAAATCACAGAAGAAAGAAGAATGTTCAGAAAGGGACACGGTGAATCAGGGAAATGTTGGTACTACCATGTTATATTTAATATAAACTTTTAAAAAGAAGCTGTAATCGATTTATGGTTTTTATCTACACCCACTTTCTTCACTTCCTAATATTTTTATATGGGAATGTTCATGTTTGTTGATGATTTTCTAGTTCATAATAAAAATATTTTAAAAAGCAAAAAATTATGTCACTTAAGAGGATATCAGTCTATTATTAACGTGAATCACATTGCAATTTGCTGCAGGAGTTAAGTGAAAATTTTCCTTTTGCAGTCGGAGCTGTATTTAAAACATCCTCCCTGATACAGAGGGTTAGGAGAGAAAAGATAAAAACACTGCTCCTTGTTCTCAATTATGCTCTGTTATAACAATCACTCCCAACCTATGTGACATATTCCTTAGGGAGAACTCTATAAACTCTTACAAAAATCTCTATGGGCCTTCCTGAGTATTCTCAGATGGAATGGAGAGGAACTGGGGAAGATTTTGTGTGTATTTTTCTTTGAGGGGGGAGAGAAGCATAAATAACTGTTGGAAATAAATAAATACATTGTTGTTATTGGGATTTTTCTTGTTTTGTTTGTTTAAATTGCACATAAGATTCTGACATTTACCAAAGTAGGGTTAGTTTAGAAAGAGCTTTACCACTTCTAGAAACATCTTTTAGAATCAATCAATCTTTTACTCAAAAAAATTCTAAGTATAGTTCTCTACTGCTTTGGGAGAAAGACAGAGAAAGAACATAATCAAAATCTCCATCTCTTTGTAGGCATGATTCATACTGCTTTGGTGACTTAATGATTGTGAATGTTAAATTATATTAATTTTTACTTCCCAAAATGATTTTCAAATGCAAATCCTTTCTGTCAGCAAAGGAACATTTAAAATGATGCCATTGTACTTGGAGCAAAATATACTTTGCAAAAAGTACAAATTCATTAATGTTTTTCATTCCTTTAAAAAAAGAAAGAAAGAAAAGAAACAAGGGCTCACTTGTTGGTAGGTGGATATTTTTCAAAGGGCATTACTCCCCCTGGTGTTGCCAATCTCTGAAAAAAATGACAGAATCCACTTGTTTGTTTGATGGAGGGGGCCCAATTTCATAGAGTACTAAAGTCCCCTCAATAATGGTAGTGTGATTTTTCTACATTTTTCTGACTAGAGAAGATAGAAGCCCTGTTAAGCATTCAGTCGATTGGAATTGAGGAAAGAAATTGGAGGAACGACTACATCTTCTAAATGTCTTTCAGTTTGGGTTAGGTTTCCTAGTCATATAGTTAGAAAGGCAAGGAAAAAATTTCCCCTTTGGGGAGGTATATTTTTTGCACTATAAAAACCTTATTTGGGCTCTAGCTCAGGATCTTGAATCACCAAATATCCTAACAAGTCCCTAAGTAAAAGATCAGATAATAATAACAATAATGATAGAAATAGCTAATATTTATATAGTACTTTAAGGTTTTGCAAAGCATATTTACAAATATTGTCTCATTTTATATTCACAACAACTCTGGGAGGTAGGTCCTATTATTATCTCCAATTCACAAATGAAGAAAATGAAGAAGATGGAGGATATATGACTTGCTTAGAGTCACAAAGCTTTTAAATCTCCAAATCTGAATTTGAACTCAGGTCTTCCTAGCTCTAGGCAGTTAGATAGCACAGTGGGCTTAGAATCTGGAAGACTCATCTTCATGAGTTCAAACTGGGCCTCAGACACTAGCTGTGTGACCCTGGGCTAGTCACTTAATCCTGTTTGCCTCCGTTTTTCATCTGTAAAATGATCTGGAAAAGGAAATGTGTAACCACCCCAGTATCTCTGGCAAGAAAAACTCCAAATGAATCATGAAGAGCTGGACACAACTGAAATGATAGAACAACAACTTCCAAGTCCAAGACCAGTGCTCCATCCACTGTGCACCTGTCTGCCATTAAGGCTCTTAGAAAGGCAAAAAAAAATGTTGTTCTATATAAAGCCCCTCCTGATCTCCCTGACTGTTGTTGCTCTCCACCCCCTGCCTTCTCCACTTTTAACCTTATATTTATTTTGCAAAAACCTTGCATATACGTATTTGTCAGTCAGTCAGTCAGTCAGTCAGTCAATAAACATCTATTAAGCACCTAAGTACATGTACATAGGTACAAATTGTTTCCTGTGATAGAATATATTTGTAAATTCCTTAAAGACAGAGATGGCTTCATTTGTTTTTTTGTGTTTTTTTGTGGTTTTTTTGGTCTTTATGTCTTCAGCACATGGTAAGTATTGATTGATTGATCGAATAAAGGATACATTTTCTCCTTCTCCCAATGGATTGAGGTTCACACTGAATTTCTTGCCTGAGCTTGTGATTTTGATTGTGTTGTTTGTATTTTGGCATTTTAAAGTAAAGGGTACTGACAACTCTGGTAGGTTTTAGGTGCAAATTCAAAATGATATCCTAGAGGAAAGGAAAGGAAAAAAAAAGTGGCTGCCATTCTGAGTCACCTTCCTGATCAGCAACAACTTGCCCTTCCCACTAACACCTAGACCCCAAGCAATCCTTCCCTACTGAGATAGAACCAGAATCTAAAATAGAAGATCATTTGGAATTTTAACTCAAAACTTCCTAGGTTCAATTTGCACGTAAGAGTATGCCTCTTTGGGGTTTGCATGGCCCTGGCATTTTGGAAAGGACTTATGAGAGACGTCTAAAGAAGGCATGAAATTTTACTCCAAATGTGAGAAAGGAAAAGGAAAAGAAAGGAGGTGAGAAATAGTGAATGCCAGAAGAAATAGCGACAAAACTCCGTGTCAAGTTCAGACAAAGCTGAGAAATAATCACAGCTCTGACTCCTCACTCAGAAGGAGAAAATGGGATACTCATTTTGTTGTCTCTAGCTGGATGCAAAGATTGTTGATCATTGTAGCAGTGAATCCAGTTCTTTCTGTCACCAGAACTGAAATCTTTCTTTTCTTTGACCTGAGCATAATAGCGTTGGAGAGGCATTTTGTTGGAGCACTTTCAAAGCTGGTATCACTGGTCAAGGTTCTCTTCCTTTTCCCTTGGAGGTGGTGGAGGGCATTTACTGATCATAAAAGCATTTCTCCAGTCTCCATTTTTTACAATTGAAAACATCATGCCATAGTACTTTGTTTTGTTTTGGTTTTGTGGGGCAATGAGTGTTAAGTGACTTGCCCAAGGTCACACAGCTAGTAAGTGTCAAGTGTCTGAGGCTGGATTTGAACTCAGGTCCTCCTGAATCCAGGGCTGGTGTTTTAACCCTTGCACCACCTAGCTGCTGCTTTTTTTGTTTTTGATTTACCATAGTACTTTGAAACACAGACACACACACACACACACACACACACACACACACACACATACACAGAGGAAACTATCTAACCTCTTGTCTCTGATTAATCCAGCTCAAAAGGGTTCCTGGTAAGTTTCCAGGGTTTAGTAAATAACCAGCAGAGTAATTTTTTTCCTTCCTTACTTGTTGTCATTTATTTTCTTTGCTTTACAGCAGAGTATGAAACTCAGCTTTATTCACTTGATGGAAGACTATTATCCTTGGCTGGATGCAGGAGTGTATCAACAGAAAAAAAGTTGTTGCTATGTGAAAGAACCATGTTTGCTGCAATATTTTACTCAGAAGGCCCTAGGATCTGACCTTGATTGGAGGAAGTAGCCCCAGGAAATTCAAAGAGATTTTGATTTGCTATCTTTTTTTTTTCTGGTATGTGTGTATAAATTTGGAAAACACATTTCTCTGTAATAAGGTCAGGGCATATGTTAACTAAGGACTCCGAGGACATCAGTCTTGTTGCTTTCTGATGGCTGGCAGATACTAGGAGTAGGATACTGATGATGGAAATGACCCTTTGATCCAACACCACATGAGCTTCCATGGGACCACTAGGTCTCTGCTTTTCCAGATTATCAAGAATCTTCCCATCAGATTATCAAGAATCTTCCCATCTGGGAGGAATGACTAATCCCAGAAGGCAGAATGAGATATGCAGAGTGGTAAGCATGGCAAGTCTTTACTGTGCTAGGTCATAATGCATAGGTCACACACAAATAAAGTGGAATTGAACCAAGAAGAGGAAAACCAGGAAGCCCGGCAACATCTTCAAGTCCTGCCATATAGACACATGGAATAAGATGTGACTTCAACTATTTACTCCCAAGAAATGTGGCTATTATTGATAGAGAGGAAACACTTGATTGAGCAGCAAGAATTTATAAAGTCCTATGTGTCCTCAGGTAGGTCCAATGGATAGAGAGCTGGTATCAAGGTTAAGTGACTAGTCCAGAGTCACACAGTTAGTAAGTGCCTATGGCCAGATTTAGACTCAGATACTCCTGACTCCAAGTCTAATGCTCTATCCAGTGTGCCACCAAGCTACCCTGAGAGCTGGTGTTAAACTCCAAAAGATCTGGGTTCAAGTTCACCTATGCCACATTCACGCTGCATGACTTTAGTCGAGGCAATAAATTTCTCAGTATCCTCAAATCACTCTTTGAAAGTAAAAGGTGGTTGGGGCAGCTAGGTGGCGCAGTAGATAAAGCACCAGCCCTGGATTCAGGAGGACCTGAGTTCAAATTTGGCCTGAGACACTTGACACTTACCAGCTATGTGACCCTGGGCAAGTCACTTAACCCCCTTTGCTCTGCCAAAAAAAAAAAATGAAAGTAAGAGGTGGGACAGCTAGGTGACATAGTGGATAAAGCACCAGCCCTGGAGTCAGGGGTACCTGAGTTCGAATCTGGCTTCAGACACTTTACACTTACTAGCTGTGTGACCCTAGGCAAGTCACTTAACCCCAATTGCCTCACCAAAAAAAACAAAAACAAAACAACCAAAGAGGTGCCAAACAGTTTGTGGATCTACATTGTAGCAGGAGTTTCTACATCTAAAGTTTGCCATATATCTCAGTGAAATCTTAGGTCCAGATGGAATTTTTAAAATATGTGGGACACTGTGTTAGTGCCTGAGATATAAAGATAATGAAATGGTTCTGGGCAGCGAGGTGGCGCAGTGGATAAAGCACTGGCCTTGGATTCAGGAGGACCTGAGTTCAAATCCAGCCTCAGACACTTGACACTTAACTATCTGTGTGACCCTGGGCAAGTCACTTAACCCTCATTGTCCTGCAAAAAAAAAAAATGAAAATGGTTCCTTACCCTCAGGAGCTTACATTGCATTAGAAAACAACCCACAAGTGAATGTCCTCTTTTACAGTTAGTGATGGAACTTAAATAGACTCCTAGGTAAATACTGTTATCCCTTCCACATTGTCACTTTCCCCATAATGGTTTTGATATATTGCAAGTTGGCATAAGAAATTAAAGGGGAATTTTGGGGGAGTTTTGCAGAAGCCTCAGACAACACACAAAGGCCAGCAGATGATGCAGAAAAAGTTGAGAAATTCAGAAATGCATAATATATATATATAATATTGTATAATATCAACATATTTTATTTTTAATACCATACTAATTCAGACTTCTCCTCTGGTATGGAGGGCCAACATTTTTACATGGATTTTCCAGACTATGGGGCATCATGCCCCTAAACCCCATGATGTGGAGGATAACTGTATAAGGCAATTAATCTCAGGTACTATTTTAACCTTTTCTCCCTTGCATGATTCACTCCTTTATAATAAACACTTGAAGCAAAAATGTGCTTTTCTTTATCTGAAGACAAAACTCCTTATAAAAAATTAAATGAGATTTAAAACAAGCAATAAACCTTTCAAAGTAGCAATGTCAATTGTCTAAGCATTGATGAGGCAGGGGAGAAAGAGAAGGGAGGGATTAATTTTACCAGGTCCCACTGTACAGCAAACAGGATCATTTAGGCAAACAGCAAATCCTGTGTAAGTTGATAACTCCTTAAGTGGTAAGTAAATCACACAAGGCTTCAACTGCTTATGATTGCATTTAATTTGGGACAGCACTGGCCTTCCTTGCTGATACAGGCTGACACTAGACCCTTCCCCTCTCTGTAGAGAGCTAAAGTTCCCAGGCTTCCCCTTTCCCATGAGGCTTCTATCTCCCACATCCTTCATCCTTTCCTTCTAGCTGGGAAAACTGTATTTCCCATAAGCCCCCTCAATGATAATGGACTACACACACACACACATACACACACAAACACACACATGCATACATGCATGTACATACATATGTTTATGTATATAGGATACATGTGAAAGGGCGAGCACTAACAGACAAATGGATCATTGAGGAGTCAATGTCAGGGCTGACCTTCAAAGGACAGTACTAAGCACATAATAGTAAGTGTTTAATAAATGCTTTTTCAGTCAAAGACAGCAGGGAGTCTGAGGCAGAGTTGAAGAAGGAGTCCACTCTTCAATGTGGAAGCTCTTAAGGAGAACTATCTACAGAAGGATTTGGGTTGTATCAGGTGGGACACCATTTCCTCTGCTTGATAGGCTCCTTCCGGCTTCCTTTCCTGAGTTCAGCAACCTTGGAGGGAGAAAATGTTTTTCATCTTAAAAAGCCTTTCTTTTTGTTAGCTTTGGGTCACTGCATTTGTTCTTTGACTTCAGTAATCATCCCAGCATCCATCTTGACTCTCTTTAGAGCTTGTCAACACATCTAAAAATGGGCGACTATAGATGGCCTAAGGGCTGGTTTCTTCCACAGAGATCTTCAGAACTGGAGGAGCTAAGAAACCATGTTGTAAATCTCCCAAAACAAGATTCCGTTATAAAATGTGGTCTGATTACCATCATTCCACTCAAGAGGAATTGGACAGTGAACCTAGCAATGGAGAACGTTAAGGGCAATTCTCTAGAGAATAGCTGCTGTCATTACATGCAGAAATTACATCCATTTAGCAATGATTATGCCAAAAAAAAGAGAAAAAAGCTTTCCAAAACAACCAAGGCTTTCAACCAATTCAACCTAATAACTAACCGATTCCATTAAAAAAAATTAGTCTCATTGTTTGTTAGCACCACACCGACTCAACTTTTGGTTAGCTGAGTTTTTAGCTTATAAATTTCTTTTAGACTTCACTTATAGACTTAGCACAATATCAGGCACATATTAGGTGCTTAATAAATGTTTATTGCATTGAATTGAGTTGCAACTAGGTGTCAAGAATACCCGAGTTCATATCTGGTCTCAGACACTTACTAGCTGTGTGACCCTGGGAAAATCACTTAACTTCTGTCAGCCTCAGTTTCCTCATTCATTGTTGTTCAGGCATTTCAGTCATGCCTCACTCTTTGTGACCCCAGTTGGGTTTTCTTGGCAAAGATACTGGAGTGGTTTGCCATTTCCTTCTCCATCTCATTTTACAGATGAGGAAACTGAGACAAATAGGGTTAAATGACTTGCCCAGGGTCACACAGCTAGTAAGCATCTGGAAGCCAGATTTAACTCAGGTCTTCTTGACTCCAATCCCAGGGCTCTATCCACTGTGTCACTGAGGTGGCCCAAATGGAATTGATAACAATGCCTACCTTCCAGAGTTAGTGTGAGAATAAGAAGAGATAATTTTATAAAACACTTGTCATGAAGAGTCAGACACAACTGAAAACCACTTAACAATGTCGATGTCTTCTCTAGAACCAACACAGATACTTCCTTGGGCTTTTATATTCTCTCTGTCTTCCTGGCCTCTTGGATAAACCTTTCTCCATAGGCTTTTGACCCTTTGAAACATTCAATATTTAGAGAAATCAAAACGGAAAAAAAGTTGGTTTGTTGTAATGCTTACCATTTCCACTAATGATAAATAAAGGAACATCCCAGCAGTGACAGTTAAAATCAGTTCTGAATACACGGGTCAGCTGAGACAGAGAGGCCGATGTAAAGTCCTATGAAAGCAGCGAGGGCACTTATAACATTCATTAAGATAGCGATCTTGACAGCAACTCCAGAACTTAACAGTACAGCAAAATCTCCTGAAGTTAAAGGGTGAAAAAATAAGATAATGATTTAGCAGAGGTAAGTTTACATATTCCAAGTTAGCCCTAGCAAAAATTTCCAGGGGTGCTAGGTGGCACAGTGCATAGAGGGCTGGACCTAGAGTCAGGAAGACCTGGGTTCAAATCTTGCCTCAGACACTTACTTGCTCTGCGACCCTCAATCAGTCACTTAACCTCTTTCTGCCTCAGTTTTCTTCATCCACAAAATGGGGATAATAAGATCACCTACCTCCTAGAGTTGTTGTGAAGAAAAAATGACATAATATTTGCAAAACACTTAGCAGAGGACCTGGCATATAGTGGCTGCTACATAAATGTTAGCTGTTATTATTAATTATTATTATAGGCTCTAAATTGAGTGATGACCTACTACAGAGGAAAGGGTGCTCAATTTGGAGTCAGAGGACCCGGGTTCAAATACTGACTCTGCTGCTTACTGTGTGGCCTCGTACTAGTTATTTAACCTTTCTGGGCCTCCATTCCCTTAACGTAACATAATTGGATTGGGGGAGATGACCTCTGTAGTCTTTTCCAGTTCTAAATCTCTGATCCTACAAAATGGCTATAGTATTCTATTAAGCTTTAGTCAAATTGTTTGTGGATGGTTAAATGGTCAGATAATATAGAATGGTTTATAAGGATAGGGATCGCACCTGCGATTTCATTGACAATTAGAAACTCCTGTTTGAGAAAATTTTCACTACAGGCAGCACCTTCACCTTAACTTAACAGCCTTTAAAAATTGCCTAGGGAAGGAAGGAGAGGTTGAGGGACTTATACAGGGTCATACATTCAGGAAGTGTCAGAGGCAGGACCTAAACTCAGATTTTTCTGGTATTAAGGCCAGCCCTCTATCCAATCCAGTACACTGCTATGCTAATAACCTATATGAGCAGCGTAGACTGATCAGCTAATATTTTACCTCATTTTCCAATTGTTACTGTAGGAAGTAAACTGAAAGTTACATTTCAACCATTGCCTTTGTTTAGCTGGTCCTAAAGATAGCCTATACAGGGTGACCTGTGACCCACAGTTAGTTCTTGATGGTCTGTGACATTTTCAACTTGGATAAATGAAAAGCCAAATCACGTGCTTTCCCAGAGTTTCTAAATCTTTCCTGCCTGAGAACTTGCCAGCTGAAATTAAGAGATAATATCTGTGACATGGTATTTATTCTTTACTTAAACAGGTACTGACTGACTTATATGGGAAAAACAAAACAAAGTGAAAAGCTGAAACAGAAACAAATGACAATCCACAATTTTCTGTTAAGTAAAAACACAACATGAGAGGTATATGGGACAATGTATCAACCTTCCTTTGAGCAAATGAATGTACTGCCTTGGATTGTCACAAAGCAGTCAGATTGTTTCCACTTGTCTATTTCAAGAAGGATTGAGTTCCCTGGCATTGGAGGTATTTAAGTAGGCTATTTAAGTAGGTATTTAAGTATGACTGTTTTTGCAGAGGGAATTTTTGCTTCAAGTATGGGTTGGACTAAATGACTTTACCTTCCCTTCAGATGCTTTGATTTCAATTCCTTATACATTGGTATATTTCCTGTCTTGGCGATTTTAAAGAATGACATTAAAATAAAAAAGTAATAAAAAAGCTGGGAACTCAACCATCTTCTTCATAGACAGGATTAAACATATGCATACCCTCCTCACTGGTCCCATGGGCCCTGAACTTCCTGCCAGGACAGCCATGCTTTTGCTGTAGAAATGGTCTCTAAATAGCTTCTGTTAAAAACACAAACAGGCTACTGGGAGGAGATACAGCATTAACTCATTATAACATAGGCACAGGGTAGTGACATGAGAGAATGGTATCTAGGACAGGTGAGTTTTGGTAATGGTGAGAAAAGCTGAGAGCAAAGAGAATTACTAGAGAAGGCAGAGCCAATGAGGGTTTGGGCCTCTAGGGGAGGGAGAGAGGGAGAGAGGGAGAGAGGGAGAGAGGGAGAGAGGGAGGGAGAGAGAGAGAGAGAGAGAGAAGTGAGAATGTACCAAAGTTCAACCAGATGCCAGAAATTAAACTGATTAAGCTCCTTTAAGGATTAGAATGAGCAAAGGCTCCCAAAACTCCCTATTGGACTTCAAAATACAGCCCCATCTGCAAAAATGTGGTCAGTGAAAGTTGCATCTTCCTGCTCTTCTGTAGCATCAGAGGCCTTTCTGCTAACTTCCCATCTGATGGAGTAGAGGAGCATCCTTACATCTTATCTTTCTGTTGTGGTGACTCAGGCCTGTTTTTCTTTCTTGTCTTTTGATCTCTGGCCACAGGGCAGGCTTAGGACCAAGGGGCACAGGTTATAAGGAGGCTCCTGTAGGCTTGATGTTGGGCAAAACCTCCAGATAATTAAGGTGATCTAAAAGTAGACTTGGCTATTTCATGAAGTAGTGAGTTATATCAAGCCAGCAGTGTACTGGTAAGTGTTTAACAATCAGCTTTCCAGAAGGAAAAAAGTACAGATAACACACTTTTTGGGTTAATCTTTATCATTTTCTCAAGTCTAGACCATCAACTAAAAAATAAATCAAGACCTGTCAATTTCCCAAGGTGAAAACAATCACATTGGGAAGGAAGGAAGGAAGGAAGGAAGGAAGGAAGGAAGGAAGGAAGGAAGGAAGGAAGGAAGGAAGGAAGGAAGGAAGGAAGGAAGGAAGGAAGGAAGGAAGGAAGGAAGGAAGGAAGGAAGGAAGGAAGGAAGGAAGAAAGAAAGAAAGAAAGAAAGAAAGAAAGAAAGAAAGAAAGAAAGAAAGAAAGAAAGAAAGAAAGAAAGAAAGAAAGAAAGAAAGAAAGAAAGAAAGAAAGAAAGAAAGAAAGAAAATTTAACAAGCAGCTCTTGTGAGCAGGTAGGAACTGGCTCCAGCACATGCTTGTCTGAAGGATGACAAGGAGGTCAGGTCTACTATAGAAAGGATTCAGGACAGAATTGGACTGGGTAGTCGAGCCAAATCTGAGCTGTCCTGATATGGGTACCTGACATTTGTTAGGGGTTTGCCCTTGGACAAAGGGAAGATATCATATCAGGAACGTAGCAAGGTTGGAGCCACAGACTGCTCCTGATCTCATGGTGTGTGTGCTGTCAGGAACAGAGGACTATGGACAAACCAGTCAGTGCAAGAGGCATGTGAATGCCACCCTTGGCCTTTCCAGATGATGGGGTTTTCTTAGAGCATAGGATGCAAATATACATAAATAGAGAGGTATCACCCAAGTCTAACCAATACAACTGATTTGCTTTGTCACCATAAAACCCTGCCTTGGCCCTTCTACCTCCTGTATAGGACTCACAGGCTTCCAGACAGCAGAATTATGTCAGACCTAGAAGACCAGACACTATAATTGGGGGTTGTTTCCTACAGTTTTTGAGAGGCAGCCTTATTTATCACAGTGGTATCAAACTCAAATTGAAGCAGATCTCTATGGGTTGCATATTGATTTACAAAACCACAAATTCACATCATCTATGTTGTATTGGATTTTAATTTGTTTTGATAAATATTTCCCAATTACATTTTAATCTAGTTCAGTCTACACTAGGGAGTTTTGAGGCCACTTGTGGCCTATGGGCTGGGAGTCTGACATCTTTGATGCAATGGATGAAGAGCTGGCTTCTAAATGAAGAAGAGCTGGGTTTGAGCCAGAGGTGTGCTGGTAAAAGTTCAACAATTGACTTTCCTGGGTGGGGGGGGAGGTGGGGGGGGGAGGAAAACTGTACCCATAATACACTTTGAAGCTTAATATACCTTATTTTTTCATAAAAGTATTTTTTTATTTTCCAGTTACATGTAGAAATAGTTTTCAACATTTGTTTTTATAAGATTTCTAGTTTTAAATTTTTCCCTCCCTTCCCCCTCCCCAATACAGCAAGCAATCTGATATAGGTGATATATGTACAATCACACTAAACATATATCTGCATTAGTCATGCTGTGAAAGAAGAATCAGAGCAAAAAGGAAAATCCTCAAAAAACATAAACAAAAACAAATAGAAATAGTATGGTTCAATCTGCATTTAGATTCTATAGTTCTTTTTTTTCTGGATTTAGAGAGCATTTTCCCTCATGAGTCCTTTGGAATTGTCTTGGACCATTGTATTGCTGAGAAGAGTCAAATCTATCACAGTTGATTAACACACAATGTTGTTGATACTGTGTACAATGTTCTCCTGGTTCTGCTCATCTCACTCAGCATCAATTCATGCAAGTTTTTCCAGGTTTCTCATTGTTTCTTACAGCACAATAATATTCCATTACATTAATAAACCACAATTTCTTCAGCCATTCCCCAATTCATGGGAAGCTCCTCAATTTCCAATTCCTTGCCACCACAAAAAGAGCAGCTATAAATATTTTTGTACATGTGGGTCCTTTTCCTTTTTTTATGATCTCCTTGGGAAAAAAAACAACGTAATAGTAGTATTGCTGGGTCAAAGGGTATGCACAGTCCCATAGCTCTTTGGGCATAGTTCCAAATTGCTCTCCAGAATGGTTGTATCACTTCACAGCTCCACCAACAATGCATTAGTGTTCCAATTCTTCTACAGTTTCTCCAACATTTATTATTTTCCCTTTTTTTGTCACGTTAGCCAACCTGTTAGGTGTCAGGTGGCACCTCAGAATTGTTTTAAGAGCATATTTTTTCACATGGCAATAGATAGCTTTGATTTCTTCATCATAAAACTGGCTGTTCAAATCCTTTGACCATTTCTCAATTGGGGAATGACTTGGATTCTTATAAGTTTGGTTTAGTTCCCGATATATTTTAGAAATGAGGCCTTTGTCAGAAATACTGGCTATAAAAATTGTTTCCCAGATTTCTGCCTCCCTTCTAATTTTGGATGCATTGCTTCTGTTTGTATGAAAACTTTCTAATTTAGGGTAATCAAAATAATTCATTTTGCATTTCATAATATTCTCTGTCTCTTGTTTGGTCATAAACTGTTCTCTTTTCCATAAATCTGAGAGGTAAACTATTCCTTCCTCTCCTAATTTACCTATGATATCACCTTTTATGTCTAGATCATGTATCCATTTTGATCTTATTTTAGTATAAAGTGTAATATGTTGGTCTATGCCTAGTTTCTACCATATTATTCCAGTTTTCCCAGCAATTTTTGTCAAATACTGAGTTCCTATCCCAGAAGGTGGAGTCTTTAGGCTTTTAATCTACATTATTAATATATTCTCCATCATTTCTTTTAACTGTAGACCAGGGGTAGACAAACTATAGCCTATGGTTCAAATTCTACCCACACCTGTTTTTGTATAGCCTACAAACAAAGACTCATTTTTTACATTTTAAAAAAAGATCTTATTGTAGAAAATTAACGTTTCGTTGTATTATCATATTTTTACACATGTTAAACATGTAAAAACTATTCTTAGCTCTATTTTTAAACATACTGACTAATTATAATTATCACCAATAGGAAAATACGGGTATGTTTCCCACTCATGCTTAATCTCACATCTGCTTCCTCCAGGCCCAGAAGTTTTGGCACACTGCCTTCCTCATTGTGCTAACACCTGGATCCCAAAGAAATGACTGATTAGCCCATTTCCCTATGGCCTGGATACATCAGCAACTGACCATTTGTTTCTTTGCCTGCCTTAGACTGTTGTAGGGCTGAATGGACTGAAACCATCAAGGAGGCCCCCTTAGATTTCCTTGCTAGCCCCAGTTGGGCTTTTCTTGCTCCACTCTTCCATCATGAGATCCCAGTGAAACAGTTAACCCCTGAAATGCTGGGATTCATTAGGAGCTTAAGACAAACTGTGTTTCACACACTTTTGCCCAAGGCTGACCCTCTTATTCTGTATGTTTCAGAAAAGTCTTGTCCATCTTTTTGAGTT
Organism: Dromiciops gliroides; assembly: GCF_019393635.1. Lineage (NCBI taxonomy): Eukaryota > Metazoa > Chordata > Mammalia > Microbiotheria > Microbiotheriidae > Dromiciops > Dromiciops gliroides. The sequence goes on along the minus strand of NC_057865.1, from coordinate 55,774,641 downwards.
CCAAAGAGGCAGGGTTTGAATTATAGGGCTATTAAAATATATTCAGAAAAAAAGTCTTTTATCTATCTGCTACCATATGCCTGTCACTTTAATTTCATGCCTGGCTTTAAACATTTAGAATAAATCAGCTTGATGAAGCCATGGTTTGGTTTTAATTAAAATGCTATTTTTTTCTCACTGGTCTGTTTGCTGACATATTGGATAAGGTTCCCCCTCTTGATATTTTTCCCACATATAACATTCAGATTTTCAAGTTGCATCCTAAGGTATTTAAAGTGATGTTACATGAAAATGACATTCTCCCATCCAGAATTTTCTGAAGCACAAACTATAGCTCTCCATCCTTGGGAAATATTATGAAAATGTCAGATTGAATCTTATCCTACACTATGGGCATTTTGCCTTCTTCTCCCTTTTCTTCCTATGATTTAAATGGAATATGCCTTGAAGCTAGTTACTATTCAATGATATGCTGGAGAAAAGGAAAGGAAATAAGTAATGTCAGGTTACACACTGAGCATGACTAATTTTTCAGCTATTAGAGGACTTCTAGTAGAGAATTGGTTGACTTACCCATTTCATGTGGAATTTCATGGCACAAGATGGCAATGGTTGTTGTCACTCCCGACTCAGTAGAAGATGAGAAAGCGGCTCCGATCACAAGACCATCAGCAAAATTGTGAAGGCTGTCACCAACCAGTATCATTATAGCTAAAAGGCTAATGACTTTACCTAGAGAAAGAGATGAAGGCATGAGGACTAGCAGAGCTATGACTCTTTGTCTTCATCTTCAAGAGCAGTAAACTTGCACAAGATGAATTTAACTTTCATTTTACTTATCAACAATAACATTCAACTAAGTGAAATACATAGTCCCACTCGATTCAAGATTTTTGAAATGATATATTATCAAAGAGGGATCACTAAGAGTTGAACACGTGAATGGAAATATTGTGATAGGAAGGCCACTTTTTTTTTCTAAGAAAGCTCCCTACTTTTCTTATGAACTCTCTTTTTCTGGCCAAATTGGCCCATTTGTTGTTTCCTAAATGTGGTATTGCTTCTGTGTCTTTCTACAAGCCCCCATGTCTGTAATGCATTCCCTCCTCACCTCCAGCTCTTAGGACCCATAAATTCTTTGAAGGGTCAGCTTCTGTGCTACTTCCAACATGAAGCCTTTCCTGATTCCAAATTATTAGTGTCCACTGTCCTCAAAAAATCAAATCTCTATATAATATTTTTGCATTGTATTTCCTCAGCAGAAATTCCTTGAAGGTAAGTGCCATTTTTGTCCATTTTATCTTTGCATCTTGAGGACAGTGGGATTCTTTTTCACATGATAGAAACTTTTTATTTGTTCGGTTGGTTTTGGAGATTTATTTTTGTTTGTTTTTTCGGGGGACAATGAGGGTTAAGTGATTTGCCCAAGGTCACACAGCTAGTAAGTGTTAAGTGTCTGAGGTCAGATTTGAATTCAGGTCATCCTGAATCCAAGGCTGGTGCTCCATCCACTGTGCCACCTAGCTGCCCCCGATACAATAGAAATTTAATAAATGCTTGTTGGATTGGAATTCAAGTCTAATCCCTAGAACAGGTAGGTATGTAAAAAACAAAAACAACAACAACAACAAAAACCCCACAACTACACCACCACCAAAAACAACAACAATCAAAAACATATATAATATATGCCTTGAGGGTATATGTTGACATTAGTGAGCATTATCCTATTTCGAAGTGAAATGAACAAATAAATAAATATCCAGGAGGCCACATAATCCAGGAGAAAAAGAACTGGCTCTGAAGTTATAAGATGTGGGTTTAAGTGCCATCTTCAACATTACTGACTGTGAGACCCTTGGTCAAATCACTTAAAATCCAGATCCTTAGTTTCTTATTCTGTAAAATAAGGGGGTTGAATTACGGTGTTTGTAATGTCCCTTCCAACTCTGAATCTATGATCTTATGTCTTATTACATATGATGTCCATATGATTATTACTTTTAATCTCATTACCAAGCTGTTAACTCAAGCCTTGATTGCCTCCTCTCCCCTCTGATTGGAGCACTAGAGGGTAGCATGCCAAGCTCCTCCCAGTGACTTCCTTTACAGAAGGTAAAAACTGGACTTTCACCTCACTCCACTTTGGATCTCCTGGTTTCAACTCCATGCAACAGGATGTCTCTATGCTCAGTACCCCTGTTCCCTCCCTGCTCCTCCTCACTCCCACTTTCCTGCCCTTTTTTGTGTGTTGTCTTCCCCCATTAGATTGTAAGGACCTCAAGAGCAGGAACAATCTTTTAAAATATTAATTATAGGGCAGCTAGGTGGCGCAGTGGATAGAGCACCGCCCCTGGATTCAGGAGGACCTGAGTTCAAATCCTACCTCAGACACTTGACACTTACTAGCTGTGTGACCCTGGGCAAGTCACTTAACCCCAATTGCCTCACCAATATATATAAATTATATCTCTAGTGCTTAATACAGTGCCTGGCACTTAGTAGGCACTTAATAAATGTTTATTGACTGTATGACACCAGGCAAGGCACTTAACCTCTGCCACCTTCAATTTCTTCATCTGTAAAATGGGGAAAATAATTGCACCTCCTCTCAGGATTGATGTAAGGATCAAATGAGCTAATATTTGTTAAGTATTTGGCAAACCTTGAAGTGATCTATAAATATTAGCTATTATTATTCTTGTTGCCTTTGCATCCCCAGGTAGCACCAAATGCATTGTCTTGTATGTAAGTGATGTGTTTAATACCCATTTAAAAATTGAAGTCAGTTTCCATAATAGACCATCTTGCTCCCACAAGTTTAAGTATTGTTTTGGAGACCTTTTCACTTTAAAATGAATTTTCAAGATATATGCATAGCAAAAATTCAGTATTTCAGAGAAGATACAAGTTTAACTAAATGCCAGTCATATATTCAAATGTATTGCTTATAGTGTTGATTAAAAACTCATGGCATCCTGATATAATTAATATTTGACTCCAAATAATGTAGTATACCATTCATCTTTTTCCCCTTTTTGGGAGGAGAGTTAAAACTTTCAGCTTCATCTATTTGGAAAATTCCCAGTGTGAAAACTCCATTCATGATGCAGATTGAAAATTCCTTCATAACTATTAAAGCCATAACATCAGATTAATGCTACAACTCAAGGTGGGAACAGAAACAACAAAACAAAACACTCATCTTATGCAATGCTATATCTAAAAGATGTAAAAACATAATTGTTTAAAGAAAAATCTTCACAATGCAAAACAAACAGGGATTTATTTATTTTTATGGAAATGACATTGTTTTGACACTGGCTACAGTCTAAGATGTAATATATTCAGATAAAAAGTGGAAAATTCAGGTAATTATCCAGATGTTTGTCCAAGTTCCAAATTTGGTTGGATGGGTTGGCATCATGTAGACAGCATAAATTTAGTCTGTTCCAAAAAAGGATCAGACAATGTATCTGGCACTGGATAAGGTGTACAAAAGAATAAATCTAGTTATTTAGCATTCTGCAAAGGAAATGCCACATATTTCATGAGGAATTCCTCTAGACACAGTTGATTCTTAGATATGGGGCTTTACATATTATATTATAAAATATTATGTTTTGTGGTGCAGAGATTTGGAGGCAAATTTGAAGGTAAAAGACTTGAGCTTAACTTTAGGCTTCATCATTCACAAGTGGTATAAGTCAACACAAATTGGCCAAGTCAACGATCTTTTGGAAATAGCGCTCTCTGTGGAATCAAAGCACCTGGGTTCAAATACTGCCTCTGATACATTCTACCTGGTAACATTGGGCAAGTCACTTAGTCTCCTTGAGTCCCAGATTCCTCATCTACCTTATGAGGGGATTGGACTAAATGACCTCTCAGGTCCCTCTTAAATTCTCTATCTATGAGAATGGCTGATAAAACATGGGCTCCTCCCTGCAAGGAAAGTAACTTGTAAATGATAAGATTCTAGAAAATGTTGTAGAAAATCTAGAAAAGATCTCAGAGGTTATCTAGTCTAATGCCTTCACCTGACAAATGAGGAAACTGAGGCTCAAAGATAGATTAGATGACTTGCAGTCACAGATTTACATAGTAGGTGGCGTCTAAAACCAAGCCTGACTAATAGGCTCAAAGACCTGGAGCAAGAAGAGATCTCTATATCCACATCTAGTCCAGTCCCCTCATTTTACAGATGAGCCAGTTAGCTGACATTTACATTTATATGACACCATATGCAAGCACTGTGCCAAGTGCTTTACAATTATTATCTCATTTGATCCTCACAAATTATTAGCCCCCTTTTACCAATGAGGAAACTGAGGTAAACAGGGGTTACATGACTTGCCCAGGGTCACATGGCTAGTAAGCATCTGAGCACAAATTTGAACTCAGAAAGATGAGTCTTTCTGACTTGAGACCTCACACCCATTAGATCACTAGCCTAAAGGGATGCAGGTTGGGGCGGCTAGGTGGCGCAGTGGATAAAGCACCGGCCCTGGATTCAGGAGTACCTGAGTTCAAATCCGGCCTCAGACACTTAACACTTACTAGCTGTGTGACCCTGGGCAAGTCACTTAACCCCAATTGCCTCACTAAAAAAAAAAATAATAATAAAATAAAAAAAAAATAAAGGGATGCAGGTAATACATTGGGGGGGGGCGGGGCAATAAGGGTTAAGTGACTTGCCCAGGGTCACACAGCTAGTAAGTGTCAAGTGTCTGAGGCCAGATTTGAACTCAAGTCCTCCTGAATCCAGGGCTGGTGCTTTATCCTCTGTGCTACCTAGCTTCCCCCAATACATTTTATTTCATTTATTTTTTTTTTCAGGGCAATGAGGGTTAAGTGACTTGCCCAGGGTCACACAGCTAGTAAGTGTCAAGTGTCTGAAGTCAAATTTGAACTCAGGTCCTCCTGAATCTAGGGCTAGTGCTTTTATCCACTGTGCCACCTAGCTAGCTCCCCCCAATACATTTTAAAGGTAGAAATGAAACCCAGGTCCTCCAAATTCAGTCCAATGCTCTTTCTTGTAGCATATAATTTTCTAGATCACAAAGGAGTTGTCCAAAGTCACATGAGTAGGAAGAGGCAGAGCTACTTATTGAAGTCCCCTGAATCCAAATCTGGTGTTCTTTCCATTATACCATAAGTAGTAGTAGTAGTAGTAGTAGTAGTAGTAGTAGTAGTAGTAGTAGTAAATTATTATTATCTAAGTAATTGGATGAAAAACAAAATTTAAAAGTATTGAGAAATGCTAGACCAAGGAGAAGTAGCCAGAACACATTAAAACCTTTGTGGACAATGTTTTTAAAAAACATAATTATTTCATCCTGATAATAAATGACTTTGAAAAGTCTTCTCATCCATTTCCCTTTCTTCAGAAAGGATAGTCTTTTTTTTTTTTTTTTGGTGAGGCAATTGGGGTTAAGTGACTTGCCCAGGGTCACACGGCTAGTGTTAAGAGTTTGAGGCCAGATTTGAACTCAGGTCCTCCTGAATCCAGGGCCAGTGCTCTATCCACTGTGCACCTAGTTGCCCCCAGAAAGGATAGTCCTCCCAGAGGCCTAGGAATGCATTCTATTTGTAAAGACAACCCAAGAACTTTGACTGTGTCAGTAGAGCATAAAGAGCCAGTAATTAACTGGTTAATTTGATCAACATTTAAAGGCAATCTGGACAATTTAAGTCTCAAAGTCTATTTGGGCAGCCTGAGACGGTCTTGTCTGGCTGTTAAATTTGTTGAGTTAACCAGATGTTTGCCGAATTTCATTTGCTACCATATTGACAAGATCGAAAACTTCCTTCAGTAATCCATTCCAATATGAAACATTCTTTACTGTAAGAAAATTCTTCCCTGTATCCAGTCTAAACTCCCTTTCTTCCACAAATACTATAATTTATTCTATGTCCCCCTATTTTATCACCAGTGAAGACAGGGAACAGCTAGTTCCCAGCAACCTTTTTTCTTTCTATATTTTAGTATTGACTAGCTCATCTCTCACTCTTCTGTTATGTTAGCCTTTCCACCTTAAAGAATTAGAAAATAAAGCCATCCATCTTTGAGGCTTTCTTCTGTATTGCTTCCAAATCCTGTACAGGACCAGTCTCACCTCATGATTACTAGAGGTTACTTCATTAGAGTATGACTCATATGTTGTTTCTCAAATAAAACTATTTGTTGTAAAATCGCAATTGGAACATAAACTGATAAGGTAGGAGTTAGTCCTATTCCCTCACGTGCTTGTATATAGCACCAAATAAAAGACAAGTTTCTTTAGATAAAACTTAGTGACTGATTCATATTCTACTTATACTCTACTATATCCCCAAGCTCCTTCACCACTACAGTGAAGCATCACATGGGCAGATTTGAAGTTATTTGGGGTAGTGTTGTTGAAGGACACAGAGATACACAGAACAAATTCCTAATCATTTTATGTGGACAGTCCTTATATCAGTTGTCTGGAAACTTCTCCAGTCCAGTAATGTTCCAAGCTTATAAGTTTTCCCTGCCAATTTTCAGAATTAATGTGGATACCTCAAGCTTGTATTATTCTTTTTAAATGTGGAATTAGGTCAAAATATTTTATCATCAGTCTAGAGAAAGAGGTATTTTTGAGTGTATTACTACATATTAAGATAAGTTGGTGACTTGTATTTTGCCTATGTTGAGATTTGTGGTCCTTAATAAACATGTGTAAAAAGAGTTTTTTGGGGGTAGCTAGGTGGTACAGTGGATAAAGCACTGGCCCTGGTTTCAGGAGGACCTAAGTTCAAATCCAGCCTCAGACACTTGACACTTACTAGCTGTGTGACCCTGGGCAAGTTAATTAACCCTCATTGCCCTGCAAAAAAAAAAAAGTTTTTGCAAAATCTTTACTATCAGTGTTCAAAGACAATTTGAACCATCACTGTAGTGTTATCTGTAGTTTTAGAGCATAGAGTGACAAATATTAGTTCATCAACTGGATTTGTTTTTTTAAATTGACATTTGATTTTCTTAGAATAGGGAACTCCGTGTGAGCAACCTTTCTCTGCTAATGCAGACTGGCACCTGCTTTGCAGCTTCCAGTCTTAGTAGTGGTGGTGGGGTCATTGAGAGGTTAACCAACTTATCCAGAAACACACAACTATATGAGTCAGATGTAAGACTTGAACCCTGGCCTTTTTTAACTCTAAGACTGTCTCTAACATACCACACTGTCTCTGTATAGACCATTACAAAGCACTTAAAGATGTGAAAAACTCCTTACATGCATGATTTCATTTGATCCTAACAGACACCCTGTGATGGAATTGCTTCACTTATTATCTCAGTTTTTCAGAGTAGAAAACCAAGATTGGGAGGAATAAAATGATACACCCAAGATCACATATCAGGTAAATATCTGAGGAAAGACTGAATTTAACTCTTAGTGGCCTCAAGTACAATGCTCTATCCTGCCTGTTACTGAGTAGCTGCCTGTTACTAAGTCAGGTTAATGAGCATTAAGTGTTTACTATATTCCAAGCACTGTGAAAAAGCACTGGAGATAAAAAGATCAACAAGAAACAGAGTTCCTATCCTCAAAAAGTTTATAATCCAACAGGAAATGGCATATAAACAGTGGGAGGCAAAAAGTTTTTCATTACTTGGAAGGGGGCGCCTTTAAAGCCAAATCAATGTAATTTATTGGGTATGATATGGTAGGTACTCTAATTCAATTATGGGCTAGACCACAAGGCTTCTGAAGTCCCTATCAACTCTTTAGTTCTCTGATTCAATAATATTTGTACATGAGAATCTTCTTTTGGGTTATACTTTGCTTATATTGTAAAAGTAATTCTCAATTCAGAAAAGGTTATGAGCAAATAATCCACTCCAAGTTAAGTTTCTTGGTTTCCTATAAAATGTCCATGTGTCATTAGGATCTGATGTGAAGATCCACATCTTTAGAACATGCATCAGAACCTTTACTTTTTCTTTTTTACTGAGAAATGTGGCTGATATTTCTTTTACTTTTCTCTATTTTTTTGAGAAAGGGGACTATATAGAGGATATTCAAGTTCAGTCTTACAAAATTTATGAAGCAATACACATTAAAACAGCATATTTGGGTGCACTTCCATAATCACCTTTGGGAAACGGCAGTTGGAATGGGTGGTTAAGAATGGGATACTACAAATATTTTTATTTCAAACATCACCTGAGATGGAGAGCTTTTGAAGATACAACCTTTAAATATTACCAATATTCCTTCCTGCCTACCCACTCCTTGCCATGTCCCTATACCCATAAACATAATGTAATTGTCAATCTAAACTTTCCCTATAGATTTTTTCACTATTTAGTATTTTATTCTCCCCAATTACACATAAAAACAATTTTTAACATGTGGTTTTGTGTGTGTGTGTGTGTGTGTGTGTGTGTGTTTGTTTTGTTTTTTGCTGGGCAATGAAGGTTAAGTGACTTGCCCAAGGTCACACAGCTAGTAAGTTTCAAGTGTCTGAGAACTCAGGTCCTCCTGAATCCAGGGTCAGTCCTTTATCCACTGTGCCACCAAGCTGCCCCAACACGTGTTTTGAAAATTGAATTCCAAATTGTCTTTTTCCCTCCCTACCCTCCTCATTGAAAAGGCAATCAGTTTGATACCTTATCGATCTTATATGATTATTGGTAACCCCAGCATAGGAAGAGAAAACAGACAGTAGTTTTCCTTTGGTTTAAAGACTGATAAAAGAGGAATAATGTATAGATTGCATGATAAGGGAAACAACTTTGAAGTGATTGACAGTGGGGTGAAGGTTCTATGAGAAGTTAAATGAATAATTTAGATGACTTGGATTTGGTAATAAAGAGATCATTGAACTTTAGAGAGAGCAGTTTCAGTAGAGTGATATGGGTGGAAGACATTGCAAGGAAGTAGGGAGAGAATGGATACTGAGGAAGTCAAGGCAGTAAGTATAGCTCATTACTGCTAGTAATTTGGCAGTGAAGGAGAGGAAGAAGATAGAATGAAAGCTTGAAAGTATGAGGATCTAGGAGAGAGGTTTTGTTTATTTATATGATTGGGAAGACATGGACATTTTTTATAAACAGTGGGGGAGGAGACAATCAGGACACTGAAGATACATGGAATGGGGTATTACTGATATGACAAGGTCATAGAGAAAGGAGGAAGGAATGGGATCAAGGTGGGGGTACAGATTCATCTTGACATAAAATGGTCCCTCTAATCCTGGGGTGGGGGGGAAGTTAGAGGAATTGAAGACACTGAAAGGTTTACATATAAGGAGGAAATGTAAGGAGTTTTTATCAGATGGCCCCAATCTTTTCAATAAAGTAAGAGATGAAGTCATCCACTGAGAGCAAAAACAGAAGAGGGGGAGTTGAAAATGAGAGGACAGATGAATAATTTTGGAAAAGCTACATTTTGAAATATGACAGATGAATAAAAGTACTGCTAAGTATCAATGAAGGCTCAAATGCAGTTAGGTAGCATAAACTTGTAGCCAATTTAGCATTCCTTCTTGGTTTTCTCCAGTAGTACCTGGGATTAGGAATACAGAAGACAGATTACAGGAGTCACCTGGAGCTCCATGCTTTCAGAAGATGTCAAGAGGTTAAGAGATTCAATGATGGAGGAAAGTTCATATATCGTTGAGCTAAGAGTGGACAAGGAGAGAAGTGTGATCAGGATACTTAATGTTCTGCTGATGGAGTAGAAGACTAGGGAGGGACTGAGTAAACATAATGGGGGTAAAGAGCAAAAAGAGTTAGAGAGTTGGTAAGAGAGGGAATTATGATCATTCTTCCATTCAAAAATCTCTAATAATTCTCCACTCTTTATGGTATAGATGGAACTTTCAGTCTTGTACAGACAACTCTCCCTAGTTTTGCTTCAACCCTTTCCTAGCATTATTTCTCACTACTCCCCCTTGTAGACCCTATGTGAAAATGTAACTCAATAAATTCTCATTCTCCCAAACAAATCCTATCATTTCTTGCCTCTTTTTTTGGTCAAGATTTTACCTCCAGTAACACTGGCCTTTTCTTCCTCTCTTATTCTTCCCATTGAAATTCTACTTTTCAAAATTTACTTCAAATGTTCCTCTGAGAAGCCTTAGTTTTGGAACCCAACAACTTGGGTAGGGATTTGGGCTCTGCCACTTACTGGCTGTGTGACCATTGGAAAATAACTTAACATCCCTTACACTTCATTTTTCTCATCTGTAAAGTGAGGGGCTTTGATGAGACTTGTGTCCTTTCCAGCTCTAAATCAGCAGTGCTCCAAAGTATGGTCTAGAGACTCTCTAGCATCCTTGAGGTCCTTTTAGAGGATGCATGAGGTCAACATTCTTTTCAAAATAAGATGATGATTTAATTTTCATTACGGTACATATGGATAAATATATTGCATTATGAACAAAAGGTATTTGGAGACCCCAATAAATTTTTTTTTTTAGTGAGGCAATTGGGGTTAAGTGACTTGCCCAGGGTCACACAGCTAGTAAGTGTGTGTTAAGTGTCTGAGGCCAGATTTGAACTCAGGTACTCCTGACTCCAGGGCTGGTGCTCTATCCACTGCGCCACCTAGCTGCCCCCACCCCAATAATTTTAAGAGTGTAAAGGGAGCTTCAGTAACTTTTTTAAAATCCAAGGAACATTGAGCCCCAAAAGTCTGAGAACCACTACTCAAAACCTATTGAGAACCCTCAGGTAGGCACAATTTTTCCTTCCCTTTCCTACCATCCCAGAGTACACCATTTGTAGTTTTCATATTTTTTGCATTACACATGTTCTTATCACAATTTACTTATGTGCCATTTTTTTTTGCTTAGTAGGCCATAAGCTTCATGAAAACAGAGCCAGAGCCAGAATCATCTCTGTATCTCCTACAATGCAAGTCAAATTTCCTTGCATGTAGCAGTCCCATAATAAATCACAAACAGTTATCTTCCTAGAAATTGTGCATTCCGAAATAAGGAAAGTAGGCTAATGGAAAAGGTGAGATTAAAAATGAATAAAAATGAATGTGTTCTAAAATGAAATCCAAAAAATGAGACTTTTTTTATTAAAACTAAGCCAACTTGAATTGTGTTGTTGGTATTGTTGTTCAGCCATGTCTGACTCTTCATGGCCCTATGTACTATAGCATGCCAATGCTGTCCATGAGATTTTCATGGCCAAAATGGTTTGCCATTTCTTTCTCCCGTGGATTAAGGCAAACAGAGATTAAGTGACTTGCTCAGGGTCACAAAGCTAGTAAGTGTCTGAGGCCAGATTTGAACTCAGGTCTTCCTGACCCCAGGCCCAGAACTCTATCCACTGAGCCAATGACATAGACTTCTGAGAAGAATTTGTAGTAGGCTGTGACAATAGATGAGCACTAATTGGTATTTAGAAGTTCTCACTGATACACATATATGTATACATATATACATATACATTTGTGTGTATGCATGTATGTATATATGTATGTATAAGACTCACTTTTTGTGGGGACAGCTGGGTGGTGCAGTGGATAGAGTGTCATGCCTAGAGTCAGGAAGATGCATCTTCATGTGTTCAAATCTAGCCTCTGACACTTACTAGCTGTATGACCCTGAGCAAGTCATTTACCCCTATTTGCTCTAGTTTTCTCATCTGTCAAATGAGGAAGAGAAGGAGATAGCAAACCACTCCATTAACTTTGCCAAAAAAACCCAAACAAACCCCAAATGGGGTCACAAAGAGTTATATGTAACTGAAACAACTGGACAAAAATACTTCAAGCATTATTTTTAAAGGTGCTGAGACAGCACAAATATATTCTTCTCAGGAAAAAGACTGAAAATATCCCTATAAAATGTCTCCCCCTGTAGAATATAAACTTGAGGGCAGGGACTATTTCATTTCCGTCTTTGTATTCTCAGCAACTAGCACAGGTTTCTGGGACATAGTAAATGTTTAATAAATAATTGTTGAGAGGTTCACTGATTAATAAGGAGAATAAGATCTGGGGAGAATGGCATAACTTTAATATCAGTGATTAGTTTAGGGAGGTACTTGGATTTGAGACTTTGAAGATTAATTATAAAACTGGCATGACAGTCAGGTGTAAAATGATATAAATACAGTCTTGACAAAATTTAACTTTGGGTTTTATCTTCTGAAAATCAAGTGAGGTAATATTTGTAAAGCACTCAGCATAGTGTCTGGTATATGTTAAGAGATTAATAAATGCTTGTTCTCTCCCTTCTTCCCACTTTAGTTTTAATTAGCAAATATTTCCCACAGTACTTACGCTTTCCATTTGAGGCAGTCAGACTATCTATTGGAATTTCAGCTGTCTCTGAATCTTCAGAACTTTTCTGTTTGGGACAAAAAGTAATCAATAAAAGACAAGGCTTTTTCTATCAGTGTTATTCAAAAGTTAAAAAAAAAGTGCTACAGTTGTTGAAGAGTCATTTTAACAGCATAGGTACATCTTAAATCATTTGCATTTAAGTGATTAACTTAGAAAGCTAGGATTGAAGAGCTGAAAACAGAGATATATTTGCTTATAAATGCACTCTGCATAGCAAATTATTCCACAGGATGGCTACAGGGCATTGAAGTGGTTTGTGATTTAGGATAGTCTTAAATTATGGAAGCATTCATGAAACTGAAAGGTTATAGAGAAGATTGTCAAAACAATTTGTGCTGCTCCTATGTGTTGGCCAAGATTCTCTTAGTGACCTTCAGATATAAGATATATTTTGCATGGAGAAGTGATACATGCATATCAGATTTTGTTCATAGTAGCAGATCATTTTGCATCTGTTTCTTTGCCATTCAGTAATTTAATCTTGTTTGAGTAACAAGGTACACCAATGGTCTTGGGAGAGAAGATACAGCTTTGTTTATGGCAGAGTTTTTTGCCTTCAGCCATTCAGGTCTCAGATCAGCGAGGGTTTGAAATTGAACATTGAATCATGAATCAAGGTTGCAGGATCTCATTTCTGTGACTGACTCATAGCTCATTGGCAGGTCAGTCATTCTCCATTTCTATTCCCCAGGTAATTATTGGATAATATGAAGAGTCTATTTTTTACCTATTTTTTACTCAACTTGGCCACTATGAAGATGACTCCAAATGTCATTGGCACATTGTCTGTTCCAGACAAAGTAAAATATAATGCCATGGACAGATTTGGCCAAATCCAGATGCTACAAGGAAAGTCTCTCACTTATCCGAGAAGCAGCATGTGTCAAAGGGAATTTTCCTGCAATATCATGTTTTATTTTGGTGAGAGATCTGTGAAATTGGATAATCTAAAAGGTCCATTCAGAATGACTGAAAAATAACTCATGTTTACAATTTGTAAAGCATTTTTCTTATAACTCTCCTGTGGGGTAAGTATACCACAGGCCCTTGGCACATTGGAAATAATACTCTTTAACTCTCAGGACATAAACAACAGTATCTGTGATTCAGCCCAATGACAGGAATCCTAGTATTTATTCCACTTTCCTTATACAGTCTTTTCTGACACAGCATGTGAAAGAACTAATAGGTAAATATCCAAGACTAATCATTGGCTGCAAAGAATTGCTCATATTCCTCATTCTGCCTACCCAGTTCTGAACAGAAGAGGAAATTGGATCCTATCAAAAAATCCTAGTAATTCATATCATTTTGATTTAGCTTTTGGTTGGCCTTAAAATTTATAGACCAAAAGGAAGGGATAAAGTATTCATATAGTGCAAATATATTGAGATAGCATCAGAATTCTGTTTAAATACCTCTTGGCACCTCAATCAATCCACTGATATAGAAGGAATGAAGTTGGAATGTAAATAAGTTTTATGCTTCTAGGACAAAGTGGGTCTCTACCTCTTCCAAAAACACACTAGGGGCAGCTAGGTGGCACAGTGGATAGAGCACCGGCCCTGGATTCAGGAGGACCTGAGTTCAAATCTGGCCTCAGACACTTGACACTTACTAGCTGTGTGACTCTGGGCAAGTGACTTAACCCTCATTGCCCTGCAAAACAAACAAACAAACAAACAAACAAAAATCACACGCTAAATGTATTCAAATAGTAAGTACACTTGGGCTTCATTTTTTTAAAACTGAGTTTCCTTGTGCATGTTTCTTGAATAATGGTAGACCTTATATTTCCTAGGGAAGATGATTAAAATTTTGCTTAAATCCAGTTCAAGTTAATGTACGTTTAATACCTCTTCTTGAGGACATACTACCCTAAAAGCCACAGTTATCCAAGGCAAGTGTTTTCCAACATTAGTAATTTCTAAAAAAATTCTCAAATATGTTTATTCCTTCTTTGCTGCTGCTTAATTAACTTCTGGCAGAGATTTTCTGTATGGGAAATTCCTCTCATTGAAAGCATCTCATTGGTTAGAACTCCTAGAAAGCATCTCATTGGTCAGAACCCATTCTCCTTTTAAGAAATTAGCACCTATGACAAGATGCATTCATTTATTCCTTCCCCAAACATCTGTTTACTGCTAACCAGTCATGGCTTAAGGCCACTTAGGTTAGAAGACAAAAAGGTCTCAATGACCTTTCTTCCTGAAATCATCAACAGATTCCTTTGAACAGGCAGAAAAAGTACACACAGCCAATCTGTTCCTTATTTGTACAGATAACAGTGATATGAATCTGTAAAAGAGGAAAAAAAAATGTCTCTTGCATATCAAAACAACTTCCAGGTGTCTGGCAGTTCTTTCTGAGAAGCACTTGTCAAGATTAAGAATAGACAAATCATCAGTGAGAATCACATTTAGATGTTCTACTGATTTCTATCTTTTCATTGAGGTAAAGAGGAAAGAAGAAAATCAAGTCAAAGAAATATTTGAGACCGATGACCTACCAACTGGATAGTTGAAGTGGATTTATCTCTGCCTGATTGGTCATTTAAATCAGTGTCCACTGCAAGCTCATGGGAGTGACCCACATGCCCATTTACTAGAGATAGGCCCTGTTGGAGGATGAGGATGTTCCGTTAGTGCCAGAGCTAGATAAATGCAGGTGCAGCGTTGGCCAATTTCATGCTCAGAATTAGCATTTCTGTTGTCTTGGAAAGTGATCCACTAGAGAACAAAAGCCCTTGGAAATGTTCTAGCATTGATAAAAATTTGTTAATGAACTTTGGCTTCTAAACCTCCAAGTTTAATCTGAAAAATTAGGCATGAATCCTCACAATTTCAAGGCAATTGGAGGCTTTTGAAATTAAACTCTGAAAATTGCTAGTTGAGATTAAGAAGGACAGGAACAGCAGTGGGTTTTTACATTGTCTGCAAAAAGAATGGGCTTGTTCAACAACCATACTTGCTAAAAGCTCATAATTTGTGTGGTTTTTGACAGACATATCCAAATAACACAAATTAAAGTTGAAGCTCACCATGTAGAAAACAAAGAAACTTATGCAAATTAAAATGAAAACAGGGTTACTATTGAAATATTGACAGCCCTTCATTCTATACAATTAGGCTTTAAAGCATAATTCTTCCAGGGAGTCCATTCAGAGGAAACTTGGAAACACAGAGACAATCTCAGTTAAGGCTAAAGTGTTAAATGTCCTGAACTGTCATGACTCTCTCTCAGCCATATTCCCATTCTTCCCTTAGACTAGATGTCATTTCCCTAAAATATTTCACTGGTTCTCGGATGTCACAAAAGAGTTTCACCCTTACCTTTTCTCTCTACCATAGGAGACCAGAGGAATCATCCTGCGAGCCAAGAAACACTTTAAATAAAAGTGGGAAAGAAAACCTGCACTTGAAATGTTATTTGTCTCTACAACACTAATTAATGCTTCTTTATAGCCATGATATTTTATTTAGGTCACCCATGAATATCAGAACCATTGAAGGTGAGGAAAATGTCGAAGTTCTAAGGAACAGTGTGAAGAGATGAAGCTCAGGAGTCAGAGAAAATGGGTTTGAATCCCAGCTCCACATCTTACTCAACATGGATGGGCCTTACAGTCAACAGCAAAATGGGGATGACACTTCTGCCACCTGCCTGACTGGACTGTTTTGAGGCTGTAATAAGCGAATGTATGAGTGAAGAAGAACTATGTAAGTATAAGCTATTAATAAGGTATTTGGATGGCTAGGTAATACAAGTCTTGCTGAGCTTAAACACACTCACACGGGATGGCTAGGTGGCGCAGTGGATAAAGCACCGGCCCTGGAGTCAGGAGGTCCTGAGTTCAAATCCGGCCTCAGACACTTGACACTTACTAGCTGTGTGACCCTGGGTAAGTCACTTAATCCCCATTGCCCCACAAAAACAAAAACAAAAACACACAAACGTACACACAGATTTTTAATATCCCCCAAGTGGCTATTTTATTTCCATAACTTATGTCATGAGGAAAAACAACACATTATCTACCTGAAACCATACATTTGATTTACATGACTAGTCTTAATTGTTAAAAGCTGCATAGTGTACCTCTTCATTTTACCATAGCCTTGGAGATAAAGAGATGGTCAACTCATTTTGCATTTAAGCATAGAATTGGACTGCAAATTCAATATACACTAATGGTATGATATAGCAATGAAAAAGAAGTGAACCAACTTAGAATGCATTAGTAAGCAGAGTGGCCAGAACTGGAGAGGTGATAGAAGCACCGTCCTCTGTCCTAGTCAGGATAATACTAGTGCAATTCTGTGTTTGGTTCTGGGTACCACAATTTATGAAGGATATTGTAAACTTGGAGCACATTTAGGACAGCATGTCTAAGATGGTGAGGGGACAAGAAATTGCGTACGAGGATCACTTAAAGAAACTAGGGATATTTCCCTGGAGAAGAGAAGACTTAGGTGAGCATGAATGCCTTCTTTGAGTATTTCAAAGCTCACCATGTAAAAGAGAGATCAGATTTGTTTTGCATGGTCTCTGTGTTAGAAATAGAAATGAAAAGGAAGCAAGTTTTGATAAGAAAAGTATTCCTAACTGTTAGAGCTATTCCAAAATGGAATGATCTACTAATATTGTTCTGTCTTTGGAAATCTCCTAGTGAAGGCTACATAACCACTTGTCAGGATTTTTGTGGAGGAAATTCTGGCTTCATGTAGGGAATTGAACTAAATGACCCCTAAGATCCCTTCCAATTCTGAGAGGTTATTGGTTCTGTATTTTTCCACAGATCTATTCTCTGAGATTACAGGATCATAGATGAAGAGATAGGAGGGACCTCAGAAGTCATCTAGTCTAATATCTCATTTTATAGTTGACAAAACTGAGGCTATATTGGTAGCTAAGCTGCCCAAGATTGCCCAAGTAGTGGCACAGCAAAAATTTCAACTCAGGTCTTCAAATTTTAACTGTGCCATGATTTCACTATGATTTCATTTATAAATTTCCTTCAAATAGAAAAGTCACAGATATTTGGTGCATTTTTGCATTTTTCCTTAGGAAATTAATCATTGACTGTTGCTTATGCATTCAGATTCTTCATTCCTCATAAAGTAATTATTGATTCTCTGAGTCAAACATGTAATGTGTTCCAGCTTCTAAACCACCCAGGGAAACCTTTTGATGACTGACTATAATAATTTTATTAAGTGTCCTTGTTGTCTAGATGGGATCTGGGATTTAATAGGGAATTCTAAGGGAAAATGAGTTCTAATGCAAATAAGCAGCTGCCCACTTGCTCTCTAACCTAAATAGTCTTAGAGAATTGACTAGAACACTGGAAAGTTAAATGACTTGCCCAAGATCATATATCCATTACTTCTAAGAGACAGGACTTGAAACCAGTTCTGGACTCCATAGTCATCTTTATCACTGCCCTTCTATAAATATTTAAACAAAGACTCATCCTTTTCTAGATGTTTAAACACAAGCACTAATTTATGAAGAACTTGCAGTTTGTAATAATCTTAGTGGTCCAGAAAATAGGGCTAATTCACCACTTATATACCATTTTCCCAAAATAAGATAGTGTGGAATGGTTTCTGTTCTAACCTTGGCTCTTCCATTGACTAACCTGAAACCACGGACATGTCAGTTTTCCTTTCTTAGCTTCAGTTTTCTTATAAATAAAGTGAGGAAGTTAGACAAGATTCTCTTTAAGACTCCTTCCTGCTCTAACATTTTATGTTTTTGTAAAAAAAAAAAAAAAAGAATGATACATCAGATAAAAATTATAAAATCCCACAATAAGGGGCATGACAAATGTTTTTTTTAAATTTACCTTGGCATTTGGTGATATGAAAAGAAGGAAACACTTTTCTATCAGAAAAAATACATGGATTCCTCCAATTAATCCCAATAGTTTCCAAATATATTCTTTCCCTTCATGGAAATGTCCCAACTCTTGTCCTTCCTGCTTATGTAAGCCAAGAATCTAGAAACACAGGCACATAAAACAGGCAGAAATGAATGGCTTTTGTTTTATTTAAATATCAATGATAGACCCAGTTGCTGAATACATCCAATTTGCATGCTGGGAAAACCCACGAACATTCCATTGAGCTCTCAAGACCAGTATGTTCTGATGGAATGTTTCCAGTTGTACCATAAGGTTCAGTAAGCATTAAGTACAACAATATGGAAAAGAAACAAGGGGACCAGTTTAGACATTGAATCTATAATAAGGAGAATCATTCCTCAGCTTTACATTGCTAGGTATTATCTTTCCTCTACCTTCCCAGTCCTTTAGTTGAGTTCTCTCCCCAAAATCAGTGCCGTTTTAATTTGCCCAATCAGTTCTTTTGAGTAAAGCAATTTGTTTCATGTCCATATTGATCTAGGAGAAGTGGTTGGTATATGATGATTCAATTTTACTTAATTCAAATCAGCAAATATTTATTAAATGCCAGTAATTCTAGCAGATATTGGAGATATAAAGAAAAAATTAAAGTCCCAACCCTCAAGGAACTTAGATTCTACTAGAAGAGAGAAGTAATGTATGTTACATTGTTAGTCTTCCTTTGTGGCAATTGAAACAGTTGTAAGGCTAATCACTTAATACCAAATTTAAGTAGAAAATAAATATACCCAGTAGTCCTTTTTTGGAAGGGTCTTATTGACATATGGTTACTTGTACTCTTTTTCCTATAGCAGCATACAGCATGTTAGTGTCTCTAGGACAGACATAGAATGACAAAGCCAAATATGGACATTAAGGGAATCTGGCTAGTACCTGTCCTTTAAAGCTGACATCCAGGCACACAATGAATATGTCAGAGATGAGACTTAACTCCAGGTCTTCCTGATTAGAAGATGAACTTCTAATCACAACATGCTGCATCCCTACCTCTCTGTACTAGAAGGTACGACTTATACTTTGGCCATGGCCAAAGGTAGGTCTTAATATTCTTGCTAGATGAGCATGGCTAGGTTAGTATCCACTGCCACCTCAGCTAGTTCATCACAGAAGGGTATGACCAAACTCTTCACAAATGGATCAACCAGATGAGAAGTACTTAATGCCATTAGCATTTGGAAGGAGCTGGCAGAGCCTGCCCAAGATGCTTGACTATTCCTGGAGTCTGTTAATCTGATGTTAAGCACTTAATAATGACTTGTTGACTAATTAATTAATTAATAATTGACTAAAGAGCTACTGTGTCCAAAGTATCCGAGCTCTTAAAGGACAGAGTCCATATTGTCCTATAAGGGGGTATTTCTGGGCAATTTTCCTCCTTGGGTGGATCATAAGGCAGTCTACATGTGGAAGTGCTGCAATTGGTACTAGGCAAAGAACCTTGAGAGTGCTTTTCTTCAGGTTATCTGATGAAAGATTCTGGGAGACTCACAATGTTGCCAATAGATTGTGCAGCTTACTCCAGACAAAGACAGGACCAAGAATTTACTTTCCATTTGTTCAAAGTCCTGTCCTGTTCACTGAGAAAAATCAGGGTAAGGTAATAAAGGGCTTCCATGGTCACTTTACTCTCCTCCCCTACCAATGTGAAAAGAGCAAAAAGGTTTCTGTTCATCAGGACATCATTTGCCATTGAATTTGTTTATCTGAATAACCTGCTGAGGCTTTAAAAAAAGGGCTATTGCTTCTCCAGGAGCTAATTTTTAAAAAAGGAAACAAGAATTGGAAATAAGGTAGTTACCTGAGGAATCAGATGAAGCAAGGCATCACCAGAAAGGGTTCCAACAGCTAACCCCACAAAGAGTTGTAAAACAAGCTTGTAGTTTTCCTCACAGTTGCTGAAAAGAATGAGAGTTGTTCCAAGCATAGAACCCACTGTGATGAGTAAAACAGCAGCAGTGCTATAGCCATATTCTAGAACAAAAGGAGATGAAAATGTCAGTTACTTCCTATTCATTCTCATATTATGCATAATGCCAGAGACCATGCTAGGGGAAACTGTCTTTACAGAATCAGTGATAGATATAATACTCAATAAGAAAATGGAGAAGTTGACATAACAATTTCAATTTAATTACAATGGATGAATTATAGTGTTTCTCCCACTTCCTAGGGACTACAATAGCTCAGTCTCATTTTGGGGATGTCACATAAACCTCAAGGTAATAGGTTATTTCGAAACAATTGTCAGCCCAAAGCAGAATATTCATGAGTATTCCAGAAGACAGATAACATCTGTGAGCAGGGTAGGGTGAGTGCTGGGGAGGGAGGTTTAAAATTTGTCTTTGGTCCCCTGAGACTATTTCATTTTGTAGGGCCAAACCAGATGGGGGAATTAAATTCCATTTTAGTTTCTGAAGACATAAGTTACTCTATGTCCCAAAGACTTTGACTAAGGACTGGAAAAGGTCAGTATGGGGATCACCTGAGTGCCAACTTTAAAGCTGTGAGCTGAGTGGACCAGAGTGCCTGGAACATAGTAAGTACATACTGAATGCTTTTTGACTGGCTGGTTGAATTTATGAAGAGCCTAGGAGACTTAGTGAGTGTCTAGAATGTCATATCTATTGTAAAAATGCTTGAGAATATATTTAATTGCTGTAATATATACCTAGGGCAGGGATTCAAGTTTCAAATGAGGTAAATGGAGACCCACAGTCTACCTTTAAAAAGTTAACATGTAGGATAGATCCTAAACCCTTGGGGAAAAGAGACTCTCTCATTTAACATTCCATTCTCTATTCTGGATCAGGTTTTAAGGAATTAGAAAGTTTATTTGATAAACATTGAAGCCTTTACAACTTGAGTAATAAAAGGAAAAATCGTATTGCAGGTTTGTTAGTCTGGCAGTGTTTCAGAGCAGGTCACCAGAAATATGGAAAGACATTTGGAAGGAAGGAATACTTAACAATGGAAAAGAAGAAAGTGAGGTCGGGAACCAGATAGATTACCAAAAAATACTAGTAAGTCACCTTGAAGAAGAAAATAAGGCTTTAAAAAAGCAAGATGGAAGGGCAGCTAGGTGGCACAGGGGCTAGAGCACTGGACCTGGAGTCAGGAGGACCTGAGTTCAAGTCCAACCTCAGACACAAGCTGTGTGACCCTAGGCAAGTCACTTAACCCCAACTGGGGAAAAAAGCAAGATGGAGAAAGGCACATACTATCCAAGGAACTGTTATAAAAGGAACAAGGATGTATCAAAGGTTGAGGTCAGAGGATCAGAGATCAACCTTTTACTGGTTAATATTAGCTGATAAAAATTATCTCTAGGTTCTACTCTGGTTATTTAAGGATATTGAGAAAAACAAAAGAAATGAACTTGCTTTTGTCATCAGCTAGTAATGAAGTTAGAAGAGATAAGGGATCATTTTGTTGACAATATGTCCATGGAGTTTGACTGAGCAGGGAGGAATAGCTTGGGAAATTTAGGAAGAATGACATAAGGAAGCTTCAGAGGATAATACTTCCTTCACTTGGGTCAGTCAGTCAATAAACTGAGCCAAGCGCTGGGGATACAAAGAAAGGCAAAAGTCCCTGCTCTCAAAAACAGACTGAAAAGGAGAAATGAAGAAAGGGACAATTCCAAGCATGGGGGAATAATAGTGTCCTACACCCAGTTGAAAAATGGTAAATGTCTGCCCCAGACTCTCCCGGATGTCCACTCTCTCCTCTCCAGGGTAATAAGGAGGTATGAGTTTCAAAGCTGATTTGATCTTTCAGGGAGTTAAGTTTCTAGAGATTTTGAACAAGTCCAGAGGAGCAGCCAGGTGAGAAGTTATGAGGTGTGTCTGTCTAAGACTCCTTAAATAGAGGATTGGAAAGAGCTCCCAGATGTCCACCCTCTACCCTTTCCAGTTAGAGGGCCTAGGAGTCAAGAGTTTTTTGAAGACACAAGATGATAACGTATCTTCTCAGAAAGAATCACCACTGACATTTCAACCTTACTTTGGGAATGTCACATAAGGCTTCAAGGGACTATGTAATGTTGATATTATATTAACAACAGTTGGCAACAAGTAGAATGTTCTGGAGCATTCTAGAAAGTTCTAGGATGAAGGGAAAGTCAGGAGTGGAAGCAAGTACACTTGAGGAACCTCTGCCTCTGAGGAGGGCAAGGTTTTAATTTGTCATCTCTAATGAGCTGACACAGTCTACCTCAGTAAGAGAACAGAGTCAAGAGGTAAGAAACTCCTTCTGAAGAAAAGAAGTCATAAGTCTAAAGAACAAGACTTTTGAAGAGACAAATCTAGTAATTAGATATATTGCAATGCTGAATAATATATTAGGTTAAGAAAGCCTTGGGATCCTGCTGGGGTATGGGAAACACAGTGGAAAAACTCAAGAGATTGGGGCTCCCAGAGACACAAGACTTAGTGAGTTGCTTGTTAAAAATTTGAGATGCTTTCTCTACAAGAGAGATTTGGATTGTCAATGGTCAAAACCCATAGAAGACCAAAAAGTGATGTTTCAGATAAGTCAAAATGACTGTGAAACACACATATGCACTGATTGCAAGGTTTTAATCTTTGTCCAAAGGCAAGAGTTTCCAGGTGTTATTCTCCAGAGAAGATTTTTTTTCAAAGTGGTGAATGTTCTGGCAGGGTGAAGAGGATTTGATGGTTTTCAATTGATAAATACATTCTGTTTTACAACTGCTGGATTCCAATTAAGGAACACTAGCTAAACTCATCCCCGTGGGACACTGCCTCTGCTTATATTTGCCTAAAAGACTTGGTATAATCCTTTAAGCAAATGATTATTAGGAATGATTTTAGAGTTCAGTGTTAATCTGAGTGTGTATGTTTATGTCTATTTAAATGTATGTGTACCAGCGTGTGAGAGTTGGTTTGGTTTGGGATACGTTTGATGTCTTTCTTTGGCAATGGAAGAGTGGGAACTAAGTGAGAAGTTAGAAACTACATAAATTTTCTGACCCTACAACTGAAGGATTGGAAGAATACTCACATTTTAGTGGAAGAAAAAAAATGGCTAAATAAAATTATATCAGTATTTATATGGGAAGAGGATTAATTTGAATTGGAAGGTAATTTGTCTTCTGAAATAAAGAATTTGGTTTTGGATTAGAAAATATGAGCTGACTTGCTTTCTTAAACATATCCAGCACAGGACAGTAAATTTCAGATCCTAAATTAATTATATTACAAGGCTACTTATTAATCAGGATACATGTTTCTCTGCATTGCAAATATCTGTCTAAAAAGAGGACTAAGAAATGAGCAGCTAACTGATACATTGAAATGGGATCATGAGCAGGCAAATGACTTCATTCCGAAAAACTATTTTTCTATATTTCACATTTTGGTTATATTAATCAGAATTTTCTCTTCTCTAATCTAATTTAATCTCTTCCATCCTCCCCCACAAACAATGTGGTTAAAATTGATCTGATAGGTTGCAAATTTGTTGTGGAAAATAGGCTTTTATCATTTTAGAAAAAGAAATTGAACAAGCCATCAATGAACTCCCTAAGAAAAAAATCTCCAGGGCCATATGAGTTTACAAGTGAATTCTACCAAACATTAAAGAACATTTAATTCCAATACTATAAAAATTATTTGGAAAAATAGGTGAAGACAGAATTCTACCAAATTCCTTTTATGACACAAATATGGTGTTGATACCTAAACCAGGCAGAGCCAAAACAGAGAAAGAAAATTTTAAACCAATTTCCCTAATGAATATAGATGCAAAAATCTTAAATAATATATTAGCAAGGAGATTACAGGAATTCATCACCAGCATAATATACTATGACCAGGTGGAATTTATACCAGAAATGCAGGACCTGTTCAACATTAGAAAAACTATCAACATAATCAACCGCATCATATAACAAAACTAACCCAAATCATATGATTATCTCAATAGGTGAAGAGAAAGCTTTTGACAAAATACAGCATCCCATTCCTAATAAAAGCACTAGAGAGCATAGGAATAGGTGGAGTTTTCCTTAAAAAAATAAGCAGTATCTCTCTAATAACCATCAGCAAACATTATATGTAATGGGGATAAGTTGGAGGCATTCCCAATAAGTTCAGGGGTGAAACAGGAAATGTCTATTATCACTCAATTATTTAATATTGTATTAGAATGTTAGCTTTAGCAATCCGAGAAGAAAAAGGATTAAAGGAATTAGAATAGGCCAAGGAGGAAAATAGGCAAGAATCAACTAAAAAACTACTCGAAACTATTAACAACTTTAGCAAAGTTGCAGGATATAAAATAAATCCAAATAAATCAGCAGCATTTCTATATATGATCAACAAAGCTCAGCAGCAAGAGATAGAACGAGAAATTCCATTTAAAGTAACCTGTAGTCAATATGAAATACTTGGGAGTCTACCTGCCAAGACAAATGCAGGAACTCAATGAACCATAATCACAAAACATTTTTTCACACAAATAAAATCAGATCTAAATAATTGGAAAAAATATAAATTGCTCATGGATAGGATGGGCTAACATAATAAAAATGACAATTCTACCTAAATTAATTTACTTATTCAGTGCCATACCAAGCAAACTACCTAAAAATTATTTTATAGAGCTGGTAAAAGAATAATAACAAACTTCATCTGAAAGAATAAAAGGTCAAGAATATCATGGGAACTAATGAAAAAAATGCACAGGTAGATGGGCTAGCCATACCATATCTGAAGTTATACACATAAAGTAGAGTCATTTGAAAACTATTTGGTACTGGCTAAGAAATAGAGTGGTGTATTAATGGAATAGGTTAGGCACAAGGAGAGAGTAGTAGGTGACTATTGTAATCTAGTGTTTGATAAACCCCAAAGCTCCAGCCTCTGGATAGGAAACTCAGTACTTGACAAAAAATGCTGTGGAACACTGGAAGATAATATGGTAGAAACTAGGCCTAGAACAACATCTTAACACCCTATAGCAAAATAAGGTTAATAATGGGTAC
Organism: Dromiciops gliroides; assembly: GCF_019393635.1. Taxonomy (NCBI): domain Eukaryota; kingdom Metazoa; phylum Chordata; class Mammalia; order Microbiotheria; family Microbiotheriidae; genus Dromiciops; species Dromiciops gliroides. The sequence continues at coordinate 55,749,371 of NC_057865.1, read as the reverse complement.
TTGATTTAGAAATACAGGATGATATCACAGGCAAAATAGGAGATGAAGGAATAGTTTACCTCTCAGATCTATGGAGAAAACAACAATTTATGACTAAACCAAAGATAGAGAAAATTATGAAATGCAAAAGGGATGATTTTGATTACAGTAAATTAAAAATGTTTTGTACAAAAAGAAGCAATGCAGCCAAAATTAGGAAGGGAAGCAGAAAGCTGGGAAACAATTTTTACAGCCAGTGTTTCTGATAAAGGTCTTCATTTCTAAAATATATAGGGAACTAAATAAAATTTATAGAATACAAGTCATTTCCCAATTGAGAAATGGTCAAAAGGATATGAACAGCCAGTTTTATGATGAAGAAATCAAAGCTATCTGTTGTCATATGAAAAAGTGCTCTCCATCAATAGTGATTAGAGAAATGAAATTAAATTAACTCTGAGGTACCCCCTCACACTTATCAGATTGGCTAATATGACAAAAAAGGAAAATAATAATGTTGGAGAAGCTGTGGAAAAATTGGAAAACTAATACATTATTGGTGGAGTTGTAAACTGATTCAACCATTCTGGAGAGCTATTTTGGAAGCTATGGGACTGTGAATACCCTTTGAGCAGCAATATCACTGCTAGGTCTGTATCCCAAAGAGATCATAAAAAGAGAAAAAGTTCCAACATGTACAAAAATATTTACAGCAGCTCTCTTTGTGGTAGCAAAGCATTGGAGATTGAGGGAATGCCCATGAAGTGGAGAATGGCTGAACAAATTGGGCTATTTGAATGTAATGGAATACTCTTGTCCTGTAAGAAATGATGAGCAAGCAGATTTCAGGAAAAACCTGGAAGGATTTGCATGAACTGATTCTGAGTGAGATAAGCAGAACCAGGAGAACATTGTACACAGTAACAGCAACATTGTGTGATGATCAACTGTGATAGACTTGACTCTTTTCAGTAGTACATTTCAAATAACTAATGTGGAAATGTTCTCCACATCCAGAAAAAGAAACTGTGGATTCTGATGCAGATTGAACCCACAATGTTTCTACTTTTGTTTTTTTCTTTTTGAGGTTTTTCCCTTTTGTTCTGATTCTTCTTTCACAACATGACTAATGCAAAAATATGTTTGATGTGATCAACCTATATCATATTGCTTTCTGTCTTTTAGAGGGGGGAGGGAAGGGAGAGAGAAAAATATGGAACTAAAGATCTTATGAAAACAAATGTTGAAAACTATCTTTACATGTAACTGGAAAATAATAAAATACTTTTTATGATAAAAAAGAACAGAAGATAAGCTTTTATATAATTCTAATTGTATCTATTTCACTATTTGTGATGAAATTGACGATTAGTAGCTTATTTGATTTTAATTGATAGGGAAAACCAGGTCCCACCTATGCCAAAGTGATACACACTAAATCTGATTCTAGGTTTTCTGTGATGATTTTTTATGGCAACCAACATAGAATTCCAGAATTCAGAGACATGGGCATGGGGTATCTCATCCATTTGAATAATTTGAACATGCTTTCTGCTTAATCTGATTGGACTATAATTGGTAGTAATAATTTTTATCTTTATACTTCATATTTTATTAGAGTAATAAGAGTAGGTGTGAACAGGCCACAACATATAATCAACAGGAAATTCTGAAGATGAGGAGTAAAAAATAACAAATGACTATATGATAGGAAGATAAAATGGGCTGGAATTGGGTAAGAGGCAACAGTAGATAGCCAATGTGTTTCCCTGGCATCCTTGCGATGTCAGGATGAGGCAAAGAAGGCCTCAGGCACATTGGGCAGACATCTTAAAATGAGTTTATGGGATTGACGTGGCCCAAAGTTACGGAAGATGAATAGGCAGGATGGTTGAGATATGATTCATTAATGGGAATATCTAAATCAATGAAATTGTGAATCCGTTTGAATATTAACATTAGCATTGGGATCTATTTATTAAAATTGGAAGATGGGAACCTGTTTGAAGATTTGAATGTGATGATTATTTTTCTTATAGTAACACTGAAATGTTGGATAACTGGTTTTAATTAACAGAGATCATGTAAGAGCCCATTCTCATTTTCTCCACCTCTCTCTTTTTTGAGTGCAGATAATATTAAGGGGGGTGGGTAGTCTTTGGAAAAGTCTGTTGTTGGCAACTGAAGATATGATAGACTACTAAAAGATAAGTTAAAATAGGATCTGCAATTGGCTTTGGATAGATAAACTAGATTTGAGGACCAGAGTCGCTAAATGGGAAATGTTAAGGTGATTAATGTTGGATTGGAAGCAGCTATAGCAATCACTTTTGTTGTTATATGTATTTTTGTGTTATCTTTTGCAGTTAATAATCCTAAAAATAAGGTAAGGGGGGGCAGGTAGGTGGCGCAGTGGATAGAGCACTGGCCCTGGAGTCAGGAGTACCTGAGTTCAAATCCGGCCTCAGACATTTATTCTTACTAGCTGTGTGACCCTGGGCAAAGTCACTTAACCCCAATTGCCTCACAAAAAAAAAATTTTTTTAAAAGGTAAGGGGGGACGATTAAAGGAGGAGATTCTTTTATTGCCTGTTTCTAACCAACAGGGTTGCTAGGGTGGAAAGGAAGGGAAACAGTGGGGAGGAGTGACCACTTCATTTTAGAATTCATGAAAAAGGAGGGAGAAATAGGGAATATTTTAACAGGTCTTTTCAGAGAAGAGATTTTAGAGGCTTCAGAGCAAGTATAAGTAGGATTTCAGGGACTGAGATTCTATAGAAATCAACCTAGGCAGGCTTAGAAACTCTCAACAATGAATTTTGAAGATGCTACAAAAAGGAGTTTGTCTGAAAAGATGATGTTGATACATACATCAACCTATTCTAACCTTTTTTTTTGGTGGGTGTAGGCAATCATCGTTAAGTGACTTGCTATGGGTCAAATAGATATTATGTGTCTGAGACCAGATTTGAACTCAGGTCCTCCTGACTCTCTTTACTACACCACTTAGCTTCCCTTTATACTCTTAATAATATTCAAAAGATAAAAGCAAAGGGTAACATAGGATGGGTTTAAATGCATGGGGGTCCTGTAAAAATGAACAGGAATGCTAAACCTCAGTATTAGCTAAACTTGGCAAGGAATCCGAAGACCACAGAATTGATTTTTTAGCTTTATTGATTAAAAAGGCATAAAAACTGCTGTTTGGGATAAATGGGATGGATGACAACTGATAATAGAGAGAAGATGCCCAATATTTACTTTGCTTTTACTGTTTTCCAGCAAAGGAAAATATTTTTTAACCTAGAAAGTTAAAGAAAAAACTGCTAAGAAATAACTGATAGTTAGGATAAGTTGAGATATAACAAGATATGACTGATTTCCCAAGATTTGTTATGGTATATGTGGGTATGAAAAGAAATGGTGGCCGAGCTGCTGATACTAACTTTGGGGAAAAATATGGAGAAAATTAACTTTTTTAAGTCAGGGTTACTAAACTAGCCAAGTACAGGAATGATGTAACTGTAATTTACCTTGATTTAGTATAACATTTTATTAAGTCATTTTATTTTTGTGGAAAAGATAGATAAGGCTAGGCAATTATATAACTGAGTGGATTCACTTCTGGTTAAACAGTCAATCCAATGAGTAATTGTGAATGATTTGATTTCAGCTTGGAATTAGGTGTACAGTGTAGTGTCTCAATAATTTTTGCTTGTTTTCTGTGGTATTCAGCATTTTGCCAGTTACTTAAATAAAGCCATAAATGGTATACTGGTCAAAGGTTTCAGATCACACAATGCTGGAAGGGATACCTAAAGAAACAAGCAACGGAATCAGGGTTCAAAAAAGAGCATGACAGAATAAGATATTTGGACCAAATCAAATAATATGAAATATAAGAGATAAATAGAAAATCTTACCTTGGGTTTGAAACAATCTCATAAGTACAAAATGGGGATCATACAATCTATCTACACACATATATACACATATGTGCATATATACACATATACCTGCATGCCCACTATATATACACATATACATTTATATACATCTATGTATACACACACATACATATACATACACATATATATCTCCCAAGTTTGTTATAATGTATTATGTTTATATGTTATATATCTGGTATATGATGTATTTTATGCATTTGTGTTATGTCTGGTATTTGCTTTCTATCTTACATATGACGTGATATTTGCATTAGGATAATGTTCTGTTATACCACCTCTATGCCATTAATTGTATGTCTCATGTTGGGTGTTATTTGCAGAGTTTGCCTCATTATATTTTGTATCTTATATGATTCAATTCAACCAGGATATGTGTATTATGTTTTTCCACTATATACTTTATGGTAATATTATAAGTTGTTCTATGATGTTCTAGGCTTTATTTTGTGTTTATGTTATGACATTTATATTATATACTGTCCATTATATGTTATGATGTTTTGTAAAGGTATGATTACCTTTACAAAAAAATCCATGGACTGGATTTTTATAATCAAACAGCCTTTTATTGTGATTAAGTTTGGGGCTTTCGAGGACCAACTCTTTTCACTCATGTCTTCGTATTTATGGGAGTATCTTTTATATGTTAAATGTGTTGTGTTATATCTGACAATCCATAGAAATTCATGCTAAGCGATTTTGTTATATCATTCTATGTCATGCTTATTATGTTTCTTCAATTGTGATGTTTCTGGTACATAAATGTTATATGTATGTACATACTAATACATATATACATACATATCATATCATATTATATGCAATTAGAGATGTGCTACTAAATATTTAACAACTGGTTCTAGAGGAAAAAATACCCACAACACACTTTTTAAGGTTATCTACATTATCAACATTTTCTCCATCACTTTAAGTATGGATAATCAACAAACAATAAATTAAGCACTGATTTCAAGCATCTGCTCATTATTGAGGTGCAAATGTTCATACCAGAAATTTAACAATCAGCTCTTAAAGCTGGGACCAGCTGACTTCCTCACACCCTTATGTATAATTGAAATTTTAAGCCTCCCAGGAGCACCATGGTAAAATGATCATAGAGAGACTTGAGGAAACTATATTTTCCTAAGTTCTCATGTTTCCTCTTCCTTTGCCTTCAGAGAGATTTCTGACTAGAGGTGGGTTTTTCTCCCCACAGGTGAGGCAGTGAAGAAAGAAGAACCTGACTTTGAGAGTCCATGCTTTTCCTGACATGAAGCAAGAAGTGAACCATTGGCATAATTCCTCTGTTGCTGCAAGCAGGGGAAAGTAAAGTGTCAACCAAAATCTCTTTGGAAAGTCACACATGGAAGTGGGACAGACTGAGAGATAATACATATGGCGTGAGACAAATTAGAGCAGAATTGGAAGAAGCCAGGAAAAACAGAGAGCATCGGGAAGAAGTAGAGAGCAGCCAAGCTCAGTATTACAGATGTTCTTGGTGAGATCAAAAGGAATTCCACACCACAATTGCTTTTCCCCTTATTTCCTCAAAGCACTTGTTGAGGAAGAACTTGATGGATATTTGAACCTGCCCAATCACATTCCTTTCCATTTACATCAGACAGAGCAGGAGGAGGGATGCAAGGAAGGAAAATCAACACAAGCTACAACAGGCTGTTATTTGAAGCTGTGTTTCATTGTTCACTAGACTTTCCTATGCTATCTAATAGAATTAATCACATGGCCATTAAAAAGAGAATTTGAATCTTGAGAGTTTGAGGGGAAGTTATGATTGGATAAGAGAGTGAAGCTAGTACATAAGATGGTGGTTTAAATGAGTTAAAGAGAATGGTATTTTATACTTTGGGTAATTCTGAATATATTTCAAACCATGCCTTCTAGACTTCTATTGAACTTTGACCCAGCTTTGTGACTAAGTCAGCCAAGAGAAATGGAACAGCATAGGATAATAATGGTGAGTATAGGAGTAAAGGTGAGAGTTGGTTACTTACAGTAAGCTACAGCACCTTTTGATGTCAAATCACTGATAACCTGCTCTTTCTTGATCATCAGGGAACAATGGAAGAAGCCAGGCATAGTCACATTCATTAATATGCATACCTTTTAGCATCTAGCTAAATGTGTTTATGCTATTTCATGCTAAATGTTCTATTTTAGTTATGTCAAGTTTGTCTTATGCATTATTATATATGTAGTGATATGTCATGTCTTGCATGTATTCAGATGCATTCTATTGGGTTGGAATGTGTTGTGTATTACGTGACATAATAGGATATTTTATGTGATGGGGTGAGGTATGTGGCAATATGTATAAAATACAAAATATGGTGGTATTTGTGATGTGGTAAGACTGATAAAATAGTTGGCTGTGAGTTAAATATCCCAAAATGTAGCCAAAGTTAGGGGTAGAGACAAATGGGATGTAAGCACATTCTTTTGGTGAGGAACTGAAGTTGTTCTGTGGCTCCCTGGCATAGTCTCCATCAGCCTGACTTTTTATTTTCACAAGAGTCTAAATTACTGTGTCCTTAGGGCCATAACTAGAGAGGGCCTGAGAACTGGCCTCTTGGCATAGCTAGGAGGGTGATATTCCCCTGAACATACATCTACTAGGAGCTTATATGTGCAATATTTAGGAAAAAACCTGAAAGAACGAGTTAGTTGTTAGAACCCTGTCATAAAAAATGCTTGAGAATATATTTGATTGGGAGCACCTGGGTAGCCAAAGTGGATTAAAGCACTGGCCCTGGATTCAGAAGGACCTGAGTTCAAATCTGGCCTCAGACACTTGACACTTACTTACTATGTGACCCTGGGCAAGTCACTTAACCCTTATTGTCCTGCAAAAAAATAAAGAAAGAAAGGAAAGGAAAGGAAAGGAAAGGAAAGGAAAGGAAAGGAAAGGAAGGAAAGGAAAGGAAAGGAAAGGAAAAAAGGAAAGGAAAGGAAAGGAAAGGAAAGGAAAGGAAAAGGGAATATATTTGATTAAGCCAACAATGAGCCCATGGACAACATATAGGAAAAATGAAATCTATTATGGACCTTTGAATGCTTTATACATTGGTTCTGAAGATTCCCCTAAAATATTGCAATGACAGAGAATTTCTTATTTTTTTTAGATACAGTAAGAGTTTGTGCTTATATAACTAAAGTTTATAAAGTGTCTGCCTCACAACACACAATCCTGTGAGACATGGTATGGGTGAGGTTTATTAGTCCTATTTTACAGATGAGAAAACTGAGGCTTGAGAGATGAACTGGCTTGACAACAGTCATGTGGATAGAAAGTTTAGAGGCAGGATTCCAAACCATATCTTATTTGGGGTGGGGGTAGGGGTGGGGAGCAGGGCAATGAGGGTTAAGTGACTTGCCCAAGGTCACACAGCTAGTGGGTGTCAGTGTATGAGGTCAGATTTGAACTCAGGTTCCTACTGAATCAAGGGCTGGTGACCAGATCTGATTTTTTAATTTTTTTATTTTTTGTAGGACAATGAGGGTTAAGTGACTTGCCAGGGTCACACATGCTAGTAAGTGTCAACTGTCTGAAGGTGGATTTGAACTCAGGTCTTCCTGAATCCAGGGTCGGTGTTTTATCCACTGTGTCACCTAGCTGCCCCCCAAACCAGATCTTATGAGTCAAGTTCATTAATTTTCAATCATGTACTGTTGACTCTCAGTTATCCAAATATAGTTTGACTATCAGGAATCTTTTTTTTTAATCATAAAAGTGGTTTTACTTCTCCCAGCCAAAACACTCCCAAATTTCTGGCAAATTATGCCATTCAGAGTGCAGATCATTTGGGAAATTAGCTTAAGGAAAGCAAAATAGGAAGTTATAACTCAAAAAAATTTACAAAATTAGTTTTAAAGTCAAATAAAGACTTTTGGATTATTTACTGTTTTAAAATGGCATGTACCAATCTCTACAGATAATTAAGAGTTAGTCTCTTTCCATATACTTGAGAAAAAGCAGGAAGCTTGAGACAAATTGGTTTGGAAACTGAGGTTAGGGAATTGCAGAGCTAAATGCAACTCTCAGGACTTACAGGTCAATATTTTAATCAAATGTTTGCAAATTTCTCAATAGTGAGCTGCTATAATATTTGATTCAGATGGGATTCCACACACTGAAAAACTGTCCTTGTAAGTTTATCTCTCGAGAAATGCAATTTTCATCATCCCTTTGCCTTTTTGGAAGGCCCTAATTTAGCTTTGGATCATGTTGATATCATCAACCAAGAACCTCAATATGCAATTGTGGTTTCTGAAAATCCATTAGTCGATTTATTAACAACGATATTATGATACTATCAGGGGTACTAGCTAGGGTTATAAAATTTGCTGGCATTTCCTATATAGTCAAATTTGATAATTTGCCAACTTTAAGATGAATCCCTCAGATCTGACCTGCCCATTAATTTCTTGACAAAACCTGAGTATCACTTCCATTTAGTCTGAAAAATTGATTTTATAATATTAACAGAATTTGACCATGGGATTCTTTCCTGGCAACTACATTTAATTTCTTGGAAACAACATTTTAATGTAATGATTAGGGAAGTAGTTACAATGTACTGCAAGGAACCTTTTGAAATAATGGTCCATTGGGCCCCATTTAATGTAACATTGCAAATTCCTGTAATGCAGAAAAGTAGCTTCATTGCAAATGTCTGTTATCCTCAAGCAGCATGATGCAAAATTGTAAGTATTTTGGGGTGTGTCTTATTCTGGATTTGGGGGGTACAGGAAAAGACTAGAGATGACAGGAAGACAAATAAGATTTTCATTCCCAATGAAGCCTTTGACCCTTTTTGTCACTGTTCAGTTGTTTTAGTACTGTCAAAGCTCTTTTTTTTGGTAAGGCAATTGGAGTTAAGTGACTTTCCTAGGGTCACACAGCTAGTAAGTGTTAAGTGCCTGAGGCAGGATTTGAACTCAAGTCCTCCTGACTCCAGGGCCAGTGCTCTATCCACTGCGCCACCTAGCTGCCCCAGTGTCAAAACTCTTTAAAACCCCATTTGGGTTTTTCTTGGCAAAAGATACTGGAGTGGTTTTGCCATTTTCCTTCTCCAGCTCATTTTATAGATGTGGAAACTGAGGTAAACAGGATTATGTGACTGCCCAGGGTCACACAGCTAGTAGGTGTCTGAGGCCAGATTTGAACTCAGGAAGAGGAGTCTTCTTCAAACATTTTATCCACTGTGCTACCTACCTGCTGTTTGACCCTATCTAACTTTTGTCTATTTGATAAGTCTTTAAATTACCAGTTGTTGAGCTATTTACTAATTCATCCCTAGTGTTCTACAAGAGAGAGAAATGTGAATGAGGTCCTGCTTCCAGAGACCATTTTATTTTGTCCTTAGTCTAATTTCATGTACATCCCAACTTTATTTGGATGAACTACACTGCATTTCAAGTAGACCACTGGTCACAGATCTAACTGGTTTACCACCAAGTACATTCAGACATTCTTCAAAAGATCTATGATATCATCAGAGGAAGTATTCCCTCCACTGATGTAAATCACAATCCTCCACACCTTAGTCAATTGTTCCTAGACTCACTATTTGACAAAACAATCTGTGGTCTGGTCATCCATCTGTATGAATCCCCTTGAATTTAGATGAACTAATCCTCAGACAAGAGATAATTAGTCCATCACTGGACCAAGGTTCAAAACTATTTCCAGCTTTTCCAACAGTAATAGCTGTTGGAACTGTCCTGCATTGCCATAGCCTTGGAAAGCCCCCTCAATGTCGCTTTTAGGCTGTGATAAGGCTCAGGGCTAGGACTTTAGTGGAGGACAAACATATTTGATGGAGAAAATATGTGTACATATATACATACACAAATGTATTTTAATATCTGTTTCATAGTTGTAAGGAACTCCACTGAGGGAACTCCTACCAATGCTATAAGCATTCTGACGCTAAATGATTGTCAGAGACGGGTTCAAACCAAAGTCTTATTGACTTGGAGGCTGACTCTCTAACCACTATGCCATGCTGCCTAATTATTATTGTCACTACATAGATAAAAACAGGGAGAGGACTAGAGATACAATTCTCTCTTGAGGAAACTCCCTCCAACAAAGCAGGTTTTCTTTAATGTTTAGGTCTTGAGAATTACCTAGATACATTGAGAAGTTAAGTGACCTGTCCAGGGTCACCCAACTAATAGGGTGTCACATGTAGGGTATGAACCAAGGTATTCATTTGAGGATTATGGCTATAGAAAGGAAGTCCTGGTGTAGGCTCACTTATAGCAGATACAATGAGCTTGCCATGCTTCTAACTTCAATCCATAGGGAAGCACTGGGGGATTTTTTGAATAGCCCTAAATAGCCTTAATTTATGGAGAATTCAGACTATCAGAAGCACTGATTAGTGTATTTATTGTTTATTGTTCCACTCATTTCAGTCATGTTCAACTCTTCATGACCCCATTTGGGGTTTTCTTGGCAAAGATACTAGAGTGGTTTGCCATTTCCTTCTCTAGCTCATTTTATAGATCAGGAAACAAGAAAACAGGGTGAAGTGACTTGCCCAAGGTCACACAGCTAGTAAGTGCCAAATGGAACTCAGGAACATGAGTTTTCCTGACTCCAGGTCCAGCACTCTAGGTGCAACTAGCTGCTCATTGTTGTAAGCATTGCGAATTTGACTTGCCACCTACTCATTCTAATTTGGTACCAAAACAGAACTCTCCAGTAATGTAGTGATTCCCTTTTCCATCCCCCATTTTGCTTCATGCAAATCTTGGGGTTGTCATCTAATTAATAAAATAGATAAATAAAATATACTTGACTTAAAAATGACCTTCCCTCTTAAGTTACAAGAATTGCTGTTTTCTTGATACCTTTATGGCTGCCTTGCAAATTGAAAAGGATAATTTACTTCTGCTATTTCAAACAGAGGAGAACTTTTTTAAAGGGAATCAAAAAAAATAAAAATGGAATTCAGTCCCCATCACTCTAATGACTGGACCCTGATCAGGCACTTGGAGTTAGGATGTGCCAATCTCCCATCTGTACACATAGGATGAGTGTTCTCAAGTCCTGTGCTACAGAACGCCCCTGTTCTTTTCTTTGAAGGTAGCTCATACTTTCAGTCTTTAGAGAGAGTGAAATGTATACAAACCAAGTGAATTAGCACAGTATAAAACCACACAGTCAAGAGATACAACTCACTTTCTAGGGCTGTTGGTGGCAGCTTGGCTTGCTGGTATTTTGTGAGCTGGCAAGAGCAACTGAGTAGTTGCTGAATGATCGCTGGGCTGATTTGCTGGAAGTGCTCCTTAGAAATAGGAGAATGGCTGTTCGGTAAAAATATCTCCACAAGCTCCTTGGCAGAGAAGCAAGCCTAGGCAGGAAAATGTGTATTGTTATTAACCACACCACTGGAGCAAAACTCAGTATGCATGTCCATTCTTTAGAATGAATGAGAACTAAATGGAATTTTTAAAATGGAAAAAAAATGAAGGTTATCAAGTAGACTTCTTGAAAACATTTTCCATGAACAAAGAGGATTCACTTCGTACACTGGTTGAAATTTAATCTATCATACTCATCATTGTAATTATTTCTGAGCATTTCTCTTGTGCCCCCTCCCTTTTTTCTAGTGTTTTGCAATCATGCTTAATGAGATCTGCACAGAAACCTCATGAAGTAGGTTAGAACTCTGGCCTCATTTTCCTAAGCCGATGCTTTTGTTTTTTTTCCTAAGCCGATTGTTTTTGTTGTTTTTCAATAGGAATAGCTTTTTGGACCAAGAATCTCCAGAGATAAATGCACTCTAAAACACAAGCTATGAAGTAATAAGGTTATTGTCTTTATCTAGCAATCTCTGGTACTTTGTCTTTAAAAATAATATGAAATATCAAAAGCAGGGGAGGAGATTAAAGGTTACCCCAAAAATGTGCTATTGGTATAAATGAGTCTCAGCAAGTATGTTATGTTAATTGACTGTACTATGCTCTCCTACCAAATAGCTTACATGATCATTTCAGTCAAGACAGTATATTGACTTTAAAAAAACAACTTACTACAGGGGCAGCTAGGTGGTGCAGTGGATAAAGCACCAGCCCTGGATTCAGAAGGTCCCTGAGTTCAAATCCAGCCTCAGACAATTGACACTTACTAGCTATGTGACACTAGGCAAGTCACTTAACCCTCACTGCCCTGCCAAAAAAAACCCAAACCCCTTACTTTCTAACCGAACTTATTAATTCTTTTTTTGCAGGGCAGTGAGGGTTAAGTGACATAGCTAGTAAGTGTCAATTGTCTGAGGCTGGATTTGAACTCAGGACCTTCTGAATCCAGGGCCGGCGCTTTACCCACTGTGCCACCTAGCTGCCCCTCTGAACTTATTAATTCTAACTAAATTGACTGATTTATCTAGTCAGTGGCATCATATAAAATACAGGAAGATAGGCATCAGTCTTAGATAAACTATTACTAATAAGTTCAAGGGTAGAAAAAGGTAGTTGGGGGACACATAATCATGAATTTCAGAAGCTTCCACTATAACTAGTTCAGTCAAGAGAAGATTTTTTTGCATTTTTTATTTTCTACAATTATGTGTAAAAAATTTAACTTTCATTTTTAATATTTTAGTCCAAAATTATCTCCCTCTCCCACCCCTCATTTAGAGGGCAAGCAATTTGATAGAAGTTATTATGTGTAGTCATGGCAAAACTTATTTCCATGTCAGTTGTATTGTAAAAAGAAATAAGACAAAAAACCCAAGAAAAATAGAATTTTAAAAGTATGCTTCAATCTGCATTCAAACTCTGGGGATGAATAGCAATTTTTATAAGTCCCTTGAGAATTGTTTTGGATCACTGTATAACTGAGAACAGCTAAGTCATTCAGAGTTATGCAAGTTCACTGTCATGCAGTATTGCTGTTACTGTGTACAAATGTTCTCCTGGTTCTGCTTATTCACTTTGCATCAGTACAATGTAAGTCTTTCCAGGTTTTTTCTGAAATCATCCTGACCATCATTTTCTTATAGTACAATACTACTGAATCACAATCATCCACCATAACCCTGGTCAGCATTCCCCAGTTGATGAGAATCCCCTCAATTTCTAATTCTTTGCCACCACTAACAGAGCTATTACAAAACACTTTTGTAGTTATAGGTACTTTCCTTTTTGTTTTTTATCTCTTTGGGATACAGACCTACTAGAGGTATTCCTGGGTAAAAGGGTAGAAAAAGGTTTGTAAGTCTTTGGACATAGTTGCAGATCACTCTACAGAATGGCCTGAATTAGTATACAACTCCACCAACAATGCATTAATGTCTAAGTTTTCCACATCCCCTCCAATATTTTCCATGTTTTTGTCATATTAGCCAATCTGATAGAGAAGTGGGGTGGGTACTCAGAACTGTTTTAATTTATGTTCCTCTAATAGCAGATTTAGAGCATTTTTTCATAACTTATAGATAGCTTCAACACTTCTTTGAAAACTGTTCTATGCTTGGGTTATTTATTAATTGAGGATGTCTCTTATTTTTATAATTTAACTCAGTTCTCTACATATTTGAGAAATGAGACTTTAATCAGAGAAAATTGCTGTAAAAATTTCCTAATTATGATTAATGTGCATTTCCTTTCTTCCTATCCCCCCTGCATTTATCCTACTCTCACTCCTTTCACCTTGTCTTTCCTCATAAGTGTTTTGCTTCTGACTACCAATTTGAAACCAATTCTCCCCTCTACCAGCATCCCCCTTTCTTCCATCCCTTTTCCAATCTATTTTCTTGTAGGGTAAGACATATTTCTAGATCCAATTGAGTGTGTATGATATTCCCTCTTTGAGCCAGTTATGATGAGAGTAAGGTTCAAGAGTTCTCTGCCACCTCCCACATATTCCCCTCCACTAGAAAAGCTCTTTCTTGCCTCTTTTAATGTAAGATAATTTACCCCATTCTACTTCTCCCTTCCCACTCTCCCAGTGCATTCTTCTTAATTTTATTTTTAAGATAATCAGCCCATTATATTCAACTCGCACCTGTGCTTTCTGTCTATGTATACTTCTAACTGCCCTAATAAAAAAATTCTTAGGAGTTACAAGTTTTTTTTTTTTCCTTGTAGGAATGTAAATAGTTTAAACTCATTAATTCCCTTCTATTCTCTTTCCTGTTTCGCTTTTTATGCTTCTCTTGAGTGTTCTTTTTGAAAATCAAATTTTTCTATTCACCTCTGTCTTTTCATCAGGAATGCTTGAAAGTCCACTCTTTCATTGAATTTCCATTTTTTCCCTGAAAGATTATACTCAGTTTTGCTAGATAGGTGATTCTTGGTTGTAATCCTAGCTCTTTTGTCCTCCATTCTTTAAAATGGAAGCTGCTAAATCTTGTGTTATCTTGACTGACTCTCCACAGTATTTGAATTGTGTCTTTCTGGCTGCTTTCATCTTTGATCTTTGGAATTTGGCTGTAATTTTCCTGGGAGTTTTCCTTTTTTTGCAGGACAATGAGGGTTAAGTGACTTGCCTAGGGTCACACAGCTAGTAAGTGTCAAGTGTCTGAGGCCAGATTTGAACTCAGGTACTCCTAAATCCAGAGCCAGTGCTTTATCCACTGCATCACCTAGATGCCCCCAGGAGTTTTCCTTTTGGGAACTTTTTCAAAAAGTGATTGGTATAGTTGTTCCTTTGGTGGGGGGGCATGCTGGGCAGTGAGGATTAAGTGACTTGCCCAGGGTCACACAGATAGTGTCAAGTGTCTGAGGTTGGATTTGAACTCAGGTCCTCCTGAATCCAGGGCCTGTGCTTTATCCACTATGCCACCTAGCTGAACCCTTTCCATTTCTAATCTACCCTCTGGTTTTAGAATATTAGATCCATTTTCCTTGATAATTTATTGAAAGATGATGTTAAGTCTCATTTTTTATCTTGGCTTTCAGGTAATCCAAGAATTCTTAAATTATCTATCCTTTATCTATTTTCCAGGTCAGTTGTTTTTCCTATGGGGTATTTTATATTTTCTTTTATCTTATTTTGATTTTACTTTTTCTTGATGTCGCATGGAGTCATTAGTTTCCACTTGCCCAATTCTAGTTCTTCAGGAATTATTTTCTTCAGTTAGCTTTTATACCTCCTCTTCCATTTGGCCAATTCTACTTTTTAAGGAGTTCTTTTCTTCAGTGAATTTTTGTCTATTTTTTCAATTTGGCCAATTTTGGTTTTTAAGGCAATCTTCTTCTTCATTGCATTTTTGTGCTTCCTTTATCAAGTTGTTGTCTTTTTTTTTTTTTGCAGGGCAATGAGGGTCAAGTGACCTGCCCACAGTCATACAGCTAGTATCAAGTGTCTGAGGCTGGATTTGAACTGAGGTCCTCCTAAATTCAGGGCCGGTGCTTTATCCACTGCTCCACCTAGCTGCACCAAGCTGTTGTCTTTTTTATGATTTTCTTTCATCACTGTAATTTATTTTCACATTTTCACCTATATCTTTCTTATTTGATTGTAAAAATCCTTTTTTTGAGCTCTTCCAGGAATTCTTTTTGGGTTAGAGACCAATTCACATTTTTTGAGGCTTTTGATGTAGCCATTTTGACTTTGTTCCCTTCTGAGTTTGTGTTTTGATCTTTCCTGTCACCATAGTAACTTTTTATGGTCAGTTTCTTTTTTGATGTTTGCTTATTGTTCCAGCCTATTTCTTGACTTTTAACTCTATACTAAAGTAGGTTCTGCATCTATGGTAGAGGAGGGACTGTCTCAATCTTCAGGGTTTTTTGTGCAGCTGTTTTCAGAACAAATTCTCGGGACCTGTAAGTTTTAGATTCTTCCAAGGTGGTATGATTTAAAAAGAGGTGTGTTTACTATTTTCTTGGTCTGTGCTCTGGTCTGTGAGAGACCACAAGCATTCTTTTCAGTCCTGGAAATGTGACCAGGGTCCCCATCCCCTGTAGCCACAAGTTCTGGTGTACTAGTGCTCTTCCTTGCCCTGGAAATGTGATCCAGAATGATGTATAGGCAATGCAAGGCCCTCATGGGCCAGCAAAATGACCTCTGTAATTTCCTTTTTTTCTTTTTTTAGTTTAGAATTTTATTTTCCAAATTATATATAAAAACAAATTTTGACATCAATTTTTAAAACATTGTGTTCCAATTTCTCTTCCTCCCTCCCCCCCACAAGAACTCAAATAATTCAATATAGGTTATATACATGAGTAGTCATACAAAACATTAGCCAGGTTATAAAAGAAAACAGACAAAAATGAAACTTCAGATTAATCTTCGTTTGACCAGCTTTCTAATCCCCTTACCATATGTGAGCTGAGAGATCTGAAAGCCATCAGTGATTCAGTCACACCCAAGGTCTGCTGCTGGTTTGCTGGGATATAGCCTGTGCCGGTGTAGCCTTCAGTAAACTGTGCTCCACTCTCACTGCCATGCAACAGACCTTTATTACTGACCTTCTAAGTTGTCTTAGGCTAGAAAATTATTTCACTCTGAGCTTTTGTGGGTTCTGCCACTCCAGAATTCATTTTGAGGTGTTATTTAAAATTGTTTGGAGGGTAATTTGGGTGAACTCATGCAAGTCCCAGCCTTTTCTCTGCCATCTTGACTCTGTGCTGCCCCTCCCCACCAAGAGAAGATATTTAAGGTAGGTTCTCATTGACTTCAATGCTTGTTTATCATTGTCAGAGTGGCTTATCTTCTGTGAGATTTATTTTCTACTACATGGGAGAGTACAGAAGTAAACTACCAAGTAAAATCACTAGAAGCTAATAGTCTAGGTTTGACTTCAGTGGTCTTGGGTTTCCATGGTATTTCCTTCTATGCTTTGGGGTAGGGCCCTAGCTGCTAAAATTTAGTGGGAGTGGGGAGCCATTAGATACTCATATGTCCTATGCATGTCTGGTCTACAGTTGGATCCCATATTCTCTAGGGCCAAGACACGGCTGCATTTTAAAAAAGCATCTAACTATTTTTATTGTTTTGTTTTGTTTGTGTTTTCTTTTGCAACATAGCTAATATAATAATAGGTTTGGCATAACCTTGCATGTATAATCAAAATCAAAGTGCTTGCCTTCTCAAGGAAGGAGGAGATGTGGGAAGGAGAGAATTTAAAACTGAAAAATTTTTAAATGATTCTTTTATATGAGAAGTATTTAATGAGATAATTTTTTAAATATCAAAATAAAATTTAATAAAAATAATTTAATAAATGTAATAAAATAAATTAAAAGAATTTTTTAAAGAAAATATCTAAGCAGTAATGACATGTCCTTTTGGATTGAGCTCCATCTCCCCATTATTAGAAAATATTGTTCTAGCAGTGAGTTATCTTATGTAACTAACATAAGCAGTGAATGGAACCAGCTTCTAAGAAAAAAATTTTTCATGACTTTTATCTTAACTATTTCAAGTTCTGATTCATTTTCTGAATAAATCTATGATAAATGACAGGAACTTAAATTTACTTTCATTATAATGAATAGATGTCACATGATACAACATATTTCATATTGCAATGATGACCTTTGAAATACTCCGTTCCTCAGTGGCAATAAAATAAGGTTTTAACCTTGATGGCTTGTTTTTCCAAATGCTAGTCTATGGGATAGAGATTGGTTCTACAATTTCATTGATACCAAGGACTCTCAGATGAAAAAATTCGCTCTCCAAATGCAGGTCAATTCTTCCTCTGTAACTTGGTCTCAAAGCGTTCCCTAGAGTATGGAAGACTTAAGGAACTTGCTCAGAGTCATACTGCATGTGTGCATACACACACACACACACACACACACACACACACAAATGTGAGACTTGAACTTAGTTCTAATTGGTTATAAGGCCAGCCTTAGCTTCTTTAGGACATGTTGATTTTCCATTGTTATAGAAAATAAGAAATTCTAATAAATCAATGCATTATCAAGATGAATGTTTGCTATTATTTAGAAATGTGAAATGTCTTACCTAAAAACTTTTGAGGGTGACTTGATCATCAAAAAAAAATGTGAAAATTATCTTGTAATCACAAAGGCACTAACTTAGACTGAACCCTACATGAAATTCTCTTTTGCACCATCTGTTGCTAATGGAACATAAATGCATGCTAAAAATAAAGATTGGGATAAAAATAAAAATGAGCGACAAACTTTCAATGATGAATCCTTTTAGATAAAATCTCCAAACGGAAAATGTCTAGCTAGTAAGGGAAGGAATGAAAAGGCAAATGGGAGCAGGAAGCCATGTATCTTTGCCCAGTATACAGCTAAGAGACAAAAATGTTGACCCTGAGAGTAATGCAGAGTTCTAGAATAACTTCTCTTACCAGAACACAACTTCTATTCTGAGTCTTTCAGCCCTTGATATTTATTTACCATGCCTGAGTTATTTAGGCCACTATTGTTTTCAACATTTCCTGACATCAGTAATCTGAATGCCATTTGAGGTCACTAGGATAAGTCATAATGTTTTGAACTATAGAAAAAGAAATAAAATAAACTGACAATGATAAAGAGTAAAAAATGTCCTTTGATAGATTATTCAGTCATGCTGAGCACATATGTATGCTTTTCCATGAGCAGAAATGGAAACCAGTTGAACCGAAAGATTGTAGTCAATAGACTGGATCTGGTATTAGAGTGTCACTGTGATGTCTGAATGGGGGTCTACTATATTTATGTGGCCTTAGCAGCAGCCACTTGAGGCAAGGACCTTGATTTTGCCATTCATCACAATCATGTATTTAGGACAAGGAGATGGCTAAGACAAATGTGCCTCTTTCCCTCTTCTACTTTTTTTGCTCCCAATAACAGATTTCTACCCTACCCCACCGTGGCCATCTGACCATCAAAGCCCATACACCAGCTCCATCCTAATTTTTGGCACCCCATATATAACCTTCACTATCCTTCTGTGATTTGCTTCTGATCCTGGTGGCAACTGAGTGTCTCTCCAAACACACCTAACACTGAAGTATACCAACTACCTGCTATCTTGACTCAAATGCATATTACTACAATTGCTTTATTCCATAGAAACATTCACTTGGGTGCTTTATCATGGCATAGAGATGGTCCTGGCTTCACCAAGGCCATACCAGCAGAATTTCTTCCTGACAATGTATCTTTTATCAGAAAACCAGCCTAGGTGAGTTCAGAGATGCTCATCAACAGAAAGTTGATGACCACCACGTGGTGTGTATTTTTTTTTAGCCCTAGCAATTCATGAAAAGTATGGAAAGTTGTGATACACATAGGAAGATGGGTATACATATGTATAATAATAATAATAATAATAATAATATTTGATACATAAGTGGTGCTTAAAGATTCATAAAGTGGGGACAGCTAGGTGGCACAGGGGTTAAAGCACTGGCCCTGGAGTCAGGAGAACCTGAGTTCAAATATGGCCTCAGACACTTGACACTTACTAGCTGTGTGACCCTAGGAAAGACAATTAAGCCTTAATGCCAAGAAAGAATGGAAGGAAGGAAGATTCATAAAGTGCCAGATATGAGGTGTATCAAAACTTAGAGTACAGTTTAAAGCTCAGAAATTAGCACCAGGGGCTTAGAGATATTCCATTTTTTCTCACCATTTATGAATACTCCCTGGATCTGACTGTAATCAGCCCACTGGTGAAATAGCTGCATAATTGTTTGCTGGACTGTCCTAGTAGCACTCTCCATTCATTAGCAAACGTTAATAACTTAAAACTGCACTATGACTTTTGAGACGCCCTGTTGAGGCTATCTCACTCAGGTTTCCCAACCGTTCTGTAAGATGTCATCCATGCTATTATCTCCACTAGACAGAAGGCTCAAATGCCTCGCTCCTGGCCACACGTCAGAGTCAGAAGCAAGATTCAAACAAAGTCTTCCTGAATCTAAGCCCAGCTCTCTGTTTATGATATCAGGCTGCTTCTGAGCACTGGATGAAACCAGACCTCTTTTGGAATACTGAACTTGAAGGATTCCATATGAAGTTCTATTCCATGGGAACTTTTACAAGAAACTTCAAAAGACGCGCACACGCCAGGCTGAAGCTGGCCGCTTTCTGTGCAAGTCTTAGACCCTTATATCCTAATTCAAAGTGGCAGGCTGCTCAGAGCTCGCCTCCCTACTCTAGACTTTAGCAGCAGAGCCAATCAGAAGGGGCGCCTGGGAGGGTTACTCAGGCTCTGGAACATGCCAAGCCATGTGGAGACGTCACACAGACTACTCCGAGTCTGCACCTCTCCATCTTAATTCATTTATGTTGACCTGAGCGGGTTTTGACTTTTTTTTTTCTTCGTGCAATGATGTTTTTAGAAAATGACCTGCTGGAAGCAGGAATAGATGGTTCTCAGCTTAGGCCCTGAGCACACAGGAACAGTGAGATTTTGTTTCAGTCTGGTGTATTGTTAATGAAACGAGGACATCAGACTTTAAAAATCGAACCAGAGCATCTGCACCAGTATTTGCCTGGATGGAAGCACTGGGCTGTCACTTCACAGAAAAAGGTCATGATTTTTCAGATTCATACATCATTCAGCACATGCTGTTCACAGTAGTTAGGGTTAGAAAACCTGTTTCTTTCTTCCCATCCCTAGAAGGACTTGCTTAGTGACATCCTTCCAAGTGGAATTAGCCTACTCTAATAGATGTACTTTGTTACAGATCCCAGGTGGTAGCAACACTCCCTTCCTTCTCAAATTCCTTATGTTATTAACTCGTTTGTATTAAGGGCATATCCCACTCACCCTCTACCCCCAGAAAGAACATGAGCTCTCAGAGGGCTGGGATCATTTTGGTTCTCCAGAGCCTAGCACTGTCCCTGGCATATAGTAGGTACTTAATGTTTTCTTAAACTATTTAATTAAATTGTTTAATACTAGTGTTTGTATTATAAACAAAAAGTTAGGGTTTTTTCTCAAAAATCAGTGCATTTGCCCAGAAAAAACTCTAGACAAACTACGTATGTATGTATGCATGCATGTGTGTATGTGTGCATGTATGTATGCCTGAATGCATGTGTGGGAGCAAAGCATACTGACTACAGATCTGGCATCAGAGCAAGGTAGTCCTAGATTCAAATCATGCCTTTTTGGTAGACTGGTTATATGAACCTGGGCAAATCACTTAATATCTATCTCAATGTCACAGACCTTTCTCTAAGTCTGTAATGGTAAAGAAGGTGCTAATATGCCTCAGTAAAGAAAATTCCTGGACCTCTATACACTCATAAAATCACAGGTCTGAGTCAAATATGTATACATACAGGTATTTCTACATGTAAACATGCATGTGTATCTTTATCCTCTAATACAATATGTATAGAATCTCTAAATCGCAATGTAAATACATAGGTATCTACGTGCATATACACAGCTGTGTGCATGCATCATGCATGTACGCACACATAGATACATATACACACATACAGTGTGGTTTGCATACCCCTATTTCACCTTTTCTGAGCTACATTATTGAAACAATTATTGCCAGAGGCCTTCAAAACAAGAAGTGGCCTGAGCCTCTATGGATCTCTGACAAGGCTCATCTCAAGAGGAAAAGGAAGGAGAAATATTAGAAGGCATTTTAGCCTTTTTCCTCTTTTAAGAAAATTTCCTTGAATGGGACTGTTAGTCTTAGCAAATTTCCCTTGTGAAAACAACATACAATGATAAATCATATAAATATTGGGAAAGCTACTAAAGCTGCTGATATGGGAAATCCCAGATAAGTAAACTCCTACCAAGGTCAGTACCTTATCTGCAAATTATAGTCATAGAGAGTTAATTAGAGCACTAAGAAGTTAAATGATTTGCCCAAGGTCACACAGCTAGTGGGTGCCAGAGGAAGGATCTCAACTCTGATCCTTCTGGCTTCACACAAAAATGCATGTAATCATAACCAATCAATCAATTAATCAATCAATGTCTTTCTCTCTGTCTCTGAGTGTCTCCCTCTGTCTCCTTCTGTCTCCCTCTCTCCCTCTCTCCCTCTCTCCCTCTCTCCCTCTCTCCCTCCCTCCCTCCCTCCCTCCCTATCTCTCACTTCTCCCCCATATATCATTTTATAGATATGGATATGGCTATGTATGTATCACATATATGTGTCTGATATATGAATACAGAAAATATTATATGTATATATGTCTATATTTAAAGTGACTTTCCTTAGAGTCTCTCATTCCTTACAGACTCTGTAAACATTATGAAACAACCTCAGATCCCTACACAAATGGGAAAGCTATCAAGCAAATTGGTTTTTGACCCTTGGTGGATGAAAGAAAGTCTTACAAACAAAAATGTAGAAAATCTTTCTATAGCATGAAGTACCTGATGTGTTCATGTTGCAAAGCTAGTAAGAATGCCCTATGTCTCTCCTCATGGCCTGCCAATATCATTGAACCACAAGTTCATAGCACATTTTGACCAAGTATCAACTGGACCCATCATCCTTTCTATTGTGTAATTTAAGATTCTAAATGTGGATTCTAATGTGTTCCCCCAGTTTGGGGGAAACTGACTAAAAATCACTGATAAAATGAGTTTATGTTTTTAAGGGTTTATTGGAAAACAGAAAGAAAAAGATTGAGAACAGAATTCTAACAGCCTGGCATTCCTATCTTTCCTCAAATCTCCTGTGAAGTCCTCTGCCGCCACCACCATCAAGTCCGGAAGCCAAAAAGCCAGCGCTCTCTGCGCAGGCTCCCTTTCCTCCTTCCTGTCTCCTCCCAGACCATAGGAGGCTCCTCCAGTTGATTGGCTGGTAGCCTTGATAGACAGCACCCATGAGCAAGCGTCATTTCCTGACGCCAAGGAAAAGCCACAATGCCTCTGAGGCATTTTCCTCATGGTGGAGCTCTCCACAGCAAGTCTCCAGTAGGTGGCGTCATTCCAATCATTACACTATGCGAAGGACCTCCCGGATGCCTCACCTCAGTACTTCATGGATTTTTCTTCCACTGGTGTAGGTGGTGGTCACTCTCCGTATTCTAGAGCTGCTATGGCCAGAAAAATATCATCTTTGGGCCAAAGTGTTTATGAGCTTTTTTAAACTTACCTAGGCTACTCTTCCAACAATGGCCACAGTCCTGCACTAGGTCTTGAATGGAAGGTTTTCCCAGGCAGGTAGAATCTGCTAGACCTTCAGCTCCACTGATACAGCTTTCAAGAACCCAGAGTCAGTTCCATGAGCTAAGTAAGCAGCAGAGGAGGACTTTGGCAGAAGTTGAAACTGAAGCCTACCACCCTCTCACAAAATGTTAGAAGGAAGGCTAGCTGAATTCTCTCCTAAGGATTATCTCTGCAGCATAATTGTATGCTAAAACAGATTCTTCCCCCATAATACACGATATGGTATGCCTCTAAATATTTAATAACTGGGTCTCAAAAACAAATACGCAAACAACACATTTAAAATTTAATCTGTACTATCATTGTCTCCATCACTTAAGTCTAGACCATTAACAAAACAATCACATCCTGATTTGTAGAATTTATTAATTCATAAGTATAAATGATCACACTGAAAATTTAACAATTGGCTTCCAGCACATCATGGAATCCGTTGATGGATTTTCAAGGGGTCTGTGAAATTGGAGAGGAGGAAAAATAGCATCTTTATTTTCACTACCCTCAAACTGAAATTCACTATTTCCTTCAATCATTAATGTGAGCAATAAACATTATTCTGGAAAAGGTTCCATAGCCTTAGCCAGACCGTCAAAGGGGTCCATAATTCACAAAAAATTAAGAGCTCTTGGAATAAAACCAAATCATAAAAAAATCAGATTTCAAGGAGAAATGTTTGATATTGCGTTAGGGACCATTAAAATTTCTGACTTTAATCATACATTTTTAGAATTGGAAAAGATGTTAAATGTGTTCCAGTCCTACCCTCTCATTTTACAGATGAGGAAACTGAGATTCATAGAAATGAAGTGATTTGCCCAAGGTCACAGATAAATAGTATATAGAAGATCTGTGATTCCTATCTAGCTTCTCTCTCTCCAAATCCAGCAGCATTCTCTTGACTGCTCTATGCTATGGCACAGATAATAACAGTTGTACATTTTGGCCAAAAAGAAAGAATACATACACAAATTTGTTTTTTTCCCCAAATAATCCAAGTCTTATGTACATCTGTTCTTGTACTGTCCTTGTATAGTTCAAGATTGGTCATGTGACCTTATAAAACTTGTATAGTTTTTCATGGGATAAAATATAATTATTATCTTTTAAATCTGCCTTCTCTCCCGCCCTCAGTCCCCCAGCCCCTTGACTTGCCCATGTAACTTCTGCTCATTAACAGTCATTGGGGATAAAAACAAAGTGGGTACCTGGTCCCAGGCGGCATTGTTATCATTTGGGTCTCTGTCCAGCCCAGCAGAAGCTGAAAGATTGACATAGGCCCAGTCTTCATTGGTCAAGTTTCTCCAACTCCTTTTGTGTGGGAATATTTGTCCTCTTTTGTTGCAGGAACTTTTGGTCCAAAGAATGTTGAGAAGCTGATCTATATCTAGAAATGTCATAGAAAAAATACTGATGTCAGAGTAAACTCATATTGTTGTTGCATTTAATCTATGGAAAGAATATAGGGTGGGGCATCTAGGTGGCACAGTGGATAGAGCACGGCCGTGGACACTGAAGGACCTGAGTTCAAATCCAGCCTCAGACACTTGACACTTACTAGCTCTGTGACCCTGGGCAAGTCAATTAACCCCAATTGCCTCACCAAAAAAACACCAAAAAACAAAACAAAACAAAACAAAACAAAAGAATATAGGGTGTGCAAACTTAAGGCCTGGGTTCAAATCCTGAACCTGCTACCATGTGAATCTGGGATGAGTTATACCTTTTTCTGGGTTTCCATCTTCTCATCCATAATAATGGGAGGACTGGGCTAGCTTCACCTTAAGGCCCTTTCTAGTTCTAAATCCTATAATCCTATTATCTTTCTCCTTTTATAGGTTGGTGACCATTGCTAAGGGGACATGGTACTAGGGGAAATCATAAAGCTGTTGTAAAGAATTAATTGTTGGGGAAGCTAGGTGGCGCAGTGGATAAGCACCAGCCCTGGAGTCAGGAGTACCTGAGTTCAAATCTAGTCTCAGATACTTAACACTTACTAACTGTGTGACCCTGGACAAGTCACTTAACCCCAATTGCCTGATCTAAAAAAAAAAAAAAAGAATTAATTGTTATTTGAGGTTTTTATGCCTTGGCGCACTGGCCTGGGGCTCCGCAAACCGCACGTTGCTCCACCCACTGGTTGTAGCCCTTGCCAGGGCTCTGGCACCTCACGTCATCACCACTCACCAGACGCCTACATGGGCCTGGAAAAATTATAATGATTGGAAGCCTAGTGAGGCAGTCATGTGACTATCAGAGCGGCCATCCCATTGGCTGGGGTTGTGTGGGGTGTTTCTAGGCTTGAGGGGAGGAGAATTGGGCATTCTAGGTGGAAGCTGGAAAGTGACAGGCGTTCTGCTGTGTATTTTCAGCTGATTCCTGGGCAGTGGTATTTTTTCAGTTATTATAATTTCCCTTTCCCCATTTTATTTCCTTTCCCTTGATCCTACTGAACCTGTTTGTGTTTTGTTTTGTTTTTTTTAAGTTCGTTCTTGTTAAAATAAATCTTGTTCTGTTTTGAGGGAGGCTGCTGGTCTCCTTCCTTGCCCCAATATTGCGGTCAAGCCGCTTAGCTAGCACTCCCCAATTAAAAATTGGTCCCCACACTATGAACCTAGGTAGACCTCTGCTAACCCCAAGAGAGATTCTGAGATGATGGAGTCACAGAACCTTAGAGCTAGAAGAGATCTCTGAGACCTTGAGTCCACCCCACCTATACCTGATCAGGAACCCCCCTGTTCAACATACAATTATAGTTTTAAAGAGTATAAAGGGTAGTGATGGAATATTATTGTGCTATAAAAATGGCAAGCAGGATGATTTCAGAAATGCCTGGAAAGACTTGCATGAACTGATGTATAGTGAAGTAAGCAGAACCAGGAGAACATTGTGAACAGTGACAGCAGTATTGTTAGATGAAGAACTGTGAATGACTAAACTATTCTCAGAAATATGATTCAAGACAACCCCAAAGGACTAATGATGAAGCATACTATTCACCTCCAAAGAAAGAACTAATAATAATTGAAGACAGACTCAAGCATGCTATTTTTCACTTTCTTTTATTTTTTTCTTTTATTCAGGCTTTCTTATACAGAATGACTAATATGGTAATGTTTTACATAATTGCACATGTATAACCTATATCTGATTGTTTACTTCCTCAGAAAAGGAAAAGTGAAAGTGAGAAGACGGGATAAAATTTGAAATTAAAAAATTTAAATAAAAATGTTTATTATTGAAAAAAATAGTTTTCAGGGAACACTGAGAAGTTAAATTACTTCTCCAATGCCCTATAGTCAATATGTGTCAGAAGTAGGACTTGAAATCACATCTTATAAACTCCAAGGTCTATTCTTTATCCAGTATGACATACTGTCTCTCATCCTCTCCTCAATTTCATGAGTATCCCTTCTATGCCTTTATACAAATCATTGGGGAAAAAATATCAAACAATATGAGACCAAACATATCTCCATGAGATACATTTCTTTTAAAAAAAAATTTACATTGTGCACTGTGACAGCATTAGTGTTCTATGAGCAATTGTGAATGACTTAACTACTCTCAGTAATACAATGCTCCAAGAAAATCCCAAAGGACAAATGATAAAACATACTATCCACCTCCTGAGAAAGAATTGATATTGAATGAACACAGACTGAAGTATGCTACTATGGATTTTCTTCTTCTTCTTCTTTATATAAAATTACTAATATTGTAATGTTTTATATAATTGTACATGTATAACCTATATCTAATTGCTCACCACCTCTGGGAGCGGGGAGGGTAGGGAAGGAGGGAATGAGCGAGGGATAGAATTTGGAACTCAAAACTTTTAATTAATTAATTATAAAAATAAATAAATTAACGAATGAATAAGAGGTACGGAAAAAAAATTATATATTTTTTATTTTCCCCTAATTACATGTTAAAACTTTTTCTAACATTTAAAAAAAGTTTTAAGTTCCAAATTTGATCCCTCCCTCCTTTGCTCTCTCCTCTTCCCTGGGATGGTGAGGAAGCAGATAGAAGTTATACATGTGTAATCATTTAAAACATTCCCATGTTGATCATTTTGTATAATAATTGAATAAAAGAAAAAAGAATGAAAGAAATAAAGTGAAAAGAGCATGTTTCAGTTTGTATTGCAACAATATCAGTTCTTTCTCTGGAGGTCGATAGTGTGCTTCATCATTAGTCCTTTGGGATTGTCTTTGATCATTGTATTGCTGAAAATAGTTAGGTCATTCACCATTCTTCGTTGTACAATATTGCTGTTATTGTGTATGATGTTCTCCTGGTTCTTTTCACTTCATAATACATCAGTTCATGTAGGTTTTTCCAGGTTTTTCTGAAATCATCCTGCTTATCATTTCTTATAGCACAATAATATTCCATTATAATCATATACAACAGCTTGTTTAGCCATTTCCCCAACTGATGGGGTTCCAATCCCCTTTGAGTTCCAATTTTAGCCAATATAAAGAAAGCTGCTATAAATATTTTATACAAATAGGACCTTTTCCCTTTTTTGGGTTTCTTTGGGAGATAGACCTAATAGTAGTATTGCTGGATCAAAGGGTATGAACAGCTTTATAGTACTTTGGTCACGGTTCCAAATTGCTCTAATGGAACACATTTTTGAGTGGATCACTAACCATGTCAGCTCTTTCAGTCTGATTATTCATAACAATTCTGAATCTAACAACACACTTATGTAGCCCTAAGGATCAGCAAACCACAGCCTGAGAGCAAAATCTGGTTTCTATCAGTCCTTGGGCTGTACAAAGTAGCAGGTCAGGCCCTTGGATCATAGTTTGCTGAGCCCTGATCTAGCCCACACTTTTCCACATGTTCTACTAAAATAATATGAGAGGTTATGTCAAATACTTTGCTAAAACCTAGGTAAACCTTAGCTATGGCATTCTCCTGATCAAACAGTCTAGTAAACCCTTTAGAAAAAAGAAAATTAAATTATTCTGCCATGAAATGTTCTCAATAAAGCCATTCTTTGTATTTTTATAATCACTGCTTCCTTTTTCTAGATGTTAATTAACCACCCCTTTAATAATACATTCCACGATTTAGAGCCAAGGCCATCGACTAATGTTGGCAGACTTTATTAATTTTCATTTTTTAAAAAATTAGGACATTAACCTTTCTCCATTTCTGCCATACCTTTTCTATTCTCCATAAATTTTTAAAGACCATTAGCAAGTAGCCCAATAATCACATTGGTCTGTTCTTTCAAGAAAGGCACATAGCAGGGGCAGCTAGGTGGCACAGTGGATAGAGCACTGGCCCTGGAGTCAGGAGGACCTGAGTTCAAATCTGGCCTCAGACACTTAACACTTACTAGCTGTGTGACCCTGGGCAAGTCACTTAACCCCAGTTGCCTCACCAAAAAAAAATAAAATAAAAAAGAGTTAATTATTACAGTAATGTACATGGTATGGGGGTGAATAATATCATTATAAATGTTACAATTTCCACTTAGGGAACATAATTCTCTTAGCATTGCAATTACTATGAACCCATGGTCTCATATGGGAAGTTATGGAATCTGAAAGGTTGCTCAGTTAAGAGAGAAGAAGCAATAATTTGGATTCGGAGTCAGAATATAGAGTTCAAATAAAGGCTTTGCTGTTTGCTACCTGTATGACTTTGGGGAGACATTGAATTTCTTTGAATCTCACTTTCCTTATCTGAAAGATGGTTGTAAGACATTTCTAAAGCCTCTTCCAGTTCTAGTTTTTATGATCTTTACTAGATAGCACTCTCTGACCCAAAAATTCTCTTCACCCACATACTATAGAACCTCAAATTCTACCATTAGAAAGTCATACCTCTTCATTAAACCCTGCTGTGGACTCCAAATGTTGGCTATTAAAATGAAATTACATGGAGTAATTAACTTCTTCATGTGATCATTGATGTTGTTCATTCTTCATTTTCAAAGAGGACCAATGACATTGAGGGTGATGTCTTGACTTGTACATGAATTGGATTTAAGTGAGGCAGAGCTGGGCAAAGTTGTTGGCTTCCCTCTCTCTTCCTGAGTCATTGAAGTCCAGTGGCAAGACAAAAGTCAGGATGACTGGCAATGGCACAGGATATAGAAAATGACCTTGGCATGCTTAATGCCTGACCAAGCTCTAAGTGGTCCACAGCACCTGCTTCAGTTGCCTTCATGGTCATTGGCCATGCCATGATATCCACCCATTTTTCCAGGGATAGTCTTCACATGCTTGGGATAGACATCTCTCTAAGTCACATATGGGTTTGAGGCCTCTCAGTTATCCTCAACCTGGTTTAGCCCTTCTGCCAAGATGGTTTTCCTGGAGTGTGGCCACTGTACACCCTAAGTTTATTGGAGCCACAAGTGACAGTTGGGTGAAAGACGAACACCAAAGGTAGATGAGAAGTCCTGAAAAGGGCTCAGCAAACCCTCACACCAGAGTTGCTAGTCCTCCCTGAACATCCCATGTACACTGATTATTGATTACAGGTATAGAAATGTATGAGACCTTGGTGATCATATGGCCTAACATTTTTCATTTCAGAGAAGAAGAAACAGAAGCCCAGATAGGTTGAGTTATTCAAAGTCATATTGGTCTAGATGGTACATCTGGAATTTGAATTCAGTTCCCTTCACTCTAAGTCTTGGACTGAGTTAGTTGGATTATTTTCTTCACAACAGAAGGTTTTGGATCACTGGGGAGAAGAGTCAATGGGGGAAGCAAGAGAGGTATTGATTTGAATAGAGGAAAAAGATGGTGAAAGGGAAGAAATACATAGTTGGCAGGGTTTGTACTGTGAGATAGTTATATTCAAAAATGATGCTAGCTAATAGATAATATAGTAATAATAATAATAATAACACATATTGTGATTAAAGATTGGCAAAGTGTTTTACCAAAATTATTCCATTATATCATCACAATTATCCTGGAGGATAGGTACTATTATTATCCTCTTTTTACAGATGAGAAAACTAAGGCAGATAGAGATTATGTGACTTGCCCATGCTTACACTGTTTGTAAGTGTTTGAGGTCTTTAAGACAGTGCCACCCATCTGCCTCATATAATGGGCAGCTCAAGACAAGAACTATAATGTACAGATTCTCCTGGTTACTTCTGCTCTGGAGTTCATGACATTTTTCAACACTAAAAAGTATTAAACATAATGGAAGTCTGGTTTGATTATACTCTTACTCAATTGCTTAAACACCCACATACTCATTCATTCCCTTCCTTGTAAACCAAAATGTACTTAAAATCTTCTTAAAAAGTTTTAACAAGTACATATTATTATGTAACTGTATTGGGCATTTGCCATTTCCTTTCCTACCATTTGGGGTTTTTTGTTAAATGCCAGATTGTTATTAAGTGCATTTTAAAAGACAGGCATATAGCAAAGAATGATAAATTCAAATTTAACCAAATCTGTAAGAAACTTTAAAACAATGAAGCTCATCTTTCAAACCTCGCTCACTGGGTCCACTACAAATTGATGTTATATAATCTTAACAGGGTCTTCATTTTACACCTCCCTAAAAGATTTCACTAATGCCACATATCCCAGTAGCTTCTCCAAACCTTTTCATCCCTCTTCAAATCTCCTACAGCTCTTTCTCACAACCCTCACCCTCTCAGCAGAGAATCTTGCTTCATATTTCATTGGAAAAATGAGGCTATTAGCCAAGAGCTTCCTCTTCCCTCCTACTCATCTTCATTACCCAGATGCCTTCTGACACTTTCCCTCCTTCACCCCTGCTTGCTAAGGCAGATCTCAACGTTCACAAATGATCCCATTCCATCCCATCTTCTCCTGCAGATTGCTGTCTATCATGCCCACTATCTCACTTATGTTCAGTCTCTGCCTGTCTACTGGCAGCTTCCCTGCTTCTTACAAATATGCTCATGTCTCTCCCATCCTCAAAAAAAAATGCTCATTTGATCCTCACTGTCATCCTATATGTTTCCTATTTTTCATGACTAAATGCCTTGAGAAGGTCATCTGTAATTAATGCTTCCTTTCTTCTCACCCTTTTCTTTTTTCTTTCTTTTTTTTTTTTTAGTAAGGCAATTGGGGTTAAGTGACTTGCCCAGGATCACACAGCTAGTAATTGTTAAGTGTCTGAGGCCGGATTTGAACTCAGGTACTCCTGACTCCAGGGCCGGTGCTCTATCCACTGCGCCACCTATCTGCCCCTCTCTCACCCTTTTCTTAATTCTGCAGTTTGGCTTCCAATCTTATTCAGCTGAAACTGTTCTTTCCAAAGCTACCATTGATATCTTAATTGTCAAATCTAATGCCTATTTCTCATTTTTCATTCTAACTCCACCTAACTCTTCTACAATTCCCTCTGGAATACTTGTTCCATAGACAACAAACTTCCCTTCATCTCAGGTCTTTTCCTCTACCGTTCCTTTCATCCTAGCTCTTTCTGAAACCTAGTTTCCCCGTGATGACAGAGCCTCCCTAACCACAATTTCTTTTTTTGTTTTGTTTGTTTGTTTTTGCAAGGCAGTGGGGGTTAAGTGACTTGCCCAGGGTCACACAGCTAGTAAGTGTCAAGTGTCTGAGGCCGAATTTGAACTCAGGTACTCCTGAATCCAGGGCCGGTGCTTTACCCACTGTGCCACCTAGCTGCCCCCACCACAATTTCTAATACTGGCTGCACATTCACTCCCTTTCTTAGCTCATTGATTGAGGCAGGGGAATGAGAATACTCCTTGTTCCCCATTGCCATTTCCAGGGTCTCCCTCTTAATCTTGCTATAGCCCACAAATGTATCACTTCTATGTACAAGAATTCTAAAATCCAGCCATAATCTATTGGCGTTTCACCTCTCCCTCTTCCTTCCTTTATAGAGCCCTACTTTTCATTTGCATTGTGACCTCCAAACCTTTTACCATTCAGTTCTCTCCCAAGCCATTTCCCCTGCAATAGTCACTCTTTCCTTTTCTTTCCATCTTGATTCTTTGGTGAACCATTTCAGCTCTACATGGACCTCTATTTTCAAATCCTTAGCCTCCTTACTATATCACTGATTATGACAAGTCAAGCCTTAGCCTTGAATTACTTACACCTTTCATCACCTTCGCTGCTAAATGAAGGTAGAGAAAACATGTGAACATTCTGACTAGGTCAGCTACAGATTTATGTTAGACAACTTCACTGCTGCTTGGCAATTCTATTGTGCCTTGCTTATCAACTCACTATTCTACTCTCCACAGAGGCTCTTCCAAACCTTTTCAACTTTCTTCAAACCTCCCATGCCATCATATCCCCCCACTCCCTTAGCAGAAAACCTTGCCTCATATTTTACAGTAAAATTTTTTAATTCCCTCTTCTCTCCTCTTCCTCATCTTCTATCACATAGGTGCCTTCTGTCACTCTCTCTTCCCATACCCCTGTCCCACATAATGAAGTGGCTTTACTCCTAATCAAGGCTAACTAACTCCTTTACTTATTCAAGTGATCCCCTTTCATCCTGTATCCTCCAAGAGGCTGCCCTCTCTATCATCATCCCTACTTTTTTGCTTATTTTCACTCTCTCCCTATCTACTGGCTCATTTTCTACTGCCTAGAAACATGCTCATATCTTCCTTATATTGAAGAAAATTCTCACTTGATCTTTCTGTCTCTATTATTTTCCTGCATCTCTTCTTCCCTTTGTAGCTAAACTCCTTGAAAAGGGCCTCTACAATAGGAGCCTTCATTTTCTCTCTTCTTCCTATCCTATTAACCCCTTATAATCTGGCTTCCAATTTTATCATTCTACCCAAACCACTCTCTCCAAAGTTACTAATTTGCCAAAACCAATGACCTTTTCTCAATCCTCATTCCACTTGACCTCTCTGCAATCTTTGACACTGTTGATCACTATCTCCTCATTGTTTCTCTCTTCTCTATAGGTTTTTGGGACATTATTCTCCCCCGACTGCTCTTCTATATCCATTGTTGGATCTTCCTCAAGACCACATCCTCTAACTGTAGGTGTCCCTCAGGATTCTGTCCTGGGCCCTTTTTTGTTCTGCCTGTATACTACTTCACCCAGTGATCTCATCAGCTTCCATGGATTTAATTACCATCTCTATATTGATGATTTCCAAATCTAGCTATCCTGCCCCAATCCATGCCTGACCTTCAATCTCAGACTTCTCACACTGGATGTTCAATAGACATATTAAACTCAATATGTCCAAAATAGGACTCATTATCTTTCCCCACATACCCTCCCAACCTCTACCTTTAAAAAAAATACCACAGAGGGCAACACCACCCTCCCAGTCCCTCGGGCTCACAACTCATGAGTCACTCTGGATTCCTCACTATCTCTCACCACCCTCATATCTAATCTGTTGCCATGGCCTGTCAATTTCACCTATGTAACATTTCCCCAGTACACCCCCCCTTTTCTCCTCTAGTACTGCTACCACCCTGAAGGGCCCTTATCACCTCACACCTGGATTACTTCAATAGTCTGCTGATGGCTCTGCCTGCATCAAGTCTCTCCTGCTCCAACCCATCCTCCATTCAGTCACTAAAGTGATTTTCCTAAACTACAGGTCTGATCATATCATGCCTCCCTCTCCCCACCCACCCACTTGTAAACTCTAGTGGTTTCCTATTGCCTCCAGGAGCAAATACAAAATGCTCTGTTTGGCATTCAAAGCTCTTTATAACTTAGCCCCTTCTGGCCTGTCCTTCTTACACCTAACTTCCTAATATGCCCTGTTTGGTCCAGTCAAACTGGCCTCCTGCCTGTTCCATGAACCAGACTCTTCATCCTTCAGCTCTGGGCACTCTCTCTGGCTGTCTCCCATGTTGAGAATGTTCTCTCCTCTACTTGAGTACTGCCCCCTGGATTTCTTGAAGTTTTAACAAAAATCCCACCTTCTACAGGAAACCTGCTTCAAACCAGTGACTTTTCTGCATTATCATTATTCCCTATGTATCCTGCATAGAGCTTGTTTTGTCTATATTTGTTCACATCTTCTCTCCGATTAAACTGTAAGTTTCTTGAGGGCCGGGACTGTATTGTGCCTCTTTTTGTATTCCCAGCACTTATCACAGTGCCTGGCACACAGTAAATGCTTAAAAAACATTTCTATTGATTTCCTGAGCTTACACTCTGTTAAGCACTCTGACCAAATGAGATGCTCAATGTTTGTTGATTGATTGATTTTTTTTTTGGCAGGGCACTGGGGGTTAAGTGACTTGCCCAGGGTCACACAGCTAGTAAGTGTCAAGTATCTGAGGCTGGATTTGAACTCAGGTACTCCTGAATCCAGGGCCATTGCTTTAGCCACTGCACCACCTAGCTGCCCCAGTTGATTGATTTTTAAACACATCTATCCTGAGGAATTTTATTTTGTTTGAATGTCTATTGTTTGAGGATAACAAGAAAAATGTAAACCAGAGCTAGTTGTTCTGGCTAGAGTCATTATGTGTAGTTTTTTTTTCTTTTTCTGAAATCTATTCTTTCATAGAAAGGTGTGTCCTCTTTGTATAGGATCCAGGCTAGATTTGTAGTGTTGATTCAAACACTATCGTTAGTCCCAATTTGGACCAAAGGGGAATAAGCAAGCCCCCACCTTCCCACCCCAGTTACAATTAGGTTGGTTAGCTTTCTCTGACTTTCAAAATCATCCAAATAAACTTATCACACTTGAGGTCTCCAACAAATGCCACTTTAGTTCAGGCCCTCATCACCTCTCTCCTAGATTATTCCAGCAGCCTCTTAATGGGTATCCCTGCCTCAAATCTCTCCCACGCCAGTCTATCTACTGCACTGCTGCTAAAGTAATTTTCCTTAATAATTTTTGTTCTTTTTCAATTGCGTCTAACTCTTCATGACACTATTTGGGGTTTTCTTGACAAAGATACTGGAGTGGTTTGCCATTCCCTTCCCCAGCTCATTTTACAGATGAGGAAACTGAGGCAGACAGGGTTAAATGACCTGTCCAGGGTCACACAGCTAATAAGTATCTGAGGCCAGATCTGAATTCTAGAAGATAAATCTTCCTGACTCCAGGCCCAACACTGTTTCTACTGTACCACCTAGCTGCTCACCTACTCAACCAACTCGAGTGGTTTTTTATTTGCCTCTCAGAAAATATGAAATCCTCTGCTCAGCTATTAAAACCTTAAACAACCTGTCTACCAACCGATCTTTATCCAGACTCATTATACATCATTCTCCCTCCAGGACTGGGCTGGAGCCAGCTTGTACTGGCTCTCAAAAGCTGATTATTAAAATTTTGGTAAGAAAAGACTCAGCTACTCTGATCAAGACAACCATATACAACAATTCCAAAGGACCCATGCTAAAAAATGCTATCCATCTCAAAGAGATAACTGATAAACACTGAGTGCAGATTGAAGCATACGTTTTTCATTTTATTCTTCCTGTTTTCTGTGTGTGTTTTGCAACATGACTAATATAGAAATCTGTTACATATATATAATCAATATTATACTGCTTGCCTTTTCAAAGGGTGAGGGAGGGGCAGGACGGAGAGAATTTGGAATTTAAAAATTTTTTAAATGTTAAAAAATTTAAAATGTAATTGGGGGGGGGGGGTTGGCTAGGTGGTGCAGTGGATAAAGCACCGGCCCTGGATTCAGGAGTACCTGAGTTCAAATCCGGCCTCAGACACTTGACACTTACTAGCTGTGTGACCCTGGGCAAGTCACTTAACCCCCATTGCCCCACAAAAAAAAATGTAATTGGGGGGGGGGTTAGCTAGGTGGTGCAGTGGATAAAGCACCGGTCTTGGATTCAGGAGGACCCGAGTTCAAATTTGGCCTCAGACACTTGACACTTACTTGTTGTGTGACCCTAGGCAAGTCACTTAACCCTCATTGCCCTGCAACAACAACAACAACAAATCTAATTGGGAAATATTTAATGAAATAAATAAAATGTATTTTAAAAATCTTAGTGTGAGTATATACACTTCAGAAATTGGCAAATGCGAATCAGGGTTAGATTTATTGTTTTGTTGCGGATGGCTAGGTAGTGTAGTGGATAAAGCACTGGCCCTGGATTCAGGAGGACCTGAGTTCAAATCTGATCTTGGACACTTGACACTTACTAACTGTGTGACCCTAGGCAAGTCACTTAACCCTCATTGCCCCACAAAGAAAAAAAAGATTTATTGTTTTGTTGATTGTTTACTCTTAAGAAAGTGATGGAGAAAACATTAATAATGCAGATTAACCATTAAAATGTATCTTGCCATACTTCCCCCTCTTCCCCCTGCCCCCTGGCACCGGAGAGCTAGTTGTTAAATATTTACCAGCATACCCCTGAATCCTGTCTCACATCATAATTCAGTCATACAGGTTTTCTCTCTTCCTCACACACAACATTCCATTTCCAGTTTTAATGCCTCTGTACCGCCCAGCCCACATGCCTGGGATTCACTCTTTCCTAGCCCTCTGGTTCATAGAGTTTCCCTCTTTCCTTGCTACATCACCTTTTGCAAGAAGGGATCTCTCCTGATCCTCATAGCCGCTTGTGCCTTCCCATCCAAATCCCCATGTATTGTACTCTTTTGCAAATATTTGTACTGAAGCTATATGTATTTTTAAATGTGCTTCTTGTTCTTTCCGCTAGAACATGAGCTCCTTGCAAGAAGGAATATTTCATTCTTTGTACTTGTATCCCCATGGCCTATCCCAGTGTCTAGCATATAGAAAGCATATCAACAAGTACTCATTGACTGATTAATTTCAATTAGCTCATTGGGACGGTTTTTGTATTCACACACTATTCAGTTTAGAATGACTCTAAATCAGCGGTCCTTCTCTTTTTGTGTATTGTGGATCCCTTTGGAAATATTATGGGCCCCCTCCTCATAATAATTTTTAAATGAATAAAAAATATTACATAGGATTAAAAGGAAAACAATTATACTGAAGTAGAGGTTTTTCTTTAAAAAAAAAGTATTTAAAAAACAACAAGTTTGCAGATCCCAGGTTAAGAACCCTTTCCCTAAACTAATCTCTGCATTGAGGCAGAGCCCACCAAGTCATTATGATAACATGGGAGTGGGGGCAGCTAGGTGGTGCAGTGGATAGAGCATCTGCCCTGGAGTCAGGAGGACCTGAGTTCAAGTCCGGCTTCAGACACTTAACACTTACTAGCTGTGTGACCCTGGGCAAGTCACTTAACCCTCATTGCCCTGCCAAAAAAAAAAAATCAATGTGAAAACATGGGAGTGTCTCCAAAGCCAATCAAATGAGTCCAGGTAAAATTGTCTCCCCCCCCTTCCCATCCCTCCCTCTCTCCCTCCCTCCCCCTTCTCTCTCTCTCTCTCTCACATACACACACACACACACACACACACACTCTCACACACACATACACACATATGTGTATATATATACATACAAACATACATGTGTATATATGTATACACCTACATGCGTGTGTATGTTTGTGTGTGTATATACATACATACATCTCTTAAAATGTGGCTCCAACAAGGACGGATTATCTACAAAAGCCAGAGTATTCCATCCTATGTGGGCGCAGTTGAGCCCTCCCTTTTACTGTCCCTATAACTTAAAGTATCCTTGTTTCTGAAGCCTTGTACAACCCCACTTCTTCCTCCTAGGTCCAGTCTTTCTTTATTGCTATACACCGTGGCCTTTAATTGAATCCAAGTCAATCAAATTTAATTCTGCATGTACTTCCTCTGCACCTGCTAGGTGGCAGATGTGGTGCTACATATGAGGATGAAAAGACAAAAAGGAATGAGACCTAGAGATCATATATCTAGAGCTCGAAGAGACCTCAGAGGCTATCTAGTGCGATGCCTTTATTTTACAGAGAAGGAAACTGAGGCCCAGGTAAGACAAATGACTTGCCCCAGGTCACTCAGATAGTAAGTATCAGATGTAGGATGAAACCTAGATTTTCTGACTCTGGGCAGCGCCCTCAGCAAGTTTGTATTTTATTAGGGGGAAAGATCGTGGGCACAGTGAGGTAAATACCAAACATATAGAAAAGAAATACAGTATAATTGGGGAGAAAGTCGGAATAAAAATAACTGAAGGGGAGCAGCTAGGTGGCGCAGTGGATAGAGCACCGGCCCTGGAGTCAGGAGTACCTGAGTTCAAAGCCGGCCTCAGACACTTAACACTTACTAGCTGTGTGACCCTGGGCAAGTCACTTAACCACAATTGCCTCACTAAAAAAAAAAAAAAAAAAAAGAATAACTGAAGAGAATCAGAAAGAAGTTCTTGGAGGAAGAGGCCATTGAGCTAAGCCTTGAAGGGAGGATGAGGTTTTAAGAGGTGGCAGACAAGAGGAAGACTGTTCCAGGTATGGGGGTTAACTTGTAAAAAAACTCAGAGAAACAGGGGACAAAATAGCAAATATAGAGACCAACAAATGGCTAGTTTAGCTGAAAGTAGAAGTAACCCCATCTTCACATTTAACAGTTTATCTTCTTCTCACATACCCTGGTCCTGGTCCTCATAGGGAATTCATTATCAGACCATATCATGTTATACCATGCATTCCATGCTCCATACAATACTATCTCATGCCATCCCATACAATAGAATACCAGCCATCCCTTCTTTGACCCCTTTCCAGAATATGTGACTATGGGAGGTGGGGTCAGGGAGTCTACAAGAGCTGTTTCTGGTAGAGTAAAAAGAGCATGGGACCCTAAATTCTGTGAGTTGGCTGAGACACTTTCAGTTCTAAGCTTCTAGCCCCTAAGCCACTGAGGTCACTAAGTATACCTCTAACTGAACTAAATTAATCATAATTATTTTATTAGTTTCACAAAGTTGATTCAAGGGCATATTTCTTCCTTTCTTGCCTTGGGCATTTTATCGTTCTGTCCAGGCAGTCTCCACACTTTCTTATTGCATTCAGCACCTGGCTCACAGTTGTCCCCTCCATCACATACACTCCCTTGCTAATATTATGTAGGACTTCAATATTCCTGCTGACAAGTCCTCCCTCTCACTATTCTTTCACTTTTTCATCTGCATTGACCTCATTCTCTACCACAACTTCAGCAACAGAGAAGACATAGTCACCCTTTAAATCACATCACCTCCATTGTCAGAAATTTTGTTCCATGATGGTGACAACCTCTTAACCTTTTTTTCCTCTGTCTCTTTCTCTCTGTTTCTATCTCTGTGTCTCTCTCCATCTCTGTCTCTGTCTCATTTGCACTAAAAGCATGCCATTCATCCTCATCATGCATGATCTTTTTGCCCATCTCTTCACCTAGACCATGTTCTGCTGTTCCACCCTCAATATCCAGATGGCATCACATGGTCTGTCATTTCAATGTCTAATTAATTATCACCTTATGAGCCCTTTCCCCAAAAATCTACCTGTTGATCTTTACTCTTGGATAAACCAGACACCTGATTCCTCTGTTTGTGTCTCTGGGAGACTGAGCATCACTGGAGAAAATTGCAAAATCAAGTTGATTTCACCCATGCAGATGAATAGTACAGAGCCTCATAGAACCATGGACTCAGAGAATTCGAAAGTTGGAAGATATCTCACACCTCAGTTGGACCCTTGTGGCCACTCAATAATGCTTCTACTCCATCCTCCACCTTCCATTTCCAACATGGAATGCCCTCTATTATTATCTCCATCTACTGGTTTCCTTGGCTTCTTTAAATATCCCAACTAAAATCCCATCTTCTATCCACTGGAAGTCTTTCCCAACCCTTCTTAATTCTATTGCATTCCCTTTTTAAATTATTTATCATTTATCCTGCACATAGCTTGTTTGTACATATCTGTTTGCTTTCATCTCCCTCATTAATTGTGAAATCTTTGATTGTCTTTTTTGTATCCCCAGTTCTTAACACAGTCCCTGGCACATAGTAGGTACTTAATAAATGTTTGTCGACTGACCAACCCTTTCTATTTTCCTGGTGACTGTTCCCCAAATTTTCTTCTCTATTCTTACCTCTAACAACACTTCTACTATGTCCCACATACACAAATACATACACACACATCATATGACTGCCTCTATGCATTGAGAAGACTGAATATAGGCAGCTAGGTGGCATAGTGGATAGTCGGGAAAACCAGAGTTCAAATCCAGCCACAGACACTTACTAGCTGTGTGACTCTAGGCAAGTCACTTCAGTTTGTCTCAATTTCCTCAAGTGTGAAATGGGCAGAAGAACAGCCCCTGCCTTAAAAGGTTGTTGTGAGGATCAAATGAAATAATATCTGTGAAGTACTTAGGAGAGCCTGGTGCACAGTAGGTGCCATGTAAATGCTTATTCCCTTTCCCTTCCTTTTCCCTTTGCAGAGGACCATCACTGCTACTGTGTATTTAGGCTATTGAGGTACTTGTTACATATCTCAATAATTACTGTATGACCTGTCTGTTTTCTTACATATAAAACAAAGGATTTTGATCATATCTAATCTGATCTGATCTAATATGGCCTAAGATCCCTCCTATCTCTAAAATCCCATGGCTGTATTTATTTGGTCTCTAGTGTGTTCTAGTCCAGTGCTATCAAGCTCAATTAGAAATATGGGCCACCAAATCATACATAAGGTTCCCTTCAGACTACATGTTAACTTAGAAAACCATATGTGTTTACATATTTCTTTTTTATTACTATATCAACACATTAAAATTGGATGGATCCTGAATCTTATTCTGGTTCAGGCTGACATCTGGAGCTCTGTGGGCTACCTGTGGCCTGTGGGCCGTGCGTCTGATACCTCTGGCCTTCTTTTTCCCCCCTTAAAGTATGCTTTTGCTTGCAAGATTTTTAAACATAGGGCCCCAACTGACCATAATTGTGGCCTGGTGCCGGGCATCTTGGAGTACTCAGCTTACAGTTGTGGAGGAATCCCTTGGTTTCCACTCAGCTCTGGAATTGGGCCAAGGGCTGTTTTGTAACCCTTTTTTGCAAATCTTATGCATCTTAAAGGATAAAATGGTGACTCAGCCCTAGTTGAAGTAATTCTGTAACCACCTTTAATCTTTGCTTAGTCAGTCTGGTTTCCATGGTGGGAATGATACAGAAGTGAAATTCCAATAAAGCATCCTTACCTGGTAGGTGGAGGGTACTGGTACTATTCAGAGAACTGAAAATGTATTCCATAAAATAATCTGGGGATGGCAAGCTTCTTTGACCCAGACAGACTCCTTGAAGGGACAAAGAAATGATTGTAGCAGCCAGTCGAGGAAGGGTGTTTTCATCAGCCCCATTATTGCTTATTATTCCAGATTTTTGTTGTAGAATTTTCGTCTCCACACACTGAAATCAAGATATATGTTGGAAGAATATTCTTAATTTTCATTCAGCATTCAAGCTAAATAGTGATCATATCTCTGAGAAGACTAGGGACATCCTTGGACTATCTAAGCAACTCTCCTTTTTTAAAAAATTCTCATTAATATTGCAGTACTTTTCTTGAAACTTTCTTCACGTTAGACTTTCTCAGTTTGGAATTTGTGGCCCTTCAGAATCTGGCTCCAACCTGCCTTTGTAGCCCTATTATACATTTTGTTTTTTCAAACGGGGCAATGAGGATTAAGTGACTTGCCCAGGTCACACAGCTAGTAAGTGTCAAGTGTCTGAGGCTGGATTTGAACTCAGGTCCTCCCGAATCCAGGGCTGGTGCTTATCCACTGCGCCACCTAGCTGCCCCTAACCCTATTATACATTACTCACCATAATGCACTCAATGGCTTAGTCCAACGGGCCTATTTGCTATTTGTCACAGACGCTCCATCTACTATCTCCATGCTTCTATGTTGGTACCTGTATCTATGTATTAATTTTGTATCTATTTTGCATGAACACATACTCATATGTGTACATCTTTTCTCCCTGGAAGAATGTAAGTTTCTTGAGGGCAGGACCATCTAATTTTTTTTAATAGCCACAGTAGCTAGCACAGTTCCTGGACATTGTAGGCAGGTAGTAACTGCTTGTGGATTGATGACTGATTCGTTTATTAGTTTTCTGCTATTTCTGCTATTTCTCTGCTCACCCCCTCCCTGTATATTTTGTTGGCTCCTCTTCTTTGTTCTCATTCTCCTTAATTATAGGTATCAATAAAAACTTGGACCCTGGCTCTCTGATCTTCATTTTTGCATCCTCTTGGGGAAATCTGAAGAGGCATCTGTTATCATGAATACAATTGTTATCTAATTTAGTCCAAAAAAGCAATTAAACAAATATCTTCGATTATATATTATATGTAGAGCACAAAAATAATAATACTCAGATCTATATAAGCTATCCAAAGAGTCTTAGTAGAATCCTAAGCTTTAAACTCCATTGAGAGATTTTGGACATGCTTCATTTCTAGACCTAACCCTTCTGAGAGCCCTTTCCAGATGCCTACACTTGTCCTCTTAACTACAGCTATACCTTTCACATCATGGGATTTACTGGTTCAGTGCCTCCATGATGTGGAATTTTTTTTTACCTTCCTTTCATAGAGAAATCTGGCTTTTTAATTTTTCTCTTATGAGGTATTTACAGTAATTTCTTATAAAATTTGGGTTGATATTATACAATACTATACATGTATTTTATGCATTTCTGAGTTTCTAAACTTTTTCTGTGTCATCTGTTGGCCTTGACCTACAAAACTCCCCCAAAATTCCCACTTGATTTCTCATGCTGCCCCAGGATATATCAAAACTGTAATGGGGAAAGTCATGATGTGGAAGGGATAACTGTATTTACACGTCACTCCAAGTGTAATATGTCAGCAACTAAAGTTTTGTCTTTTCTTTTTGCTCCCAAGTCAATCCTCTGCCAACCTCCTTATTTCTATGTAGAGATGTTGTATTTGCTTAGCTGTGAACAAGTTGTGGCCCCTGACCACTTCTCAACAAATTCAGCTTAAGCTTCTAGCTCTGCATCAGAAATGTCTTCATCTCAACTGTGATAGACAACTCTTTTCAGCAATACAATGATCCAAGACAATGCCAAAAGACTTATGTTGGAAAATGCTCTCCACATTCAGGAAAAGAACTATGGAGTCTGAATGTAGATTGAAGCATACTATAATCACTTTTGTTGTTGCTTTTTTGTTATTGTTCTTATTTATTCTTTCTTGTGTGTTTTTCCTTTTCTTTTGACTCTTCTCTTACAACATGACTAATGTGGAAATACGCTTAACATGATCGTAAATATAACCTATATCAAATTGCTTGCTATTCTCGGATGGGGAAGGGAAGGAAGAGTGGGGAAAAATTTGAAACTCAAAAAAATCTTTACATGAAATTGGAAAAATGTTTTTAAAAATTTACAAAAAGAAATGTCTTCATCAATGTGTCAACAATGATTTCACCACTTGACTTAGAAGTCTTTAGAAATCAGAAATCAAACCTGAACATAGTTATTATAGTAAATTCTTTTTTTTTGTTTTATTTTTTTTTTTTGGTGAGGCAATTGGGGTTAAGTGATTTGACCAGGGTCACACAGCTAGTAAGTGTCTGAGGCTGGATTTGAACTCAGGTACTCCTGAATCCAGGGCCGGTGCTTATCCACTGCGCTATCTAGCTGCCCTGAGGTTAAATTCTTTAACCTCCTTCCAAGAGTCCTCAAAAAATATCAAAGTGTATCTAGACTTGGCTGCTGGTCTCAGAGCTGGGAGATACAAGTGTACATCATAGCTCTGTTATCTTGGGGGGTTTTGACTTTGTGATAGTAAGCAATTCCTTAACCCGAGTATCATTCTCGTCATCTATAAAATGGGGAGAATCCCATTTGTAAAGCTTGCCTCAGAGAGTTCTTGTGAGGAAAATCCTTTGTAAGCTGCAAATGATACATTAGTGTAGTTTGTGTGTTAGAGCTTCAATGGAAGCTTGCAGTGCTTGCCTCTTCAGAGAAAACACAGTCACTCTTTACTTCCGCTCACTACCCTCCATTTTTCTCTTGATTCAGAGGACATTAGTTAAGAAAGAGATGGTACCCTGGTGAAATGTCCAGGGCATTTGTCCTTAAAGAAAGGAGAAATATTTTTGCCGTGGGACAGCCTTGGGCCTTGGAAGGCTTACTAAGTAACTCAAGGCTAAAGTGCACAAATCCCATAGCCCTTTCCCAAGCACTTATAGCCAGCCTTCCTCACATCCCACGTGGAGAGGTTGTGTTTGAGAACTGCAGGAACAGCAGAGACATTCACAACAGTGAGTTGGAACAGAGGAAGGAAAGAAGGCTGGTGGGTGGGCTCTATCTGAGCATGAAGGGGAGAGGTGTATAGAGTGAGAGAGCCAGCTAAATTTTCAGGCTGAGTGTACACCTTAGAAATCAGGGATTTGATTTATTGTCTTGCTGATTGTTTATATTTAAGACATGGATGGAGAAAATATTAATTACAGATTAAATTTAGAAGAGCATCTGGGATACATTTTGGGGGGGAGAGAAAGCTGGTTGTTAAACATTTACCAGCACGACTAGAATGTTCTGGTCCCCTATGTAATGATTTAGAGAAGGTACAGGTATTAACCATAGGGAATGCCATTGTGGGAATAAAAAGATATTAGAACTGAACCTCTGCTGATACACTTATTTTCTTTTTTTTTAATTTTTTTTCTTTTCTTTTCTTTT
This sequence comes from Dromiciops gliroides, assembly GCF_019393635.1. Classification (NCBI taxonomy): domain Eukaryota; kingdom Metazoa; phylum Chordata; class Mammalia; order Microbiotheria; family Microbiotheriidae; genus Dromiciops; species Dromiciops gliroides. The sequence continues at coordinate 55,704,705 of NC_057865.1, read as the reverse complement.
CTTTTTTTTTTGGTGAGGCAACTGGGGTTAAGTGACTTGCCCAGGATCATACAGCTAGTAAGTATTAAGTGTCTGAGGCCGGATTTGAACTCAGGTCCTCCTGAATCCAGGGCTGGTGCTCTATCCACTGTGCCACCTAGCTGCCCATGATCCACTTATTTTCAAAGTAATCGAAAGCCCCATCCATCTGCAGCGATCCTATGGTAACAACACCAGCATCACCAGAATCATTTTTGTAAATTTTTAAATTTCATCAGCATCAAGATGTCCCAGTGAGTATCTCTCCCATTAGATTGTAAACTCCTTGAGGGCAGGGACTATCTTTTCCCCCTTTTTGTATCCCCAGTACTTGACATACTGCCTAGCACATAGTAGGTGCTTAATAAATCTGCATCCCTACACCTGCTCTGCACCTTACAGTCTTAGAGACTTGTCTGCGGGGAAACTAAGAAGTTAAGTGACTTATTCAAGACCAGTTTATGTCAGAGGCAGATCTCAAGCCCAGGTCTTCCTAATATTGAGGCCAACTGTTGATGCTCTAGACTCCTGCTGCTTCCCAATGACTTATCATCACTATTAATAATACTAATAATGATTAAAATGATTGGCATCCCATTTTGTCATGTGAATAATGAGATGACAAGCTGGGAAGTATAATTTATAGCATGCTGGACTTTATTTATTTATTTTTTTTGCAGGGCAATGAGGGTTAAGTGACTTGCCCAGGGTCACACAGCTAGTAAGTGTCAAGTGTCTGAGGCCGGATTTGAACTCAGGTCTTCCTGAATCCAGGACCAGTGCTTTATCCACTGTGCCACCTAGCTGCTCCATGCATGCTGGACTTTAAAAGATGAAAATCTGGATTCAGATCTCACCTCTGAACTTCCTAGCTGTGAGACTTTAAACAAGTCCTAACCTCTACAACCCTCAGTTTCCTCATCTGTAAAATAAGGCAGTGGGACCTGGTGACCTCTAAAGGCCACTTCCAGCCCTAAATCTATGACCCTATGCTGTTGGGTAAATTCTGAACATGGAAGCTTTATTCCTCTCTTCACAGAGGCTCTCATAGCCACATATGTTCATAATGGCACTCCAAAAATCTAGAAATCCAGAGTGACGACATATACTGCCAATTTGGGGGTATTGGGTTCCTAGTTTGCATCTGATATGTGTCACAAGACAGATCTCCAGCAGGGGATGGGAAGCCTGAAATTCCAGTGGTTAATCTGAGCTAATCCACTGTTTGTACATCTTCTACACTATGACATCTGTGTATAGTATTCCCTCTTCTTTATGTGGTGACGGGAATTCTTCGGAGAAGGATGCTCTTTCTTACAAACCCCAAACTGAGGAAATTGACATGATTTTTCCTATTCAAAGCATTAAAACTTTTGTGGTTGTGATTTTCCTCTTCTTTGGTTAATAGTGTTCTCCCACCCCTCTCTCCCATTCCTTTTTTTTAAAAAAATTTGCAATTAACCCAGGAACTTACAGCTATACAGACACTGAGAGCAAACGAGCTGCATTTGTGGTGATTTGGAGACTGTTTTCCCTGTATTTGCTTAGGGCCTCTGAATGGTTGCTGAGATACAGTTAAAACTCCTGGAAACCAGCTCTGGCACTCAGATTCAAATCCAGCCATACTTGCCAGTGAATAATTTATGATGGAAGGCAGGCTGTGCCAACCCACTCTGGCTGTGATGGAAGGAGGATGCCTAGGGCCTTTGGAAGAGCACCCTTAAGCACAGATAACAAGCTCTGACCCACAGAGAGTCAGAAAGCAAAGGAGAGGTTAATTGAAAAGTCAGCTTTTTGATGTGGAGTGGGTGGGAGAGGCCTCTGGAGCTAGGACTGCACATTGCCTAATGGGGAAGAATGCAGGGGACATAAAGTATCTAACTGCAGAGCTGAGCAAAGAAGGGGCATTAATGAGGGGCTGCAGAGGGAAGCTGGCTTGTGCCGATTGCTCCATAGCATCAGTCCTTTTGCAACCTGTCCCATTTCTGGAGATAATGAGAGATGGAGCTGGGAAGGAGGAGGCCTGCAGCTGTTTCTTGTTTTTCCTCACTTAGAAGGTGAAGTGCACTGACAGATATCCTGTGCTTTCAACCCTCCCTCCAGGCTAAATGTGAATATGGCAGTGCCTGAGCTGAATGGGGATTTTATAGGCACGGGGGAGCCAGGAAAGGATCCTCTGCAGTAAACAGTCTCCTCTTTGGTCTCTCCTCTCTCCAATCTATCCTCCACATAGCTGCCAGTTTATGGGATCATAGCTCTGGACCTGGAAGGGGACTCAGACTCCATGTAGTCTAACCCACTCATGTCACAGAGGAGGAAACTGAGGTCCAAGGCTTTTAAGTGCATTTATTCAAGAGTCCATAGATAATGGGGGCAGCTGGGTGGCACCATAGTGCTTAGCCTTCCCAACCTGAAGTCAGGAAGACTCATCTCTGTGAGCTCAAATCTGGTCTCAGACACTTAGCTGTGTGACCCTGGGCAAGTCACTTATCCCTGTTTGCCTCAGTTTCCTCATCTGTAAAATGAGCTGGAGAAGGAAATGGCGAACCATTCCAGTATCTTTGCCAAGAAAACCCCAAATGGAGTCACAGAGAGTTGGATACCCTGACTAAATTACTCAAGCTTAAAGCCACACTAAGACTTTTGGGACACCTTGAATGGACATTCTTGAAGCTTAAGAATAAGCACTTGGCCAAGATGAACTCATGGTGTAGCAGAATGAATCATGGTGCTGGGCATCAGAGACCTGAGTTCCAAACCTGTCTCTGAGCTTGCTACCTATGTGACCTTGGCAAGTGGCCTTAACCTCTGCAAATTCGTATGTGGTCTAGATGGCCCTCTATCTCTAGAATCTCGGCTCAAATGAATTCCAAGCCCTTCTCACTCAGACCCTCCACACTTGGGGTTTTCTTACCCGGCTTCTGGACACGTTAAAGTGCTGCCTTACGGACGCCAAGATGTCTTCTGTCTCATTCTTGAGAGAATGAGTAACAGTCCTCGTCCTGCCTCAAGCTAAGCAAACTGTGCAAGTAAAACTGATAGTCTTTACTGCTCAGGTTGAGTTTGGAAGCACAGATCTCTTCTTCGATGAATGATGTAATCGAAGGAGGAGGAAATTCTCTGGAATACTTCTTCACTCAGATGATCTTCAAAATCTCCTCCGGCTATTAGCAACAGGGCATCTGTTCCAAACACTGTAGGTTAAAAAGGAAAGAAAGGAAGACAGCCACACATGTCTGAGCATTCATTATTCCCTAATGCCTAGCAAATGCCCGCAGAATGCCAGCTATGGACTGCCTGGGGTTCTGAGACTTTGTGAGAAGGCAGGAGGCTTAAAGGGGACAAACCATGGGCCAGAACCCAAACTCAAAGATTCTCAAGTTCATGCCTCAGTGACTTAGCACTAGTGTTGTGCTATCCTGCCCTGGGATTTGGGTTACTTTGGTTTCTGTAATGCATGGGTAGGCAGGATCTGATTCTTGACCCTGAATTGAGGGATAATGTTAGCAAGAAAGTTCTCACCCCACCCCCTACTCCTGCCTTGATTGCTGCATGAGAGAAGAAGAGAGTGGTGAGAGAGGGGGAAAGAGAAGAAAAAAGAGAGGAGAGAAAATAAAAAAGAGACAAGAATAGGGGAAGGAAAGGGAAAGAGGGGAAGAAAGAAAGGGAGGGAGAGAGAGAGAAAGAAGGAGAGAGAGAGAAGGAAAGACAGAGAGAGAAAGTAAAGGGGTAGAGAGATAAGAAGAAAGCAAAAGAGAGAAAGAAGGGAAAGAGAGAGGTGGGAAAGAGATTTGCAGCATAGTATAATGGATAAAGTTAGCTTTGGCCAAGAAAAACCTCTGATATATAAATCTCAATGACTTTGGGCAAGTCACTTAACAGTTGCATCAAACTTGGTGGGACACAAATAGTCACAAAACTCCCACATTTATCAGGGAACCAAATTAAAATATAATTGAAAAAATATTTAACAAAGATAAATAAAAATACAATACAACATAGATAATGTTAATCTGTGGTTTTCTGAGTCAATATGTGGCTAGCAGGAATCCTTTTCCATTTAAGTTTGACATCACCGCTATAGATAATTCTCAAAGACTATTGTAAGTTACAGAGAAGGTACTGACCCATATTTGCCAAAGGAATTTCCTTACCTGGAAGTTACATAAATCAATGAAATCATAGATCTAGTACCTGTCCTTATACATTTATTTGGAGATACATATACTATATCAATATTATTAGTATACCTTCTCCTCTTCTCATCTCACAGCATTAATATGATTTTTTTTCATTCCAATGATTCATAGGTCAAAGATTAGCCATTGACACATCTTTCCTTTCAAGACAGAAGGGGATTTCTATCAGCTAGACATGAATTCCCTTCATGTAAGACATTCTCCCCAAGAACAAAGTAGATGTCCTCTTCACATGCATCAGAGTGGAATCATTTGCTCTCTAATTTCAGAGGGGATTGTCTCACAATAAGGATAATTTTAATAGCCTGTCTTTAATGCCATCTCCTCTGATGACAGGCTTGTAGGGCTTGGATTTCATGTCTTCTATGCAGCCTACTCAGGGAACAACTGTAACACACCATATGCGTCAGGCAGAAACAACTGTCATCCATATCCAAACAAAGCATTAGTTGCATTCTTCACAAAGCCAGGGGTGGCTTCAATATTTAGCGACTAAACTGCAACAATAGGAGTAGTCAGGGGATAGGAATTATAGACTTAGTAATCAACTCAAAACAAAAGCTCATGAGCCCCCATCAATGTGTTTGATTTTACTAGTCAGCCAGAAGATGCAGTTCAAAATAAAGGATCTATGATAATAACATAGAAGGAAAAATAGCAATAGATCACCATCCTCAAAAAACTAGGGAACTCTCTTCTACAATTACAAGCTCTTAGTGGGACACATTTAGGATACATATGGATACAGAGGGGATAACATTGGCAAGGAACATGCATTGCTGTGACACATGTATGGAGAGGCAAACTTGGACTTCTGTACTGTAGAACTTCAATATCTTCTGATGATCTCATACCACTTCTCTTGACCTACTTTACACTTGTCTCATGTGGTATATAGTCTCTGTTTAATCAGTGCTCCCCCTGATCTTGAGATCATTGCTAGGTAATTGCTCCTGAGGTGTGTGTGTTGTGCGCGCATATGTAATTTGGAAGACCACTCTACTTCTGCTTTTGGTTTCAGCTGACTTCTTCCGCTAAGATTGTATCTACTCTTCATAAAAGAAGGAGTTGGATATTCACATTTTTAGCTTAGGATCCTAGGTGCTTAGCTTTAGTTTGTTTTTGTTTTGTTTTACAGAGGAATAAGTACCAGAGTAGGGAAAAGTTTTTTAGTCCTTTTGTCTTCATAGGAGGAGAAACTATAAATTTTCAGTCCCAGCTTTTCTTAACTTAGATTCTTTCTCCAGAAGGAAAGGGCTTGCCTCCAGGGACTAATTCATTTGTAATACAGATTAGCCAGAAAGCTAAGTAGATCCTGCAGGGACCTAATTTTTTACCTCTGGCCCTCAAGAGAAACACCCCAGAAAGTTTTCTGCCTTTTTAGCTCTTGTGTCTAGAGTTGATTATAGTTTGTTGACTCAGACAATAATCTAATTTAAAGTTAGAAATTCCTTCTAACTCTCACTCAACCTTTTTGGGGATGCCATAAACTTCAAACTCCATTTGGGAGATGGTGAGAAAGGTCTCTCAAGGAAATATGAAAGAGCTACATGGATCTCAGGCCCAAGAATTTTCCTAACCCCTTTCCCCTACTCCCAATATCCTTTGGTCTCTATCCAAATGAAAGGAAGAAAGTGAAGGTCTAAATCCCAGGGCAAAACTGCAGGGAGGGTAGAATTCACTATCCTGAATTCTATATTCCAAATTCACTCTTTTATTATGTACATGTGGTCGGCAACAAATTCTCCAGTCTTTAACTTCCCAACTTTTAAATTGTTACTTTTTCTTAGTTAGCTGATTGCTTCATTATAAGGAGAGGAGGAAAGGAATGAATGTTAACTTAACTTTAGCAGCAGGGCAAATAAACTGGATCTGAATGTTTTACATTCCCTTACTGTTTTTTTTTCTTTAGCTAGGCAGTTGCTTAGAAAAGAAAGGTGACTGATTTTTTCAGGAAAGAGAAGCTGGTCAAGACAAGAGCAAGGTGTAGGGAGGTAGGCAGTCACCTAGCTTGCAATGCTTTGAGAGGCACAATGAAAGATACTTTTTGATACAACCTTTTTTTCTAAGAGCACATTTTGAAATTTCCATTTTTCTTTGGCATCTGTTCTAATCGTTGTCAAATCATAAATACTGCAGGCTTAAAGGCCCTTGTGTATGGTGTCTAGTTTTTTGCATTATGCCTTGCATTAGTAGAGGCAGTAGGTGTATCAATAAAGTCATCATTTAAGAAAATGAAGATTCCTCACCAGATTGTGGATCTGGGGTTTTTAGAGTGGGAGAAGATGGAATTTCTGGAACACCACTGCCAGTATGGTTGGATGCTGAAATGTTGAACAATGGCCCTAGTAAACATGGGACTTTCTAGAAAACAAAGCCTTCTTGGACACTGATTAAAGTTCTAGAATAGACATTTGCTTTTACCAAGCTAAATGAAAGGCTAATAATACATTGGTAGAGTTTGTCTATCATCTTTATCCCAATGCTGAATTTGGAGTTTGAAGGATTCAACCAGTGATTAATTCAGGTTTGCTTGATTACTTGTCTTATGCTAGGTGAAAACCCCAGGAAGGAAAAAAACTATTAATATTGCATTATCTCACTGAGAGTTGCTTCACCTACAAGGTGTTAAAGATTAATATTTGTAGCAGTTTTAGGGACAACAATCCCACATGTTGCCGAATTAGGGTGTGGTGAATGGTGCATTGTGTATACTAATGGACAACACTACCAACCCCACCTCTTTTCTAACTGCTACTGTCTAATTTCCTTATTAAATCTCATCCTAGGTTTGAAAGCAAAGAGCTATTTTAGTGTTTCCTCATAAATTAGTAGAAGCACACAATCTCTCATGAATTAATTAAATATAGATCAATCATTTTATAAAGTTCATCTTACAAATAAACCAAAGAAACTTTCCATAAGCCTCTCTCATCTCTCTACCTCAATTGGTCTCATAATTTTAAGGTAACATGAGTATCCCCAGGCTTTAACAAGATACTAATAGATTAATGAACAATACAAACACATTTAAATATTTCAACAATGTGTCAGCTGTGGGAAAAGTCACAGCCAGCATCACCCCCAGCTAGAGGCTGAAACTTTGAACTCAACAATTCAATTCCCTTAGCATGGCATTTAAAGTCTCTTCTCAAGATGTCTTCTCCACAGAATAAGAGCAAACTCATTTCTCTGAAAATGTCTCTTCAGAATCTTTCTCCTTGACCTCATTCAGGGTTCTCAGGATAGATGAAGAGAATTATCCTTTCTCTCTGGGCTTCATACAACCTTCTCTCGGTCATGACAGTTAAATCTCTCCAAGTTCCTATTCCCTCACTCCTAAAGATGGATAAACAATATCCAACATTTCTATGAGAAAGGCTATTTAAATAAGGTTTACATACCTAAAAGTCTAGAACATTTAAAACAGAATAGTAAAATCTCTATTACCTATTCAATAAGACTACTTGTTCCTATTGAATTCTTAGCTATGTTGGAATGTTTCCCTTTCCTATAAAAAAATTCTTTCTAGAATTTAGTGATTAAAAAAATATAAAAATAGCTGTAGGCCCTCCACAAAAGTCCAATTCAATGTCCCACAGGCATGAAAGTGACTTTGGGTTCTCAAAGACCAGGGGGTACAAGCTCTTAAAGATTTTACCAAGGGGCAGCTAGGTGGTGCAGTGGATAGAGCATCGGCCCTGGAGTCAGGAATACCTGAGTTCAAATCCAACCTCAGACACTTGACACTTACTAGCTGTATGACCCTGGGCAAGTCACTTAACCCCAATTGCCTCACACAAAAAAGATTTTACCAAGCTAAAAGGGCTTCCAATACAGTGATTCAGACATCCCACTTTAGTACAGAAAGGCTTATCAACAAAAGTTTCATCTATAGGTAATAAATTCTTTAGCCATGGCTATCTGTGCAATGGATATTTTTAAAGGCTCTCAGTCCTATGCAGTCTACTTCCATTTCATCAGTGATAGTTGGTAAAAAAGGCAGAAAGGGAGGGACAGGGCAGATCATGCAAAGAATCAGTTTTTAGACTAAAATAATTATTTAACTGATGATATTCTAAATGTGGTTCCTTTGTCCAGGACCAATAAGCTGATCTTCCAAATATTGTACATTTGCCTCTATACTTGAATCCTCTGACACCTTGTCCTATCACTGTTCATGCCTTGCCAAACACCAGTTTGGGTTTTACTCTCACCATCTTGCTTTTCTGCACTTGCAGGTATCTCTGGAGGAACTTATGCAACCGTACTTGCTGAGCCCACTAACAAATTGGATGTCATTCATTTTACTGGGATCCTCGCCGCTCTATAGTAATCCTTTTATTCTTCACTAAATGACAATTTCACATCCAAACTAGTTTGTTCTAAAACCTCTCTTACTACTCAACACTCCTATACCATCTGTCCCTATCCCTCCCAACAATGAACCTGACCTTATAACCTTACTGAGAAATTTCCCTTCTTACTTTACTCCATGCCATTTCTCAAAGCCACTCACCAGCATTCCCTATCCTCACTCCTTTGCTCTTTTCTTTGATGAAAAGGCAGTCCTTCTCCTTATCTAAAACCAACCCCTTATATTTTGTCCTTGTTTCCCATCAACTCTTGCCTCCTTTGGGAGCATGTTCTCAATATTTTCTTTCTTTTTCTTTTTTTTTATGGGTAATGAGGGTAAGTGACTTGCCCAAGGTCACACAGCTAGTAAGTGTCAAGTGGCTGAGGCTGGATTTGAACTCACATCCTCGTGTATCCAAGCCGGGTTGGTGCTTTATCCACTGTGCCCCTAGCTGCCCCTCCCCAATACTTTCTAATCTTGTTTCTTTTTATCCTTTCCTGTTGCCTACAAAAATACCTGTCTCCCCATTCTCGAAAACATTTTATATCTTTTTATCATCTTATATCTTTTCATTCATTCATTTTAAGAAGCCATCAATAGTCACTGTTCTGACTTCTTCTCACACATTTCTCAGCTACTTGCAATCAGACCTTGGATCTCACCATGCAAATAAAACTATTTTTCCAAATTTACTAATGATCTATTAATTGCTAAATTCAATGGCCCTTTCTTAATCTTCATGTATTTCACACTACCCTCCTTCATTGCGTGTGTGAGATCCAAGCAGACTTGTTCCCCAGTGGCAATATTCTATCTATGTATTTGCATACCCTGGCCTGGATTAAATTTCCCTCATCTTCCACCTCTTAGAATGTATGGCATCGGGGCAGCTAGGTGGCGCAGTGGATAAAGCACCGGCCCTGGATTCAGGAGTACCTGAGTTCAAATCCGGCCTCAGACTCTTGACATTTACTAGCTGTGTGACCCTGGGCAAGTCACTTGACCCCCATTGCCCAGCAAAAAAAAAAAAAAAGAATGTATGGCATCCACCAAGGGTTAATCCATGTCTTGCCTTCTATAGGAAGTCTTTCCAGTAACCCTCAGCCTCCTCATTGCTGCAAACTTCCTTTACAAGTAATCAGTATATACTTATCTATTTATATGCTAAATCCCCACAGTAGAATATAAAAAGAAACAAACAAAACAAATAAAAGCCACCAAACCTTTAAGAAATAAGTTCTTTTTCATTTTTATTTTGTTCCCCTAGCATCTAGAATATTAAGCTGAACTGATTAACATAATGTTGTAGGAACTCAATGAGATCCATATTCACATCATTGATATCATCATGATCATTACCAATGAATATTTATTTAGCACTTACTCAGCACCAGGCACTGTGCTAAATGATATAAATGAAACTAGAAAATATAGCAAAAGTACTGATAAATGCAAAGAGAGTGCAGAGTTTCCTTGAAAAAGTTAAATAAAGGACTTGGTGGGACCGGTTTCATTCTATGCCAAAAGACAATTTAGAAACGTTATTTCATGGAACACAGTCCTCTGCAAAGTGCATAATAATTATAAGTAAAATGATTTTCCAAACTAGATGACTTCAAAGTAAAGAGGGACACAAAAGAAGGCAAGGTAATATATGTTGGAAATGATGATTTAAGATTAAGAAATTTAATATATAAAGGCCTATAGATTTCTCAGAAGCATCTTAATCATCTATCATCAGTAACTTCTTCAAGGAAGAGAGTCAGAAAGTGTTGAACATGGAAAACACAATTTCACAGATGCAAAAAAAAATCTGAAATGGATTATATCTTAAACCAGGGATTCTTAAGATTTTTGGCAGTATCTGATGGAGCCCTTCTCAGAATAATGTTTTAAATGCATAAAATTTAATACATAGGATTGCAAAAGAAAACAATTATATTGAAATCTAGTAATCAATTTTTTTAGATTCAGAACCTCTATCTTCAATGACTAAAAATTAGTGGCTACATTTTAGAACGAGCTTTCCACATTTTTATGTCACTACCTAATTACAAGAAAGAATAAAGATAAGAAAACACTTCATATTATTACAGCCTGAGAACAGTATTTCTGCTGTGACACTTCTTGCCATATGTAAGTAATCTATGACTCAGAAATATGGGATATGGATAAGAGTAAGCATCAGATCTTATTGTCATCAGTTTTTAAAGAGGTAATAAAATAGTTGTCATAGTGAGGAGGATTAAAAGGCCCAGAAACCTCCTAAGTGAGCAGATACTCAATCTCCTTTTCAATTGGAGAGAAAAGGCAGGCAAAAGCAACACTAATTTAAAGTTCAAAATCATATGCAAAACAGATGGAAAAAGATGATGGAAGATTAAAAATTGTCCTCAGACAGTTTTACATTATGGCCTCAAAATATTAAAGGGCAGTGGAGTGGAGAAAAAATTTGTAGAATACCCATCAATAAAGCAAAATAGGCTAAATTATACAAGAATAATTGAAGATGAGCCTAAAAGGACAACAAATAGAAGCAAAATGGAACAGATCTTCCAATATCTGTATAGAAATCGATTCTCTGGGGCAGCTAGGTAGCACAGTAGATAAAGCACTGACCCTGGATTCAGGAGGACCTGAGTTTAAATCTGGCCTCAGACATTTGACACTTACTGGCTCTGTGACCCTGGGCAAGTCACTTAACCCCAATTGCCTCACCAAAAAAAAAAAAAGAAAGAAAGAAGGAAAGAAATCTATTCTCATATGTGATAATAATAGTAATAAAGTGTTTTAAGACCACTTTGGTTTCTAATGTATTAAGTAGAAATGTTCCTTAAGGGAATAAAGATGAAAGGAGTGGCTGGACAGTCCAAATACACATTAAAGAAATCCACACTAAAAAGAATGCAAAGATCTGAGGTGGTTTTACCAATAAAATGGTGACTGAGAAGACATCAGCCACCACTGACCCAAGTGCTTACTTCTCAAATCTATATGAAATTAAAATATTAAGGTATTGATTGTATCTTGGATAAAAGTAGGAGAATGGAATGGAATATCATTTATTATTTTCTCAAGCACACTATATCTTCAGACACACAATACACTGAGAGGTCTGGAGAATACAAGTTGTTTCTGCATTTATTTTTATTATTAGGGAAAGAAAAACCAATTGACTAAATAAATTAAATTATAATGTTAAGTGCTCTCTTCAAGTAATATTTCTCCCTAAAGCATATTTTATAATACAAAATTCATTGATAGATGCGCCAACAGACATGACTTTGTCTAATGATCTTGACTATGAACAGAGAATGAGCTACAAGAAGATGGAGACATATGCCCACTAAAGGTGTTACCACCACTATGGAGGCTGTCCTGTGCACAATTCAAATGGAAGAGGGAGTCTTTGAAAACAGTGAAGTCTTCCAAATGTTCTTGGTTGTTGATGACACTGTGCCAATTGTATCAAAACCTGGAATACTCCAGGGCCTCCCCTGTGAGATCCACATATACTCAAAAGATATTGCCTTAGCAATCAACATAAGAAAAACCAAGAAGATAAAGGCTTCATGTTATCCATATCATGACATGCAATCAGATGGGGATCTACTATCACTGTGTGTGAAAAATTATCAGGTTGCAGAATTGAATAGAAGTAGAGCCAGCTGAATTTCATTTGGGAAATTGTATGTTTCCTTCAATAGGCTACCTTGGCACAAAGTCCATCTTTTTTTGGATGAATATTTTCCCAATGATGTTATGTGATTGTCATTCATGCAATGAATGAATGAATGAATGAATGAATGCAAAAGCATATATTAAACACTTATTCTGTATAAAATATTGTGCTAAGTGCTAAGGAGACAGAAAATTAAGACAGTGCCTACTTTCAAGGAGCTGCCATTCTAATGGAAGAGAGAACAGATATAATAGATTTCAGTTACAAATGAGATATAGTCTCATAGACCTTAGGGTGCAATGATAAAGCAGGTGATAATTCCTCTTTTTAAATGTCATTTCCACTGATAAAATCCTATTGGTTTCTGATGTCAAACCATTTGACATGCCAAGGACTTTAGTGACAAAAATTCTTTTTTAGGTCTTCAGTAGCTATAACTATAGCACCTTCAGAAGTTTCCTGACATTATCTCTACAAATGTTTCTTCCCAGGATTATGACTATGAAGTATGGGCTAGAAGATAGACTGGTGGTCTAGGCAATGTTGCTACTTTCAGGGATCTTAGGCTAACTGTACCTATAGATAATGATTGATCAGCAATTAGTGTTGGTGGTGATGAGAAAGGAAGGCCCCCTCTATACAGTGATTTCTCCCCTAAATCATTATTGTAAGGCTCAGGCTGAAATGAGAAGCTGTGGTATGAGGGGTACTGTCATTCCTAAGATTCTTGAGTTCAGGGTCTTGGTCTATCTCCAATAGACTCTAAGATGGTAGTTGAAATGGTAATGATGGTGGTGGTGGCTTGATTTGCCAGGTACATGCTGGCTTTCCCCCTTGCATCCCAGTGTTTTAGGTAGGCTGACTTGGCTGCCACATAGATGGCAATTAGTCAGCATTTCATGGAGAAGGCTAGTCCATTGCTTGATATGATGATAGCTGTAGTGGGGAGGGGCTGGGTTGGAAGCAAGACAATTAGTCTGGGGGGTGGAGGGCACTGCTACTCACAATGCTCCTGGGCCTAGGGTCCTAGGCTGTTTCTATCCAAGTCTCATGGGAAGTAGTAATTGAGATGGTGGCAGTGGTTTGACTTACCTGCCTCGAGCTTCCTCATATCCTTTCCTCAGTGTCTAACTACTCAACGCCATTATCTCTGAGAAGGATCAAAATGGTGGGTGTCTTAAGGGACAATAGAGAGACCCACAGCAGTCTGTAGCATATTGCCAATGATCACTTGTGTGAAAAAAGTGTCAAAATGACCCCATGAATAATAGTAGGTATACAAGGCAGCTAGTTGGCATAGTAGATACTCTGGTGGACTTGGAGTCAGCAAAACTGATGTTTGGATCCTGCCTCAGAAACACATTAACTGTCTGTCTCTGGGCAATTTATCTAATTTCTCCCAGACTCAGTTTTCTCATCAGCAAAATGGGGGTAATTATAGCACCTACCTCATAAGGTTGTTACGAGGATCAAAGGGAAAAAGTGCTCTGAAAGCCTTAGTGTTATAAAAATGTTAACTATTATTACTCTCATAGTCACCAAAATGAAGTCAAATATTTTCCTGGGAGCATTCATATTTTCAAAGTCTATTGATTTGGGTCTCTGCATGATTTTTTTTAGAAATCTATACATTCCTTTAAGTACTTCATATAGATAAAATCTAGGATTTTATATACTTTACTTATATACTTTATATCATCTCAAGTTGGTCTTAACTTATTGTCCAAATTTGAGGGCAAAGAAACAAATCCCCAAACATTTCCTTCTACTTAGGGAATTGCCCACATTGTCTAACCCTCTTCTTTGCCATATATCAATTTCTCCATAAGCAACTGACTTCCAGAGAAAGTAAGCCCTGGTGGGCCCTTGAGTGGTTGGTCTGAACCAAAGCCTCTTTCATGTTTCATAGAACACCAGGCTTCTCTCCAGCTTTGTAGACACTGAAGCATTAGTGTGCTTGCCTCCCCTTGTTTATTCAGTTGGATTTAAGTCCTTTTGTGCAGAGCATTCTCAAATCTATGCTTTGTTTTGTCCATCATTTCTTCTAGCTATTCCCTCATATGGAGTTTCCCTGAAGGAAGAATGAAAAAAGCTAGGCTGCAGGAAAAGTCAGCCACAGTATGATAACTTTCACTGCCTATTAATGGGATTTATCCCATCAGATATTCATTCAAACTGAAGCAAAACTGGTCCAAAAATGTTGATAGTATCTTAGAATAATGCATTTAAAATGACATTTTGGGGCCAAATTGGGGGGGGGTTATTCAGAGTAAAAAAAAAAATTATTCCAAGTAAAACTTATAGTCACCCACTTTTAATAAGCACTTGTATATCATTAAAAGAGAGCATGCTACTCAAGTGAACTCTCAAGGGACACAGAGAATCTATGATTTCCTAGCTAATTCCAGGGAACTCTGATTTCTTTTTATAATGGTGTAAACCAAAACTAAAACCATATTCCAAGTGTTTACATAGAGAAATACTCAAATGCTTATAAAGCGTATGTAATCCCTGGGGACCACAGAGAAATTGAGTGAATATTCAATTATTTACCTTTCGCCCACAGGAATGAACAATTCTTTGTATCAACAAGATATTTTCACCATGAAAAACAGTAGACACATTGCCGGTAAACATCTGAACTTTCCCACTAAGTATTGGGAAAGGATTGTTTTTGCTTTCCTGATACATTCCCCTATCCCCATTCATGCCAGATTTTCTGATTCATTCTGGACTAAAACTATGATCTCATCTTAACTCAAGAGTTTTTAATCTGGAGTATGTGAATTTGTTGATTTTTAAAAACTATATTGATGACTTTTTCAACACAATTGATCTCTTTGTAATCCTATGCATTTAAAAACAGTACTAGACTTTACTAAAAGTCTTCACTAGACTGCCAGGGGCGGGGGGAGCAGGGTGGGGAGTCCTGCAATACAAAAAAAAAAGTTATGCACATTGGAGGATTGGGCAGAAGAAGAATTAATAACCATTTTTTAAAGTTTTGCAAGAACTTCTTATCTTTACACACAAGTTCTAGCCTTTTTCTTCCCTGCTTTTTTGCCCATCATCTTACAGTAATGAATGCTAATTCCCCAGGAGAAAACAGGGGCACTTGTCAAATTCAGCCTCTCTAAGCAGATTGTAGGCTCAGTAGAAGGAGAAGAGAAGAAAGAAAGAAAAAGAAACAAAGAGGAAAGAAAGCTCATATTGGGAAATAAATGCCTCTGACTGCTTCTGGCAGCAAAAAATAAAACACACCAGAGGGTCACATTTTAAAGTTGACTGCTGGCTTACTGAAACCCTTCTCTTTAAGCCAAAGTACCTGTTTTCTTTAAAAGCATGGATTCTCAGCACTAAATGGTTCACCTTGGCCCAAATGGGTCCATTGCATTTCTATCCATCCCAAACATTTTCATGGAAGTTGGGCACTCTGAAGTAAAGGACTGTCAGAGACCCTGCTCTATTTTAATTGTGATGAAGCTACATTGCACTAACCAGATTGCAATCCTCTTGTATCCCAGGAATCCGATGTGGGCACCCAGTTTTCTCCAATAAGGTTTGGATGAGTCTTCTTGAGTAGTTCTGCGAGTGGGTGTAGTTATCACTTGAGAGAACATGTAACACTTCCATTAGCTGACCTGAGCTCTGAGGAGGGATATCCTGGGCTGTGGGATTCTCTTGCGGAATTTCTGGAACAACTATGGGAAGTAGGAAGAAGGACACTATCCCCCAAATGGGATGCTTTATCCTTAAATGCATTTCTGCCCCAGACTGGAGCACAGTTCTCTCCTGGATGGTGGTTTGTAGACTGAAGTTCACGATTTATACTTGAAACCTGAGGAATTTCTGTGCTAAAAAGGGAGAAAATGGGCTTTAATTAGAATGAATGCAATGTGTTTCAAAGGTTATTAATCATGTAGCTAAGCTGATTTGCAATGGCAAGCTGTCGCTAAACAACAGAGGGTCTGTAGGTAGTTTATAACCCCAAACAGCAGGAAACTAAAATGATTGTTACTTTAACAATTCAATAGAAACATCGAGGGGAGACATGATTTCGTTGTCTTGCCCTCATGTAATCATTCAAAGGTTAAGTAGTAATAAAAATGAGTTTCTCAGTTCATTGCTACTTTCCAGAATGTCTGAGCTGGAAGGGACCCCAAGGGCTACCTAATCCAACCTCTGCCTGAACAGAAAACCATCTACAATATCCCCAACCACTCGACTTTGTTATCTGATTTTTCCTTATGTTGTCCCCAAATTTGCTTCTGTGTAACTCCCAAGCCTTGCTCCTAGTTCAAACCTACTGAACCAACCAGAATGAGTCTAATCCCTCCTTCCATGTTATAGCCCTACAAGTACTTGAAGACAGCCATGGAGTCCTTCCTTAATCTTCTCTTCTCCAGTTTAATATTCCTAGATCTTTCAAATGTTCCCTGTATAGCATAATATTCAGTCCATTCACCATCCTGGTCACTTTCCTGATATTGATATAGTTAAGCTGGTTAATGTCATCTACTGATGTCTATTTCAAGTTGGTCAAAGTTATATATGGAAACCTGAAAAATAATGGATTCTCATTTGTTTCACTGTAAAATCCAATTCAATTCAGCAACACTTTATTAAGCGTCAGCTATGGGCCAGACATAGTGGTAAGTGGTGGGAATAGAAGGTCTAAAACGAAGAAATTCCTGTCTTCAAGGAGCTTACTATAAGAAATAGATGTCCATAGTTTTACAGTCTCTCTGTCTCTGTCTCTGTTTCTCTCTGTTTCTTTCCCTTTCTTTCCTTCCCTTCTTTTCTTCCTTCCTTCCTTCTTTCTTTCCTTCACTTCCTGATTGTTTTTTCATTTTTTTCCTATTTGCAGCTTTGTTCTTGTTCCCTGTGATTCCCCACATAACACTCTAATAAATCTGGAAACAAATATGTTCAGTTAAATCAAAGAGAAAACAAATCCAATTGCTGGCAATATGTGGGGGCAAGGGGAATCAAATTTATTAGAGGTTAGGAAGTTGTAGTTGACTCAAACATTAGGGACTGGGAAGGGAAAAGTTAGTATAAGAAAATAGAAATTTGCAAGGTTGTATCTCTCTTTACAAATGTTTTGTGGTAGTTCAAAGATGCCATTTTAAACCACTAAGAACATCTACCCTCCCCTAAATACAGATAGCAGACGGCAGCCAAATGAACATATCTATTGTTTTCCACAATAAATTTCTTCTTTGTTATTTAGGAATTAATAAAAATTGATAATATAGTGTCTTAGGAAAACTAGAGTTTGAAGACCTCAGTAAACCTGATAAATAGAAGTCACTATCTGGTCACTGAAGAAAATAAAAGTAATCTTACAGCTAACTAACTTCCTGAAGAAAATAAATCTGTGGAATCCAGCTGCTAATGGAGTGCAGGAGGCTAGCAGCGTCTTATGTTAGAATCTGGCCCGGAATCTAGCTAACAGTTATTTTGATTTTGTAACTGAGAGGCTGGGATTACTTTCAGTGTTTAAAAAGAGTTTAAGTTACTTATGTTAGCATTTTAAAATGACAGAGCAAGACACAAACATTTCCAAACCTAGTGCTTACCTTCAGTAAGAAGACAAATGATAATGGATCTGGAGCTTTGTAGCCTTTGAATCCCTGAACGTATTTCACGGCTACAAAGTCCTATGTTTTTAAAATTCCTTGATGGTGCACTGGGAGCTGGAAGAGGATTAGTTTATTGAGGCCTTGAAAAGTTTTCAGTTGCTATGGAGAGAGCTGCTCTTAAGGTAACAATGAAGGTGGATAAAAGTTAGAACATTTTTCTGGCTGGCAGGTTTTCAGGGTAGCTAAATAAATGAAATCTGTTAATTAATGAGCTATCATTTTGTATCTGCATTCCGCAATTTGCTGTGATTCGACCACTGGAGCTCACTTTGTTGCTGGTGCTTTAAGGAAGAAAATCCTGATCAAAAGCCGGAGGATGGCCCAGTTTTGTAGAAGAAATGTTTCCAACAATTTCAAAGCACATTTAGGCACAGGTTATTTCAGGTTATATGCATTGTTCTTTGTTGTGGTTTTTTTTTTCTGTTGATTCTCCCAATTGATTTCAGTTTTCTTTAGGAACTAATACAAGTTTTATTTAGAAATATTGTCTTTATTAAAATATAAACCACCTTCAGATATTGATGCTATCCTAAAAATAATCTCTTTAAATTAGAAATATGTATATGTATGTATGCACACACACACACACACACACACACACACACACATATATATATATAGGGTATGAGTCAACTATAGCATATTTCTAAGAATAGCCTGTGCTTAAGAGATGGCTCTGGGGCTGTAATTGACAAAATGTATTATCTGAAAGGGAGGCAGGCCAGTCATGTGACAAGAGTAAGGGATGACAGATGGATAGCCAAAGCACTTCACTGGTACCCATAAAATATAAAGAAGCTAAATGAATCCTTATATTCCCCTCCCATCCCTGTTCTTTACTTTCAGGACTTCGAAACTGTGTCCTCTCATCCCCTCTATCAGTGGCTCATCCTCTGTGACCTTGAGCCAATCACTTCACCTCTGTCTGCCTCAGTTTCCTCATCTGTAAGACAGGGACAATAATACCATCTTCTTCCCAGGGGTGTTATGAAAATGAAATGAAGTAATTTTTATAAAAGTGTTTTACAAACCTTAAAGCAATACATAAAGGCTGGCTATTATTATTGTCATTATCATTATTATCTCTTGAAGATCTAAAACATATATGTACCTATACATATTCATATGATACATAAACATATTTAAAGTATTAATGCAATAGCATTGGAATTGGCATTAGGCAATTTGACTTTGGATCCAGTCATACCCTGTGTACCAATGGGCACGATACTTTTATTACCTATCTCACAATGCTTTGGGGAGGGCCAAATGAGATAGTACATATAAAGTGCTTTGAAAACCTTTAAGCATTTTACACAAAGTTATTATGGTGTTCTCAGAAAAAACACTGATTATAGACTATACTTAAGTTTCATACAAAGCAAACTTGGGGAAAGATAAAGGACATGAACCCTTTACACAAATGATAGATTGGTGTTAAAAAAAAACTATTTTACTAATTCATTCATTCATCTATTTATCAAGAAACACACATATATTAACCCATGATGAGAACACACTGTACTAGAGATATGTAGAGAATGATAAGGCAAAGATACATATTTACACTGTAGTAATGAAAATTTATGTTAAGGTTTCAGAGATTTACTTTTTAAAAAATAGAAATTTTCTTCTTGCAAATGGGTATAGTTATACAAATATGAATGGAACCCAGGTTTCAAGCCTGAAATGTTTTATAAGCTGTTGCTTAGGCAATATTCCAGATTGGTCAAGAGAATTATGGCTAAACACTGCATCTCTGTGTGAGTTGCAATGTTGGCATGAAAGCTTTGGAGAGGAGTAACATTCTTAATTCTCACTTCAGGAAAGACATAAGTGGTTCTAAATAATCTTTGAAAAGAGACTTGTGAAAAGATAAAGACTTGGAAGCAGCAAGCATATAAGAAAAAGTTGGCTTCTCCAACCCAAGACAACTTAAAAAGTTGGAAGGAGAGGTATATGACACTGGGGTGGGGACTGGGAGAAGACAACATGAGTGATAACCCTTGGAGGCAGCAACAGCAGCAGCTTCAGGAGCTCTTAACCCAGAGAAAGTAAAGGGATTGGACAACAGCTTAGAAAGGAATTACAGAGGACCCCTGTGCTAGAACTGGTGTAGTACCAGACACTATTTGTCAACTCCATTGCTCACAGGGATTTCTGGGTTACAGTTCCAGGGCAAAGAGGAATGCTTTTGCTTGTTGCTACAGGAAAGCAGTGGTCCTTTCTGGGTAAAGATCCAAAGTGCAGACCATGAAAGCAACTCTCCCCAGATCACAAAACCTTGGAAGTACCCCTAGAATCATACCTGAAAACAGTAGTGTGAAAAAGCCTGAAGGCTTGGGACAGTGTCTTCCCACCCCTAAGTGAGCAGAGACCAACTTTAATATAAAGTTCAAAATCAAAAAATAGTTTGGATAACTAAACCAACAACAACAAAAGAACCTGACAATAAAAAGCAAATACAGTAACAAACAAGACCAAGCCACAAAATGAGAAGAAGACAACAATGTGAAAATAGCTACAGGAAAAGCTGCAAAGACAAAATACAAATTAGACACAAACCCAACAAGAATTCTTGGAGGAAACAAGAGCAAAGAGTTATTTTTAAAATCAAATAAGACAGGTAGAAGAAATCTGGGGAAAGAAATGAGAGCAATGCAAGGAAATTATGAAAAGAAAATTAATGGCTTGGTAAAAGAGTCCCACCCCACCCCAAACTGAAGAAAATAACACCTTAAAAACAGAATTAGCCAAATGATAAAAGGGACACAAAACTTTATTGGAGAAATCCTTAAAAAGTAGAACTGTACAAACAGAAAAAGACATAAAAACTCATTGAAGAAAATAATTCCTTAAAAATTAGAATTGGGGAAATTGAAACTAATGAATCTGTGAAACATCAAGAAACAATAAAACAAAAAATGAAAATGTGAAATATCTCACTGGAAAAACAACTGACTTGGAAAATAGGTTGAGGAGAGATAATTTTGAATTATTGAACTATCCAAAAGCTATAATTAAAAAGAATCTAAACATCATATTTCAAAAAATTATAAAGAAAAAATTGCCCAGACATCTTAAAACTAGAGAGTAAAATAAAAATTGAAAGAATATACTAATCACCTCCTGAAAGACATCTCAAGATTAAAAACTTCCAGGAATATTACAGAAAATTTCAGAGATCCCAGGTCTGGGAGAAAACATTGCAAGTCACCAGAAAGAAATCATTCAAATATCATGGAGCCACATTCAATATCATAAAAAAAAAATTAGCAGCTTCCAAGTTAAAAGAGCAGAAGGATTGGAACGTAATATTCCAGGAGGCAAAGATACTAGAACTGCAACCAAGAATAGCCTATGCAGCAAAACTGAGTATAATCCTTCAGGGAAAAATACATATTAAATGAAATAAAGGATTTTTCAAGCATTCCTAATTCAAAGACCAGGGCAAACAAAAAAATTTGATCTTCAGATGCAAAATTCAAGAGAAGCATAAAAAGGTAAACATAAAGGAGAAATTATGGGGGACTTAATAAAGTTAAACTGTTTGAACTCCTATATGGGAAGATGATTCATGTAACTCTTAAGAGCTTTATCATATTTAGGGCAGTTAGAGGGACTCTAAAAAGAGGGCACAGGTGTGAATCAATTATATTGGAATAATGTTCCCCAAAAAATGGATGTGTGAGAAAGATGAATACGTTGGGAGAATGAGGGAGGGAGAGAAAGAATAGGTAAAATTATCTCACTAAAAAGAGGCACACAAGAGTTTTTGCACTTCGAGGGAAAACAGGTAAGACAGGGTGTCAGGCAACACCCGAGCTTTATCCTCATTGGAATTGGTTCAAAGAGGGAACACACACACACACACACACACACACACACACACACACACACACACACACACACACACCACATACAGGATTTATAAATCTAATAAGCCAACAGGGAAATAGGAAGACAAAGGTAAAAGAGGAGAGAGAGGTAAGAGAGAAAGAAGATTAAGGAAGACAGAGGTCGGGAGGGAGGGAAGGAAGGAGGGAGGGAGAAGGAGAGAGGGAGAGAGAGGAATGATAAACAGAAAACATAGGATGGAGGAAAATACATAGTTAACAATCATAACTTCAATGTAAATAGGATTAATTCACCCATAAAACAGAAGCACATAATAAAATGGATTAGAAACCAGAATCTAACAATATGTTGCTTATAAGAAAAAAAACTTGAAACAGAAAGACACATACAGAGTTAAAAGAAGGGACTGGAGCAGAACCTGTTATGCTTTAGCTGAGGTTTAAAAAAAGGCAGGGGTAGCAATCATGATCTCAGCCAAAGCAGAAGCAAAAATAGATCAAATTAAAAGATGAATCAGGGAAATTACATTTTGTTAAAAGATACCATAATGAAGGAATAGCAATACTGCATAGATAATGAAGTGATAACAATGCTGCATGAGTGTGTGTGTGTGTGTATACCAAATAGCAGAGCATTTAAATTTTTAAAGGAAAAGTCAAATGAGTTCCAGAAAAAAAAGGAAAACTATACTAGTGGAGGACCTCAACTTTTCCCTCTCAGAACAAGATAAATATAGCCATGAAATAAGAAAGAAGTTAAGGAGATGAAGAGAGTTTTGAAAAAGTTAGATATGATAAACCTCTGGAGATAAATGAATGGGAATAGAAATGATTATACCTTTTTTCAGCTGTACATGGCACTTTCACAAAAATTGACTATGTATTAGGGCATAAATAACTCACAACAAAATGCAGAAATGCATAAATTATATGTACCCTTTTAAGACCATAATACAATAAAAATTACATTTAATAAGGAACCATGGAAATGGATTTAAAATTTATTGAAAAATAATCTAATCCTAAAGAATGATGGGGTCAAAGAACAAATCATGGAAACAACCGATAATTTCATGAAAGAAAATGACAGGGGCAGCTAGGTGGTGCAGTGGATAGAGCACCTACCCTGGAATCAGGAAGACCTGAGTTCAAATCCAGCCTCAGACACTTGACATGTACTAGCTGTGTAACCCTGGGCAAGTCACTTAACCCCAATTGCCTCACCCCCAAAAAAACAAAAAACAAAACAAAACAAAATGAAAGATAACAACAACGAGATAACATGCTAAAGTTAGTGGAATACAGTCAAAGCAGTGCATAGGGGAAAATTTATATATCCCAACACATATCAATTTTTAAAAAAGAAAGAGCAGATCAATTTATTGGGCATGTAATTTAAAAGGCTAGAAAATGTACAAATTAAAAATCTCTAAACACAAAAATAGCAATCCTGAAAACAAAAGTTGAGATTAATAAAATTGAAAGTAGAAAAAAACATTAAACTACTAAATGAAACTAGGAGCTGATTTTATTTTTTCAAAATAGACAAACTACATTACAAAATGGTCATTCTTAAAATAGTCTGGTATTGCCTAAGAAATAGAATGGTGGATCAGTGGAAGAGATTAGATACACAATATACTGAAGTAAATGATCATGTAATCTAGTGTTTGATAAACCCAAAAATGCAAGATGTGGGGAGAAGAATTCAGTATTTGACAAAAATTTCTGGAAAAACTGAAAAACAGTTTGGCAAGAAGTAGGCAATAGACCAATATCTCATATCATATACTAAGATAAGGTCAATATGGATCCATGATTTAGACATAAAGAGTGATGTCAAAAAACAAATTAGGGGAGCATGGAAAATTTTACTTGTCAAATCTATGGATAAGGGAAGAGTTTATAATCAAACAAGAGATGGATAATTTTGATTACATCAAATTAAAAAGGTTTTGTACTAACAAAATCAATCAAGCTAAAATTAGAAGGAAAACAGAAAACTGAGGGAAAGATTTTACATCAAAAAGGCCTTATTTCTTGAATACATAAGGAAATGGGCCAAAATTTTGAAAATAAGAGCCATTTCTCAGTTAATAAATTGTCAGAGGATATGAATAGGCATTTTTCAGGAAAAAAAAGAATTCAAAGCCATCAATAGTCATATGAAAAATTATCCAAATCACTACTGATAATAGAAATACAAATTAAAACAACCCTCAAGTACCACCTCATACCTATTAGAATGTCTAATGTGATAGAAAAGGAAAACGACCCATGCTGGAGGGAATGTGGAAAAATAGATACACTAATGTTGGAATTGTGAACTAGCACAATTATTCTGGAGAGCAATTTCAAACCATGTCCAGAGGCCTATCAAACTGTGCATACCCTTTGACCCAGCAATATCACTACTAAGTCTGTATCTGAAAGAGACCAAAGAAAAAGGACCTATAATGTATAAAAAGAAATATTTATAGTAGCTCTTTTTGTGGTGGCAAAGAACTGGGAATTGAGGAGATGTCTATCATTTGGGTAAGGCTGAACAAGTTATAGTATATGACTGTGCTCGAATACTATACTGCTATAAGAAATGATGAGCAGAATGGTTTTGGAAATACCTGGAAAGACCTATATGAACTGATACAAAATGAAGTGAGCAGAATCAGGAGAACACTGTACACAGTTATAGTAATATAGCAATAATGATCAATTATGAAAAATTTAACTACTTGGATCAATACAATGGTCCAAAATAATTCCAAAGGAGTCATGATGAAAATGCTATCTACCTTCAGAGAGAGAACTGATGAACTCTGCAGACTGTAGCATACTTATTTCACTTGCTTTATTTTCTTGCTTTTTGTGCAACAAGGCTGATATAGAAATATTTTCTATTATTTCATATGTATAATTTATATTATATTGCTTGCCTTCTCAATGGATAGGGGAATGGCTGGAAGAAGGGAGAATATTAGGAACTCAATTTAAAAAAAAAAAGAATATTAAAATAAAGTGTAATTATAAAAAAAAATAAGAAGCGTTCCTCTATATTACTGCAAACAAAAATTCAGCCTCACAGGATAAGCCAGAAGGTAACTGAATTATGAAACCATGTCTAAATTTTCTAACTTATTAATTAAGCATTTATCAAGTACCCACTATTTGTGAGATCTAAAGCATCCAAAGAGAAAGACTTCTCTTCCTCCCTCTTTAAATTTTTTCTGTTAAAAAAAAATTGTCATATTGAGATGGCTTTCTGGGCCATGTGGGAAAGAAGTCTAATGATATAAAAATAAATCAATAAAACGTATTTTTTAAAAAGACAATGACAAAAGTGAAAAAATCCCTGCCCTCAAAGAGCTAATGTTCTATCGAGGTAAGCATATGTATTTTATGTGAGTGTATGTATATGTGCATGTTTATATATATATATATATATATATATATATATATATATATATATATATATATATAAAATCCTACATAATTATATATTTGCATATATTTTATTTTTATGTTCTAATTATTCATATATGCACATATCTATGGTTGTCTGTATTTATACATATGCACAAATATAAATATATGCATAATTATAAATATTAGATCTTAATGTGAATAATGAAGTCCCCTGAAATGGTTGCATTAACTTTGTGCTGCATAGTTCCAATGGGCTGCAACTATTTACTGTATTTAATATACTTATAACTTTAAATAGTGCTATGTGAATACATTTGACCACTTCAGAGGATTCATTGTTTATACTAATTAGGACCTGACTGTACATACTAGATACAGTCAAAGTAATTTTTTGAGGAAGGCACTAACAGCTCAGGAGATCCAGACCTCAGGTTTCAGAAGGTAGCACATGAGCTGAATCTTTAAGGGGATGTGTTCTGGTGAACCCCTAGAGGAGAGTCAAATAGCAGATATAATCCTGAGCCAAGAATCACTGCACTAAGGGAAAGGGAACAATCAGGCATTACGGTCAGGTGAGCAGACTGGAATTAGAAAGGAGAGATCTGGACCTGGAAAAAAGGAGTTATGGTTAAGGCTAGGCAAGAGAGGTCAAGGACAAAGAAGGGCAGTGTAATGCTTTCAGTTCAATATCACAAATAGGTCAGAGTCAGGAAGCATAAATGAATCCCCAGGTTTGGGCTTATAGATTGGAACAAGAAATGGTGAAAAGGGGGGCAAATGGGTAGGATGACTAAGGATGACCTTACCTGTTTGACTTCAATTGGTTAACTATCTGTTTTTGAAACAAACCCTTCCTTAGATTACTTTTGTCTTCAGATTTAACAAACTCAGACTTAACAAATTATGGATGTTTGTTACCTGCTATATAAAAAAGCAAGAATCTCCAACTCCCTATCCTCCATTATTTTCAAGTATAACATATACGTTTATCTCTTCAAGGAGCAAGATGGGTATTTTGCTAACTCAGTTTACCATTACTACTCAAATTACTGTTTCAGACCAGTGATTTCAGCAGTGTGCATGGAGCTTCCCCAACATATGCAACTCATCATTTTAAAGACTTGATTGTGGCACTGACAGTTAAGTGCCACGTATGCATGTGGGGCACTGTTGATCACATATGTGATGGATTACTATTATAATGCAACCTTCAAACCTCACTGCAGGCACCACCTCTTCTGCTGGGAAGTCTTTCCTGATCTGCTCATTTTTAGGGCTTTCTTCCTTCCTAAATTGCTTTGCATTTACTTACCTATTTGCATGACTAGTAATTCTACCCACCCTAAGTCAAATGTAAAGTCCTGGACATCAGGGAGATTTTCATGTTCCCCCTTCTTTCCCCAAGCCTAGGACACAGTAGGTGGTGTATAAATCCTTTATTATTATACTATTTCTTTTAAAATGGATGTCTGACCATACCACTCCCCTATTCAATAAACTCCGTTAGCTTCCTATTGCCTCCAGGATGAAATTTGGTCCTTCATAATCTCACCTATTCCTACCTTTCCAGGCTGCTTACACCTTACTTCCTTGCTCACATTCTATGGTCCAGTAATACAGGCTTCCTTGCTGTTCCTCATACAACTATTCCATCTGCTGACTCCAAGTGTTTTCATTGATTGCCCCATGCCTGGAATTCTCTCCCTCCTCATCTCCAGCACCTGGGTGCCTTGGTTTTTCTTCAAGTCTCATCTGAAGCTCTACCTTCTACAAGAAGTCTTTTCTGGTTGTCTTTTTTTTTAGAGTCTTCCCTCCGTGATTACATCCAGATTTATCTTGTCTATATCTTGTTTTTACATAAGTGTTTGCATGTTGTCTCTCCCATTAGTCTGTAGCTCCTTAAGAGAAGGAAATGATTGTTTGCTTTTCTTTCTTTGCATTCCTCACTTAGCAAGGTGCTTGGCCCATAGTAGGTACTTAATAAGTGCTAGTGGATTGGCTGGCTTTCCTAGTTAGTCCTCATCCTCTTTCGCTTCTTTGTTGCTTTGGATTCTTTTGATACAACTCAAAACTTTCTTTTCCCTTGGCTTGTATGACTGCAGTTTCTTGGTTTTCTTCCCATTTCATTTCAATTCAACTCAATTCAAATCACAAGCATTTATGAAGTGCCTACCACTGTTCTAGGCACTGAGCCAGGTGCAAGGAATAAAAAGATAAAAACAAAACAGTCTCTGTCCTCGTTTGTTGTTGTTGTTGTTGTTGTTGTTTTACTGGAAGAGATGTAACCTTTTTTATCACTCTTCTGTCTTGTCTATTGATTTTTCTTTTTGGGATCATAGGATCGTAGTTTAAACCTGAAACAGACTTTGGAGGCACTGAGTGCAACATTTTCATTTTATAGATGAAACTGAGGCAGAGAGGTTAAGTGACTAGCCCAGAAAAAAAATATTATAACTGGTAAATGACTGAGGCAACATTTGAACTCAGATCTTCTGGCTCTAGCTCTCTACTCAGTATGTCATCCAGAGTTCCATGCTCTTAAATGTAGTCATTCTCCAAGGTTTTGTACTTAGTCCCATCATCTCTCTATAGTGTCTTTCTTTAGGAACCATCCAGTCTTATAACTTACATCTTTACAGATGACTCCAAATCAGTGCCCAGCACAAAGAAGGTGCTCAATAAATGTTTGATTAAAATCTGCATCTTGAACTCTGAGTTCACTACCAAACCACTACTCTAAAATCCAACTCCCTGCTACATAGCTAACACTGTCCTTCCTGACTGAGTATAAAAGTGCCTCCCTCTTAGCACAGTACTTAGCACATAGTAGGTGCTTAATAAATGCTTGTTGACTATTTTCAGTCTGGCCCAGGACTTAACCATGAGAAAGGACTAAAGACTGACCATCTCTTCCACCATCCCTTCCAACCTGAATTGATCACAAATCTAACAACAAAGGCATTCCTATAACCTCTCCCACAACTGACAGCTACTCAAAGTGGAAGTCCTTCCTGTTGCAGAGCTGAGGATAGTTACCTGAACTTTGTCTCACTTCTCTATAGCCAGCCTGGCCCTGGAATAGCTTTTTCTCAGGAACCAATTACCAAATTTTTATCTTTGCTACTAGAAAGGGCTAAAAAATTTACCTCCCTAAGGTTTCACTTATTTTTCCTTTGGTTTTTAGCTATTGTCTAACTAGGCAAAAGTTCCTTTCCCTGAACAACACTTCCTGCTTTTTGCCTCCTCCCTTCACTGATAGATACTCCCTGTTCCCTCTTACCCACCTGGGTCAGTGCTACCCCTCCCATCTCCTTCGCCTACTCTTTCCTACCCCCAATTGTGTTCTCTGGAGCCTCTGGTCTATTGTTAACCAACTTACCTTCACATTAGAGATGTACTATATCCTCCAACCCCTGAAATAGTTTTCTATACAATGTTAAGACCCTTGAGGGTAGAGACTATTTTGTTGGGGTTTCTTCCTTGAGCTCCTAAAACAGTGCCTAGAAAATAGTGGGCACTTAATAGATTCCTGGTGAGTTTAATTGAATAAAAGTAGTAAAATTTTAGAACTAGACCTTAACATTTAGCAACATACATCATAAAAATTATTTCATCAAATGTTTGAGGGATAGGGGCACTACTTCAAAGATAATTTATTACTTTAGGAAAAACTGAGAATTTTTTCCTACTCAGTTTAGCTTCTGATTTTGCCTGATCCTGAAGTTAAGAAGTAATCCTTTATGACATCACAATTTAGGGCTGAAGGGGATTACATAAAGTACACAACAATCAAGCTTTTAATTCTAAATAGCCAAATTTGAAAACAACATTATTCATTTTTTTAACTTCAAGAAGAAATACTTTACTATCCTCTAAAAGATTTATAAAACCCATCAAAATCCTTATTTAGCATAGTTGCCTGCCTTAAGAAACTTTGTTTATCAAGTCGAGAATGGAGGCTTAGAATGTGTGACTAAAGCTGTCGGTCCCTAGAGTAGGACAGACCACATATAGAGTATTGTGCTCAAGCTATAAAATGTGGATGCCACATTTTAGAAAGGATATTGACAAGTTCCTTTACTTCCAGAGGAAGGCAACAAGCTGGGAAGTGGCCTGGAGGTCATGCCATATGAAGACCCATAAAGGAACTGAGGACATTTGACCTGATCAAGGGAAGACTTGGGGGATAGGAATCAGAAAGCAGTAAATAATTGTCTTTGAGGCTAACGAATGAAAAAAGGATGACCTTTGTTCTGCTTGGGGAGCCAAAAATGGAAGCAAAGGTGGAAGCTTCAAAGAAGCATCTTTGGGCTTACCCAGATACTCAGATGGATCTATGATATTGATTTTGAAGTATATCTCCAATGAGACGGATTAAAGGCTAGCCACGGCTGCCTATTTTATGCAACACTTTTATGTGACTTCCTACAAATTCACCACAAATAGTCCAACCGATGTGCTGGAGACCATTCTCACTTTCTTCTATCGTGAGGTTAGCCAAAAAGTCGTCTGGCTGTACACCTTCCATAATGACTCACCAAAATCTTCCCCTTCAAGACTGAGCTCAAATTCTTCAGACTCATCTTTCTGAGCTCAATTCAAGCCTCAGACATTTCCTAGCTGTGGGAAACTTGGGAAAGTTACTTAATCTGTTTGCCTCAGTTTCCTTGTCAGTCAAACAAGCTGAAGAAGGAAATTGTAAATCGCTCCAGTATCTTTACCAATTAAAACCCCAAATGGGACCATGAAGAGTCAGGCATGATTGAACCACAACAAAGGGATTCCAAGAGACAAAAATGAGAAAGGACATGATTCCTTCCACAGGGGATAAACTGCAAAGGCACGGAGATGAGAAATGGAATGTTGTATAGTGGACAGCAAGTAAGCCAGCTTGACTGGTGTTTAGAGTACATGAAGGAGAGCAACATAAAATAAATCTGGAAAGGCAAGCTGAAGCAAGATTGAGAAGGGCTTTAAAAGCCAAACAGAAGAGTTCATATTTTATCTGAGAGGAAAGATGGAGCCCCCAAAGCTCGAGGTGGGAGTGACATATTCAGATCTGTTCTTGGCTGCTGTTGGAGAGAGGAGGGCACAAGACCAAAGAGGCCCTGACATTTGTTTTCTCGGTCAGTATTTGGCTATCGTTCCTGCAAGTATATAAAACAAGTTAGATCTCAGGTTTTGTTGGGGAAATGCCATTTCAATGCAATATGACTCTATAAAACATGCCCCATGATTGTGGAGGGAACTCTGGACCCCACTTGGCAATAAAGTAAAATAAAGAAACAGAAAAAGAAGACCTTATGGCCATGTGAGATTTCTCAATGCTACTAGAGAAATGTGAGGCCAAACGCTCTAATTAAATCCATAAGGAGAGTTCTGTAATAAGAAAGGTTTTCACTCATCACACAGGGTAAGTTGTAGTTAAAGAAAATTAGAACTTTCACAAAAATCTAGTCCCAGGAAGTTGTCAAGAATGAGGTCAATGCTTGAAAACCTCTGTGGGACATCTTGAATCATTTACCCAGTCAGGGAGTCTTATCAATGTCACTGTCACCCTTTGTTTTAAAAGCTCCCTTCAGGGACCTGTACAGACTGAATCACATCTTTTAAAGAAAGCTCTAGAAATTAGGCAGTAATGAATCAAGCTGCTTGTCTCCGGCAAGGCTTTGGAGCTCATGGGGCTAGTCTTCCAATTGTGCCACAGACGGTTCCAAGCCACAGACTTCATCATTTCTTCAATTTGTGAATTAAAATATCTGCCTAAAAATATATTTTAATATGTGAATTTTTCAAAAAAAACACCTTAAATTGGGGAAAGTAAATGTTTCTGAACTTGTAACCAATGTTCCCTTTCTTAGAAGTCTGTGATCCAATTTTGCCCACAGTTCAAAAAATAGAATTTGAATATTTAATAGAAAAAATATCCTTTCCTATATCTTCAAGTGAAATACCATGGATCTCCAAGTCTTATATTTCCTTGTATCTGTTACTTTGCAGATGCGGAATCTACACTTATTTATCTTTCCAATCTTTAGCCATTCAAATTGATTTAAATTCTTTTTAGATTTCTAAAAAATAAAATACTTTGGAACTAAAAAAACTTAAAATTAAAATGATAAAATTAGGGATTCTAAGAAATTATGGATTTGGGAAAATTTTCCTTATTCACTATTCATATCTGATTAGTACCCTTGAAAGTAAGGCCTACAAAGCCACAAGTCATGCTCCTATCCTCTTTCTTTGAACCTTGTAAGCACTTAATAAATTGTAAGTCATTGTAGACCTTTTAAAACCAGAATAACCATTGTTGGTTTAAATGGTTGTGATGAACGTGGCAAACACAAAATAACATCACCAAAACAAACCCCAAAAACCCCTCACTATACCTTTATGGACAGGAAAGAATTGGTTACCAAAGTGCTCATGAGTCATTTCAGAATCAGCTGTTATGACGTAGGTCCAAATGGACTATAAATTTGTTAAAGAAAAGATCAAAATTAACACCAAAATGAGGGAAAAGAATAAAAACTTCAGAATATATGGTACATAATCAAAAGAACTCCAACTTGACTTATTTAAGCAATCTGTGGGAATAGAAAATGGGCAATAAAGGAACAGACATCCCATGAAACTTTAATTAGTGTAAAGCAACCATTACAGTAAGAGGTCAAAAGAGCCCAGAAACTGCATCAGTCAGCAAACACTGAATCTCTTTGTCAAATGAAGTGTTATGACAGTCAAGAACAATATTTGTTTAGAATAAAATCTAAGTTGTAAAACCTTTGGGAGGAGGAATATAGAAGAGGATGAACAATATATCTCAAAAGTACTTAGCCTCTTCACTCCCTACCTTTCTCTAAGGGAGACTTTGACTACTACCACAAGGGAAAGCAAGAGGTTGGGGTCAGAAGCTACCACTCTGGTCTCCTTAAGTAGGAAAATTTGGGGTAACCAGACTAGAATCAAATTTATCTCCTCACTTAAATATTACTAGTCTAGTGCATATGGTCAGATTCAAGCTAATTTGTGATTGCTTTGTCATTTGGTGGGAGAAGGACACCAAGTTCTATAGCCAAGGTTTGAATCTTTCCCCATCTAATGCCAGTTCACACATTTAGTTCAGTCATTTTTCAGTCATGTCCAACTCTTTCTGATCCCATTTGTGGTCTTCTAGGCAAAGATACTAGAGTGGTTTGCCATTTCCTTCTCCAGCTCTTTTTATAGATAAAAAAACTGAGGCAGAGTTAAGTGACTTTCCCAGGATCACACAGCTCAAAACTGTCTGAAGCCAGATTTGAACTCATGAATATGACTCTGATTACAAACCCAGCTGCTCATGGAGCACACATATCAATATATATGACAAAACAAACAAAACTCATTTGTCCGAATCAAAACAAAACATAAATCAAAGAAGGTATACATAGGAGAATATAGACTAGACAATACGGAGTGAAGGAGCTCTCCCATTTGGAGTGTGATAACTCAGTTCAACAAAGAGAGAGGCTCTTAGATTTCACACAAAAGGAAACACCCCAAAGTTGCTAGGGCAATAAACTTGGAATAGGGACATCATGGAGACTACCCACTTGTCTCAAAGATTCTCCCTAGAAGCTTTTCTTTAAGCAACCTTAAGTGAGGTTGCCTTCTTCCATCTTCTCTCTCAATGATATGCTCAAAGAAGACTCTCACTTGGAGAGTCCCAAAAGGAGAGTTCACAGGGGTCTGATGAACCCTTGAGATCTTGACTCTCACCAATTCCATCATATTCTTTTTGCAGGGTAGGGTCTTCATATCTCCCAATAAGGAAAATCCCATACCAATGAGTTTTGGGACAAGAGCTATTTAAGCAGAATTTATACTGTCCTGTCTTGATGAAACTAAGAGAAAGTAATAGCCAGGTTTTTGCAAATGACATTCTACTAGAGACTTCTTTAATCATCCAGTTGATAGAAATGTACAGAGACTATAAGTTCTCACTATTCTTTTTTGTGACTATAAAATATGTTTGAGTAAAAAGCTATCTTGAAGCCCCCCTTCAATAATGATATGTTAAGATCATATGAATGCTCAAAAAGTGACCCAAATTTTCATAACTTTAGCCCATTGATCAGTGACCCAGATCTCACTGCTAGGAATATGCTTCAAGTAGATCAAAGACAGAAATATCTCATATACAACAAAATATTTATAGCAGCACTTTTTTGTGGTAACAAAAAACTGGAAGGAATGTAGGTGCCCGTTAATTGGTAAATGACTAATCAAATTGTGGAACATGAATATATGGAATATTACTGCACCATCTGAAAAGATAAAAATGAAGAATTCAGAGACACATATAAACAGATTCAGGATGAAGTAAGTAGAAGCAAGAAAACAATTTATAGGACTAAAATAATTTAAAAGAAAAGAGCAATGCAGTACAATGTAAAATTTTATAACTATCCAAACCAAACTTGAGAAGGAGTAGAAAAAATCATTCTCCCCCTGTTCATTGAAGAGATGGGTAATTGTGGGTGTGGAATATTGCATATACTAGCATAGAAAGTAGATTTTTGGTTGATTTTGCTGAAGTTATTTTCCCTTTCTTTTTAATATATGTCACAAGAAATGTCCTCCCTTAGTAGAACTGAAAGGGAGGAAAATATTTTTGGAAGTAAATGTACTATAAAAACAAAAGTCACAAATATGAAAATGGAAACATCATTAATTAAATTATTAAAGTATCATATAATAATCCAGAATAGAAGCAATTACAGAAAAAAATAACCACATTTGAAGATTCTCTGATTTTTAATGTCAAATGAGATTTAAAACAGGAAGAGATATGCTTGCTAAAGCTTTCTTCTTAGAATTCTTCCCCTTGGTAAAGTAATCATAAAACCAAGCCATTTTATAAAGTGTACTGAAAACCTTCAAGTTCAATAGAATATGAGTTATTATAGTTGTTATGTGGTTGACATCCATGTTTTTTTTGTCTTTTTTGTGGGGCAATGAGGGTTAAGTGACTTGCCCAGGGACACATAGCTAGTAAGCATGTCTTCTTTTTTAGAACATAGATAACAGCTCTTTTCCTATGACAAAAAAAAAAAATGGATATGGGTGATGTTGCTGGAAGAGCTTGATCTGTGACTTTAACCAAGTGTCACCATTTTTAAGTATGACATCATGAATGGATATGAAATCATGGAATGGAATAATCGGTGGGTTAGGGAGGTGGTAGGTGTCTTTTGCTTCGTAGAGATTTGTGAGCTTCTGTTATGAAATACGATACAGAGTCTATTTTCAATTTAGTGAAAATATTGACAAGTAATATCAGACCACCAAGGCATAGCAGATCAAGAGCTGGCCTAGAGTTAGGAAAACCTGGGTGGAGATCCTGCTTCTGCCAAACTGCTTATTTGATCCTGTTCAATTAAATTAACCTCTAAATTCTCCAGCTACTTCTTTAAGACTACAAATTACAAGAGTTGCTGATTTGTATCAGTAGAGGATATTTTTACAAAAGAAATCGCCTACACTGATGAAACTGTAGATGTGGCCCAAAAAAACCTCAATCCCTTACCCTAATATTTTTCCCCAGTGGCTTTTTTTTTATTTGAATGGCTCTTAAACATACAGATTAACATGTACCTGTTATCATCTTTAGGTTTCATTCCACAACGTAGAATAGCTTCCTTCAGCAAACATAGATTTAGCACGCTTTGAATTTATGGCATTTGTATTTTTTTTAAAAGGATGAAATATAGATTTCTATGCTCAAAGACATCAAGTGACTTCCTTATTATTGCAAGGAGTATTGGTAGTAGAGCTAAAATTCTGATCCAGGAATTTCATATAAAATTTCAGTAGGATGAAGTTGAGACCTGGAAGTCAGTATTTGCAATTTTCAGGATGAACACCCCTTTCCCTACCATCTAAAATAGGCCTAATCCAGTAATATGGTCAGGAAATAGGTGGAATTCCATTGGACTACTTGGATCTAATGGCAACTCTACTACTCACTAATCTTGGTCAGTTTGCTTCACCCATCTGGGCCTTAGTTTCTTCTGCTTTAAAATTATTGGGTTGTGTTAGATCATTTTTTTTATCTGAACTAAAACAGCGAACAATACCCATTTGCTCAATTCCTGGCTGAAACTCAAAAGTCGGTCAACTCTGGAATACATAATAGACTCCACTGTGAAATAGTTTGGTCAATTCCTTTATAAAATAGGTCAACAAGAGCACAGACATTTATCTACATTTTTTTAGCAATAACAGAGTTTGAGGGGTAAGATCTTAATATCTGGTTCAGGCAGTTGTGTTTTGGTCACTAGCTGATTGTGCTTCCTCTTTGCTTAACATTTCCTCATGTGGAAAATGAGGAGGATCTAGTAAATGACCCCTAAGACTCTTTTAAATGTAAGTCAGCAAAGTGAAGTAGACTGAGTATTAGATATTGAGTCAAAAAAAATCTCTGAGTTTGAATCCCAGGTGTGCTGCTTAGAACCTCTGTGACATTAGATAAGTCGACAATCCTATCTAGTCCTTAATTTCCTGTCAAATGAAGACTGGATGGCTTCTAAGATCTTATCTAACTCTTAAGTCTATGAGATGCTATGACCTCATGGTACCCTAATCTATTGCTTAGGGAACTTTGCCTCTGGGTTTTATATAATTCTGGAGTGATGGCACTGTTCAAGGGAAAATAGAAGACAAATATGCACATACACAAGCCATTAAACTTTTGCTTTGTGTGCCACGTTTTAGGGACACATCTATTGCTTTCATTTAACAAGTTCCTAGATCAATGTATGCCTTTCAGTGGCAATATAACTACTATTATCAGTAGTGGTACTTTGGAAAAGCAAAATTGTTTTTAAAAATACATATACAAAGTTGCGATCACAGAACTTAACACCAATACAAATGTTTTAAAAATAGACCTTATTGGGGCTCTTTATTTCATATCACTTCAAAAGATCGGATGAAGCAAATGTTTAAGAATTTGTTTCATACCCACTGACACCTGAGGAAAATGTTTTTAAAATTACTCCAGACAAAAGTTATAAAATTTTCAGCATTCACATTGTAAAACCATGTTTTCTCAGATAAAAAATACAACTCAAAATTATACAATACTAATGAGATGACTATTAATAATGAAAACTGCCCCAAAAGGAACATACCTGCATTTTTACATCCCTAAAATGATCTAAATTGCAATTCTTTCAATTCTTCTGATTATGGAATGTTGACATGAAATACAACCCAATCACCCTTTTCTCCTGGAAGATTGCAGAATTTCAGCAGAATTAGGTGTGTGCTTTCACTAAGAGCCCTATAAGGTGTATGAGGCGTGTGTGTGTGTGTGTGTGTGTGTGTGTGTGTGTGTGTGTGTGATTTACATGAATCTAACAGCCCTTCTTATAGTCATATTTTAGGAAGAGACCAATAACCATTAAACCGGGCCAATATAGTAAACCTAATTTTTAAGCATTTTATACTTACTCTCTTGAGAAAAGATCTTGACAGACCTAGGAAAGGAACAACTATTCCACCAGTGTGCAAAGGGCTGGGAGGAGACAGACAGTACAAAACTGAATAATGCAATTTCACATGGAAACAATCACTTTGGCTCAAGGTTTGGGGAAGTTTTCTCCAAAATTCTCCAGAATTTGGTAATTTATTAAACAATAATAGATAAACGTCCTTATGTTATTTCACTAAATGAGAGCACGTTCATTCTGTTCAATGTTGCCCATGAGATCCTTTGTGTCACTAGCTCCTGGAGTGGATCCTGTATTAAAATAGAGGGTGTTGTCAAAGTTTGCTTCTTGTGGCACTTGGACCTGTCTCTTCTTGTAAAAGAAATATGCAGCACCAGCAGCTCCTGTCATAATTAGGAGCACCACAACCACGATGACTCCAGTCGAATTGTGAGACCTGGAGGCTTTCCTAGTCTCTGGTCCAGCTATAAAGAAGCAGGAAACACAGTTAGAGAAAGGACACCATCAAAGCAGCAAAGAATCTGACTTAAAGAGATGAGTACAATGTTATTCTAGCATAGCAGTGGAATTCATGGTTCTTCTCTCTCCCACACTACATTTATCAAATAGAAGTGAAAGGTGAAGAAGTAACAGTCTACACAATACAGAAGGAACATGCAAAATGTTAGTAATATCATCTAGCTGCAGGGCTATTTTAGCTCCATAGGCACCAAATAGATATTTAATTATTATTTTTACACTAACATAAGGTTAGAACTTGAAAATATAAAAGTTAAAAAATATATACAGATATAGTAATCATTTTAGCATTGACATTTCTGTGATGTCCTTACCGTTTGTTTTTGCCAATGCCTGAGTAGGTTCAGCATCAACAACTTAAAAAAAAAAAAGATATTTGTTTAAAGTTTATATGAGCTCATAATTAAGTGATACATGGGTAATTCATATTGTTTAATTCTCAAATAAGTGATAATGATTCCAAACTTAGACATTACTTTACTATCATTTTCTCTGCCTATACTTACCCAGACTCTTTCCATGACTTTATTTTATCCCATGCCTATCCTATACTTGTACTCACTGAATGCAGCATCCTGTTACGGATGGAACTTTCCTATAATAATAGTTCACATTTATTTAGTGCTTTACAGTTTACAAAGTACTTTCCTAACAGGAACCATATGTGATGGATATTGAAAGTATTGTTATCGGGGCAACTAAGTGGTGCAGTAGACAAAGCACTGGCCCTGTAGTCAGGAGGACCTGAGTTCAAATCTAGACTCAGACACTTGACATTAGCTATGTGACCCTGGGCAAGTCACTTAACCCCAATTGCCTCAAAAATTAAAAAAAAAGAGAGTATTATTATCCCCATTCTATAAAGGAGAATATAGAGGCTCAAAGAGATTAAAAACTTGTCCACAATCATACCATTGCCATTAAAGTGGCCAAAAGCTTTCTAATTCCTGTCCACTATATCATGTTCTGAGCTATTATCAGTATCAGATCATTATATATATATATAATGATCTGATACTATCAGATCATATATATATATATATATAATGATCTGATACTGAGATATATATATATATATATATATATATATATATATATACACACACACACACACACACACACACACACATACATATGGGGTATTAGAGAGCTTACTTGGGCTGTCAATAACCCCAGAATGGGTCTTTCCAGCCATTCATAACTTTGGACATACGAGGATATATCATCTAAGTAAAATTATAAAACTAAATTATAATTTGAACATTAAGATAAAGGACTTTCTTTGTCCCAGGAAAGTACCAGATAGAACTCTTTAAGTATGGTTATGTTCAATTTATCCCTAAACTCCCAAATGCATTCTCTACTTGTCCCCATGCAGCTCCAATGTTGCTTGAACTCTATTGGATACCTAGCAATTGCTCTTTGCTTCTTTCTATTAACCCCTTATTTATGTCTGACTATGTGAATAATGGAAATGGTGTGATGATCATTTCAATATTATAGGAAAAAATACTTACTTTTTTCTCTTTTACAAATATAGCCTTTGTAGGAAGAGCAGTAAAGGTTGTTCCATAGACCATTTGAAGAATAGAGCTCCACGCAATCTTCATTGCGATCACTAGAGGGTTCTCCCGTTTTCCAGTTGACAAATGATACTGCATCGTTGTTTATCCAAAGCCAGTTCCCTAATTGTTAGAAGGGAGAGCCAAAAGTCACTTAGCAATAATCACTCAGAAAAACCTCAACTCTTTTAATTAGTCATGGATGTTGACATTAAGTACATGTAATTTCAAACAAGTTCATCATAGATTCCAAAATTTCTTGTTGTGTTAGTTTCCAATAGCCTCATCTCCAATAGACACTGTAGCCTCATGGGTGAGAAATCTGGTGTGAAATCTATGGAGCTACTGTGGAAATAAAAGGATAGAACTTGGAAAGGAATTAAGTACATGGTGAGTCCAAGATTATAAGGTGAGTGACTAGGAATACGGTGAAACAATGAACACGAATAGTAATTTGCATCACTATTTGGCTTACTAATTAAGAGGAGAGAAAATATGTTTTGGATCAAAGAAAATTAATTTGATTATGGAAATGTAAAGATTTTGGTGTAAGCAAAAACTGCTGTCTCCCATGCTTGGGAAACTCTCCCTCCTCATCTCTACCACCTGGCTTCTCTGGCATCTTTCCAGTCTCAATTAAAGACACACCTTCAAAAGATGGCTTTCCCAGTTTTCCTTAAACTTAGTGCCTTTCCACTGACACTACCCCCAATTTATCTGGTCTGTATTTTGTTTGTATATAGTTATTTACCTGTTGTCTCCCCCATTAGACTGTGAGCTCCTTGAGAGAAGGGATAATTTTTTTGCCTTTGTATCCCCAGTGCTTAGTATAGTGCTTGGCACATAGTAGGAGGTTAATAAATGCTAGGTGACTGACTAGGCAACTATAAAAGGGGACTGAAAGTTTCAAAGTCACATAGGAATAGTAGTGTTGAAATAATCACAGCTTACTGTATTTGTCTTATCCAAATAAATGAAATGTAAGAAATCTTCTTTATTCTTTTCCTTTTCAATGTTAATCTTTTCCTATACAAAGATATTCCATCAAGAATAATAAGTGAATATGGGAGAAAAGTATACCTCTAAGTAGAAACTTCCAATTGACCATGATATGCCATTTGTTAATTTTCTTTTTCTTTCTTTCTTTTACCTTTTAAAATTGGGTAGGGAGGGGACAGAGTGGAGTGGAGAAGGTAGTGATAAGATTCTCTAAAAACACCAGAAAAAGAAAAAAGAGAAGGTCATTGAAGAATGTTTTTTAAA
This sequence comes from Dromiciops gliroides, assembly GCF_019393635.1. NCBI lineage: Eukaryota > Metazoa > Chordata > Mammalia > Microbiotheria > Microbiotheriidae > Dromiciops > Dromiciops gliroides. The sequence continues at coordinate 55,664,685 of NC_057865.1, read as the reverse complement.
ATTCATAAAAGAAAACAGAGAGGCAAGGAAACAATCAGGTAAACAGGACAGAATTGAGAACTAGAGTTTGAATTTATCTATTTAAAATGAAAATCAATCTACATATAATATAAATAATCAGTTCCATGTCACAATCCTTTTTCTGCTCAGATTGATAGATAAATAAACATGATGCCTAATATTAGGTATGATACATACATATAAATATATACATACATATGTGACATGATAATAGGATATTTGCATAAAACACACATATATAACTTATACATATATATATATGAATATCCACTTTATTTGGTAATTATGTTCAGAATAAAAATAAATATTTTTAAAGACCACAACATGCTATGTACTGAATTTATCCACTCCTAATCTTTTACAATAAGAATATGATGAGACAACCATGAATCAATCACAAGACCACTGAAGTTTTTGTTTTCCCTTGGAACAGAAGATTCCAGATGTTCTATTCAATTCAATTTCAGTTAAAAAAAAAAAAACATTAAGTGCTTTTGACATCCAAGTCACTCCATGAAACTAGAGACAGAAAGGTCAGAAAAACCTTACCCTAAAGGAGTCTATCTTCTCCTAGGGTCAACAGAGAGAATAGTGGGTACACCAATAAGTAGGATGGAATATAAAAAAGTAGAATGTGATAGGTGCCAAATAGATACACAAATATGTATAAAAGAAAATGAAAAGTTCCGATATGAAAGTGGCAAAGAGAAAATTCAGAGTGTTCAAGGAAAGTTGGAGGAGCAACAAGACATTTCCATTGAAAAGCACATGAAGACGGAAGTAGTTGATCAATTTTTAAAAGGAGAAATGAAGAGGGAGCAGGACAGAAAATTCTCATGCTCAATAAAAACATAACGATACTTACCTTCTACATTTCTAAGCATTCCTATCCAAAAATTGGTTTTGCTTTTAAGTGGTTCAACCTTATATGTCAAAAACATAGATTCCACAGCTGACTCAATGGAAACCAAACTTGCACCTGCAAAGTGGACAAAGGAACAGAGATGATTCATACACATGGAACTGGTAGGGATGGCTTATTCTCTGTGCTAACTACATGGGCCTAGAGGCCACCATGACTAAAAAGCAGAATTTTGACCTTTTCACTAAGACACTGACTCTTCCCCTGAATGAAACAAGACATAATAACTGGGTGCCTCTTTCCCAGTCACTTGGTGGCTATTCATGGGATCCCTCTAAATATGAGGTTCTTTACTTTTTTGTGTCCTGGACCCTTTTGGCAGTCCAGTGAAGCCTATGGAATCTTTCTCAATATAACGTTTTTAGTGAAGGCAACAAATTCATTTTAAACATACACAACTTTCTAAGCTCTGAGGATACAAGCAAAAAGAAAGACCAGTCCCTGTCCCCAGAAAGCTAGCATTCTAATAGGAGAGAACAATACACAAAAGGAAGTTGAGAAAGGGAATATGGTGTCAACAACCAGAAAGTCAGAAGCAAAGTCAGGAAGGGAATGAAAATTGGTTGGCCTGGGCCCTTTTGCAAAATGCAAAAATAAAATACATAGGATTAGAAGGGAAATAAATCATATTGAAACAGTTATCAAAATATTAAGAAAAAAGCAAGTCAGAGACTCAATTTAAGAACTTCTCTAGATGAATTCGGATTTTAACTTCAAACTCCATAATGGTATCAGTTCATTCTTAAGATGAACATTACCATTCCTTTACTACAAAAGGTGTGGGGGAGGAAGTGATGTATTCTATGATTATTATTAAACTACATGGATTTCGTACTAACACACTGGCACAAATGTACATGGAAGCAACATGGTACAATGTAAAAAGTCATGGATTTGTACCTAGAAGAAGACCTAGATTCATAGCCTATCCCAGACACTTACTAGCTGTGCAAATTTGGGCAAAGGTACTTTACTTTCTAGGTCTCTGTTTCCACATCTGTAAATTGAGAGTATTAGACTTGATGACTTCTAAAGTCTCTTCTATCTGCATCTATGATCCCATGAAATGTTCTTTCTAATTTCATGGGCAAATAATCAAGCACAAACAACTTTACACAACAGCCACAGAAATTGTTGGTATAAGTGCCAGAATGATTTCATGAACAGTTACAAAATGATGATTTATGTTGTGCCCAACAGTATGGAATATTGTAAAGGAGTTACTGATATTTGGTAATGCTGCATTAAGAATGAAGAATGTGGGGCAACTAGGTGGCGCAGTGGATAGAGCACCGGTCCTGGAGTCAGGAGTACCTGAGTTCAAATTAGGCCTCAGACACTTAACACTTACTAGCTGTGTGACCCTGGGCAAGTCACTTAACCCCAATTGCCTACCTAAAAAAAAAAAAAAAGAATGAAGGATGTGTGGTGGTTATAGTGGTGTCAAAGGAGAATCTAGTTTGAAAGAGCTGAAAGAAAACATAGAATGTTGCCTGTCTCTAGTCTTTCCTCCCTCCAATCGATTTGGCATACTGTGAACTGAGGAATCTTCCCAATACATCGTTTGTATTGTATTTGTCTCTAACTCAACCGCTTTCAATGATTCTCCCCTGTGAACAAGATAAAATCCAAACTTCTTGTTATTCATCCTTCCTTTCAAAGAGAATGAATGACATCACAGGTGAAGTCTTTATTTGTGCGTGAATTGGACTTAAGTGAGGCAAAGTTGCCCAAAGTCATCAGCCGCACTCTTCCTTCCAGAGTCATTAAAATCCAGCGGCAAGATGAAAGTGTCAGGATGACTGGTAATGGCCAGGGATTCAGTGGATGACCTTGACATCTTCAAGGTCATCCAAGCCCTAAGCACTCCACAGTGACTGCTTTGACCACCTCCGTGGCCATTGGAACAAGTTGCCAAGATGCTTTTACTGGGATGTGGCTGCTGTGCATGCTATGGGCTCTTGGAGGCACATGTGAGAGTTGGATGAAAGGTGAACACCAAAGGTGAGCAACCCTTAAAAGGGCTCTCAGCAAGCCCTCACACCAGGGGTGCTAGTCCTCCCTGAAGATCCTACACACCCCTTCAAACTTCTTATCTTAGCATTCAGCTCTCTCCTTAGTCCAGCTACTATTAGCCCCTCCAATCTAATCTCTTAATAAACCGCTGCTTGAGTCTTCAATTCCAGCCAAATTATCCTAATATTCACTGTGATTTAAACTGGCAAGAGCTGCATTCCTACTTCCATAGATTGAATACCCAAACAAAATTAATTAATAAATCAACAAAACTTATTATTTATTAAATGCCTACTGCATGCTGGGCACTGTGCTAAGCCTTGAGTTACAAATACAAAGAAAGTAACAATCCCTATTCTCAAAGAACTAACACTCGAATTAATGGGAGACTAAACCATATATAGGCTAGTACCTTCATTTTATAGTGAAGCAAACAGATGCCTAAGGAGGTAAAGTAACTTGTCATTGTTATATGGTGGCCTTCTTCTCTATCACTTAGCTAAATTCTACCCTCTCTTCAACATCTATGTCAAGTCCTAGTCTGCCCTTTCCTCACTGCCTTGCCCAGCCCTCAGCAGATACCTTTTTTGAATTTCTCTAATACCACCTGTACTGATCTGTCAATTAGCATGTACTAAATTTTATTTATTTTTTTATTTATTAGATATGAATGAGTGGATAGATGGATGAGAACCCTGGGCGTAATGGCTAGAAAGTTGACCTTGGGAATAGAAAGCTCTAGATTCAAGTCAACATACTATCTGAATGACTATGGGCAAGTTATTTAATCTCTAAGTGCCCCAAACAACAACGTAAGGATAATTTACGGCGGGAGGGGGGGGGTGCAGCTAGGTGGTGCAGTAATTAAAGCACCAGCTCTGGATTCAGGAAGACCTGAGTTCAAATCCAACCTCAGACACTTGACACCAGCTGTGTGACCCTGGGAAAGTCATTTAACTCCAATTGCTCCACAAAAAAAGGACTAATTTATAGATGAGTTGCTGGATTTTATCACTAGAGTTTGCACACTGGGGGTTCCTCACATCACTGAAGTAACATGTCCTGACTGTATATACCTATATCTTTGTCTACATCTATATATCTTATTTATTCATATATATACACACATACTTCGATATCTATTTATGCCTCCATAGAACCTGACTCTGTAACTAAAGATCCTACTTTTCTTTGTAATTGCAATGCCTAATGTGAAGCTTTGCACACAGTAGTATTTAATAAATTTTGGGATGGTTCATGTTAATGGTACTTGGATACATAGGGAAAAGCTCATCACTTAGGTGGAATGTAGATATTAAACAATGAAAGAGCAAAAAAGGCATTATCCAGAACTCATTGGAGGCAAAAGAAAAAATCCCTTGTCCTTAATGTTCAGCAATGAAAATGATCACAGGCTAGATTTGATTGGTTTTATGTATTTAGATAAAAATAGATTTTATCCTGTTTCTCCTGGCGACAAGCTTTTGTTAATGTTCTACTAACCTATTTTTGGCTGGAACCCCTAAGATCAGATCTAACTCTGAAATTGTGCTATTGATCTCATGGAAAGTCACTATTATTGAAAAGAAAAACTTTTTTCCCTTAATTAACAAACTAGTTCTCTTTTGCAAAACAGAAACCAAATAAAGCAAAGAAAATCAATTGACTCAACACACAGTACAACACTAATAAGTAGATTAAGTGCCTTAGTGAGAAATAAACTTTTTAAAAATAAAATCCAAGTCAAGTGATTAAACTTTACCTAAATTAGAATTTTAAACAAAAGGTGCCAAGTTTTAAATCCTGTCTCTGACACATACTACCTATCTCTTGACCTTTGGCAAGCCATTTTATTTCTCTAGACCACAATTTCATCATTTATAAAATGAAATGAAATGTTTGGATTTGACAATTTCCAGGTTTCCTTACACTTCAAAGTCTTAGCATCCATGATGAGTCTGGACAGAAATCTGAATTAAAGACTAGTAGTTATTGGGTCAGGTCAAGATTAAACTAATATGTTAAATAACGAATTAATAGTGAATTAATTACAGATCATAGACAGATTTTAAATGGACTTTAGAGATCTTCTAATCCAGTTGCCTCCTTTTATAGATGAGATTCCACAGAGAAACTGTGACTTGTAAAAGGTAATATTTAATTGAATATAAGCTATATGAAAAATATTTCGGAAACTAAATTCTATATGATGGTTTATAGTTTAAAATAATTATGCATACAAGTCCTCTGGAAAAGTAGATGCAAACAAAGAGAGAAGAGAGGAATTTTTAAAAAGAGAAAGACCTAGGCTGAAATGACAGCTTTCTTTGATCAACTGAAGTAAGGGTCAAGACAATCTTATATTTTAAAGTATTTTAGAAGCAATTCAGCTCTATTTTGCTCCTTAGCACGTGCTTTTCTGGAAACTCTTCACCTAATTGTGGGAATATGATATAAATGATTTTCTGGTTCTGGTAAAAGAACTCTTAAGGTCAGGAGTCCCTGACAAGGGTCATCTCAAGATAAAAGTCATTGAATTTTAAAACATTATAGTCAGGGGCAGCTAGGTGGTGCAGTAGATAGAGCACTGGCCCTGGATTCAGGAGAACCTGAGTTCAAATCCGGCCTCAGACATTTGACACTTACTAGCTGTATGACCCTGGGCAAGTCACTTAACCCCAATAGCCTCACCAAAATCAAACAAACAAACAAAAACCATTATGATCAATGATAAAGGAAAGTATCTCTTGATTTGGCTGTAATATGGTAATCCATTGAGTAGGCCTGATTGGGAACTTTGAGATATAAAATGCAAGAAGGGGTCAAATACCCTTTGGTATATCTGCTGAGTTCATCTCTACAACTGTGGGATCATGCTAAAAAAAATGGCTCTGTGGATATTAGAACCCCAGTTCTTTTTCACAACTTTGGGGTTTGGACAAAAACTGGCTACATATTTGGAGGAGGTAATATGGCATTCTATGTAAAAAGAAATGCATTACAAAGAAGCAAATAGAGAAGTAGAAAATCTAATTCATTGAAGAACTTAAGGAACACTAGTAACCTTTTGCTCTAATATGTATAATCAACGAGCCAGATCTAAGTAAAACTCATACTCACCCATTCGGCTACATTCCAGCAAAGCTTGGCCCCAGCTTCTTGAAGAGGAAGATTCAATATAGTAACAATGGCGATGGAAAGGGATCCAAGCATTTTGTTCCGAATCGGGGCATCTGCCAGGTAATTGTGGAGGCTCTGTGGCAGGCTTTACTGGGAGTTAAGAAGACAAACAAAAAAAAAAGTCTCAAGTTAATGAAATGAAAGACATTCCAGGATCAATTTTAGGGGAAAGAAAATCTACCACTGGTCATATGTAAGAAACCACTAATTATCTATCATTTGAATTCATCATTATCACTATTTGAATTGTTGTTTTGATCAGTTCTGTTGATTTTACATAATCACAAACATATAGCTGTTTCATCAAGAGGATCCTAGAATTTTGTAGCTGAAAGGAATCCTTAATCCAATCTCCTCATTTTCCAGATGAGAAACCTGGTGTTTGTGGCTTGGCCAAGATCACACTATTTATTAGTGTCTGAAGCAGGATTCAAACCTTAGCCTCTAGTGTGGTTTAGCAGAAAGAACATTTAAATGAGCTGTCAGAAGATGTGGGCATGAATTCAAGCTTTGCAAGATACTACTTGTGTGAATCAGGGTGGGTTGCTTTCTCACTCTGGGTCTCACTTTCCCTATCTGGAATATTAGGTACATAAGAACCACAACACTCCCCAAATGCAGCATGAACCATATTAAAATGGAATTGGGGGATTCAGGAGGACCTGAGTTCAAATCTGGCCTCAGCCACTTAACACTTACTAGCTGTGTGACCCTGGGCAAATCACTTAACCCCAATTGCCTCAAAAAATGTAATTGGGAAATGTTTAATAACATAAATTGAAATATGATAAAAGATTGATGTTACATTGTAAAACTAAGTCAATATGTGGTCCATAAGGGTCCTTTTGTACAAATTAATGACCCCAGCTTCTACTTGAGTTTAAGACCAGTGCAATCGGGGCAGCTAGGTGGCGCAGTGGATAGAGCACCAGCCCTGGATTCAGGAGTACCTGAGTTCAAATCCGGCCTCAGACACTTAACACTTACTAGCTGTGTGACCCTGGGCAAGTCACTTAACCCCAATTGCCTCACTTAAAAAAAAAAAAAAGACCAGTGCAATCAATGGCCTTGAAGGCCTTTTCCAACCCTTAACTCTCCAATCCAAAGATCCTTTTAATGATGCTATCTTTCAGTCCAGTGATATTTCCATTATGCTCTATGGTAGTTGCTCATAATTCAGAAATTACATAATCAGATGCATGCACAGCAACATGTAAGTTTAATTCTTGGACTCCCCTGGTGAAATAGGGCAAAGTTATTTATGCTCTCAGTTCTGTTCTAAGTTCTATCCTTACCATATATCCCATGGGTGTTCTAGACTTGGGGATCCCTAATGCTTTCAGTCCTACCTGGTTAGTGTAAAGTTAGCATTTATTAACCTTCTGCCATTGCACCTCTGATGTTACAAAGGCCAAAGATTCCATTCTTTGTTTTAGTGCAAGTTCCCTAATCCCAAGAAATCTCCGAATAGACTGTGTTCCATAATTTTATGTTAGAATCACAATAGATCCTTGAAAAATAAGGAGATATACTTTGAGAATGAGGTGCCATAAAGTGAGAAGAATTCAATAATAAACATTCAGAATAGATCAGTGACAAATAACACTGATGATGTCAGAAGTAGAAATGGGGACTGGGCCTGAGATTTCATTGAATTAGGGAACTCCCAAATGGGAGCATATTCTAAGAGAGTTGCTTAGGTTAGAGTATGGGCCCTGGGGTTCACATAGCCGGTAGGTGTTAGAGGCAGGATTTGAATCCAGATCTTCCTGGCTCCAGGGTTGGTTCACTGGGTAAGGACATGATTCCCCCTAATATTTATACTGTTTGGGGCTGGAGGAAATAAGAGATAAATGGGTAAAGAATCGTTGATCTAACATCATTTTGTTAGCTAAAGGAGAGATTTTTGCCCACTCACAAATTCCTGAAACAATGTTTAATGTTTCTAGCATTATAACGACCAGGGTAGGTACTTCCTTTGAAAATCCAAATCCCCCAAACAGTATTGTAATGTCTAATTACCATCTGATTTTTTGCAGAGAAATTGGTAAGTTTCATTACAAGGTGATGTCTTCCAGAATCCTTCAAGATCCATGTAGACACAACCTGATTTCACTTGAGGTTCCCCAGCACCCCAATTTGTGTATCTCATTCTCCATTTATCAATCCATGCATATTCACCTTGAGTCTATAAAGAAAAACTTGGACTTCAGTTACTCCATATAATAACCAAAAAAAATTTAACCAAGTCAAATATTTTCCTCACAGATCCATAGACAGTTTGAATTGGAGGGCATGTTACAGGTCATCTAATTAAACTCTCCAATTTTATGGAGAAGGAAACTGAGGGCCAGAGAAGCTAATGACTATTCCAAATTCAAATAATTAGTAAGTAGAAAAATATTCAAGAACCCAGGTTTCTTGATTCCTAACCCAGCACTAATACATATTTCCGGATATCTTTATTTGTTTTATTCAATTTATTCTCTTGTACTTTAATAATTCACACAAATAAATTTTTTCTTTTTTTTTTTTGAGGGCAGAGCAATGAAGGTTAAGTGACTTGCAAAAGGTCACACAGCTAGTAAGTGTCAAGTGTCTGAGCCTGGATTTGAACTCGGGTCCTCTGAATCCAGGGCCGGTGCTTTATCCATTGTGCCACCTAGCTGCCCCCACAAATCAGTTTCTGGGTTTTTTTAAACAGGCTAATAAATGCCCTAAAAGTAACAACTTGTTTTAATTATGTTGTTTGTTTTTTATTTTGAAAGGACATCTGAGTGGATAAAGCACCAGCCCTGGATTCAGGATGAGCTGAGTTCAAATCCAGCCTCAGACACTTGACACTTACTAGCTGTGTGACCCTGGGCAAGTCACTTAAGCCTCATTGCCCTGAAAAAAAAAGACATCTGTAGCAGGCAATGTTCATTAACAGGCTAATGTCCAACATTGGCAAAGCTGTTCCATCCTTTAAAGAAATATCTCACAATATTATAACATATAAATCAATCAATTATTTCTTTCTCATTGATTCCATATAACTAATTGAATAGTACTCATCCTAACTTGGTTGAAAATAATGGTGTAAGGCAAAGCAAATTAATATTTTTATACCAAAGAAATGGATATTACATTTATTGTGGATAATTAAGAATAAAAGAAAAAATATCTATTTAAGATCATGAAAGAATTATGACAATATTTATTAAGAAATATATCCATATTTAGATGATAAAAATTAATTTAAAAGTAAAAGACAAAAATTTTTCTTCAAACTTTTAAAAACCAAAAGAGAAAATGTCTGCATAAAGTTGATTCACAGCCAATACCATACTTCCTTTTTACCAATAGTAATGAGAGGACTTAATCATGACCTTGGTTACTAGAGAAACCTCTAGTTCAAGGGATTTTTGTCATCTGACAGGGTCACTGCTCTCTACTGACTCCCCAGAGAGATAACAGCTCTTCCCCTCTTCTTCCAGAGTCATCTGAGAAATGGACTATAATAGAATATCCCAAGCCTATAGGGAAGCTCTATAACTTTAGAAAACTATAATAACTGACAGGGAGGGAGCTCATGAAAAATACTAAATGCACCTACCACCCAATCCTAACCTTTTCCCCAAAATTTTCTGTAAGCAGTGGTACAGTTACCCCTTCCTCATCATGATTTTTCTCATCATGGTTTCAATATATTGCAGATCAGTATAAGAAATTAAATGGGAATTTTGTGGAAGCTGCAGATAACATATCAAGGCCAGCAGATGACACAGAATAGGTTTAGAAATTCAGAATGCACAAAATATATGTATAGTATTATATAATATCAATATTTTTTATCTTTTAATACCATAATAATTCAGATCTCTTCTCTGATACAAAGGGAGATCAAAAAAAATTTTTTGTGGATTTTCCAGATCATGGGGCAGCATTCCCCTAAATCCCAAGATGTGGAAAGGATAACTGCAATTACATTCAGTACTCAAAAGGATCTGCATTTTCTTTGACTTGTGGGCATAGAACAACTTGAATAGAATATTGGGATTTTTTTCATTTTTTTCCAAAAGAAGTTTGATAGGATCAGAGATTTATAGCTAGAAGGGACTTTAGAGACCATCAAATCAAATCCTCTCATTTTACAGATGAACAAAAAAGACACAGAGAGGTGAAGTAACTTCTCCAGAGTCACACAGATAGTGTGTGAAGTAGGATATGAAAGCAGATCTTCCTGCCTCCAAATTTAGTTCCCTATCTATTATGCCACATTGTTTCTCCTTAAGAAAGAAGCCTTGCAACTTTCCAAATACAATATAGTCCTTCCCCTGCTTTATCCTGGGTCCCATTTATTGTCTATTTGTTCTATCTGTGTGTGTATATGTGTATATATATGTATGTTTATGTGTGTATGTGTGTATACACTGAAAAGTAAGTTATTCATCCACTTGTCTTTTCTCATGTGAACATTTTGGAATGGCTATGAATTTCTTCCAGGAGATTCTGCAATGCTCCAAGGTTTAATACAACCAGCAATCAAGCAATCAACATTTATGAAGGGTCTATTACGGGCATCTAGGTGGTTCAGTGGATATAGCACTGGACTTGGAATCAGGAAAATTCATGTTCATGAATTCAAATCCAGACTCAGACATGCTAGCTGGGTAACCCTGTGCAAGTTGCTTAACCCTGTTCGCCTCAATTTCCTCATCTGTAAAAATGAGCAGGAGAAGGAAATGGCAAACCACTGCAGTATCTTTGCCAAGAAAACCCCAAATGGGATCATGAAAAGTCAGACATGACTGAAACAACTCAACAATAACAACAACAACAAATTATGCGCCAGACACTGTACTACATGTATCCATAAACACTAGCATGTAAAAGACCATATCATCCACAGAGAGTATTTCTTCAATGTGGACTCCGTGCGAGATCCCCATTACGACAATGATCAATTCCTATTGGCAAGCACAAAATTCTCCCTACAGCCAAGAATATCCTCTTTGAAAATGTGCTTGATACATGAGTATATCATTTCCATACAAATTGTATATAGATAGGAAAGTAGGAATTTAGGTATGTAATCACAGATATCCTATTAGTTGCTTATTGTTGCTATTAATAAATTTAAAGATTTTTTGCCAAACCTTTGGGATCTTGACTTCCTTCACATGTCTCATGACCAAATCCCTCAATACTCTGTCAATTGTGTTACCTCCAGATCAAATCTCTACTACATACACTTGGTCTAATCCCATCATTATTCTTTTTAATATAATTTCTGTCTTTGTAATAATCATATCCAGGACTGTGTGGTCTAAATGTGCTTCTTGAGAGTTCAAATATGGTATAGCTCCATTATCCCAGGTAGTGAAAAAAGTTTGTTACAAAAATCTGCAGATCTGTTCTACTTTTCTTTTATTTATAAACTTTAATCTAGCTATTGGTACTCTAAACGCATGATCCTTGACTGTTCAAAAAAAACCCCATTTATTAAGTACCTACTATTTATAAGTGATTTTTATCAAACATTTAAAGATCAACTAATTCTAATACTAAATAAGTCATTTGGAATAATAGGTAAAGAAGGGATCTTTCCAAACTCCTTTTTAAAAACAAATATGATACTGATACCTAACCCAATGAAGAAGAAAAACAAAGAAAATTATAACCCAATTTCATTAATGAATATGGATGCAAAAATCCTAAATAAAATACTAGATAAAGTACTACAATATATCACAAATATTATACATTATGACCAAGGAGGATTTATATCAGAAATGTAGGGATTGCTTAACATAAGGAAAACTATTAACTTAATTGGTTATATCAATAATAAAAAATTTTAAATCATATGCTTATGTAAAATGATCCAGAAAAACTTTTGATAAAGTACACTTGTTTCTATTAAAAACACTTGAAAGTATAATTATAAATGGATTTTTCCTTAAATTGATCAATTATTTACTTAAAACCATCAGCAAACATTATTGTAATGAGGATGAGTTGGAAGCCTTCACAATAAGCTCAACTGTGAAACAAAGATGCCCACTGTGACCAATATTATGCAATATTGTGTTGGAAATCCTAGCAATAGCAATAAGAGAAAAAAAAAGAAAGAAAAGGGATCAGAATAGGTAATGAGGTAATAAAACTATAACTTTTTTTCAGATGAGATGATGAGATACTCAGAAAATCCCAAAGACTCGAGTAGAAAGTTATTTGAAACAATAATTTTAGCAAAGTATCTGGATATAAAGTAAATCCACATAAAGTATTAGCATTCTTATATATTACAGACAAAGCCCTGCAAGAAGAGATAATAACAAGATACCTCATTTAAAATAACACTAGACAGTAAAACAAAACAAAACAAAAAAATACCTGGGAATATACCTACCAAAATAAACCCAGGAACTATAAAAACAAATTTTTTTTTCAGGGCAATGAGGGTTAAGTGACTTGCCCGGGGTTACACAGTTAGTAAGTGTCAAGTGTCTGAGGCCGGATTTGAACTCAGGTCCTCCTGAATCCAGGGCCAGTACTTTATCCACTGTGCTACCTAGCTGTCCCCCAAACAAAATTATTTTTTAAAAAACTTTTTATTTAAATAAAATTGGATTTAAATAATTGAAGAAAATAATAGTACATGGGTAGGCAGGGCTAATATAATTAAAATTTACCTAAACTAATTTATATTTCAATGCCATCCCAATTAAATTACCAAAAATTATTTTACTGAATTAGAAAAATAATAACAAAATTCATTTGGAAGAATAAAAAAATATTAAAGGAACTAATTAAAAATGTAAAAAGGAGGTTCAGCACTAATTATCAAAACTATCTGGTACACATTAAGAAACAGAAAGGTTGGGGGCAGCTAGGTGGCGCAGTGGATAAAGCACCGGCCCTGGATTCAGGAGGACCTGAGTTCAAATCCAGCCTCAGACACTTAACACTTACTAGTTGTGTGACCCTGGGCAAGTCACTTAACCCCAATTGCCTCACTTAAAAAAAAAAAAAGAAACAGAAAGGTAAATCAATGGAACAGAGTAAATATATAACTTACAGTGCAAATAAATATAGTAACCTTGTATTTGACAAGTGTAAAGACTTAAGTTTTGGGGATAAGAATTCATTATTTGATAAAAATTGTTGTGGAAACTGGAAAACATTCTGGTAGAAATTGGATATAGACCAATCTCTTACAACATTTACCAAGATAAGATCAAAATGGATACAATACCTAGATATAAAAAGAGATTCTACAAGAAAATTTGAAGAACTAAGCACTTATCTAGTAATCAGAGTAAGAATATATTACTGGAGAAAAGGAATCACATAAATCTTGACCTTCTCATATAAATAAAAGCAAAAGAAAGTTGTAGCTTAATGGAAGCCTGGTTCACAATTTCTCTTTGGAAAGGAAAATAAAAGATTTGATACTTAGTTTTATTATACAACTAAAGACACTAAGGAACATAATTTCATGTGACATTTGGTCATCCCATATTTCAATGCTCATGATTAACATTTACAAAATGACTACTATGAAAAAATGCAGCATATTCACCACCACATTATAGGTAGGAAGAGGTAGTAAAATTTTATTAAAAGAAAAAAAGAACAACTAAACATTATATGACTCCCCAAATTAAATCAACATATGCTCTGAGGGTCAGCACGGAATAGTATAAAGAACCACCCTCAAGCCCTGTCCCTGACACATCCTGGCTATGTGATCTGGGGCAAATAATTGAAAGTCTTCACATCCCAGGAAACTCCACAACAATAATCTGAAGAGCAGATGCCAATTTGAATCATGAAAGTTACCTCATGAGAGTTCCTATACCCTCATAAAATCTTCATTCTGGATTACAAAAAAAAAATATGATATTCACTTATGCAAAGGTGGAATAGGTGAGGAAGACAAGGGATATACTGGGAAACCATCTTCAGGAGTAAAGAATGAAAAAGGTCAAAGACTTCTAGACCACACAGAAGCCTTATGCTTACATACCGTGAATACTTTCTTGAAGAAAGGAATCATTAAGTATTGGACATGAAGAACATCAAATGATATCACAAAATTTTTTAAAACTGCTTCTACTTTAGCAGACAGAGAAGAGACCCATCTTTGATATGGGAGTCACCACTGATTCAGGGGTCCGTGTATAGCCAGACCACTGATTTACTAGAACAAAGGCCAAAATCAACACAAAGCAAAAAAAAAAATTATGAGAAAAGAGCATACTATTAATTTAAAAAAACTCCATCTGACCTATGGAAAGCAATTCCTGAGGATAAACAATGGTATATGGAAAGAAGAAAGGAGCCAGATTTCAATAATTTTACACAGATAAATTTCACTGATGTCAATCAATTGACATTAATGAAGAAACAACAACCCCCCCAAAAAAAAGCCTAAAAACATTTTAGTGAGCATTCTCTTGACTGAGGTTATTAGCCAAACAGAGACATATGGAAGCCAAGAAAAATACTGGTTTAGAATATACTTGTTTAGGGGCGGCTAGGTGGTGCAGTGGATAGAGCACCGGCCCTGGAGTCAGGAGTACCTGAGTTCAAATCTGACCTCCGACACTTAACACTTACTAGCTGTGTGACCCTGGGCAAGTCACTCAACCCCAATTGCCTCACTAAAAAAACAAAAAAAGAATATACTTGTTTATAAAATTGAGTGAAAAGTAATGACTGAGGATTATGGGCCATGTTACCTCATAAAAAGGGAAGGAGTAAACAGTAAAACCAGTTTAAAGAAAGTTTAGCAAGAGACCCAACCTTAAGCAAAATCTTCCCAAGAGTATTCAAGAATTTAAATGGACAATTTTATACACACACACACACACACACACACATATACACATATGTATGTGTGTGTATAAATATATATATATATATATATATATAGTGTATATATGACAATAAACAGAAGAAAAAATATTATGGTGCTACCTGAAAAAAAAGTAAATAATTAAAGCTAATTAAAATCAGTATATGATCTGAGATGTTCTCAAACCGGATACAATATAAGATATTCTCAAGTAAGACCTTGGAGAAATATTGTGAATTCTTGGACACATTGAAGGGAAGCCTTGTATCCTTCTAATGTCTTACCAAGTTGCTGTTTAGACCAATCCAGATAGGTTCGTTGTGCTTCTGCATTTCCAGCCATACAAATGCATTGATATAGGGATCCAAGATGCTGGCAATCTGGGAAGACTTATCCTTGCAATATTCTGCTGCATCTTTCCATGTCATTTTCATTGTCATGATAGAATAGCTACTGTCACCAAATGGTTTGAAGTCCCCAGATGCCGGTGTCACAGAATGAGGCAGAGAAGGATCTAAAAAAAAAAAAAGATATCATTTTACTTATCTCAATGAATAGTATTGAGTTGAGGCCTCACTGGGGTGCATGGCCCTGTATTGGTATGGAATTATTAGAGCTTAAGATACATCATAACAGATACAGAATAGCACATCTATCCCTTGCATCTCCACAGCATTAAAATGTACAAGGTATTCCATGACTACTTTTCAGTAACAAATAGAATTGTTTTGATTTTCATCACTATTCTCCAAAGGCAATCATTTACAAATTGGTTTGGAAAAAAAAAAAAACTCTGTTAAGACCAAGCTTATCTGATAAAGAAATATATTCTTCCCCTCACCGCCACTCCAGCAGAGTATGTGCATCCGCCATTAAAATTGACCACAAGGAAATTTGGGAAATTGGTTCCTGGCCTCATATGCCTCTTTGCCATACATGGAATGCATCCTTTGTTTGATTGTCAGGTTGTAGCTCTGAGGCTCCATATCTTTGTCAATGTCTTTATACCTATATAGTAGCTATACTACCTATCTTCTACCCTGCCATAAGCCATGGGGTCCCCCTCCCTTTGGTGTCTTCTTTTCTTTGTTACAGGGTCTTGTGTGCTTGGCACATAATACTATATAAATGGTAGCTATTATTATTATAACTCCAAAGTTCTGTTGGTCCATAGTAACATTTCACATTGGTGAGGTCCCTCACTGGCAATGTGGCAGTGGTGGTGTCCCTTGAAGCAGTAAAGACTGATGGCAGGGGGGAAGCACTTGCATCAGGCAGTTTGACCACCAAGAAATAAAGTTTGACTTTCTGATTGGAGTATGCCTGGGGTAAAAGGGAAATGTGCATTGCCTAATTAGCAGAACTGCAAAACTGCATCATGCCTTGATTAAACTTAACTAACAGCCTCTTGGCAGATTACAACAGTAATTATAAGTAAGCTACTAAATTCTAGCCTAATCATTCTGTAATATATACTCTTATTCTTTTTTGCTTAACATTCACTTTTTTGTGGGAATAAATGACCTGTCCCATACCTGATTCATATCTGTACTTAAGGTTCTCTCTTTTTTAACTTTTCCTTTTTTCTGGAAACCCCCTAGGCTTTGAGGCCTAACTATTATAATTTCCCCAGAATTTTGTGGTTGGAATAATGAGCCAAAGAATATGAGAATTTAGGCATTCTATTTTGCCCATTGAGAAGTCAGGCTTCCCCTAGAGCTGAACCCAGGCAAAACACAGTTGTTTGATAAAGACAAAGGAATGGTGTAGATCACCAGCATGAAGAGAACCGCATGGTTTTCCCTAGCCTCTAAGCTAAATAACATTTTTTGCTCTTCTGGTTTGTACTTCAGGAGATCTTTGCCTAATTTCCCTGAATTCCTAACCTCCCCACTTTCTAGATCAAAGACATCTGCTTACTTCTCCCTAGCTTTTAGGGCCTCTATCTGAGAAAGCCCCTGACCCACCAGATTATCAATATAGAACCATAGATTCTCATTCTCATTGAAAAGAACCTTAGAGATTAAGTTCTGCTCCTCTTTGAATAAGAATCCCTCCTGTAACATTCTTAGAAAGTAATTGCTCTGCTTTCATTTGAAGCCTTCCAATGAGAACAATCTCATTATATTCCAAGGCAACCTACGGTATTTATGGACCGCTCTGACTTTTGGAAGTTTTCCCTTTAATCTGCTGAAATGTGCTTCTCTACAGCTACCAGCTGCTTTTTCCTCCTCTGCCTAGTTGAAACATACTTCCTTGTCTTCCTCTGGCCCACTCTGAACTATAACCAACTGAGGCCGGTTTTGTCGACCCAAGTTACAAAACAGGAATGTGAAAGATACAAGGATAGCAATTCAGGGTTAAATGATACAGAATAAAATCGTTGAGTGAATTAAAATCCATTCTTCCTTTTTTGCAGATGTTGCTGCCACCTTGTGTTGATAGAATATTATGGAGACAAGTAACCTGGGCTATCTATCTCCTTTTCATTTGTTTCTTTCTTTCTTTTTGCTGTTGTTTATAAATGCTAAGACTGCAGCCAACATGGCACAGGGCTGTCCAAAAATTCCTTATTCTGGGGAGCTCTATGGTTATCTTTGGAGAAGGAAAGAGCAAACTCTTTTGCCAAGAAAACACAATAATGGGGTCACGAAGAGTCAGACATGACTGAATGACTGAACAACAAATGATTATCTTCATATAGTTAGGAAATTGTCAGACCACCCCAAAAAATGAGGATAGACAAAGATTACCAGTGCTAATAACTGGAGAAACAGCCAGAGGAAAATTCCCATGGATGGCTATTATTATGAAAGGAAACAGCTAGTCAGCTCCATTTTGAATTTTGCAATTAGATATAAAAACTGAAGAGACATTGGAGGTTACTAAGAGAGGTCCACCTCAGGGCAAACAACAGAGGCATATGTGGTACCTTTTTGTGCTTTCAAGAATCTTGGACCAAATGCTGAGATAGCTACAGAATTTTCTCTAGTCTGAACTCTCTCAAAGTAGAACAAATAAGAAACACTAACATATTTAGGAGATCATGTGGCAAAATTTTTCATATCTGTGGGCAACTAGGTGATACAGTGGATAAAGCACCAGCCCTGGATTCAGGAGGACCTGAGTTCAAATCCAGCCTCAGACACTTGAAACTTACTAACTGCGTGACCCTGGGAAAGTCCCTCATTGCCCCACATCTAAAAGATCCTTTATGTCCTTGATGCTAATCCTTGATGTCGATTTCATCATTTTCTAGTTTCCCAGAAAGTGTTCTGGAGGCATGTTTTTCAGTCATTCAGTCATGTGAGAGATGGAAGAGCTTCTTCCATGAACCTCCCATCCTGAAGGATGCTCCAAGGTGATAGTCAATCTTTTAGTTATACCCTCTAGTAATATTCTTGTAAAGACCTTTATTATGAAGGAATTCTCTCTAGATGGGGTAAATAGATACTACAGTATTATGAATTTAAATGGCAGTGAACTAAGTATTGCCAACATAGACATGCCTAGAGTGTGGATCTGGTATGCCAGAACAACCCAGGCACACTTGACCCATACTGAGGCACGTCTATGATTGCCAAGCACTTGAACCATTATGATAGCAATGGATCAAGTTCCTATTATGTCAGGCATGGGAGCACTGATGTAAAGAGTGTCACGTCCATTATGTCAAAATGCCACTGGGAGCCAAAAATATTAATAGAATTATGTTTTGCTTTTTTATCAGACCTCTGATTTCATTACAAGTGGAAAGGGATTATGGCACTCTTTATTGTTCTACAACTCCTAGTCTCAGAGAGAGGTACCTAGGGCACTGAGGGGTTAAGCAAATTGCCCAAGGTGACAGAGTATGTGTCAGCTGTGGGACTTGAACTCAGATCTTCCTGATTCCAAGACCAGTACTTTATTGACTATGCTACTCTGATTCTGCAACTTAAGAAAAATTTGTAAAGTGAGCTAGCCCACCCCCTCTGTACTTCAAGAGGGCACCTAGGTGACACCATAATGCACAGAGCACTGGGCTTGGAATCAGGAAGCCTCATCTTCCTGAGTTCAAATCTTGCCTCAGAAACTTACTAGGTGTGTGGCCCTAGGCAAGTCTCTTATGCCTGTTTGCCTCAGTTTCCTTATCTGTAAGATGAGCTGGAGAAGGTAGTGGCAAACCACTCCAGTATCTTTAGCAAGAAAACCCCAAATAGGGTCATGAAGAGTCAGACACAACTGAAAATGACTCAACAACAACAACAAAAGGTAATAGAAATAGGGAAACTGACAAACCAATCCCTTAACGTTATAAAAATCATCTGAAAAGAAAGCATCAAATAGAAGCAATTAAAAATGGAAAAGTCACTAAATTCAAGTTGAATCAGAATAAAGTTTCTTGTAAACAAAGACTTGGAAACATCATTCAATTGTCTCCATAAGGAGTTATAACCCATTGCTAATTTCTGTTTATAGAAAACAAATTCTGCTAATGAAGCCTTTATTGTTTATTTGTTTGGTTAAATGTTTATCATGGGTATACATTTCCTTCTGGGTCGGAGATGATGAGCTACTCAGAGAAAAATATATGGAGTCAACAGAAAAATCAGAAATACAAAGGAAGTTATGGTTTAACTCACCAGAATCAGACTGGCATATATAACCTTTTTCATTTTCACAGATTTCGTCAATCCATTTTCCTGCCTCCAATGAGGTACCTCCAACAGTAACTACACAATCAACCTAAATGTGGACAAGTGGGAGATGGAGGAAAAAGGAGATCAAGACCCATCACAAACGATGCAAGGGAAGGGGAGTGGAAGGATAGGGGAGAGAGGATGCAAGGCAAGGCATGAGAACCTGCAATGAAGACTTACATCTTCATAGGAAAGGAGACTTCTTCGTCCAGCAGGAAAACCTTTTGCCCAATTTGTATACTGGACTCCTCGGCCATTTGTCCAAAGGAACTTGTTCTCTGAATTGATGTCATTCATTCCAATCCAGCTGTCATGAGTAGACTCTCTCAGCAGAGTGGTGAGGAACGCTAGAAGGAAGTTTTGTGTGATGATTTTAATCATGGGGAACAGGAGGGGTGGGAGATTATCACATTATTAAAAATAATTCTAATTAACATCAAAACGTTTAGCTTATATTGTTATCTACAAGGATCATTTGAAGAGAATCATGTATCAAAAAAATAATAAACTCCTAGAGTATGCCTACTAGGCAGGCAATATAAACCTATTCAAGCCTTTTAAGGGAATTTTCTCAAAATGTAATTTGTGGATAGTGTTAGTAAGATCCTCAGAGTGGCTACAACAGACAAGGAAATGGATAACAGGAGGATATGGCAATGGTACAGTTCCAAGAGGAGTCTCTGAAACCCAGAGTTGCTATACAGTGAAGAAACCACTGAAATCAGACACTGGAAACTATTGGAATCTGATGACCGAAGTGGGGCAACACCAGAAAGACACCGCAAGGGGATTCAAGGAGTTAGGGTTAAAAGGAACTCAGAGAGGGACAGCTAGGTGGCACAGTGGATAAAGCACCAGCCCTGGATTCAGGAGTACCTGAGTTCAAATCCGGTCTGAGACACTTGACACTTACTAGCTGTGTGACCCTAGGCAAGTCATTTGACCCCCATTGCCCCGCAAAAAAAAAACAAAAAAAAAAAAACAAAGCAAAAACAACAACAAAAAGGAACTCAGAGAGAACAAATCCTTGAATTCAATACACAAACACTGATTAAGTGTCTACTATCTGCTGGGCACTGAGGATTACCATAATAAAAATAAAACAAACCCAATACATAAGAAGTTTAGGGGCAGCTAGATGGTGCAGTGGATGGAACACTGGCCCTGGAGTCAGGAGTACCTGAGTTCAAATCCGGCCTCAGACACTTAACACTTACTAGTTGTGTGACCCTGGGCAAGTCACTTAACCCCTATTGCCTCACTAAAAAAAAAAAAAAAAAAAAGAAGAAGTTTACATTCCACTGAGGGGATATGAGCATGTACACAATTAAATAAACACTCAGGAACTCAAAGTAATTTCAAGAGGAAAAGTCTGCTAGTAATTGGGGGGATTGGGTCAAGGGGAAAATTTTAGAGTCAAGCATCTATGTGTTCTGCTGATTCAAGCACAAGCAATGAAATGCTCTATGAAAATAGAGGGGCAATTATGGAAGGAGACTTGGACCCCGTGATACATGTCCTGGCTCTGGCTGATAGTGGGTAAGTCATTTAAGCTCAGTTTCTTCATCTGTAAAATGAGGGTAACAATATTTTTACTAACTACCTTAGAGATGTTGTGGAGAAATTTCCCCTGTAAACCTTAAAGAAGTTGTAAAGATGAGTCATGATTATTATTATTATATCTGTGTTTCATAGGATGTTCTGCTGTGGTCAACTTGTGGGAGAATAAGAGCAGCATGTGATTGGCAGGCATGGTTGGATCACTAGAGGGAATCACAGATTTTCATGGACAGTGATTATTCCCACATCTTAGAGTTGCTTTTGACTCCTCTTTCCAGTGAAAGAGGGGAATTTATGTTTGAGTCATAGGCAGAAATAGCTACTCATGGAGGAAGATGCTGATTTATTTTTAATTAACTTGTTCAGTCAACAAAAATCCATCTTCTCTTCTCCCACCTCCCCTTCTTCCCATTGAGAAATTCACAAAGAATAAGGTAATCTTTACATTATTCCCCACCCCTGCCCCAGGAAAAAAAAATATTTACATTGCTCATGAGTTGAGTTTATCAGTGTATGTGTGTGTGTGCTTTTAAATTGTTGGTATTGGATTTATTCCTTAGATAAGAACATAATTTAAGGGGGCAGCTAGGTGGTGCAGTGGATAAAGCACCAGCCCTGGATTCAGGAGTTCCTGAGTTCAAATCCGACCTCAGTCACTTAACCCCCATTGCCCCGCAAAAAAAAATAAAAAATTTTAAAATTTTAAAAATTAGAACATAATTTGTACCTTCAATAGGAATGAAACCTGAAATTATCTGCTAACAATGCCCAAAACAAGTATTTAAAAACCTTCTGCCTGCCTAGCTAGTAAATATTATTTAATCTTGAAAGGGCTTCTTTGTGAAAATCTCTATTACCTTGATTCAAATTTTGTTCTGCCCAGAAACAGCAATTTCTACATAAGATAAGAAATTGTTTACTCTACTTATCAATTGGGCTGTTGTGGAAGCCAATAGTAGAACTACTGGACCACGAATGTGTTGGAGCAGCCTAACTACACAAACTGTCATCCCTGTGGCACACTCATTCATCCTAGGCTCTTATTTCCTCCGCTTCTTTCCCCTCTACTTCCTCTGTTTCTGTTTCTGTTTCCTAAAAATCAATTTCCTAGAGCTCTCTCTTCCTCCCGACCTTGTTTAGATTCCCTAGTGCAAGACTGACCTGGAAAGAATTTCATTTTGGTATATTCCTTCATCCTATGGGAACTAACCTCAGTGGACAAACTCAGCTGTGTCCTTACTTTTCTAGTCCCTGAGAGATTTTTTTTTTTAATTCTGTGTTAATTGTATGAATAAAAAGGGTTGTCTTTAAGTTCATGGTACAGTTGTCCTGACCACCCCTTCTCATTTCCAATTATTATTGATGAGGCCTGCCATGCTCCCAGGAACCAGGAATCTTGGGTCTTGGGCAATGCATGGGTATTTATTTGGACTATTGGTTCAAGGTCTACAAGGAACTACACTCACTATGGAAAGGGCTGCTGGGTGACATCTATGTATCCCAGAAATTAACCCCATAGAATCAAAGATTTGAAGCGGGCCATATTCCCAAATGCATTGGGGTTACCTTCTAGACTTTCTGAGGGATGCCCTTCTCAACCCAGGTCAACCGCACTGGTAATTGGACTGTCCTCTATGCCATTTCCCACTCTAAATCAATTTGCTCCAGGTTTTAAAAAATTCCATGCGCCATTTTTTTTTTTTTTGCTTTTCCCATACTAGCAAACTCAACCATATTACTTACAACAAAACATACAAAAAAGCAAAAATCTTTAAAACATTGTAGGTTTTACAAAAAGAGATGTGCTGTCATAGTTAAAACTGAGTCTATCATGATCGGTAAACACACATTGGATATCACAAAGTAAATGTTTCAAAGGCATCTCAAATTCAGCATCTTCAAAATAGAACTCATTATCTCTCTCCCCAACCCACTCCTGAATTTCCTTATTTTTCACATCCAGGGATATGGTGGTAAATATTTAACAATGGTCTTGGGGGGAAATGTACATCCTGCATACTTTTGGGGGGAGGGGCAGGGCAATGAGGGTTAAGTGACTTGCCCAGGGTCACACAGCTAGTAAGTATCAAGTGTCTGAAGCCAGATTTGAACTCAGGTCCTCCTGAATCCAGGGCCAGTGCCTTATCTACTGCTCCACCTAGCTGCCCTGTGAATTTCCTTATTTTTACTCTGGGCCTCATCATCCTCCAGTCTCTTAGGTTCATAACCCCAATGTTATCTTTGACTCCTCATTCCCGCTCACTCCATATAGTCATTCAGTTATTAAATGTTTTCATTTCTGTCTGTACGTCTCTCAACTCACATGATCACCACTCCACTTCTGGCCCTTATCATCTATCACCTGAACTGCTACAGTAGCCTCCTATTTCTTCTCCTCATCTTGAGTCTCTTCTTTTTCCAATATATCCCCCACATACTAGCCAAATGGATCTAATTTACCTGCCCAATAAACTCTACTAGTTCCCTATTTTCACTAAAATCAAATAGAAATTGCTCTATTTGGCCTTTAAAGTCCTTCAGTCTTTGTTCATCTGCTTTTATATTACTTTCTTATATATCAATTCCCTTCCCAAATTGAATTTTTTGCTGTTCTTCACACATAAGATCCCATATCCCTTCTCCATACCTTTGGACTGACTATCCCCCATGCCTGAAATGCACTCTTGCTTCTTATAATCCCTCACGTATTCCCTTCCAGAGTTGGCTTATATATCGCCTTCTACATGAAGACTTTTGTGATTCCTTCACTTCTTAGAGACTCACTCCCAAAACCTCCTTTGATTTATTATATATAATTATCATATATTATGTTTATAATATATGATATAATGTATTATAAATATATTTATTATATTATACATGCATATATGTGTGTGCTTACACACATATATACATATCTTTGTGTGTGTGTATATACACATATTTCTATATATGTTGCCTCTCCAGATAAAACATAGGCTCCTTGAATGAAGAAATTGTTTGGTTTTGCCTTTGTTCTGCCAGCGCCTAATACAACGTATGGCATGTCGTGTTGCTTAATAAAGGTTTGCTAATTAACTGGTTGATTAATAGAAGCTGAACATTTCCAAAATACCTACAAATATGCTTTAGGTGGAGCATCTATAAATAAACAAGGTCATTTTGACTAGTTTATTTACTATTTCTAGTCTTCAATATTTGTAGCTCGAAAGTGGGAACCCTGTGACCTGTGATTCATGACAGGATAGATGTCATTTATCATGGAATCTTAGATAATCTCCAATACCTAGATATGATCAATAAGTATCAATTTATGATGATACTGATGCTTCTATGAACTGTATGCTGGCAAAGTACTCTGACATGTTAGGAGCAAGATTTTGTAAATGTTAGACTAGGTCCTGTCAGATAAGCTCATTACATCATAAATTATTACTTTATTTGAGACCTTAGTGACCTTGAAAAAATTAATTTCCTTACACTCAAGATGGAACTCATTAATCATTAGGAACTGGATTATTATTATTATTATTATATATTATTTATCACTTGAAATGTGTTAGACAAGGACCACAATTGTTTGGAAATAATTATTATCATTAATTATCAAGTGTCATCAGCCCTTGTATCGTACCTTGTTCTTTTCCACTGTGTATAGAAACCAGATTCCCTCCAAAACTCTGGCAATCTTTACGTGCATTTTGCCAACTTTTTCTCTCTTCTCCTTTAAATCCAAAGGCCTTATAGCACTGGAAATGGGAGGGGAAAACAGTATTTATTCAGGTTAGATAATGGTAAAGTATACATATACTTATAGGACTGGCATGAAACATGAGTTTTCTTATAACTGAATTGAATTATAAAAATTAGATTTAGCTCTATTCCAGAGGCAGTAGTACTCTTGTAACTATCCTGGTTTGGGAATAATGAGACCTTCATTTGAATCCTACCACTGTTATTTACTACATGTGTAACTTATGATGGGTCATTTAACTTCACTGGGCCTTAGTTTCCACATTTATAAATTAGGAGGGCTGAATAAGATGGCCCCGGAGGTCCTTTCTACCCCTAAAGCTAAAGCTATAAACTTCTTGGATGTATTCTTTCTTAGGACAAATAATATGGTCTTTAAATATTTTCTTCCTTCCTTTCCTCCTTCCCTCCTTCTTTTTTCCTTCCTTTCATCCTTCCCTCCTTCCTTCCTTCCCTCCTTTCCTTCCCTTTTTTCCTTCCTTTCATCCTTCCCTCCCTTCCTCCTCCATTCCTTCCTTCCTTCTTTCTTCCTTCCTTCCCTCCTTCCTTCCTTCCCTCCTCTTCCTTCCTTCCCTTCTTCCTTCCTTCTTTCTTTCCTTCCTTCTTCTTTCCTTCCCCTTCCTTCCTTCCCTCCCTCCTTCCTTCCTTGCTTCCTTCCTTAATTCCTTTCTTCTTTCCTTCTTTCCTTCCTTTCTTATCCCTCTGCTCTCTTCTCCTCTATTCTTCTCTCCTCTCCTTTTCTTAAGACCAAGTCTTCTCAATACCACCAAACTAGAAAAGCAAAGCCTACTCACAGTCCCATTTCCACTGCTAATCACCCCAAGAGCTTCGACCTTCTCCATTTTTGACCTGGGCTGATTTCTTCTCCTTAGGCACCCTTCAGCACCAGCTGGTCCAGCATATTATCATCAAGCCTTACTGCAGCATACCCAAGCTATGTAACCCATCGTACTTCAGAGCTCCTGAGCCCAAGAGATCCACTGGCTTCAGACTCCATGGTACATGGAATCAGAGGCCTGTCCACCATACCTGGTGATGTCTCCCTTTCCACTGAGAATCTTTCATAAGCAGTTCCACTCAAACCACACATCAAGTTTTCCATATTCATTAGTTCTGCAAACATTCTCATTGTTCTACAAAATGTTCATCAAGCCCGTCCACACTCACTGATACAAAGACTGCTGATAATGGTGAGAATACCTTGTTTTGGAAAAATGTCCAACCCCCCCCGACATCCTCCTGGGAGTGGAGCTGGTGTGGGAGAAGCAGTGGTATTGATACTACTGTTATGTCGCTGGCAGATAAAGGCATTCGGAAAACCACAGTTAATGTCATTCCAAAGCCCTGTCAAGAAAAAAATGCAGAAGGTGAAGTTGCTGTATTCATCAGACACTTATAATGAAGAAAACACACTATTTTATGCTTTTAAGTGCTTTTTGGGGGCTCTCATAAGGATAGTTAAAAGTAGAAGACTACTAATAAAGTTCAATTTTACATAACTTCCCAGGAAAATGTATTTAAGGTACTTCTCCTTCCCTTCTTTGAAATACTTGTAGTATTAATTTAATAAACATTTTTAGCTTCTAGGTGCCCCGCATTATGTTAGGTGCTGGAGACACAAAGACAAAAACAAAGCAGTACTGGTCCTCAGGGGACGTATAGTCTACTGGGGATAGGGATGAGGTAAGAGACAACTTGCAAAAAGATAAGTCAACAGAAAATATGTCTTAAGAAATCAAAGTATATAGGGGGGGGCGGGGGGGGAAACCTATGACTGGAATGATCAGGAATGACCTAATTGTTCTAGCTGGTGGCACTGAAGCTGATCCTTGAGAGTCACTAGGGATTCAAAGAGTCAGAGGTGAAGAGAGAGTAGATGGCAAATATGGCAGGCAGCCTGCTTGAAGGAGACAAGAGCTTAATATCAAGGATAAGGAAGGCATTTAGGCCAATTTTAACTGGGATGTAGGTTGCATAATGAGGAGTAATGTGAAATCCACATAGATGGGGCAGCTAGGTGGTGCAGTGGATAGAGCACCAGCCCTGGATTCGGGAGGACCTGAGTTCAAATCCAGCCTCAGACACTTGACACTTACTAGCTGTGTGACCCTGGGCAAGTCACTTAACCCTCATTGCCCTGAAAAAAAAAATCCACCTAGAAAGACAGGTTGGAGCCAAGTAGTGAAGGATTTTAAATCTCAAAAGGGGAGCTTGTATTTTATTTTAGAGGCTCTGAAGTTTCTTGAGCACAGGAAGGACACAATCAGATCTTTCTTTAGAAATATCAGTTTGGCAGTTGTGAGGAGGAATATTTTGCTTCTTATTGTATAGGACTTGAAGTTGGTCACACTTAAGGGGTGATAGCAAATTAAGAAAAAAGGAAAAGAGCAGAGGAAGTTATGGAAGTTAACGGCAATTCTAGACCCCATTATAGTAGCATATAAGTTTCATATAGTTCTAATTTAGCTCACCAGAAGAGGAATATAAGACTACACAGTTTTCATCATCATTGGCAAAATTGGGTTCACCTGGAGCCCAAGACACATAGTTCACTTTACTACCATCCATCCATCTGCAAAAGTAAACACACAAGAAGATAGTTAGAAATCTGTTTCTATCGCAAATATAGATACAAGGGACCAGTTTATTATTATAAAAACTTGATAGTAGAAAGATTGAAAGATGATTTTTAAAACCCTGTGATATGGGCAGCTGGGTGGTACAGTGGATAAAGCACTGGCCCTAGATTCAGGAGGACCTATGTTCAAATTCAGCCTCAGACACTTGACACTAGCTATGTGACCCTGGGCAAGTCACTTAACCCTCATTGCCCCACAAAAAAAGGGGAAAAAAAAGAAAAAAACCTGTGATACCTATGAAAACTTGTCAAAAATCATAAACTTGGCATAAATTCATTATTCTATAAATAAGCATCTTCTGCCTTATCCAACCATGTTGTCTTACTAATAGGTGTGGGAATTTTGGCATTTTTTGAGGAACAATGTCATCCAGTAAAGTGCCATTCAATGCCATTCAATTAATTTCAATTCAATTTCATAAATTTTTATAAAATAACTATTAAGTATAAGGTTAGGCACTGGGGATCCAAAAGTGAAAAGCTGTGTGACCCTGGACAAGTCACTTAACCCCCACTGCCCTACCAAAAAAAAACCCAAAAGAACAAAAAAAGACAACAAAAAATATATTTTTTATTTTCCCCCAATTATATGTTAAAACAAGTGAACAATCAAATATAGGTGTATATTTATTTGTGTATATATATATATATATATACACAAATATATATATATATATATATATATATGTGTGTGTGTGTGTGTGTGTGTGTGCATACACACATATGTGTGTATGTTATATATATATGAAAAAGAAAAATAATAAGCATCAGAGAAAATTAACTCTTCCCATTAGTGGTAAAAAATCACTATATTGAATCTATCTATATGCAGTAATTGTAATGATTGGAATGATGCCACCTGCTGGAGAGTTACTATAGGAAAGCTCCACCATGAGGAGAAGGCATCTGAGGGCAAGTCATGCAGCTTTCCTTGGCGCCAAGAAGTGATGTTTGCTCGTGGGTACTGTCAATCAAGTCTACCAGCCAATTAGCTTGGAGATGTGTGTGCAAGTGGATGGGATGTTCCCAGTTTCACAGGAGTCTTGAGGGATGAAGGAGGTGTGGCTCACTCTCTTTTCTGAGGACTCTCATGGAGAGTGGAGCTAAAATGCTCATTCCCTGAGATAGATAGATGTAGGAATCTAGGCCTTTTTCCCTCTCTTCACCAAATTCTTATTCTCCTTAATAAATCCTTAAAAGTCTAAACTCTTGCTAAAGCTTATAATTTATTGGTGACCACTCATTTTAGACATTTTAGACAGCATAGCTAGACTTTTAGCCCCTTACATAATTCAACAAACATTTGTTAAGTGTAGTTTTTTTGCAAGTTAATTGGTCAATAAACATTTATTAAGTGCTTACTATGTGCCAGACATTGTACTAAGTCACTGTGCTAGGTGTTTTAGATACAAATCTAAAAACGCAATAATTTCTCCTGCTGAAAGTTTACATTCTACTAGGGGTAATAAGACATAGACACACATAGGACTAGCGGAAGGTAATTTTAGGAAGGAGAAAGCAATGGTGAGCAAGGGGATCAGAAAAGGCTTTGTGTAGGAGTTGGTATTTGCTCTGACCCTTGAAAGATAATAAGGATTTTGAGAGGCAAGGAGGAGGAATTCCTCCAAGGCATGCATGGAGACCAGACATAGAGTGTTGAGCAGGAAGGGGAGGGACATGGTCCCTAGCTTTGCCTTAGGGAGGTTATCTTGACATTTAAGTGAAGGATGGATTGGAGAAGGAAGAGATTGGAAGCAGGGAGATCACTTTGAAGGTTCCTGGGGAGAATCGATGGGGGCTTGGCCTGGAGGGGTAGCAGTATGAGTGAAAAGGAAAGGTATTCAAGAGGAGTTGTGAAGATTGAATCAGTAGGGCTTGGCAACTAGCAAGATTTGGGAGGTAAGGGGGAAGAAGAACACAAAATTACTCCAGTGTTTCAGAGCTTTGTGACTAGGATGGATGGTGTTGATGTTGATAAGAATAGAGAAGTGTGGAGGAAGGACAGGTTTGAGAGAAAGGATGATGAGTAAAATTCCATTACATATAAAATGATGACTCGATCTTTAGGTGAAGCTATCTGGCAAGCAACTATTGATTCAGGAAAAGAATGAGTGAAAAGATTAAGGTTGGAAAAATAGATGTGTGATCATCTGTCTAGAGATAATAATTGGACTCATGAGAGCAAACTAAATCACCAAGGAAGATAGTATAGAGAAAGAAGGGCCCAGGACACAGCATTGAAAGATAGTCACGCTTGAAGATATAAGAGATATATGACAGATTATCAAAGAAGATATAAAAACACAAATTAACAAAGAAGAAGAGGTAGCTCATTCTGATTTCAAACCCAGTCTCGGACAATTATTGTGTGATGCTGGACAATTCATTTCTCCCATTTGCCTCATTTTCCTCAACTATAAAATGAGGATAATAATAGCACCTACCTCTCAGAGTTGTTGTCAGGATCAAATGAGAAAATATTTGTAAAGTGCTTAGCACAGTGCCTGGCATATAAAAAGCACATAACAAACACTTATTTGCTTTCTTCCTTCTATGATACCTAATGGAAAACAGTTCAGATAAGCCTCTTAAAGATGGGAATTCCATTTGAGGAGATTTAACTTCAAAATTATGTGGCTCCAGGAGCTAATAGGAAAACATGAAAAAAAAAAAAAGCAAAAGGGGCAGCTAGGTGACACAGTGGATAAAGCACTGGCCCTGGATTCAGGAGGACCTCAGTTCAAATCCAGCCTCAGACACTTGACACTTACTAGCTGTGTGACCCTGGGCAAGTCATTTAACCCCAATTGCCTCACCAAAAAAAAAAAAAAAAAAAAAAAGGAAAACATGAGACATGTTTTGTTTCACTTGTCCAGGACAATACGAATAAAAATGATACAAGATTTCCAATAAATTCACAACTGCCCACTCTATCTGCTATAGTGTATCCTTCAGAGTTAGGGACTACTATCAGAACAGAAAAAGAAGCATACTACTACAGAAACAGTATTCTTCCCTACATATGAAAGATTCATCAAGCTGGAGGAGGAAAAAGAAAATGACTGAAAAATGGAAAGAAACAACATGAAACAACGTTCTTCCCTACTTATGGAAGATTTCTCAAAAAAGAGGTAAATTTTTTAAAATTCTCATTTCATTGATCTGTTCTTTGGATCTAATCAAAGGAACCACTATGCTAGAAGAGAGAGAACATTGAATTCACAATTAGAAAGATCTGCATTTGAATCCTGACTCTGTCACTGACTAGTTGTCTGCTGTGGGCAAGTCACTTAACCATTCTAAGCCTTATGTTCCTCATCTAGGAAAAGTGATTAAAAAAAAATACTTTCCTTGCTTGCTTCATAGGGTTACTGCAAACACTGAGCAAGAGAACATATACAAAAGTGTTTTGTGACCATAAGTCACCATATAACTTCAATCATCATTAATATTATTTTCACTTACATAAACTTCTTATCCAGACTGAGGAGTAAGCCAATGAAATATGTGGTTTCCACATCAAGTTTGGAAACCTAAAATGGAGAAATGAGTTTTTAGTTTAATTCAATTACATAAGAATCAAGTGAATTCAACCAACATTTCTATTCGCTTTGATTAATCAGACATCACATTTAACCACTACAAGGTAGTTTTCTGCCCATTTTGAGATCTCATCAGAAACAAGGTTAAATAATCTTAGTGCTTTCTTTATAAGAAAGAAAAAGAAACACTAAACATTTCTAATGCATTTTCAATCAAAGCAAATACGCTCGTTCTAAATGTCTTCTGTGACCTATTTCCCGTCGTGTCTAATGCCCATATCAACAAAACACTTTTGCTACCATTTTAATGAAGACATCCCCCCCCAAATAAAGCAGCCATCATTAAACTTCAGGACCCAAATTTTCCTTCCATCATCTTGTACCAGATTGCTCTTGATTTCTGGTGACCATAGAAATGGAGGAAGTTCAAAAGTCAAATTAGTCGCATCAAAACCTAAGCTGTTTGACTTCCCTACTTGGTCTTTTTCTTGGAGAGGAAGTAATTTTGCTCCATTAGTTCTCACTTAACTTTTACAGAATCATCAATGTTTAATGTTACACTTTTGGAGGCTCTTTGCAAAGAAGCTGCATAAATATGAAGTATTCCTTGATGATGTTTGGAGAGGAAAGGAAATGACCAAGTGTTTTTAGTGAGGACCTCTACTAGCACCTAGAGTCATAACTAGAAACTCTTACCCTGGGAGGGAGAGGGGCAGGGAAGATAGTGTGTATATAGCCAATAAAGCAAGGGATTAGAGTCCCTATGCAGAGAACACAGCATGAAGAAGGGCACCATAGGATCAAGAACCTCGGAGTGGGGCCATGTAAGGAACCAGGACTATGCTATATGACAAAGTTCTACAGAGACCAGCGAGGACGTGGAATAAGCAGTCAATGAGGAGAAAGAGTGTTCCCTCTGGGCCCCCAGAGCCCCATTGGCTCGGTCCCAGTTGTGGCTCTGAACTTAGACATTGTTAACTATCATCCTACAACCTTCAAGTAGACAGGGAGATGGAATGGCAGTGAAGCCTTGTGTAAGTAATAGCAATCTACCACCACATAAGGTTCTGAAGGATGAGTACAGAGCTGTTGCAGAACACATGAATGGGTTCTGAGTGGGCATACATTTAGATAGTCAGATATGGAACCTGCTTCTGTGTAGTTATCCCCATGCCAACACTACCCAGTAGGTCCCTTTCAGCACCATCAATGTTGCCCCACCTAACTTCCTTCTCTTATTATCTTGGGAGATGGCAGATGTAGATCCACACTTAGAGGTTGGCATATTACTGGTTGCTACACATGCTGGGTGAAATTTAAACCATATCTTTGCTTAGCCCACTATTTCCCTCATTCTGGAATTGAGAAATGTCTTCCTTACATATCTCCACAGAAACTTTTTTTCACTTTCACCCGTTATGGTAACTATGTCTCCAAAATTCTTCTTGCAGAATGCCCGTGCATCTTCCATTGTGCTTTTCTCTTTGCTGAAATAGTACTGGTAATCTTTGTAGATCACCCATCCATCTTCAGTGACTGAGGGGTCTAAAAGGTAAGGAAGCAAATGTCAGGGGTGTGATCCAGAGGACATCAGGGAGCAGCCCCTGGGATCAAAAGTTGCAAAGAGAGAGCAGCAACATAACTCAACCAGAAATAACTATATTTCTACACTGAGACCCTAAAGCAAGAATGTGGACATGTAGGGGAGGATCAGGCAGGGGTTTGGTTACATGGACAGGATCATTCAGCACCAGGAATCCACTTTTTCCAAGCCTCCAAAAACTTTGCAGCCTCCCTACTCTCTACAATACCAAGAACCTAATGCTGCTGTATCAGGGCCCTATTGGTTTGGGTCCTATTTAGATGAACCTGGGTAAGCATGGTCAGTGGTTACACATGTTGAGTCAAGGAAAAAGGAAGATGGGACTGGGAACTCATCTGTACCTCTGTGTTTCTTTATAAATTGAAGAACAAACAGAAGGGGGGAAAGCATAACTGTTCTGACTATTAGAACAATAAGTAAAGACATACTGCTTTCAGGGGAAGGTGTTGGCTCCGGTTTCAGCTCATCTCCTGTAAGACAAAGAAAAGTAAAGTAGAAGATCAACTTCAGCTTCATGGGCTAGTGCAATATTGATGAATAATTAAATGTTTTTTTTCTTTTTCTCTCTCTTCTTTTTGTACACCTTATATTTTTATGAGTTGTAGTACCCAGCAATCCACAAAGAGGTGAAGACAAAATTTGCAATAAATAAACTGAGCTCTGGGGACGGGCTAGGTGGCACAGTGGATAAAGCACCAGCCCTGGATTCAGGAGGACCTGAGATCAAATCTGGCCTCAGACACTTTACACTTACTAGCTGCGTAACCCTGGGCAAATCACTTAACCCTCATTGCCCCACAAAAATAAATAAATGGATGGATGGAAGGAATAATAAAATAAATGATCATTGAGAATTGCTTATGAAATTAAGTATTTGCCCACTGATATGAAAAGTAGGGATCGTTCTATTATTATGAAACATCAGATACAATTCCTTGCAGGATGTTTCTTTTTTCCTCAACCATTCGTAATAAACTAAAATTTTAAAAAATTGACAAACTCTAGGCTTGTCCTTCCTCAAATATTCCTCAATAGCCATATTAGCCTGGACAAGTCACTTAACCTGATGAGCTCAATTTCCTCATGTTCAAATAAGGATAATAATAGTACCTTCCTCATCTTATCTTCATTCAGCCACTTCATTCTTTTCTAATGAAAGAATGATTTTTTCCCCTTCTATACTGGCATTCTTCTTGTTATTTCAACTTAAAATTTTTAAAAAGAGAATTTTGTTTGTTCAGTCCTCCAAACTATGGAGGGAAATAAAGCATCCCTCCCATATGGAGGGAGTATAATCCTACCTTTTCTGATATGGCAAATCCAGTTGCGAAGAAGTTCACAGTTAATATCATTCCAGCGCATGCTAGGATCAGCTTTCAACTCGCCACAAAATTCAATGTTGTCATAATTATTCGGTTCTCCATAGGACCAGTTTTCATATGTCACCTATATTGAATGCACCACATTCTAGTTAGTCAGAGTTTGCATCTGATACAAATTCTTTGAAGGCAGGATGTCATAATCTATAGAAAGCTGGCCTCAGAACCTGAAAGACTCAAGTACAAATCCTGTCTCTGACAAATATGGAACAGAAGTCAACAATTTCTCAGGGCTCTAAGCAACTTTTCAAGACTATGAGTTTCAGAGAAGGGGATGATCTGCTTTGGTAGAGGGAGCTTCCTCCGCCAGGAATTTTCCATATCAACAAAATCCTAGCTCCAGTTCTTATGTACTTTGTTCAATTAGGAAAGGGAAGCTGCAAGTTTCAGTTATTTTCTTATCTATTCTTTCTCAGAATGGCCTTGGTTCACGGGAGAACGTTGTACACAGTAACAGCACTATTATATGATAATCAACTGTGAATGACTTAGCTATTCTCCAGCATACAAACGTTCCAAGACAATCCCAAAGGACTCCTGATGAAAAATGCTATCCACCTCCGAAAAGAGAACTGATGGAGAATGAATGCAGATCAAAGATGCTATTTTCACTTTCTTTTTTTCAGTTTTTTTATTCTTTTGGTGTGTTGGTTCTTCATAATGTGACTAATATGGAAATGTGTTTTCTATGATTGCACATGTATAACCAATTTCAAATTGCTTACCATGCAAGAGAGAGGGGGACAGAAAGGAAGGGAGATAATTTGGAACTCAAATTTTAAAAATTGAATGTTAATAATTGTCATTACATGCAACTGGGGAAAAATTAAATATTATTTACAAATAAAAAGAATGGCCTTGGTTCAGAAGCAAGTCTCAAATTAGTAGGAATGAAAGGATTTCTGGGTGCTTTGCCCTGTCCCAAAACTTTTCAGTTTAATCAAGTATGCAGATATTGATTTGAGGATTTGCCCTACCTCCTTTCAGTAAAATCAGCTGAATTTTAATCCTATATAAGAGGATTAAAAAAGCAAATAGCCAGACTTGCAGTACCAAAATACTCCCTATTTTCATGACCTTGAGTTCTAAGAAAACTATTCTCGAAGTCTCTTAAAGACATCTATATGGAATAGTGGGTGGAATTCGGATCTGGAGTCAGGAAGATTTGCTTTTGAATTCTGCCTCAGACACTCAGTAGCTGTGTGACCTTGGGCCACACACTTAACCTCGAAGCTTCAGTCTCCTTACCAGTAAAATGAGAATAGTAATAGTACCTACCTCACAGGATTATTGTGAGGATCAACAGAAGCCTTATGGAACTATATAAATATTAGGTATTACTATTAATTACTGATAATAAAAAGCCATAGATGGTCTCCTCAGAAAGATTAGAAATTATGTATTTGCCAATATATTTGATATATTTGTCAGTTTCCTGAATTATTTTTCCATCTTTCTTATGATTTTTGTTACAAGTGATAGCTTGCTGGGAAAAAGAAAGTGGAGAGATATATTTGTAAATAAATGTGTTGCAAAAACAAGATGTACTCAGGAAAATTAATAAAATCAATGCAAAAGAAAAAAGTCATAGGAAGGATGAGTCAAAGAACAAACAAAATTACATAAAAACCATCCCACCTCACAATCATCAGTTTCTTGACAGTGCTAAAGCTCCCACTCCTTTTTTTCCCCCACACCCAAACATACTCAGACAACTTGCTACAGCCCTCTGAGAAGAGAGAACTAAATGGGGATCCAAGGACTTATATCCCTGAGTAGCAGAGAAAACTGGTTCAAGCAGTCATGAAAACCATGCATACCCAAGCTGGAACAAACCAAATTATTAGCATCACAAATTAAATAATTAGATAAGAGAAGCTCCTCATGCTTCAGAATGACTAAGGTGATTACTCACTAAGGAACCATCAGACCAGGTAAATCCTTCATCAGTATTTGCGATCGTCAACCC
The DNA here is from genome assembly GCF_019393635.1 of Dromiciops gliroides. Taxonomy (NCBI): domain Eukaryota; kingdom Metazoa; phylum Chordata; class Mammalia; order Microbiotheria; family Microbiotheriidae; genus Dromiciops; species Dromiciops gliroides. The sequence continues at coordinate 55,628,572 of NC_057865.1, read as the reverse complement.
CAGCCAAAAGACATCATGGTAATTTGAAGTACCTCTAAAAAAAAGACATTAAAGACAAAAAGAACACATGATGTTATATGAAATAAGTCGGGGGGGAGCTAGTTGGCTCAGTGGATAGAACACCGGCCCTGGAGTCAGGAGGACCTGAATTCAAATCCGGCCTCAGACACTTAACACTTACTAGCTGTGTGACCCTGGGCAAGTCACTTAACCCCAATTGCCCCACAAAAACAAAAACAAAAAACTGAAATAAGTCTGACCATCTATAAGAAGTGAAAGTTAAAAGTTGTGTATAAAAAATAAATTGGTGAGCATTCAAATAAACCAACTTAACAAGGCCTGTGCATAGGCCTTCATACATTATTACAGTTTTGTTAGTCTAGAAACATAGTCAAAAAAGCAGAGAATTTCTAAGAAATGATTCTAAAGAACCTAAAGATACTCAGAGTTTATAGTTTGTAATACTATTCAATGGTTTATTAAGTACTTATCTGAAAAGATCCTATCACTTAAATCTGTACTTGAGTGTGTGTATAGGAGGGAGGAGGTATAACTGTGGAACATCATTTAGGGACTATTTTAGAGAATTGTAACATATACGTGTTTCTTCATCATCAGCATGATCTGATAACTTCAGAAATAATTCAAGGTGCAGCTAGGTGGCACAGTGGATAGAGCACCGGCCCTGGAGTCAGGAGTACCTGAGTTCAAATCCGACCTCAGAAACATTGACACTTACTAGCTGTGTGACCCTGGGCAAGTCACTTAACCCCAATTGCCTCACCAAAAAAAAAAAAAGAGAGAGAGAGAGAAAGAGAGAAATAATTCAAGAGTATTAGTGATGCAATTATCAATAACAAATTAAAAGAAAAAGGGTTGTGTGGGAAAATGACACCACATGTTCTGCCATATTGTAACTTGGTCTTCTTTACTGGTGATACTGGCAAGATCCCCGCCTATTGCTCTACAAAAGTCACGAGCATCAAACCATGTTTTCTTATGGTATTTGCTTTTGTCGAAAACCTAGAAGTAAAATGTTTCAAAAACTTATTTTTATGATACGCCTCACTGAATTGAGAAAACATTTCTTTCAGTTGACAAGATTTCATTTGATGTAGGATAGCAAGGAAGTAAAACTAAATAAACCAATGCCATGCTGTGGTTTTTTAGCTTGACTCCCCACAACTATTCATGCTTCAAACAGGTCCCCAAAAGATACCCGTCACAAACCTGAAAACACTTCCCAATGTGTATGGTAGGAGAAGTTGTTTCGGGTTTCTACCATCTGCATGTGTGTAGATTTTCCACAGTCTCTATGTGGGTGGATGTAACATATGTGTGTGTGTACATATGTGTGTTTGTGTGTCTAGACATATATGTGTGTATCTAGACATATGTATATGCATATACATATATTCACATATACAGGTACATGTGTGTATATAATGTGTGAGTGAGATTTTCCCCAACCCTTAAAAATAAGTCATTTAAGTACGGTAATAATCAGTATTTACACTACAAATTATGATTCAACATGTTTAAGTATTCTTTAATAGCTTAAGCAAATTATAATAGAATAAGTAAGCCAGATATTAGTGGAGTTTATATGCATGCTATATGATAGACTGATGTAGAAACCACATAATTGAAACCATTAGCTGAATCCATTGTGGTTAGATATTCACCAATCAGCTTAAAGGTCAAATACTAAAAATAGTTACTCTGGACCAATCAGAAGTTAAGGAAAGCCATCATCAAATGGAAGTTGGTAGCTTCCAGCGGCTACAATCAACAGAAATCATAGTGGATTTAAGCAGTTAATACTTTTGCACTATAGTGGATCCACTAGTTAGATTACATAATTTTGCATAAGACTGAGGTTTCCAATATCCAATGAGGATGTGTTGTACATACATCACTTGAATTGTGTAGTGTAAATGGTGTTTCTGGGAGGGGTCTGTCTAAAAATAGTATGTATAAATACTTTTGAGCCCTGATTTGAGTATAAATACCATATCCTGGTACAGTTCGGGGTCCCTGGGTCCCAGACCTGAGACTGGCTTTATCATGAGACAGGTACCTTCTCTCAATAAACCCATTTCCTCATGGTTTAGAGACTTCGCTGTTTCTTGTTCATCATAGGACTTAGAAATTTTTGCAACAAGCGTGAATATATGGGTGCCCACCAACATGTTTCATCAGAAAGTATAATTTGCCTTGTGCAAAGAATACTTAAATTCCAACCATAAAATCTATTTAATACAATCTGATGCTTTAAGATGAAAATTCAAAGCCATCCCTCTGTATATAGAGAATAATTAGTTATTGGTGGCTTGTGAGCTGAAGGAAATTAATGGGCCATTTCCAAGAATATCTCCCTTACTAACATCATTATTAACATAGTTACCAATGAGTTAGACAACAAAAATTGGGAAGTTGTCTTCAGAGACCTTACCTAAAATTCCATTAGTATGGATTTAAGTTAATGATTTAAGTTGGTTGACATGTTGGACTTTTAGAGCAGGGCAGATAGGTAAGAGAAAATACATTAGCTCAACAAGGAATGAGAAATGCTCATATAGGAAAATGAGGGACAAGTTAAGAGGTATGGCAAGAAGATCTCAAGAAAAGAGAAAGGGGGAGAAGAGAAAGAAATAATGAAGCACAGTACTATGAAAGGAATTCCAAAGACACTTTTCATTTCTTCAGTATTCCAAATTCTTTTTCAGCTTAATGATTAGTATTTACCTTGAAACACATGTTTATTTTATTACTGGAAATCCATCCATCTGGACATTTGGAGGCAGGAGTGGTTGTGGGTACTGGTGGAGGTGTTACTCCTCTGCCCCAGTGTTTGCAGACAAATTTTGCTTTCTCTTCACATTTCAGAACATCCCATAATCCACCTGCAATCCCAGTTTTCATGGCAACACAACCTGTCTTTCGTCCTAGACGTAAAGTAGAGTGAGGTGATCACAACTCTTCTATGAGTTCTATCGTGATGGAAATTATTTTTATATACATTGGGTTAAAAGTATACAACTGATCATATTTTCTTAGCATTTCTAAAGATACACATTATTTGGTCATAAAATTCCACTGAATGTGCATAAACGATAAGTCAAGGTACAAGGACTTGTGAACTTCCTATTATATGCTCAGCTCTATGTACCAAGAATTGTTCAAATATTTGTACTTTGGTTGATTGATGATACATAATTCTTGAAGAGGAATAGAGAAGTATAAATTATGACCTCTGCCCTGGCAGAATTTATTATTTAGTTGAAGAAACAAAACAAATGAACATTAAATAATATACACCATGAAAAAGGACATAATTGAGTGCTAAACCATGAAGTATAAATTCTAAGTGCTACAGTGATTCAAAGGATATTCTGTGGGCTGAAGTATCCAGGCAAGGAATCATGGGGTGGGGGCTAGGGATAGGGTTGGTCCTTGAGGAAGGTATAGGATTTAGAAACCAAAGGAAACTTACTCCAAGCAAAGGAAACAACATGAAGGAGGCACAAAAGACAAAACAATCACAGCAAACTGGATGTTTGGGGAAATGTGAAAATATTAAACAAAGATATATGTTGAAGAATGATGGGGAAAAAATACTTAGACCCCATATTAATATATCCACTTAAGCAATAACAATCAATACCCACCAAGAGTCTTTATATAACTAGAAAAAAATATAATTAAACTTATATGAAAAGGCAAGAGGGCCAAAATATTAAAATATATTTCAAAGTTCATCTTAGAGTCCCAAATAATACACACAGTATAAAACACCAGTTTTCTAATGTAATGGAGGCTAGTAAATATTTCAGTTTAGTACATTAATAATCAGTTATGTCTCTGTACCTATATTTTATGCCAGGCTCCAAGGACATTACTTTGTCTCAGCTTTAAAAATTTTACATTCTTTTTTCTCATTAAAAAATTATTCTAATCAAAACCTTTGATCCAGTAAATTGGAGAGAGCTATTTTAAGGTAAAAAAATGGATACATGATTTACACGCAAAGGGTGTACCATAAGCAAATTAAGAGAGCATAGAATAGTTTATCTGTCAGATTTATGGACAGAGGAAGATTTAGGATCAAAGATGATATAGAGAGCATTACAAAATATAAAATAGATAATTTTGATTATATAAAATTTTAAATCTTTTGCAAGAACAAAACCAACACAACCAAAATTATAAGGAAAGCAGAAAGCTGGGAAAGAATTTTGCAACATATATCATTGATAAAGGACTTATTTCTCAATATATAGAGAACTGAGTCAAATTTATAAAACTACAAGTCATTCCCCAATTGATATATGGTCAAAGGATATGAACAGGCAAAGAAATCAGAACTATCTACACTCCTATGAAAAAATGCTCTAAATCACTACTGATCAGAGAAATGAAAATTAAAACAACTCTTAGGTACCACATCAATCCTATCAGAGCAGCTAATATAACAAAAAAAGGGAAATGTTGGATGTTGGAGGGGATGTGGGAAAACTGGGACACTAATCCACTATTGATGGAGTTGTGAAAAGATCCAACCATTCTGGAGAGCAATTTGGAACTATGACCAGAGGGCCATAAAACTGTGCATGACCTTTAATACAGCAATATCACTGCTAGGTTTATATCCCAAAGATATCCCAAAAAAGAGAAAAATACCCATTTGCATGACAAAAAATATTGATAGAAGCTCTTTTTGTGGTGGCTAAGAATTGGAAATCAAAGGGATGCAATTGGGGAATGGGTAAACAAGCTGTGTATATGATTGTAATGGAATATTAGGGTGCTATAAGAAATGACAAGCAGGATGATTTGAGAAAGGCCTGAAAAGACTAATATGAACTGATGTATAGTGGAGTGAGCAGAACCAGGAGAATGCTATGCACACTGATAACAATATTGTTTGATGAAGAACTTAACTATTCTCAGCAATGCAATGCCCACAGGACTAATGATGAATCACATTATCCACCTCCAAAGAAAGAACTGATATTGATTGAACACATACTGAAGCATTCTATTTTTCACTTTATTTTTCATTTTTTCTTTTATTCTAGTTTTCTTATACAAAATGATTAATATGATAATGTTTTACATAATCGTACTTGTATAAC